>NC_084829.1:31755295-32355295 GCF_033115175.1 Lepus europaeus
GTGCAGGGCCCAAGGACTTGGGCCATCTTCCACTGCTTTCCCAGGCCATAGCAGAGAGCTGGATCGGAAGGGGATGCCAGCACTGCAGGTGGCGGCTTTACTCACTATGCCACAGTGCCGGCCCCTGCCCAGAGAAGGACAGTGCGGGACCAGCTGTGCAAGAGGAGCAGAGGACCATGCTAGACAGGGAGCTGACCCTGGGAGCTGTGTCCTCACTCAGGGAGCACCATGCTGGGCCCCCAAGGGAAAGACCCCATGGGGGTCTGGGGCTGGGCTGAGTCACGCAGCCACTGGCCACGCCAGGTAAACTCATCTTGCAGATGAGAGGGAATTCCAGCATCAGGTGGTTTTGAAAAGCTCCCTTCGGGACACTGCTTCTGTCCCCGGGGACCCCAGGCGCCCAGGACCTCTGCAGAGATGAGCAAGGCTCCAGAGCCTCGCAGCTCCTCCCCAAAGGTTGTGATCGCTGCAAGGGCGCCGAAAAGCAGCAGAGAATGGGAGGAAGCGGTTCTACTTCTCAGCAGTGACCAGGGGCTGGAGGAGGAGTGTCAGGGGGCGGTGGAAACCTCCAGGACACACAGGGCGGCTGGGCGCTCCTCTCCTACAGCCTCTGCCGCAGTGGGCCCCCCGTGCAGTCCAGGACTGCTCAGAAGCGGGCTTGTCCCTCAGTGAAGCCGGGCCCCGGGGTTCCATCTCTACCGGACACCACGCACGCCCCTTCCCGGGAGGCTGTCAAGCGCCGAGAGCAGCGCGGCAGCGCCCCCGTGTGGCCACAGGGCTGAGCACAGAAGCCCCCTATCGCAGCTCCTGCTCAGCCAGCACCCTACTGCCCGCACCAGGAAGGGCTCCGAGCACAAAGGGTGCCCCAGCCCGGTCAACAGCTTCAGAGTCGGGACTGTCTGGCACAATGCACAGTGCCGTCGCTGTTCCCTGTCCACTGAGTGGCTCAGGACAGAGCCAGGTGTTCAGACTGTGACAGTGGGTTCCCGGGGCCAGGGAACATACTGGGTACCCTCAGCCTCCTGGGATTGGACCCTGGACTCCCGAGTTCCTGTCACTTGTTCCTGCTGCTGCTTCTGTTGCTGGAGACTCCTCCACTGGGACTCAAGTCAGGCTTCCCACCACCTCTGATCTTAGGAGCTCTCCAGTCGCAGCCCCAAACCTCATGTCTTTCCCAATGACTAATGCAGAACTTTGGGGGGTCCATAGCCAGGGAAGAGACCCCCAGGCCCTACACACAGCAGCTGAGCCACACTGTTAGCTGGGAAGCAGCCACATATGACCCTGCAATACAGACGACCCCTCCCAAGGCCCAAGAGACGTGGGAGTAGTTGGTGGCCGGGGGCTGCCAGGCTGAGGTGCTGGTGTGGTGAGATCATGACTGGGGCGGTGCTGAGCACCATGCTTGTCGGGGGCTTAGGAAACTGACACCATGGTGGGTACCAGATACACACGCGTCATAGGAGTGTCCAGTTGTGGACAGAGCTGTGTCCCCCAAAGTCCATGTGGGTAAGCTGTACCCCCAGTGCGACTGTTTGGATATGGGATCTGAGGGCAACAAGTAGGGTTGGATGAGATCATAAGGGTGGAAGAGAGGCCCGAGATCTCTCTCTCTCTCTCTCTCTCTCTCTGCACACACAGAAGGAGGACACGGTGAGAGCAGCCATCCACAAGCCGGAAGAGAGGTCTCACCAGGGGCCGAACTTCCTGGCCCCTTGATCCTGGACTGAGTGTGTGCGTCCCCCACAAATCCTTATCTTGGAGTTCCAACGCCCAACACCACGGTGTCAGAAGCCAGGGCTTCTAGGGGTGTTGAGGCTCAGCTGAGGCTGCAGGGGTGGTCCCTGTAATGGAGTAAGGTCTTCCTAAGAAGAGGAGGAGCCGGGGGGCTGGCGTCGTGGCACAGCAGGACATGCCACCACCTGCCAGGCCAACTTCAGTATCACAGCGCTGGTTCCAGACCCAGCTGCTCTGCTTCTGATCCAGCTCCCTGCCAATGCACCTGGGAAGGCAGCAGCAGCAGATGGACCAAGTGCTTGGGCCTCTGCCACCTACATGGGTGACCCGGATAGAGCTCCACACCCTTGACTTCAGACTGGCCCAGCCTCAGCCATTGTGGCCATTTGGGGAGTGAACAGTACATGGGAGATCGATCTCTCTGTAACTCTTCCTTGATAATAAAGTTATCGCTTTTTAAAGAAAAATAAAGAAGAGGAGGAAGAGATGGACTCCCCTCTGTGTGTACCAAGGGAGGCCCCAGCGGGGAGGCGGGGCCTCTGAAGCCAGGACGGGCCCTCACCAGGAAGCGAATCTGCCGGCTCCCTGGGCCCGGACCTCCAGCCACGGAACTGTGGGAACTGAGTCCGGCTGTGAAAGCCCTGGTCTGTGCTGTGCTGTTCCAGCAGCCCACGCTGACGGATGCAACCCCCCAAAACCCAGCTCCAATAAGCTCCCCCATTTCAAGACCAGACCCAGCTGCAAAAGAATTCTGGTCAGAGAATTTAGTCACCCACTTAGCAAACATTTATTGAGTGCCCTGTGCCAGGCATGGTCCTGTTTAATCACAACACACAAGATACCTGTGCCCTTGATGCTGGCAACCAGGCAGGCAGAACAGACAGCAGAGAAGAACAGGGGGCCAGTGGAACGTTATAACAGGGTGCTCCTGTTACCTACTGCTGGGTAGCAGCCAGCCCCAACACAACACCTGTTTGACCGTCTCCCATCTGTGGGTTGACCCGGCCCATTCAGGCAGATCGCAGCCCTTGACCTTGGGGGTGCTGCTTTCCCACTATTCCCTGCCCGTCCCTGGCTGAACCAGGCCCCTCCTGCAGAGGTCAGACCATAACTCCCACCCAACCAACGTGCTCTTCATACTCAGAAACAATAAAAGGCAAACTAACACCGTAACGTAAGACTAGGTCACCTGGCTTCCGTGTGATCTCCTCCTTCCTTCATTTCCATACGTGACACACACACCTGACCACTGAAGTGAAGCCCACCCAAAGCCAGTGCCTGTGGTCCTCACAGGTGAACAAAGCCAAAATCCACAAGCCCCGTTTTATTCACGGCTTAGGAATGCCGACTGGAAGGTAGTAGGGGTTAATCCATTTGGGGACTCGCCATTTAAGGCAGCCACTTGGTGCTTGAAAAGGCCAGTGCTCAGGAAGGGTTGTTAGTAGTGTATCATTTAGGTCGTCTTGTAGAAGTCTCTGTTGTTGTTGGTTTTTTACTAAATAGGTGCCCTTTTTTTAAAAGATTTATTTATTTATTTATTTATTTATTTATTTGAAAGGCAGGGTTACAGAGAGGCAGAGAGAGATCTTTCACCTGCTGGTTCACTCCCCAAATGGTCACAATGGCTGGAGCCAAGCCAATCCAAAGCCAGGAGCCAGGAGTTTCTTCCAAGTCTCCCACGTGGATGCAAGGACCCAATCGCTTGGGCCATCTTCCACTGCTTTCTCAAGCATATTAGCAGAGAGCTGGATCTGAAGTGGAGCAGCTGGGACTCAAACCAGTGCCCGTATGGGATACCGGCCCTGCAGGCAGCGGCTTTACCTGCTATACTATAGCATATTACAATTCAAATGAGTTGGGGCCAGCACTATGGGTAGCAGATAAAGCCACCGTCTGCAGTGCCGGCATCCTATATGGCCGCCAGTTCTAGTCCCGGCTGCTCCACTTCCAACCCAGCTCTCTGCTATGGCCTGGGAAAGCAATGGAAGATGGCCCAAGCCCTTGCATCCTTGCACCCACGTGGGAGAGCTGGAAGAAGCTCCTGGCTCCTGGCTTCGGATCAGTTCAGCTCTGGTCATTGCGGCCATCTGGGGAGTGAACCAGCGGATGGAAGACCTCTGTCTGCCTCTGCTTCTGCCTCTTTGTAATTCTGCCTTTCAAATAAATAAGTAAATATTTTTTTAAAAAAATTCCAGTGGGCCATTCGCCAGCTCTATGTGGGCCTGGCATGTACCCTCGTGATGATGAGACCCACGTGGAACCCAGCTCAGACAGCAAGGAACCACAGAACTGTGTCCTGGGACTCGGCACTGGGCTGGAAAAGCCCAATGTTGGACAGACCCTAGGCCAACGCCAGATCTGTGCTGGTGACAGATGGAGTCACGTGGCCGGGTTGGGCAGACGTACGTGCCAGCCAGCGTCAGCTGAGGCTGCTTGCAGGGGCCTTGGCTGTGAGGACGCCTCAACAACAGGCAACCCACAGCAGCAGAGGCTTTGGCCCAACCCCCGTGGGGCCCTGGCCTAAGCAGGCTATGGGTCCAGGTGACAGCACTGTGGCTGGTGGCCACAGGCCCAGGCCAGCCCCAGGAAGAGGCTTATAGGGATAGACTACCTCTTTTTTAGACACCTCCGCAGTTCATTCTGAACAACACACCGCTTAGCGCTTGGGCACAAAGCTGAGCTACAAGCATTCTCCAGAAATCAAACAGAAACAACGCACCAACAGCGGCCCTACAGCAAAACCCAGCTTAGGGCACCATCTAGTGGTGAAATAGGGGAAGTGGCCACAGGCTCAGAGAAAATCAGCAGAGAGATTGGAGTATTTCTCCTAGGAAAATAATAACCCTAGTGTGCAGGCACCGCACAGCATCAAGTACCAAGAATTTCCAGGAAACCACGACCTCACCAAGGGGCAAAATCAGGTGCCCGCAGCCAGTCACCTCCAAACTGCAGTTTCCAAATGCACAGAAGAAATGGCCGTCTCAAGGAGATTCAAACCTCAGAACACAGAGAGGAGCTGGCGGTGGACTAAGCCACTGCCTGAAACACCAGCATCTCATACCGGAGTCCTGGCTGCTCTGCTTCCAACCCAGTTCCCTCCTAATGCACCTGGGAAGGCAGGGGAAAGCAGCCCAAATTACTTGGGCTCCTGCCACCTCTGTGGGACACCAGGATGGAGCTCCTACTTTGACATCAGCCTGGCCCAGCCCCATCCATTGTAGCCATCTGGGGATTAAACCAACAAATGGGAAATCTCTCTGCCACTCTGCCTTTCAAATAAAGAAAAGTAGATCTTTTTTTAAAAAGGAACACAGAGGGGCCGGCGCTGTGGCTTAGTAGGTTAAGCTGTCGCCTGCGGTGCTGGCATCCCATGTGGGCACTGGTGTGAGTCCCAGTTGCTCCAGTTCTGATCCACTGCTCTCTGCTAATGGCCTGGGAAAGCAGTGGAGGATGGCCCAAGTGGAGGATGACCATTTGGGGAGTGAACCAGCAAATGGAAAACTTATGTCTTACCCTCTTCTCTCTCTCTCTCTCTCTCTCTCTCTCTCTCTCTCTCTCTCTCTGTAACTCTGCCTCTCAAGTAAACAAATAGATCTCTTTAAAAAAAAAAAAAAAAAAAAAAAGGCCGGCGCCGTGGCTTAACAGGCTAATTCTCCGCCTTGCAGCGCTGGCACACCGGGTTCTAGTCCTGGTTGGGGCGCCGGATTCTATCCCGGTTGCCCCTCTTCCAGGCCAGCTCTCTGCTATCCCCCGGGAAGGCAGTGGAGGATGGCCTAAGTCCTAGAGCCCTGCACCCTCATGGGAGACCAGGAGAAGCACCTGGCTCCTGGCTTCGGATCAGCACGATGTGCCAGCCACAGCAGCCATTGGAGGGTGAACCAACGGCAAAAAGGAAGACCTTTCTCTCTGTCTCTCTCTCTCACTATCCACTCTGCCTGTCAAAAAAAAAAAAGGAACACAGAGAAACAACTTAATATTCTAATGAGGGACTTAAGAGATGATGCAATTAAAGAAGCAAGCAGAAGTAGTAGGCGCTGGACCTAGTAGTTAACAGTGGAATACCCACATCCCATATCTTTTTGAAAGAGCCACAGAGAGAGCATGAGAGACTCAATCTCCCATCCGCTGATTCACTCCCCACATGGCCACAACGGCTGGGGCTGCACCCATCTGAAGCCAGGAGCTTCTTCCAGGTCTCCCATGAGAGTGCATCTTCTACTCCCTTCCCAGGCCACAGCAGAGAGCTGGATAGAAAGTGGAGCAGCCAGGACTCGAACCAGCATCCATATCGGATGCCAGCCCTGCAGGCGGTAGATTTACCCACTATGCCACAGTGCTGGCCCTGACATCCCGTATCAGATGTTCAAGTCCCAGCTCCACTTTCAATTCCTGCTTCCTGTTGATGTGCACCCTGGGAGGTAGTGGCAATGGCTTGAATGGCTGGGTTCCTGCCACCCACATGAGAGACCTGTACCCTGGGGGTGGGTGGGGTGGCACAGCACCTGAGTCGCCACATCCTGTATGGGAGCCCAAGCTCCTTCACTTCTGATCCAGTTCCCTCTGATGCACACAATGAGAAGTAGCAGGTGATGATGCCTAGAGTTCTTAGGTCCCTGCATCCCACGTGGGGTACCTGGATTGAGTTCCAGGCTCCTGGCTTCAGCCTGCCCTAGCCCTGGCTGTGGTGGGCATTTGGATCAAAGATCTCCTCTTTCTCTGCCTTTCAAATAAAAATTTTTAAAAATATACTGTGTGAAAGCCCATGCTGGCCGGCGCCGTGGCTTAACAGGCTAATCCTCTGCCTTGCGGCACCGGCACACCGGGTTCCAGTCCCGGTCGGGGCGCCGGATTCTATCCCGGTTGCCCCTCTTCCAGGCCAGCTCTCTGCTATGGCCCGGGAAGGCAGTGGAGGATGGCCCAAGTCCTTGGGCCCTGCACCCTCATGGGAGACCAGGAAAAGCACCTGGCTCCTGGCTTTGGATCAGCACAATGCGCCGGCCGCGGTGGCCATTGGAGGGTGAACCAATGGCAAAAAGGAAGACCTTTCTCTCTGTCTCTCTCTCTCACTATCCACTCTGCCTGTCAAAAAAAAAAAAAAAAAAAAAAGCCCATGCTGTGGTGTAGTGGGTAAAGCTGCCGCCTACAGCGCCAGCATCCCATATGGGCACCGGTTCAAGTTCTAGACGCTTCACTTCCGATCCAGCTCTCTGCTATGGCCTGGGAAAGCAGTAGAAGATGGCCCAAGTCCTTGGGCCCCTGAGCCCTCACAGGAGACCTGGAAGAAGCTCCTGGCTTTGGCTTGGCACAGCTCTGGCCATTGCAGCCATCTGGGGGGTGAGCCAGCAGGTGAAAGACCTCTCTTTCTCTCTGCCTCTACCTCTCTGTAGCTCTGCCTTTCAAATAAATTTTTAAAAATTAAATAAAATATCCTGTGCCCAGTAAAGCTATCCTGTAGGTGTGAGGGAGAGATATGAAGACATTCTGACACAAATGTGAGCCATGGATGACCTTATCTTGAGGGACACAGGACAGCCACTCTCCCCACCCAGAGGGGTTTCAGCCCCCAGCTCTGTGACCCACTGACGTCTAGGGAGCTTTCCCTTTGCGGCCCCTGGAGCCCTCGATGCAGACTGAAGTCGCAGAGCACGCTGGTTGGCAGTTGTCTGCTGTCTGACAACCCTGCCTTCTGCAGCGGGTTTTTCTGCCTCTCCCCAGCTGATTCATACGGAGGTCTTCTAGCCACAGCAGGACATCGCTTCAGAACACGCGGCAGGAAGCCCAGCAAGTCTACGCACTGCTCAAACCCCAGGTGTGAGGCCAGGACTCTACTCCATACAGGTGTGGAGGGCGGGCTCACTAGCTCAACAAAGCCTGATACGGGGGCCGGCGCTTGGCTCACTTGGTTAATCCTCTGCCTGCGGCACCGGCATCCCATATGAGCACCAGATACTAGTCCCGGTTACTCCTCTTCCAGTCCAGCTCTCTGCTGTGGCCTGAGAGGGCAGTGGAGGATGCCCCAAGTGCTTGGGCCCCTGTGCCCGCGTGGGAGACCTGGCTCCTGGCTTCGGATCAGCGCTGGCTGTAGCAGCCATTTGGGGAGTGAACCAACAAAAGAAGGACCTTTCTGTCTCACTGTCCAACTCTGCCTGTTAAAAAAAAAAAAAAAAAAAAAAAAGCCTGACACGGACACTAGTGGCATTGTTTATTTGAAAGGCAGAGAGAATCTTCCATTCACCGGTTCACTCCCCCAAACATCTGCAATGGCCAGGGCTGGACCAGGCTAAAGCCAGGAGCCAGGAGTTTCTTCTGGGTCTCCTACATGGGTGCAGGGACCCAAGCACTTGGGCCATCGTCCACTGCTTTCCCAGGTGCATTAGCAGGGAGCTAGACAGGAAGTGGAACAGCTGGGACTCTAACTGGTGCCCATATGGGATGCCGGTGGCTTAAGCCACTATACTGCCACAGTGCTGACCCCACACTAGTGTCATTGTGTCAGGAGCCACAGCTGCAAGTGACACTAAGGAGCCCAGGGAAGGCAAGTCTCTACAGCAGGCAATGCAGAACAGGAGAGGAGAGGAGGGGAGGGGAGGGGAGGGGAGGGGAGGGGAGAGGAGGGGAGGGGAGGGGAGGGGAGGGGAGGGGAAGACGTCATCCTGGGCCAGCAAAGTAAAGAGGTGGAGGGGCAATCAGCACTGAAGCCAGGTAAACCCACACACAATGCCCCAGGCTCTTCTGCCCAGCATCTGTGGCGCCTTGAGCACACCTGGCCCAGGGCGGGCCCCACAGGTACCGCCCAGGGTGAGTGCTGAGTGCCAGCGTCCCCACCCAGATCTGAGAGGCGGGTGTGAGAAGCAGCCTGGGTACCAGTGCTCTGACCACTGCAGGAGCACGCTTCGCTCCAGGAAAAAGGCCGATCCTGGTCTCCAACTGGGGCCAGGTGGGGAGGGGAGTGGGGGCAGCAGAGGGGCAGGGGTGGGCACTGAAGCCCGGAGGGAACCTGTTCCTGGCGGCTACTGGGCAGCTCAGACTGCCCCACACGTCACGGTCCTCCCTCTGCCCTGCCTTCGCCGCCTCCTGCTCTTCTGGTCCCTGACATCCCAGGGCTGGGGGCGGGGGGCAGCTGCTCCCAGAATCCCAAGGCAAACAGAAGAGCAGAGCAGCTCCACAGGCAGTGGGACGATGACATCATCGCCCAGGGTGAGCAGCACAAGGGGTGGGGCTGCAGGGCATGAAGGGGGATTTGGACCCAGGGGGGACTGCCCTTAACCCCACCCCACCCCACAGCTCCCTATCCCTGCCCACCACAGCCAACCAGACCTCCACAGTCCTCATCAACAGTTCATTATTTCTTGGGGGCAAGGAAGGTGGTGCTTTTCCCCTCCCAGGCAGTGATTCTGCCCCCCCCCCCCACGCCTGTCTCAAACAGGAAGCTGCCTTGGCATCTCAGCTCAGATGGCTTTAAGCTGAGAGGGTACAGCAGGTTAAGCCGCAGCCTGCACGCCGGCAGGCCACAGTGGAGTCAGTGAATCCCAGCTTCCTCCCACCGTGCCCGAGAAGGCAGCAGCAGTACTTGCGGCCCTGCCACCCACGTGGGAGACCGAGGTGGAGCTCCTGACTTTGGCCTGGTTGTCGTATCCATTTGTGAACCAGCAGATGGTCAATCTGCCTTTCAAGTATATACTTTTAAAATTCACTTTTTTTTTTTTTTTTAAGATCTATTTGAAAGGGAGCGTGAGAGAGGCAGAGATCTTCCATCCACTGGTTCGCTCTAAATGGCCACAACAGCAGGAGCCAGGAGCTTCTTCCAGGTCTCCCATGCAGGTGCAGGGGCCCAGACACTTGGGCCATTCCCCTTGGGCTTTACCCACACCACAGCGTTGGCCAAGTATAGTTTTTAAAGCTGAAACTAAGGTCAGAGTTGGTGGAATTCCTAACTTTCTGATGCTGAACCACAGCTCCCAAGGCCTCAACCTCCCCACCCTGCTAATGCTGCTTCCCTCCACTTCCCCTTCACCCAGGGACCCCAGCCCCACCGCACAGCTGAGCTGGCCCAAGCTCAGCTATAAGGGGCGCGAAGGGGCCCAGGAGGCCCAGGCCCTGGTGCTCAAGACCCAGAAGCCACAGGAACCAATTAGGAGACATGGAGAAAGCCTGGAGAAGACATGTGAGCTTCTACCTGTTCCTCATCAACTTTCCAACAATGGACACACCACCCGCCACCCCCTTCCATGTCATCAAGTAAATGCAAGAGACCTCCACAGGCAGCCAAGACAGCCATGACCTCCCAGCCTGCTCGGTCCCATTCCAGCCCCCGCCACCCCCGCCACGGCCCTGCCCAATGACAGTCTGCACACAAATTCGCTGACTCGTGCCCTACAATCTCACTTCAATTCCAATAAAGGCAGGCAGCACTTACAGATAACAAAGACACATTTCTCTTTCATTTTGAGTTTTGTTAAAAAAAAAAAATTCTGACAAATCAGGAGTTGAGGTTTCGGAGTGGTGGTGATGCAAAAGAGGGAAGCCTCGGGGGAGGGGGCTGTGAGGGGCAGGCAGCATAGTGTCTCCTTCACCCCCACGCCTGGGATCCTCTCCAGAAGACACAATCGTGCTCCAGAACGGCGATTCCTCTACCGCGTCTGCTCAACTGCGGAGAAAGCACAGCAGTCAGGCGGGGCAGAGGCGGGCAGGAACTACACGTGCATGCAAGGGTGCTTAGCTTAAGGTTTATGGAGAATGGAACTAAAAGGCAATTTTGTTTTGGTGCAAAACGTTTTGACATCCATGCATTTCCCAGGAACTTTCTGAAGACCCCTGTGCACACGCAGGTATCTGTGTCCTGTTGTAGCATGAATTTTAAGGGAAGGTAGAGAAAAATAGTTTGAAGGCAGGAGACTGCACAGAGGTCAACACAATGACCTAAACCCAACAGGGCAGAGACAGGCAGGAAGAACGGTCAGGAGCTCACTTCCTGTACAGCACGGGAGTTAAGGAAGTTCTTTAGGGATGAGGAGACCCGGAAGAGCGGGGGGAGAGCCGTCTAACAGCGCTACTCACTGTAGGAGGAGATGTCGATCTCATCGGGCAGCTCACTAATGTTGACCTCAAAGCGGTCCTGCACGTCATTGAGGATCTTGGCATCATTCTCATCTGACACAAAGGTGATGGCCAAACCCTTGGTGCCAAACCGGCCTGCTCTGGCCACCTGGAAGGAGACAGAGAGCAGGTCTGGAGGATCCATAAAATGGGAAACCTCCATGGGGAGAGGGAGCCGTGAGGCGGCGCCCTCAGGGCGGACGGCAGTGGATGTGCTGCGGGGCGCGGGGCTTACCCGATGCAGGTAGGTGTCAGAATCCTCAGGCATGTCATAGTTAAAGGCTATGTTCACCCGCTCAATGTCCATACCTCGACCAAACAGGTTGGTAGCCACAAGAATTCGTCGTTGAAAATCTTTAAACTGCTGATACCGAGAAAGCCTTTGTGAGGAAGGAAATTAGACAGGTGTTGAGACTCCCTCCTCTCAGCGGCTCCTTTTCCTGCGAGGACACAACAGGCCTCCCCACCCACAGCTCACCTCTCCTCCTGGGGCATCCCACGGTGGATGGCAATAGCTGGGAAGTTCTGCTCCACGAGGAGCTGGGCCAGAGCGATGCAGCGCTGCACAGACTTCACAAAGATCACCACCTGTGGGCGCGGGCGCAGGGCGGGCAGGGTGGGGCACGGCCCGCGGTGGGAAAGGTCATGCGTGAGTCTTCGGTAATTTCCCTCTCCCTGTAACTCCCTACCACATCATCGCCCGGGCAGACAGCCTAAGAGGGCAGCGAAGTCACTAAGGTGAGGATCCCAAGTCATTAAAACTAGGGTCTAGGGAGCTCATGACATTCCTACTCATCACGGCACTGAAGCCAAGGGGCCTGTTCTAATTCCAGGGAGATTTTAATGCAAACAGACCTCAGAGACATCATGAAGAAATGTTTCTCCTCAATACAAGAAATAGACTTAAGAACCCTAAATGCAGGGCCACCGCTGTGGCTTAGTAGGTTAAGCCTCCACCTGCGGCGCCAGCATCCCATATGGGTGCCAGTTTGTGTCCCAGCTGCTCTTCTTCCAATCCAGCTGACTATGGCCTGAAAGCAGTGAAGATGGCCCAAGTGTTTGGGTCCCTGACCCATGTGGGAGACCTGGAAGAAGCTCCTGGCTTCGGATGGGCTCAGCTCTGGCCATCGTAGGTTAACCAGAGGATGGAAGACTTCTCTCCTTCTCTGAGTTTGCCTCTCAAACAAATAAATCTTAAAAAAAAACCTAAATGCCCAAGATAGATTTTTACAAATTTACTAGAACTCTTCAAAGACTATTTTCAGAAGTTCATTTTACTTAAGGGTTCCATTTATCATCAATGCCAGGAATCAAGCAGAAAAACACACCCCTTTCCTCATGCTCAGCCCCTAAAACAAATGTCTTCTCTCATTTAAAAGAACTTCTCTGGGGCCAGGACTGTGGCTTAGCGGGCTATGCCTCTGCCTGCAGCCCCAGCAATCCTTATGGGCACCGGTTCCAGTCCAGGCTGCTCCATTTCCAATCCAGCTCTCTGCTTTGGCCTCAGAAAGCAGTAGACAATGGCCCAAGTGCTTGAGCCCCTTGCACCCACATAGGAGACCTGGAAGAAGCTCCTGGCTTCAGATCAGTCCAGTTCTGGCCACTGCAGCTATTTGGGAAGTGAACCAGTAGATGGAAGACCTTTCTATTTCTACCTCAGAAATGAATAAATCTTTAAAAAAAAATTCACTTAAAAACTTTCAGTGGGGCTCACGATGTGGCCTGGCAGGTAAAGCCACCGCCTACAGTGCCAGCATCCCATATGGACCCTGGTTCGAATCCTGGTTGTTCCACTTCTGATTCAGCTCTCTGCTATGGCCTGGGAAAGCAGAAGATGGCCCAGGTCCTTGGGCCCCTGCACCCACACGGAGACCCTGAAGAAGTTCCCGGCTCCTAACTTTAGATCAGCCCAGTTCCAGCAGTTGCGGACGACTGGGGAGTGAACAAGCGGATGGAAGAGCTCTCTCTGCCTCTCCTTCTCTCTATGTAACTCTGGACTTTCAAATAAATAAATTAATCTTTTTTTTTTTTTTTTTACAGGCAGAGTGGGCAGTGAGAGACAGAGAGAAAGGTCTTCCTTTTGCCGTTGGTTCACCCTCCAATGGCCGCCGCGGTAGGCGCACTGTGGCCGGCGCACCGCGCTGATCCGATGGTAGGAGCCAGGTGCTTCTCCTGGTCTCCCATGTGGGTGCAGGGCCCAAGCACTTGGGCCATCCTCCACTGCACTCCCTGGCCACAGCAGAGAGCTGGCCTGGAAGAGGGGCAACCAGGACAGGATCGGTGCCCCGACCGGGACTAGAACCCGGTGTGCTGGCGCCGCAAGGCGGAGGATTAGCCTAGTGAGCCGCGGTGCCGGCCTAAATAAATTAATCTTTAAAAAATAAGAAAAAAAATTTTCATGGCCAGTACTATGGTTTAGCAGGTGGAACCGCCACCTGCAGTGCCAGCATCCCATATGGACACATATGGTTCAAGTTTCAGCTGCTCCACTTCCGATCCAGCTCTCTGTTATGGCCTAGGAAAGCAGTAGAAGACGGCCCAAGTCCTTGGGCCCCTGCACCCGCATGGGAGACCCAGAAGCAGCTCCTGGCTTCAGATCGGCACAGCTCCAGCCGTTGCAGCCAACTGGGCTTGAACCAGTGGATGGAAGACCTCTCTCTCTCGAAGTCTTATTTCAAATAAATAAATAAATCTTTAAAAATACATTTTCTCCACCTCTCCCCACTTAGATGGTTTCCTCAATAAAAATATACCTAATACCCAGGCTCCTGCTACAGCTGGAGATGTAGCCAACGCTCATCCTCCTACTGGTCTTCGAACAACTGACCTGGTTGAACTCAAGGACATCCAGAAGGTCAAAGAGCTTCCGGTTCTTCTCGTTGTCCTTCAGTTTCACGTAGTACTGCTGCAACCCATGCAGCGTCAACTTCGTCTCATCATCCACGAAGATCTCCATAGGCTGGGGGGGAGGAAGGGGCAGGGAACGGGAGGAGGGCAGAGTGGGGGGGTTAAACCTGGGGGGGTGGAGGAAGCTGCTCTCCAATACACCCCATGGGGGGATGGGGCGAAGAGAAGATTGAAAACCCCACCACGCCCCCCAAAAATACCCATTTTACTGTGGTCTAAAACGTCAGACCCATTTCCTTCCTGTCAGTGGGGTTCTTTTTAAGACTGCCCAACTGAGAACTGGCGTGGGAACCTGCACTTGTGAAGGAAGCAGGAGCAACAAAACCACCCAATGGCAAGATGCCACGACCTCCAACGGAGGTGATGGGGAAAACAAACAGGAGAGGAGTCGCAACACACTGCAAACATCTGGGAAAGGATGGGCAACGGCGACTCGAGGTCAGTGACTCCTTCAGAGCTGGCTTTAGAACAAAGGGGAGGACAAGGACTGCTCCTCTTAAGTTTTCTCTCCACTAGGAAACTGTTACGCACATTAGGAAAGTGGATGTCTTCAAGATCAAACAATGCAAGGGACAGAGTCAAAATGCCATTTAAGAAGCAAAATCACTCCAGAGGAGTACAACTTGCCTCATCTCACAAGGGAACAGTTTCAGATTAAACTGGCCTCTGAACTAAGAGTCAAATCCCCTACAGGCTTACATGGACGGCATCAGTAAGTGGTGCTAGAAAAACAAATTCAGAGCAGTAGGTATGCATTTTATCTCTAACATTTTTTTAGAAATCAAAAATCAACCCTTGGAGATGGTGCTGTGGCACAGTGGGTTATTGCCCTGGCCTGAAGCGCCGACACCCCATATGGGCACCAGTTCTAGTCCCGGCTGCTCCACTTCCGATCCTGCTCTCTGCTATGGCCTGGGATAGCAGCAGAAGATGGCCAAATCCTTGGGCCCCTGCACCCACGTGAGAGACCTGGAAGAAGCCCCTGGCTCCAGTTCAGCACAGCTCCAGCCGTTGCGGCCATCTGGGGAGTGAACCAGCGGATGGAAGACCTCTGCCTCTACCTCTCTCTGCAACTCTTTCAAATAAATAAAATAAATCTTAAAAAAAAAAAATCCTTGAAGGGGAGGAGAGTAGCATTAAAGACAGAAACTGACACTAGTACAAAGCCCAATTTTCCTAACTTCATCCTACTTTAGGGAGGAACCCAGGGACCAAGATGGGAAAGAGTCACTGCATTCCATGGGGAAAAAAACACCAGCACAATCTCAGAAGGCAGGCTAACAAGGCACAAAGGGAACTTCCATGGCCTCCTTCCAATCTGATTCTAGCCCCAAGGAGAGCTCCAGTTATCCCACAGGAAGGAGCGCACAGGGAGGGGAGGAACCCACTCCACTGCTTATACAATGGGCTCTGCCCGGCCCCAGGCCCTGACACCCACTGAGTTACATCCAAGTGGAGCTATCCACTTTACCTTTTCCCACATCCCTCTACTCTGAGCATTTAAAAAAAAAAATTGTTTTAAAGAAAAAAAAAATCCACCACCCCCATTCAGGACACCCTTCCCCAAACACATATGGGGAAAAGAGGGCACAGCACGCGCTGGATTCAGGAAAAAAACCGGGAACGGAAAAAGAGGCTGGTTTGGTCCTCAGCTTCCTGGTGAGGTTTCCCCGCGGCCTCCGCTGCCGCCATCCACCGCTGGGTGCCGTCCACATTCCCTCGTCGCGCCACGGTGCTTCTCTGCTGCCGGCTCGCGTCAACCGAGGTTCCGACGGGTGCAAGGAGGTATGGGCAGGAAGGAGTAGGGGATCGGGGACTGAGGTGCCAAAGGCCCCCACCCCTGGAGGTGGGGAGGGGGCGGGTTCATTTGTGCTGTTTGCTCTTCTTCTGTCGAGCCCTGCCATCTGTCTGTCCCTCTCTCTTGCTCTCCTGCCACCGGGAGGTATGTGTTTTGGTGAGCAGAAGGCTCCAGCTGTATGCTCGATGCCACCTTGAGGGTGCGTGGCTGTAAGGGGTATGTAGATGACGGTGGGCGGTAGGGCAGAAAACACTGCCCTCCCCCAAAGGGGAGAAGAGGTTAAAAAAATGCTGTTGATTTTTTAAAAGCAGTCGAACACTACCCGCTCTCACGTTAACCCGACCAAGTCTTCCGGAGTTTCCCTGGCACCCGCGCAGACCCTAACGCTAGCTGTCTCTGCCTCGCTGTGTCTCTTCAAGGAGCCATCACTCCCAGACGGGCACGAGCCCCCTTCTTGACGTCTGAAGGACAAGGGGGTCTGGAGGAGGAGGGCGCGGAGGGAGAGGAGGCAGCGGGCGGGGAGTGGAGGAAGAGAAGGTAGAAGGGTATTTACATCTTGCATGAACTTGCGGCAGACGGGACGGATCTCTTTGCTCAAGGTAGCACTGAACATCATGACCTGCTTCTCGTGGGGGGTCATGCGAAAAATTTCCTGGACATCCCGACGCATGTCTGCAGGGAAGGAAAAACAAGAGGAGAAAAGAGCACCGTGAAAACCAGAGCAGAGGCCTGCCGGCTGAGGTTGAGACTGGAAGCAGGTAAGCGAGGGATTCATGCCATGGAAAAGTGCCCCAGTTCTCTGAGCACCATAAAACCAGACCCACAGCAATCACAACGGAAAAAGCAGTGAGCTTGAAATAAACGATTCCCAGCTCTGTCTTAATCAACTCCAAAGCCCCAAAGTATAAAACAGGGATGAAGCCCACCATGTATCTCAAAAGGACAAGGCCTTTGCAAAATGCTTCCCCCAACTCCTCATTCCCTAAGCCCCAGCCTCTGCAGACTCCACAACATTCCAGATGTCAAGTCTACTCCACGCCGCCTCAGGATCACCACTTTCCTACAGTCAGGCGGAGCCATCACTGCCCGGAGCCACCTGACAGCTGGCCATCTTAAACAGCCATCAAGATCCATCACACAAACTTCTCTAGACTATGTCCATCCCCCTCACCCACTCACCAAAATTCAGTTCTTACTGAAATTTTCCTTCAACAACCCCACTCAGCCTGCTAGAATAGCACACCATACAAACTCCCACTCTCTCTCCATTATCCTAGAATTTAGGCCTAGCAATCTACTCAGCCATAAATCCTAACTGCAAGTGTTATGCTACAGAGGCCAGAGTATACCAACTCCTTGTTGAGTACCTCCCACTACAACACCCACTGTTTAAAAAAAGAGCGGTAGTGGTGACATATTATCAGACTCCTAGTCTCAAAGAACATCTGTCATAGAAAGCCCATGATATCCACCTCCCTAACGGTCAAAATTGGTTAAAGCGCTAACAAACGCAGTCCAGGGAACCCAGAGCCATCAGTCATGGGTGATAGATAGAGAGTCGTCCTTGCACTGAGTGCTCCTGTAGCAAACAAGCATCATTTGGCTCTGAAGGGCAGGGCCCTGGACCGCCAGCCCAGTCCCAGCACTGCCACTCACCGAGCTGTTCAAGCATCTTATCGCATTCATCCAAGATAAAGTGTTTAATGTGTTTGAGGTTGAGGCTCTTGTTCCGAGCCAGGGCTAGGATGCGGCCAGGAGTCCCCACGACAATATGCGGGCAGTTCTTCTTCAGCACCTCTTCATCCTTCTTGATAGACAGACCACCAAAAAACACGGCGACCTGCCAAGCCAGGGAAAGACAGAGCGTGACAATGAAGGAAGGATTCCCATCTGCCCAGAGTCCCCATTCACTCAAGTTGCTCCAAACCACATCGTAGAACATTTCAGAACTTTATCTTAGGATCTGGGGCTAGTGTTGTGGTGTAGCAGGCTAAAGCCACCACCTGCAACACCAGCATCCCACACGGGCAACAGTTTAAGTCCCAGCTGCTCCACTTCCAGTCCAGCTCCCTGCTCATGTGCCTGGGAAAGCAGCAGAAAATGGCCCAAGTGCTTGGGGCCCTGCTACCCATATGGGAAACCTGGATGAAATTCCTGGCTTCAGCCTAGCCCAGATCCTTTGGGGAGTGAACCAGCAAAGGAAAGCTTTCCCCTCCTCGCTCTAAGTAACTCTGCCTTTCAAATAAACAAATAAATAAATCTATATAAAACAAACAAAAAAGATACACCATTCTTGTAGAGCCTCCAGCTGCCTCTTGCTACACTCTCCAAAATTCTCTAAGCACAGTGAAGTGAATGGGTATAAGTACTAGTAAGGAAAGCACGGTGGCAGCTAGGCACGTGGTACAGTGGTTAAGCCATCACATGGGACATCCACATCCCATATACGGAGTCCCTGGTTGAAAATCTGTGTGCAAATACACAAGTGCCTTTCAAATAAAAACAGAAACTTCAAAAAAAGGATGGCCATGTGGTACACAGCATCCAGAGCCTGATCGTGAGTTCTGCTACCCAACAGGTGTATTTACACTGCATTAAGCCAAGCCAAACTAAGGCTTCTACAAAAATAAAATGCAGCAAAGCATCTCTTAAATTATATATGCAATGAGCCCTATGTTTTAGCAAGATCTCCTGTACACTGGAAGCCTGCAGGGACTTAACCTCAGTTACACATATGCCGAGATTCTCACATAAGCTGCGATACACACAGCTGAGCTAAACTTTAAGGTCCCCAATGCCCATCCCCACCCCCATTCACTCTGTCCAGGTCTCCACGCT
Source organism: Lepus europaeus (assembly GCF_033115175.1). Classification (NCBI taxonomy): domain Eukaryota; kingdom Metazoa; phylum Chordata; class Mammalia; order Lagomorpha; family Leporidae; genus Lepus; species Lepus europaeus. Next base: position 31,773,672 of record NC_084829.1, read on the forward strand.
TGCTTACCTTGACATTGGGCATGTACTTAGAGAAGCGCTCATACTCCTTGCTAATCTGAAAAGCCAGCTCTCTAGTGTGACACATCACCAGCACAGACACCTGGGAGAGAGGGTTACATGAAAACATACAGTGTATATGCTCTTTGTTGCCCTCTTGGAGAGTAAGAACCACAGAAGCACATCTGCAGACCACAAATGACTTAGGTTCTGAGATTTCAATGATCAGCCCCAAGCTTACCACCACACCCCCACACTGTCAAGGGTGACAGTCTCCATCTTCTGTGGGACAGCGGATAAAGCCACTGCCTGCCAGCATCCCATATGAGCACCGGTTAGAGACCCAGCTGCTCCACTTCTAATCCAGCTCCCTGCTAATATGTGCCTGGGAAAGCAGCAAAGGATAGCCCAAGTGCTTGGGTTCATGCTACCCACATGGGAGATCAGAAAGAAACTCCTGGCCGGCGCCGCGGCTCACTAGGCTAGTCCTCCGCCTTGCGGCGCCGGCACACCGGGTTCTAGTCCCGGTCGGGGCACCGATCCTGTCCCGGTTGCCCCTCTTCCAGGCCAGCTCTCTGCTGTGACCAGGGAGTGCAGTGGAGGATGGCCCAAGTGCTTGGGCCCTGCACCCCATGGGAGACCAGGAGAAGCACCTGGCTCCTACCATCGGATCAGCGCGGTGCGCCGGCCGCAGCGCGCTACCGCGGCGGCCATTGGAGGGTGAACCAACGGCAAAAGGAAGACCTTTCTCTCTGTCTCTCACTATCCACTCTGCCTGTCAAAAATTAAAAAAAAAAAAAAAAAAAAAGAAAGAAAGAAAGAAACTCCTGGCTTCAGCCCTGGCTGTTGTTACAGCCGTTTGGAGAGTGAACCAGCAGATGGAAGATCTTTGTCTCTTCCTCTTTCAAATGAATCTTAAAAAAAAAAGGGGGGGGTAGGGGAACCCCGGCTATAAAAGCACAACACAGCTGGGACAGAAGCACCCTCCCACGTATGCCTAGCCAAAGCACCTTCCCCAGCACACTCCCCAAACATACCTGCCCAGTAACTGGCTCCAGCTGCTGCAGTGTGGCCAGCACAAACACCGCTGTCTTCCCCATGCCGGACTTGGCCTGGCACAGGACATCCATTCCGAGGATGGCCTGAGGGATGCACTCGTGCTGGACTGGAAACAGAAAACAATGGGAGACCTCGACACAACTCCACCTCTCCCCATGCCAAACCCAGTTCTCACACTCAACTCTCAGAAAATTTACCTGGTTTTGGTCAACGTCCAGCCTCCGCTTCCTCAGTTACATTTATCCTGACACCAGAGCCCTGCTAGTTCCTCCTACTCTAGCCTCCCCCAGGTTTTGGCCTCCACACTCAGATTAACAACCCTCCTGCACTACCACCAGCTCACTCTCAGCGATCCTGGTTCCGTCCTTATTGTCCTTCATCTGTAACAGCCGGTGGCACCTGAACGCTTGTCACAAGCCATTTCTCTTACTTTAGGCTGCCAGGCTTCGGGATATAAAACCCAGCAACCTTGAATAAAATAAGGGACTTGGCACCAGACCCAGAAGCCAGCCATCTTTAGACCAAAAAGGTTTCCAGAGATCAGTGTTGGCCTGACCCAACAGAGAATAACTAATGGTGCAATCAGCAATCGGGCTCTTTCTGGAAATTTAACATTAGAGCTCAAAATGACAAAGTTAACAACAAGCAGGGAAGAGGAGAGAAGTCACAGGAAGGAACAGCAGGCCTCCAGGCCACTTCTGGACCACCAGCACTTCCAGGCCGTCACCACAGAGCAGACTGTGTAAACCCCTAACTTGTTAAAAGCGCTTTTGGTAATTCCCTATTTGTACTAAACATAAACCCTTACCGCCTGAAGAACCCGACTATATCTTTGTCTCATTCTCACGGGGCCTAGTGAGATCTCTAGGTCCAGCCAAAATTTACCTTCTGATGGATGCTCGAAGCCACAATCAACAATGGCCCGGAGCAACTCTGGCTTGAGCAGGAAGTCCCGGAAGCCAGAGCTGTGGATGGAGACGTAGGAGCCCTTGACGTCCTTCTTAGCAGGGGCCTCAGCCCCGTCTCCCCCAGCTGCTGTCTCCACCTCATCCTCCTCGTAGTCCAAGAGCTCGTTGTCCACGTCGTTCTCTGCCATCACTGGGCCAGCGGGGGGAGGCGGGGAGGGCTCTCAGGATCGACTCTTGCAGAATGGGGGGAAGCGAGCGGGAAGCGGGCGGGCAAAGACAGCAGTGTCTGGAGGAAGAGCTAGGAAAAGAGACGGCCAATGTATCAGTCACAGGCAGGGCCTTCGCCACCCCTTCTGAGCCCCACACTTTCCTCCTGTCCCTATGATGCCTTTTATCTGGGAAAAAATGTCAGTACAGAACGAGAAACACATACGTAAACGTGAAAAGCAAATGCAAGAGAGGAAGCGGGAAAAGTGCTCTCAGGGGACGTGGCTGGGACGCAGGTGCCCAGCAAGCCTTAGGAGCTGGGTAGCAGAAATCCAGTTAGCTGTTGAGGGGCAGGGCAAGTTCCAAGTTCCTGCTGTGTATGCAACAGCAGCGGAAGACAAAAGGATACCGGGAAGGTGATGGGACTAACGACTCAGGGGAGTGGGAGCCAGGTGCTGATAAGCCCTCAAGGCCAAACCCAGGGCTGTGCCTACTGACTCCACCCACGGCAGCCATCAGTCCAGGGTGATAGATTAAGGTCATCAGCGCGCCAAGCGCTCACGCCTCAAAACGAAAACATCATGTGGCTGCCAGACACGACCCCCAGCTCGCCGGCCTCCCAGCCCTCAGCACCCTCCTCCGTGCTTAGGGATCCTGTGTAATTAATGGGGGGGAGGGGATTCGCGCGCGCACACGCGCTCCATCTCCCGATCCCACAATGGGTAAGGGGGAAGCAGGACCGAGGGGGGGAGGTCTCCCCTAACAGCATTTTTACCAAGAGGTACCGCGTTCCTAAGGCGCTACTCCCTGGAGACGCCACCCGGAGACACCGGGAAAGCGCTCCCAACAAGGGTGGCACAGCGAGGTGAGAAAAGTCCAACTGGGCCCGTCGACGGGCGGCTCCTCCTCCTCCTGGTCCCACACGGCGGGCAAGAGGCCCCGAGAGAGACGCGGCGGTGGGCAGAGCCACGCCCTTCGCAAACGTCCAGAACCCGCCGCCGCCTCCCGTCGGCGCTGGACCCTCAGGCTAGCGGGGGAGCCCCACGCGGAGCCGGCAGCAAAGGAACACAATGGCGCCGGAGCCACCATCTTGGATTGGGCCTCCCTTGTCTCCTCGTCTCCCCCCGCCGAAGCTCTTTGCCCTCGAAAAGGTTCAAAGCAGTGTAACTAACAACTCCATCATGCCCCTGCGACCAGACCAACGCCTACGGAAGGGGTATCAGGAGCCTAAGCGGCAGGACAACCAGAAAGAAACGCAGATGGAGGCGGATGGTAATGAAGGCCGAAGCTTACCTGAGCAGGGCGAGCGCGTATGGCGGCGGCAACAGCGACGAAGGAGGGAATCTGCCTTCACTTCCGGTTCCCGGCTTCCCTCCACTGCCGCCCGCCTTCCCGCCCGCCACGGCGCAGGCGCGAGGGGACCGGAAGCAGGGCCTTCCGCGGCTCTGCAGGTCCGCGCGCTGCGGGCTCGGCTTAGGGAAATGCCTGTCTGCCGCGGTTTTCTCCCTAGGCCTCTTCTAACTCCCGGCCACTGCCAGCAACACATGACAGAAAGAAAACGGCCCTCTCTGACCGCTGGCCTCTCTCTCCCCGTGTCGCACCCCTCCCCACGCCCTCACCTCTTCGTTTAGGAGTTGGCCGTGCAGGTCTTCTCTCCGGGCACGCCTCTGCGGGAGCGAGCGCGGCGAGGCGGGGCGGCGGCCGCGGGTTCCCACGGGGTCCTCGGCGCGGTAGTCAAGGTGACCTGCGGGCGTCTGGGCTCAGGCTGGGGCTCGGGGCGGCGGGTCCGAGGCCGCGGCAGTGAGCCTTGCACAAAGGGATGGCGACGGCGTTTGCCCGGAGTAACGTTGGCCCAGGTAGCTAAGGCCCCGGAGCTGGTGAGCGAGGGCGCTCAGATTCCTCCCCCGCTGATAATGAGGGTTATATATCCTTGCAGAAATGTTAATCCAGGGGGCCGGCGCTGTGGCGTATAGGCTAATCCTCCGCCTGTGGCGCCGCCCTCCCAAATGCGCGCCAGTTCGAGCCCAGGCTGCTCCACTTCCGATCCAGCTCTCTGCTGTGGCCTGGGAAAGCAGTGGAAGATGGCCCAGGTCCTTGGGCCCCTGCACCCGCGTGGGAGACCGGGAAGGAGCTCCTGGCTTTGGATCGGCCCAGCTCGGGCCGTTACAGCTATTTGGGGAGTGAACCAGCGGATGGAAGACCTTTCTCTCTGTCTCTCTCTACCTCTCAAGTAAATAAATACAAATTTTATTTATTTATTTCCCTCCCTCCAAAGAAACCTTTTATTTAAGGAATACAAACTTCATGCATTTCAGAAGTACAACCTTAGGAATATAATGATTCTCCCCACCATACCCGCCCTCCTACCCCTCCTTCTCCTCCCATTCACAGTCCCATTCTCCACTAAGATCCATTTTCCATTAACTGTACACAGAAGACCAACTCTAAGAGTTCAACAATTTGCATGAAAAAAAAAACTCTTCCTCAGCAGGCCAGATAAGGGCTGTTCAAAGTCACTACATCTTGAAGTCAATTTCACTTTTGTTTTAGAAACTTAATTAACTTTAAAGAAGCACCCAAGAATGATACATCTTTTTTGAGCACTTAGAGATAATTATAATGCAACTCTTTAAGGACAGAGGTCCTGCATGGGAAGTTAGTACAGGGTGACTCTTGTTAATTTAACAGTTAACACTCTTCTGTATGACGTCAGTGATCACCCGAGGCTCTTGACATGAGCTGCCTAGGCTATAGAAGCCTTTCAAATCCACAGACCCCGTCAGTATTTAGACAGGGCCATAAGCAAAGTGGAAGTTCTCCCCCTTCAGAGAAAATATACCTCTTTCTTTGATGGTCCCTGCTTTCCACTGGGGTCTCACCCATGAGGTCCTTCGTGTAGGACATTTTTGCCACAGTGTCTTGGCTGTCCATGCCTAAAATGCTCTCCTGGGCTTTTCAGCCAGGCCAGAATGCCTTAAGGGCTGATTCTGATGTTAAGAGTGCTATTTAAAGCAATTGTCATTCTATGAGTCTGCTGTGTGGAATAAATAGAAATCTTTAAAAAAAAAATTCAAGCAGAATGTTCTTAGCCCCACCCTAACAGCCCTGTTGCTCCTCCTGGACTTTTTTTCCAGAAGGGAAGGTGTGTCATCCCCCTCTGTGAGAGGCTGCAGATGCCAGATGTCCTGCTGCTTAAAAAAAAAAAAAAAAAGAAAAGAAAAGAAAAGTGATAGCCAAGAATTCTGGCCTCTCCTTGTTAGCACACTTAAGAGTAGGGAGTAGATACCATCAGCCAATTACCTTTGCAGACAAGCAAAACAGAAGTGGCAGGAAGTAAACACCTCTAATTCTCTATTCTGCCTCCCTGCCTGGTAAATAGGAGCCAGGCCTTTGGCACAGGTGACTGGAGCCCGTCTGCTATGTCGGAGTGCCCGGACTGGCATCTGGCTCGGCTCCAAAGTCCAGCTTCCTGCTGGTGCATCCCGCAAAAGGCAGCTGATGATGGCTCCAGCGGCCGGGTCCCTCCACCCACGCACGTAGGATATGATCAGCTTGAGTTCCCGACTTTGGCAAGGTCCAGCCTTCGCAGTTGCAAGCATTTGGGAAGTGAACCAGTGGGTGGAAGATCTCTGTCTCTGCCTGTCTCTGTCTCTCTGCCTTTCAAAGAAAATAAATAAATTTAAAAAAAAATAAATCTGGTAAATACACTAAGGATTATCTCATTGGGTCACGTTTTCGGTGAAGCAAGTTTGTCTTCTGTGGTGAAGAGAAACAACTGATCCAAGGATGTGTCATAGGACAGTTTTCCCCACCCTAAATACCATTTAACTGATTTATTCATTTTTTTTTTTACTTTTTAAAAATTTATTTGGAAATCAGAGGGAAAAAGAAAGAAGGAGAGAGAGAGAGAGAGAGAGAGAGATCATGCATCCGCTGGTTCACTCTCCAAATGGCTGCAATTGCTCAGGCTGGGCCAGGCTGAAGCCAGGAGCCAGGAGCTTCTTCTGGGTCTCCCATGTGGGTGCAGGGATCCAGATACTCGGCCATCTTCCACTGCTTTGCCAGGCACATTAGCAGGGAGCTGGATTGGAAGAGGAGCACTGGGAACTGATACGGGTGATGGCGTTGCAGGCAGCAGCTTAACCCGCTGTGTCGCAACACAGCTCCTCACTTCCAATCCAGCTCCCTGCTAATGAGCCTGGGAAGCAGCTGCTGATGGCTCAAGTACTGGGGTCCCTGCTACCCATGTGGGAGACCCAGATGGCATTCTTGGCTCCTGGCTTCAGCCCAGTCCAGCCCCTGGCTGTTGCGGCCATTTAGGGAATGAAACTGTCCACCGAAATCTCTCTTTGCCTTTCAAAAAATTAAAAAAAAAAAAAAAAAGTGCTTGTTCCTTCATGCCAGCTTCTCTCTTGCAGTTACCGTTTTATAGTCTTTAGCTTCCACACGTTTCGCACTTTAGAGAAATAATAAATTGCTACTTGCTTTTGTTTCTTCACGTTTCAAAGGACAGCCTGTTGGAGTATTTGCGGTACATGAGTGGGGAACAAGGGATGACTGCATGGAGGAAGGAGGCTGCTTTGACTCATCAGTTGATTCAACCATACTTATTTTATTGACTTGATTGTTACACAGATGAGGGGTGAGGAGGAAGGCCATGCATTCCGGGGGTGCATCGTTGCCTTAGATCCCAGGAAGCAGCAGCTGATGAGACACAGAACCCCCCCCAGCCACAACAGAGGGGCTGAATGAGGTCATCATTCCATCTGCCCACAGGGCCTAAGGTTCTTTGGGGAAAGAGCTGGTGACAACCCAATCTGCAGAGAATCACCGGCGTAACAGCATGTGCAGAACCAGGCACGGACAGACGCGAGGGAACAGCTGAGTTTAGGTTCTAGCAGATGAGCAAGGGTTGGGGATACTGTCACGGGGTTGCCCTTTATAGGATCGCAGCTCTTACAGGTCAGGCAGCAGGCTCTGGACAAAAGGACTCAACAGCCACACACAGCAGGCCTTGCTCTTATTCCAGTTCCACGGAGGGGCACGAGCTACCAGGTTAAGGAGCTGATCCCAGCTGCACCCAGCAGGTGGCAGGGTCGGGCGAGGGGCCCAGATCTGCAGGCTATGCTGTCAGTGTGTTTTGCACATCTCTACTTCTCCATGTTACGGATTTGACGACAGGGCTCGGGTAAGTGTGACGTGGAAGTAGACAATGTCCCACTGAGGGTTAAAGAGCATCAAGGAGATGCAGGCCAGAGCAGGAAGTGCAGGTTTCACAGGACAATTACTAGGTCCTGCCTCCTAGAATCTCCAGGGAACAGAGGTGGGAGGTGATGTTGATTTGGGGGATCCCTTTGAGGGAGGGAACTAGCGGAAGGAGCCAGGCCGGACGGTGGGTTCTAGGCAGCGATCCGGTAGTTGGGGTGGACCTGGGGCCTGACGTCACAGACCATGCCAAGCAGCTGGGCCAGGACACGCTCACGGTTTCTCTGCTGGGAGCTTTGCATGCCCTGCACCTGGCGCCTCGTAGCCTGTTCCACCTCAGCCGACAGGTTCCCCTGGGAGCCCATGGCCTGGGGGGGAGGAGGGGGTTGGGGAAAGGGGTAGAACAGAGAAAGGAGAAAGCAGAAACAAAGAAGGATCCAGGCGCGTGGAGGGAAATATCCTGGAGCAAGGCCGAGAACAGAAAACCACCCCCGCCAGCAAATCCTGTCTTCTAAACCACCCCCGCCCAGCAAATCCCGTCTTCTCTAAGCCCGGACAGGAGCTTCATCCTAAAACAGACCAGAACTTCGTCCCATCTCACCACCCCCGACCCCAGACGCCATCCTGCTCCACAGGGACCGCGATGATCCACCGCACGGCACGTGCGCGTCAGGGCTCCCAGGCCCTCTTAGGCGTCACAGAGCTTGACCAGCGTCGTGGTCCCCTGCACCCTCTGCCACCTGATGTCCTGGGTGAGTCACCCGCACACCCCTCACTAGATGCACTCGCCGTGGGGGCGCAGGTCCCCATCCCGGCTCCCCTGCAACTCACAGCCTGCTGCTTGCTCTGGAATTCCTGCTCCCGCTCTCGGCGGTACTGCTCCACCTCCATCTGCGCCTCCTCCTTGGCCTGCTTCAGCCGCCGGGCCTTCCCTGAAAGCAGAAAAGGGTGCAGGGGGACCAGGGTGAACCCCCCAGAAAAGTGATGGTAGGAGCCAGTTCCTTCCAGAAAGTTCTCTCTCCGACCCAGCCTCCAGCCCCCAGCTCGCCGCCCACCAGGCTTGGGTTTTCCTACGGACCCCAACGTTTGCTGCTCCCCTCCCCCACTTTTTCCCCAGGCCCCTAAGGGAAGGGGGAGTAGGCTCACTCTTTCTGGCATCCGCCACCTTCTCCGCGGCCCGCTTCTCAGCTTGCAGGAGCTGTTGGATACCCTGGGACTGGCTGGCCATTTCTGTCCTGTGGGCTGGTGCTGTTCTGTAGGCTACCGAGATACCAGATGGCTCCCACCCCCAGCGCCGGTTTCGCCTCCTCCAGCTCGCTGCTGCAGTCCTCAGCTACCCCTGGGTCTTAGTGCTCCCCCTTTTCGCCCAGCCTGCCGCACCGGGTGTCTCCCCCCAGTCTGATCCTCGGGCTGATGACAGGTCCTCGCCACCTCTCACTCGGGCAGTACCCAGAAAGGCCGCTTGGGGGCAGCAGAGACCAGGCGCCAAGCCGCGCGCCGGCCGTAGCAGGTGCAGGCCCTTGCGGTCGCTCAGGTTCAGGGATGCGCACAGGCGCGGAGACCCGAGGGCTTTCGGGGTGGGAGGAGAGCTTGAGGTGGTCTCTGAGGAGGACACTTAAAGGAGATGAGAATGGGATAAGAAGGTAGGGATGTCATCTTCGGAAAGAGAGTATGCTGGCCTTCTAATCCCCCCAGCTTTTCTCTCCCAGCCTTGCCCCACGATTTCCAAATCCAAACGCCCGCATCTATTTCATCTGCACCGTCCTAAGGTTGTCTCCTGATGTCTTTTTCTCTGTTTGGATTTGTCCCTGTTCTTGGCCTCACTGTGGTTTTGTGTTTTCCGTTTTCACTGTGGGTTTTATCCTGTCATTGCCTGCCTTGTTTTCTCTCTTCTCATTTTTCCCTCTATCACTGAACCGCCACCCTCTCTCCTCCTGGTTGAGAAACGCGGGGATAAACCTCCAAATAGCCCTCATCTCTCCCGGCTCTCGCCTCGCCTCTTTTTCTTAGCCTCTCATTCAAGTCTTTTGGTTTCAAGCGGAACAGTTACTTAAGTTCCCTAGTTTCCCCCCGGAGGCCGGACTGAGGAACTCCCGGTCAGGGCAGAACGACATCCGGTAGGGCTCCTCAGCGTTCATTTCCGCCCTTCGCCTACGTCTATCTTTACGTCATTTCCTGCAGCCTGGCGTGTCTCCGCCCTTCCCGCCTCCCTTCTCCGAGCGTCTTAAACACAGGCCTTGGGCCTACAGCTCTGGGGGTACTTGGGGGGCGGGGGGCAGGTCTGATGAGTAACCCCTCCCCCCAGGTCCCAGAGGGAGAAGCCTCTACATCTGTCTGCCGGGTACATTATATTCGCTTTCTAAATCAGTCTTTAAAATTGTGACTTTTTAAAATTCAAATTTCTGCTCAAAATTGCCCCCACAGGCCCTATTTTTCTTTAATGCTTTATGAAAAATTTTACCTGGGCTCACGAGCCTTGAAGCAGCAAGACATCCTTTTCTCAAAATTTATGTGAAAAAAATTAAGTCTGTGCCTCCAGTCCCATTCCAGATTTTTTTGTTCCAAACCTATCATCTGGTGAGGGATGAGGGCTAGGACAGCCTCGGGTCCGGTGGTTTGCTGGAGATCTGAGGAGAAAGGGGGACATCGAAGGAGGCAGGAGAGGGCATCAGAGGTGGAGGGGGGACCGGCCGCGCCCTGGGTCCTGATCGCCGCCTTTTCTCCTTCTTCCTCAGCCCAAGAGTTCCATGGCCTCCGCTTCGCGCCGCCAGCGCCGAGAGCGTCGCTTCCGTCGGTACTTGTCCGCCGGCCGGCTGGTCCGGGCTCAGGCCCTCCTGCAGCGACACCCAGGCCTCGATGTAGACGCCGGGCAGCCGCCACCCCTGCACCGGGCCTGTGCCCGCCACGACGCCCCTGCCCTGTGCCTGCTGCTGCGGCTCGGGGCCGACCCTGCGCACCAGGACCGCCACGGGGACACGGCCCTGCACGCCGCTGCCCGCCAGGGCCCCGATGGTGAGTCTGCCCAAGGAGAAGCCAGCTTGAGGGCAGCCCACCAGGCCTGCCCCTTGAAAGACCACCCAGAGCTGAGAAGTGAGAGCCGGAGGGGTGCAGCTGACCAGAGCTGGCGCGTGGCTGTCGTGTGTGCCTTGACATTTCTGAGCTGTGCTGTGTGAGAGCCCAACCGTCCCCCAAAACGGCTGGTCTTTAAATGTCACAGCTTCCTAGATTAGGAGCTACTTTGGGGGTTTTTTTGGACTTGTTTGCCTGTAGCACAAAAAGTAGCATAGAAGGTAGACTTGGAAATTAGATTGCCTGGAAAATCCCAGCTCTTGTTTTTTTTTTAAATGAGTTATTTATTTTTTTGAAAGACAAGGTGACAGAGAGAGAGAGAGAGATCTTCCATGTTCAGCCCCCAAGTGCCACAATAGCTAGGGCTGGACCAGGTTGAAGCCAGGAGGCAGGAACTCCCCCCTGATCTCCCACCTGGGTGGCAGGGATGAAGTTCTTAAGCCATTATCCACTGCTTTCCAGGCACATTTGCAAGGGAGCTGGGTCATTAGCAGAGTAGCCAGGGCTGCAATCAGGGGATGTTGACATCTCGAGGTTTGACTTAACCCACCATGCCACAACCCCACCCCCACCCCAGAAACCCTCGCTCCTATTGGCTGTGTGTTGTGTTCTGAAACTTTCCGAAGCTTAATCTGTCTACCTGCAAAATGAGCGAAATGCCAGGTGCCTCACAAAGCAATTTTTTTTTTTTTTTTGTCCTCACACAGGACTAAGATAGATGCTGCCATTAGCCCTCAACTTCTAGATTCTGAAACTGGGCACAGGGAAGTGAGGTCGTTTTGCCAGAGTTACACAGCCAGGCACTCCCCAGGGATCACAACCCAGGCTGGAGTGTCCACGCTCTTGACAGCTACGTTGGCCTGAGTTACACTTCATAGGACTGCAGTGATCGACTGTTCAAAGAGTTCAGAGTGCCCGTGCTGTGACATACATGGTTTAAGAATCATATATATGATGAGAGTGTATGACACGGTATAGTCCACTCTCCACTTCATACCTGTGGGTTCTATATTCATGAATTCAACAAGCTGTGAAGCTAACATAGTCAAAAAATCAAAATGCATCTGACAGACTTTTTCCTTTTCACTATCCCCTAAACAATACAGTTTAACAACTATTTATTTCTATTTATATTGCATTTTTTCTCTTTTAACTTTTTTTTTTTTTTTTGAAAGGCAGAGTTACAGAGAAGGAGAGAGAGAGAGATCTTCCATCTGCTGGTTCACTCCCCAAATGGCTACAATGACTGGGGCTAGGCCATGCCGAAGCCAAGAGCTTCTTTCAGGTCCCCCATGTGGGTGCAGGAGCCCAAGCACTTGAGCCATTTTCTGTTGCTTTCCTGGGTCATTAGCAGGGAGCTGGACCAGAAGTGGAGTAGCCGGTTCTCGAACCTACACCTATATGCGATGCCAGAGTCATAGGTAGAGGTTTAACCTGCTAAACCACAATGCCAGCCCCCTAGTTTTTTGTTTGTTTTTGTTTTATGTTTTATTTGTTTGAAAGGAAGAGAAACAGAGACCAGCAGAGAGAGATCTTCCAGCTACTGCTTCACTCCCCAAATCCCTGTAACAACTAGAGCCAGGACAGGTTAAAGCCAGGAGTTGGAACTCTGTCCAGATCTCCCACATGGGTGACAGGGACCCAGGTACTCAAACCATCACCTGCTGCCTCCCAGGGTGCATGTTAGAAGGAAGCTGGAATCAGAAGTGGAGCTGAGACTCCAACCAAGGCACCCCAGTATGAGATGTGAGTGTCCCAGAATGGCTTCTTCTTCTTTTTTTTTTTTTTTTGACAGAGTGGATAGTGAGAGAGAGAGACAGAGAGAAATGTCTTCCTTTTTGCCGTTGGTTCACTCTCCAATGGCCGCTGCGGTCGGCGCATCTCGCTGATCCGAAGCCAGGAGCCAGGTGCTTCTCCTGGTCTCCCATGCGGGTGCAGGACCCAAGCACTTGGGCCATCCTCCACTGCCTTCCCGGGCCATAGCAGAGAGCTGGCCTGGAAGAGGGGCAACCGGGACAGAATCCGGCGCCCCGACCGGGACTAGAACCCGGTGTGCCGGCGCCGCAAGGCGGAGGATTAGCCTGTTAAGCCATGGCGCCGGCCTTCCAGAATGGCTTCTTAACCAGTGTGTCAAACACCCACTCCTGTATCAGGTATTCTAAGTAATCTAAAGGTGATTTAAAGTACATGCATAGGTTAAATATAAACACTACGGCATTTTATAGAAGAGACTTGAGCATGTGTGGGGTTTTGGTGTCCAGCTGGTATCCTGAAACCAGCCACCTACAGGAATCTGTGGACAGCTGTAATTGGAGCGCCCGGCTGTAATTGGAGCGCCCGGCCCATGGTAAGCACTTGTGGATTCTGGTGATTGTTTCTGTTGCCATCAGCAGGTCCCAGACTCACTGTTCTGAAACTCAAAGACACTCTGGGAACCCAACTTTGTTTTTTAAGACTTTCTTTTTTAAAAAATTATTTGCTTATTTATTTGAAAGGCAGAGTAACAGAGAGGGAGACAGAGAAAAAGAGAAATCTTCCATCTGCTGGTTCATTCCCCTAACGGTTCCAACAGCCAGAGCTAGGCCAGGCCAAAGTCAGGAGCCCAGAACTCCATCTGGGCCTCTTATGTGGGTGCCGGGGCCCCAATACTTGGGCCATCTTCTGATGCTTTCCCAGGTGCATTAGCATGGAGCTGGACCGGAAGTGGAGTAGCCAGAACTCAAACCAGTGCTCATATGGGATGCTAGCCAGCATCACAGGTGGTAGCTTAACCCACTGGGCCACATCATTGTTTAAATTCCAAGAAGCATGTGAGATTGATATTATATCCTGTTTATAGACAAGGAAAGTCGGCCCCAGTAGCTTCAGAAACTTGTCTGAAATCTCGGAGCTGATCGGGGTCCTTGCCCCCTGCTCCCCCTCTCAAACCTCGGAGTCCTCGCGGGCCTTATGCCCTCCTGGTCCTCCGCCAGCCCTGCCTCCAGGTGGCCTTCTAACTCCGAGGCCGAAAGCCCAGCTCATTTCATTTCCAGCCACTTTTGAGACCACCCTGGCTTGGTACAATGAAGCTCTCTCCATGGAGCAGATCAAATGAGCCAGAATCCACCCTGGGAGTTTCCCTCCAAGTTCCCTTGTAGAGTCCGAGGCATGTGCCGGTCCTGCGGGAGTGGCTGGGCTGGGTTATCACAGCCAATAAGATGCCAGGGAACAGCCCCCACCGCTGGGGCTTTTGGTGACTTTCAAGAACCCATGGCTTCAATGGGGAAGTGGTCTTTGCTGGTAGAGACCCCGTATAAACACACCTTAGGCCGGCGCCACGGCTCACTAGGCTAATCCTGCGCCTTGCGGCGCCGGCACACCGGGTTCTAGTCCCGGTCGGGGCGCCAGTTCTGTCCCAGCTGCCCCTCTTCCAGGCCAGCTCTCTGCTGTGGCCAGGGAGTGCAGTGGAGGATGGCTCAAGTGCTTGGGCCCTGCACCCCATGGGAGACCAGGATAGGCACCTGGCTCCTGCCATCGGATCAGCGCGGTGCGCCGGCCGCAGCACGCCAACCGCGGCGGCCATTGGAGGGTGAACCAACGGCAAAAGGAGGACCTTTCTCTCTGTGTCTCTCTCTCACTGTCCACTCTGCCTGTCAAAAAAAAAAAACAAAACACACCTTAGTCACCATTCTCTGCATAGAGCAAGATCCGTGAACACTCAGAAGTAGCGTGGTGTTCTGCCTTCTGCCAGGAGACTAAAGCCAGGCCAGGCTGGTCCTGTTCGTGAGCGTAGCATTCATTGCATTTCTGCTCTGTGCCCACACGGGACCAGATGTTGAGCTCCCATTACGCACTTGAGTCTGCAAAGCAAGTGAGCAATGACCCTGTTTCTGCAGTGGCTGAGCCATCCAGATGTTCCACTCTGCTTTCCAGCCTCACCTCCCACTACACACCCACAGACCTGCGACTCCAGCCACCCAGACTCGCCTGCCGCAAGCCTGCTGCTTGCTTGCCTGTCACCTCATTTCCACTTCGCTCAGTGTTGCCTCCCAGCCCAGCACCAGCCCCACCTCCTCCTGGAAGGCCTCTCAGACCACCTCAGCCGCTGTGACCTTTTCTTCCCGAGAGCCTCCACGTTTACTCCTAAGCCTTGGAGGTTGGCATTTTTAGAAACTCTGTTCTTTTTGCCAGTTAGTTCGCCTGTCCCTTAAAGGTAAAAATCATGGCTTATTACGGCTTAGGGGAGAGCAGTGCTGCCATCCCTGAGACAGAATGAAGTTTTCCTCCACAGAGTTTGTTTCATATTTATTTTTTCCCATTGAAAGTACAGCAGGGGGTGGGGCAATTTAGATGCTGCTTGGGGCACCCACATCTCACATGGAGGGCCTGGGGTCAAGTCCCAGCACCACTGCTGCGTCCAGCTTCCTGCTAAGGCACACTCTGGGAGGCAGCAGGTGAGGCTCAAGTCCTTGGCTCCCTGCCACCCACACGGGAGACCTGGACTATGTGCTGGCCTACTGGTTTTAGCCTGGCCCGGCCTTGGCTGTGGTGGGCATCTGGGCCGTGAACCAGCAGATGGTAGATACCTCTCTGCTCTCTCTCCCCCTCCCCCTCCTTCCCTCCCCTCCCCTCCCCTTTGCCTGTCAAATAAATAAATAAAAACAAATAATTTTTTAAAGCACAGCATATGGGAAGGGCCTTCAAAAGTTCATAGAAAAAACACTATATGAAAAAAATGCATAGATTTAAAAAAAATTTTACCCCAAAATAAGCCTATCTTTTAATTCCATTTTTCCATTTATTTTTGAAGTACACATGTGTTATTAATGAACACTGGAGAGAGCTGATCTATATTATTAAATTAATGGTAAAGATGACATTTTAAAAAGATTTATTTATTTATTTGGAAGGTAGAGGGAGAGAGATCTTCCATCCACTGGTTCACTCCCCAAATGACCACAGCAACTGGAGCTGGGCCAATCTGAAGCCAGGAGCCTGGGCTTCTTCCAGGTCTCCCACACAGGTCCAGAGGCCCAGAGACTTGGGCCATTTTCCACTGCTTTCCCAAGCGATAGCAGAGGGCTGGATTGAAAGTGGAGCAGCTGGGACTCAAACCGGCGCCCATATGTGGATGCTGGTTCTGCAGGTAGTGGCTTTACCCCCTAAGCCACAGTGCCATCTGTGCCAAGATGGCATTTCACATACTGGAGGGCTAAGAAGTAGGTCGTAAACAACACGGGGAGTGAGCATGCAGCCTAGAAGTCAAGACACCAGTTAAAATGCCTGCATCAGAATTTCACTCTGGCTCCCACCCCGATTCCTGCCAGTGTAGACGCTGGGAGGCAGCAGTGAGGCCTGAAGTAACTGCGTTCCTATGGAGACCTGAACTGACTTCCTCCTGGCCCAGACCTGGCTGTTGTGGCCATTGGGGGAGTGAACCAGCAGATAGGAGCTCTTGTTCTCATTCTCTCTCCCACCCTCCCTCTCTTCCAGCTCTCAGATAAATTTAAAAAAATTTTTTTTTAATTTGGCTCACCTAGGGGAAAAGAGTCCTACCTGACTCAAAAGTAAATTCTAGCAGATTCAGCATCTAAATGTGGCAGGAAGCTAAGCACCAAATTCCTCAGCAGGGTTCCCCCTGCCCGGCGGGGGGGGGGGGGGGGGGGGGGGGGGTTTGAACAGTTTTATCTCTTACGGTTTAATTCCTTTAAAATAGAATGTGGGGTGAGCACTGGGCCTCCAGGTAAGATGCTCATGTCCCAGATTGAAGTGCCTGGCTTCCAAGCCTGCCTCTGGCCCCGACCCCACCTTCCTGCTGGTACAGACCCTAGGAGGGAGCAAAGATCACTCAAGGAATTGGGTCCCTGCCACACACGTGGAGACCCAGGCTGAGTACTGAGCTCTGGGCTTCAGCCCTGGCCATTGCAGGCGTCTGGGGAGTAAACCAGCAGATGGAGGAGTTTCTTTCTCTCTCTCTCTCTCAAATGAATAAATGTTTGACTACCTAAAAACATAAAATGGTCTACAAATGTCAGCATATCAATATACCCTGTGAAAGGAACAGAGGTGTTTATTATTCAATACTTGGTACTTTTTTTGAATTTTTTAAATTTCAAAAATATTTTCATTTTATTTGAAAGAGAAATGGACAGAGATCTTCCATCTACTAGTTCACTCTCTAGATATCTGCCTGGAACTCATTCTGGGTCTCCCATGTGGGTGGCAGGGACCCAAGTACTGTGCCATTGGCTGCTGCTTTCCGGGTTGCATGTCAGCAGGAAGCCGGACCGAAAGTAGAGGAGCCAGGACTCGGAAGACTCCAGTAGGGGATGCAAGCATCCCAGGTGCAGCTTACCTGCTGCCTGCCCCTGAGTTTGTTTTTGTTTTTGTTTTTTTTAAGATTTATTTAGTTGAAAGTCAGAGTTACACAGAGAGAGAGAGAGGTCTTCCATCCGATGGTTCACTCTCCAGTTGGCCACAACGGCCGGAGTAAAGCCAGGAGCTTCCTCCAGGTCTCCCACATGGGTGCAGGGGCCCAAGGACTTGGGCCATCCTCTACCTCTTTCCCAGGCCATAGCAGAGAGCTGGATCAGAAGTGGGGCAGCCATCGCCCATATGGGATGCTGGTGCCCCAGGCCAGGGCATTAACCCATGCACCACAGCGCCAGCCCGTTTTTTAATTTTGAAAAATAAAAATAGGAGTGGTATTTGGCCTAGCAGTTAAGACCCCTACGAGCACATGCTGGAGTGCTTGGGTTTGAGGCCCCGCTCCACTCCTGATTCCAGCTTCCTGCTAATACACAGGCTGGGAGGCAGCAGGTGGTGGCTCAAGTAGTTGGGTTCCCGTCACCCATCTGGGAGGCCCAGCCTGAGTTTTGGCTAACAGCCTCACTCTGGCCCAGCCCTGAACCCTGTGGGCATCTGGGAGTGAACTAGCAAGTGAGATCTTTCTGTCTTGCTGGCTCCAAAATAAATAAATTTTTTAGTTTTTAAATAATACAAGGGAATATTTTATAATCTTAGAATGAAGATAACCTAAGAATAAAATGAAATGGAATAAAAAATCTAAAAAGAAAATATTGAGATATTTAGCTACATAAAAGTTTTTTTAAATAAAGTATTTTATTTATTTTCATTGTATTTGAAAGGCCAAAGAGACAGAGAGCTCTTCCATCCACTGTATCACTCCCCAGATGCTTGCAAACATTATCATCGGGCCTCCCAAACAATGTCTGTTCCCCTAACAACTTTAAAAGATACATAAGAAAGAAAAAAAAAACATATATATATATATATATATCAGGCAGAAAATATTTATATATATATATATATAAAACACACAATATGAAGAAGTCTCATTGATATAAGTAATTTCCATGGGAAAAGAATTTGAGTCATTCACAGAAGAAATACAAATAGCAAATATATATATATATGAAAACGAAGAAAGCTTCATTAGTAAAATCATTTTTAATCTATCCGATTGGCAAGATTAAAGGGTTGATTATATTTAGTCTCAGTAAAGGAAGCCACAGGCATGCTTATACGTTCTTGGCAGAATCTTACTGAACGCAGTTTGGCAAAAGTGTACATTTTATTTGACTCAAAAGTTCCACTTCTGAAAATGTGCCCTGCACAAATGTTGGACAAGTCCTCAAAGACGCATGTAGGACGCCGAACAGTTTTGGAAACACGGGCTGTCAATTGGTGGCGAGATCTGTTTGTTTTGCACACACAGTGGAACACTTAACCACGCAGTCATCAAAAAAAAAAAAAAAAAAGTGAGGTAGACGGTATAGATTCCTGTGGAAAAAAGACAAACAAGGTGTTTCGCCTAGTGGTTCTGATGCCAGTGAAACACCGCATCCCACAGCAGAGGGCCTGGGTTCGAGTCACAGCTGCAGCCCGACTCCAGCTGTGCACTGATGCGCACCTTCCTCCGCGCCCTGGGAGGCAGCACAGACAGCTCAGGTGCTCACATCCCGGCCAGCTGGGCTCCTGGCTCCCAGCTCTGTCCTGGCCCAGTCCCAGCTGTGCAGCTGTTTGGGAAGTGAACTCGTGGATAGGAACTGTGTGTATGTATGTGCGTCTGTCTGTCTGTTTCTCTCAGTCCCAAATAAGTAAATGAATGTATTTTTTTAAAAAACAAGGTGCTGAACAGTACATGCAGTATGGTCATAGGTCTCTGAACAGTGCCACGTGTGTTTATGTACACAGCAATCTGCTGTTAGTGGACAAATTCATTATTCTTTCTTCATAAAGAGAAGAAAGTTTCAGTTATATCCCCTTCAAATTAAAATATCAGATAAAGTTGGAAGGAGAGCCTCTAATCCTACCACTCAGAAACTACAGTTTTTACTGATTTCTTTCTAGTTCATGTTTTTTCAACCATAGGATTTGGTGTGTGTCCCCCCCCCCCCCCTTTTAATGACAGTGAAAGACAGGCTGGTTTGGGGAGGACTTGGGGCAGGTCCCAGCCATGTGAGAGAGACGTGCGCCTGCTCCTGGCACTGACGCGGGTTAGGTGCGGGGAGTGGCCCTGGTCGCCCTGGCTTCCTGCCTTGCTGGCAGGGACAGGTCCACCTGTGCCATCCTTCACCGGGGTCAGCAGTGCTTTCGAGCACCACCCAATAAAAGATGAAAGACTGCTGGCCCATTTCCTCCTCCCCAGGGAGAGAAAGTAGGTCCACAGGAAGGGAGGCTGCTCCCTCCCCTTCCTCTGTGCCCTGAGTGAGGGGGGTGGTTGGTGGCCACAGCAGGTGGGCCTGCCTTGGCATGGCTAACCCTGGAGCTCAGGACTGTCAGCCCCTAGCTGTTTCCTCTCAGCTCCTGAGTGAGACCCTCTGTTCCTGCCCCTCCCCCTGCACCAGGGCAGCAGGCCTTCGGAAGAGCTTGGGCTGTTGGGCTGTAGGCTGGCTGCCCCCCCCCCCGACCCTTCCAACATCCCCTGCTAAGGCCGGCTGAGAGGGATGCCCTTGAAAGCATCTCCTTTACTGAGTTTATGGAAAAGGGATACAAAGCAGACGAATCTCCGTGTGTGTGTGTGTGTGTGTATAGTGGTACAGAGTGGGTGTTGTATTTTACCAGTCTGCTGCGTAGATTTGGGTGAGAGACACGAGGGCTGTGCAGTGACAGTGTTTTCAAGCCAACCATGGAATGAGCAGTGGATCCTGATGCCGCCCTAGACGCCTTGAGGCAGAACTGGAAGATGTCATTTGCATTGGTGGAACTTCCAGAACACTGCAACAGTTGGTTGGGACACAGGGCAGAGCCGCCTGCCATGCATGTGGTAAAACATCAGGACACATTTGTCAGGGGTGGTTACTTCCTGATTCCCAGGAGGCATCCGTGTGGGCCCCCCTTCCCATCACGCTAAGGCTAAGACCAAGAAAACGGGCCGGCGCCGTGGCTCAACAGGCTAATCCTCCGCCTTGCGGCGCCGGCACACCGGGTTCTAGTCCCGGTCGGGGCACCGATCCTGTCCCGGTTGCCCCTCTTCCAGGCCAGCTCTCTGCTGTGGCTAGGGAGTGCAGTGGAGGATGGCCCAAGTCCTTGGGTCCTGCACCCCATGGGAGACCAGGAGAAGCACCTGGCTCCCGCCATCGGAACAGCGCGGTGCGCCGGCCGCAGCGCGCTACCGCGGCGGCCATTGGAGGGTGAACCAACGGCAAAAAGGAAGACCTTTCTCTCTGTCTCTCTCTCTCACTGTCCACTCTGCCTGTCAAAAAAAAAAAAAGACCAAGAAAACGGGTGACAGGCGGGGGCGGGATTCAGGATGGCGCCCCTGCCAGGGCTGGGAGTCCCGGCTGACTCCTGCTTGTTGCTTTCCCACATGTAGCCTACACAGACTTCTTCCTGCCACTGCTGAGCCGCTGTCCCTCCGCCATGGGAATAAAGAATAAGGATGGAGAGACCCCTGGGCAGATCCTGGGCTGGGGACCCCCCTGGGATTCCACGGAAGAGGAGGAAGAAGATGAGGCTTCCAAGGAGCGGGAATGGAGGCAGAAGCTGCAGGGCGAGCTGGAGGACGAGTGGCAGGAGGTCATCGGGAGGTTTGAAGGTGAGGAGGCCACTGCCATGTGCCCCAGCGGCCGCCCTCTCCAATACGCGCGCCTGCCTCTGGGTCCCGGCCTCTCTCACAGCCCCTCTCCAACCCCCACCCCTGACAGATGATGCTGCCCGTGAGACCCAGGAACCCGAGTCCTTCTCAGCCTGGTCAGATCGCCTGGCCCGGGAGCACGCCCAGAAGCGCCAGCAGCAGCAGGAGGCAGGGAGATCCCGGAGACCCCCGCGGGCCGAGGGCTCCAGTCACAGCTGGCGACAGCAGGAGGAGGAGCAGCGGCTCTTCCAAGAACGAGCCCGGGCCAAGGAGGAGGAACTGCGTGAGAGCCGAGCCAGGAGGGCCCAGGAGGCCCAGGGGGACCGAGAGCCAGAGCCGGCCAGGGCCAGGCCCAGGGCAGAGCCCCCTAGAGGGGCAGGGAGGGGCAGCTTGTGGCGCTTCAGCGATGTGCCCTGGCCCTGCCCTGGGGGCGGGGACCCTGAGGCCATGGCTGCAGCCCTGGTGGCCAGAGGGCCCCCCTTGGAGGAGCAGGGGGCTCTCAGGAGGTACTTACGGGTGCAGCAGGTCCGCTGGCACCCTGACCGCTTCCTACAGCGATTCCGGAACCAGATTGAGACCTGGGAGCTGGGCCGCGTGATGGGAGCTGTGACAGCCCTTTCTCAGGCCCTCAATCGCCACGCGGAGGCCCTCAAGTGACCCCAAGGAAAGGGCGACAAACTGTGGGCTGCAGTCTCAGGGCTGGGCGGAGGAAGGATCAGGCCAGGGATGGGGTCGGCATGGTGCCAGAGACAGACGCCGTGCGAGGATACGGGGTGGAAGCGAAACCAGTCGGAGCACGTGGGGGTGCAGGCCGACCGCGGCTCCTTGACTGCCATTTCCTAATAAGACCTGGTTCACGTCGCACTCCCGGTGTCTCCTCTGCCTTTTTCCATCACTGTGGTTTGCATCACTCATTCAACATCTCCTTTCCTGGCCGCCCGCTGAAACCCGCAGTTCCCGCACAGCTGCAGCACCCACAGGCGCGCCAAGGCGGACCCTCCGCTGGAGGGGAGAAGCCCCTGCTTGCCCACCCTCATGGTCAGCCCCAGGAAGGCCCTCTTTGCCCTCCAGGCTCCCTCCCTCTGCTGGGATCCTGTCCACTCTGCAGTCGCAGCTGGAGAAACAGATGTGAACAGAGGCGAAAAAGGAACAAAACCAGTTTCCCTCCCCCCCACCAACTCCCCAGGCAGAACCACATCCTCCTCCCCCTTTAACGCCCCCTCTCCCCAGCGCAGGGCTTTCCCTTTGCTGAGTCACTGAATGAGCTGAGTTGGGGGCGGCTGGGGCTGGAGGACCAAGAGGATGCTGGGGGAAGAAGACAGAGGCAGAATGGATGGAGGAAGATCCCTGTGGGGGAGTGGAATTTCGGTTGCTAAAATTAGGAGCAGATGGAGGAGGCGGAAAGGGCCGAGTTATGTAACCCGGGTTATCTGTTCTTGGGCAACTGGAGATGCACAGCCAGGCTGCTGGGTCCCCAGCTCCTTGGGCCCATCTCCACTCCAGGGCTGTAGTCTTCATCTCTTCCACAGGTTCTGCCTCCACCCCCAGCCTGGGCTCCGTCTCTGGGCACCCCAGGCCTGGCCTTCCACGTAAACATCTCTTCCAAGAACCAGGGGTGGTGGGAGGGGGCCTCCATCCCTCCCACTGCTTCTGCCAGGGCCCCACTACAGTGCCCTGGAAACCAGGATAAGAAATGATTTAACCAAACCCGCTGGCATCAGGGGCACACCTGAGAAGTCAGCAAAAAGAAAGGGCAGGGCTGAAGGAAGGACAGCACCCGCTGGTGTGTGCGCAGCCGTGTGTGTCTGCGTCGGCGAATCCTAACATCGGAAACTTGACTTTGAGCTTTGAGCCCGGATCTACACTGGAGAATCCCACGAGTGGTGGTAGAAGGTAGCAGGACCAGGAGAGGAAGCTTCTGGAAACCTGGGGACAGGGGCTGGGCATGAGACTGAAGACAGAGCGTGAACCTAGGAGGGGGGCCCAGGCACATGTTCAGGGGCAGAAGTGGGGGGGGGGGGCTGGTGAGAAAGATCCTGTGAGAGGAAGCTGCTGTGATTCAGAGAAGAGACAGTGCTGTGAGCAACCCAGCGTCTAGTT
Source organism: Lepus europaeus (assembly GCF_033115175.1). NCBI lineage: Eukaryota > Metazoa > Chordata > Mammalia > Lagomorpha > Leporidae > Lepus > Lepus europaeus. Next base: position 31,796,295 of record NC_084829.1, read on the forward strand.
CCTCTCACAGGCGGGAGATTTCGGAAGTGGCATGCAAAGAGCCCAGGCCTGGAGCTGGGGGGAGCCGGCGGCGGGTGCTGGGGTTAGGATCCCTAAGCGAGGGGCCGAGAGGCAAGCAACAGACGAGCCTCACGTCTGAATTCGCTCCTGCACCCAGGAGATTTCTCTCTGGTTTTTAAGCACATCGTTTCCCACCCCCGCCAAGGGTTACTTAAAACCAAGGCAAAGCAAGCCCTTGTTCCTGGACCCCTGGAGCAACCTCTCTTCGGTGTCCCTCCTTGGCGTCTGGCCCCCAGCCCCGGTGGGGGTTCCCCGGAGAAAAAGGTTGTTCACTTTCTCTGACCACACAGTTTCCGCTTCTGTGTCTCTTGTTTCCTAGGCTGATAAAAATACTGAGCCCTAGAGGCACTTGGCTTCCTCTGACCCCCGGTGCCAGGCTGCAGGCATCCTGTCCACCACAGTGGGGGCAGGGAGGGGACCAGGGATCCCCAAGGGGTGGCTCAGTGCCTCCTGGGAGACACTGCAGGGGGTGTAAGTGTGTCTCTGCCCTCTAGAGCTGGGAGCGGGGGTTGAGTCTCCATGGAGGAAGCTTTGGGCTTCAGTTGGAGAAACTCAGTTGGTGAGGTCGAAGAGGTCATTGAGGGGCTGGGGCTGGAGTAGGTTTGAGCTCAGTTAGACAAAGGGTCAGAGCAGGTCAGCTGAGCGGGATGTGGCCCAGAGGTGGTTTCAAGCCCTGCTTCGAGTGTGCAGTCTAACGGGGACACAGACTCCTACCCAACCAGCTGACTCAGGCCTGCAGGGTAGACCCGATGGCCAGGTGCAGTGGCTGCAGAGGGGGAGGTGAACGTGACCTGCAAGCATCCGGGGAGGCCATGAGGAGGGAGACCGCACCTGCGTGGGCTCTGATGAGTGGGCAGGACGTCGGCGGGTGGAGATGGAGAGGAAGGCTTCGTAGGTAAATGAAATGGCTTCAGCAGAGGCCAGGAAGCCAGAAAACAGGCTGAGAAACGGATGAGAGCATCCTGCACCGAAGGGCACAGGCGTGAGGGAGCGTGTGGTGAAGAAAGAACGGCGGAATGCCAAGGTCACATCAGGGAAGTGCTACGGACATGCATGCAAGGAGGGGGAAAACCTGTCATCACCTCACTCCCTGCTGTGTGTTAATAGCCATTTTCCCAACACCAGGAATCTGATGTACTCAGGAAACCGTAGCCCAGAGCTTGGCGTGTTGCCTTGTTGAGTACTTTGAGCTAAATGAGATTGAGAGGGCTCAGAAGCAACCTCTCTCTCTCTCTCTCTCTTTCTCTTTCTCTCTCTCTTCCATCCGCCTGTCTTGCTCCCCATGAAGAGAATTATAAAAATAACTCCTTTTCCACCTTTCTCTCTGTCTCTCTCTCTCTCACTATCCACTCTGCCTGTCAAAAAGAAAAATAATAATAATAATAACTCCTTTTCCCAAATCAGGACATAGAAACCAGAAAAGGCAGCCATAGAATCTAGAAAGAGTTTAACCTTCCTCCCCCCCACCCCAACACACCTTTTTAAAAAAGTCTCTAACCTACCTTGTCTGGCACTTGGTTAGAAGAGCTTGGTCTAGGGCTGGCACTGTGGTACAGAGGGTTAAGCTGCGGCCTGCAGCACCAGCATCCCATATGGGCGCCAGTTCAAGTCCCGGCTGCTCCACTTCTGAACCAGCTCCCTGCTGATGCACCTGGGAAAGCAGCGGAAGATGCTCTGAGAAATTAGGCCCCTGCACTCACCCTGGGAGACCTGGAAGCAGTTCTGGCTCCTGCCTTCAGCCTGGCCCAGCCCCGGCCGTTGCAGTCCCTTGGGCAGTGAACCAACGATGGAAGATCTCTCTCACTGTCTCTCTTTCTCTCTCTAACTCTGTCTTTCAAATAAATGCTAAAAAGAAAGAAAAGAAAAGCTTCATTCCAGACGCATCCTGTCCATTCCTACAGGAAGGAAAGCTGCAAAGAGAGGCCAGGGAGAATCTGGACAGACCGGCCTCATTTTGGCCCTCCGTCGGTTGCCATTAGCTCACACCCTTTTTGTCCAATCATGCTTCCACGTGCTGCCTGTTTTTCATCAAGTCTAAGCGCTTAGAAATGGACGGTTTTCCTTGGGGCCTGGATCTTCACTTCTGAGGGTTCCCGTATCACGTAAAACTTTGATGCAATAAAGCTTGGGTATGCTGTTCTCTGGTTAACCTGTCTTGCTATTGGAGTATTGGCCATGACCCTTCCGAGGGGTGAGGGAAGGGATCATCCCTTTCTGTCCGTCCCCATGTCCAGATGACAAAGCCGAGGCCCTTGGTGTGGCCCCTGCTTAAGGCCGCGTGGCTAAAAAGTAGGGGGACTAGCATTACACTCACCGGACCCTGAAACTGTGCTTTCTACTGAAGTCCCGTACCACCAAGTGGCATTAAAGGAAGGAAGAGATTTCATAAACTGTGAGAGGACTTTAGGACACGACAAACAATTGGATGGGAAAAGAGGACTCTTAGCTGACTAAAAGTTTTGAGCCCAGGGGATTGGAAAGATGATGATGGCCTACACCAGGGGTGGGGAACCTTTTTTATCTGCCAAGGGCCATTTGGATATTTCTAACAACACTCAAGAGGCCACGCAAAATTATCAACCTAAAAAATGAGCCTGCTATAGATTTACTGAACTTTTTTTTAAAGAATTATTTTATTTATTTGAAAGACAGGGTTAGAGAGAGAAGTGGAGCCAGAGAGAGAGAGCTCATCCATTCCGCTGGTTCACTCCCCAAATGACCACAACGGCCAGTTCTGAGCTGATCCGAAGCCAGGAGCCTCTTCCAGGTCTCCCAGGCGGGTACAGGGGCCCAAGGACTTGGGCCATCCTCTTCTGCCTTCTCAGGCCATAGCAGAGAGCCGGATCAGAAGTGGAGCAGCTGGGACTCAAACCAGTGCCTACACGAGCTGCCGGCGTTGCAGGCTGAGGCTTTAACCCGCTGCACCACAGCACCGGCCCCAAATTTACTGAACTTTGAGACTTTGAGTACCTTCTGCAGTTGCCTTGGCCCTGCAGAGACAGACCAGATGACTACACAGCCCACAGGACATCCCCCAGCCCTGGACACACCAAGAAGGAAGAGGATGGCAGAGGGATGATAAGTTCAGTTTCAAACATTTAAACTTTTCTTAAGCATTTGTCTGCAGCAGGGCACTGCCAGACAACAGATATAAGAAAAGAAAAAAAAAAAAAAGTCAGTGCCTTCCCAGCCTTACAGTCTAGTGAGACAAACAAACAACACCCACACTGGTGATAGGAGGTGCACCTGCTCAGAGGGCTCAAAGGCTGCTGAGTGTGAGGGGCTGACATGACACTCAGGCAGAATTCTCCAGCAAGAAGGTGTGAAACTCAAAGAGTCTGGACTGGAGGGATAGATGTGGCCGTCATTCCCTTCCTGGAGAAGGTGGCAGAGTGGCCACACAAATCCCTAAAGCAGCGAAGAGCGAGCAGCGGTCAGACAGCAGGGAGAGGGAGGACTGTGCAACCGCATCTGAGGCTTTGCAGAGGTCTCGCAGGTGAGGGCTGGAAACGGTCCTTCGGGCTCAGGAACTAGACGATTACAAATTTTGAGAAAATAATTTCCATTTAATAAGAGACAGAACTCACTTCGCACAGGTTGAAGAATGAGTGAGTGGGAGGTGAGGGAAAGGAGGCGGTGGGTACAAAGTGACAGAACAGTGAATACACAAGCTCATTAAGAATCATCTCTTAGTTCTACCCACGAATTCGGCGGACGAGGAAAATTTTACCAGTTCCTGAAAAAGCAGGCTACTCTCTTGACATCACGTGGAAAGGGAAGTGAGGGGTGAGTGGACGGTTGAGGGAGAAAGAGTTCAGGGAAATCGTTTTTTTGTTTATTTTCAAGAAATAAAATTGAGTCAGTGTGTAAAAGGGAAGATGCACAATGAGAAAAAGAGCTGAGAATAACGAGGAGGGGGAAGAACGTGGGAAAGACAAAGGACGTGGACGAGGAGCGTGGATGAAAGGAGAAGAGCTGGGGCCGGCGCTGTGGGGTAGCAGGTAAAGCCCCGCCTGCAGCGCCGGCATCCCATACAGGCACAGGCTCGAGTCCCGGCCGCTCTGCTCTGCTGTGGCCTGGGAAAGCAGTGGAAGACGGCCCAGGCGTTTGAGCCTCTGCACCCACGTGGGAGACCCAGAAGAAGCTCCTGGCTCCTGGCTTCAGATCGGCCCAGCTCCGACCGTTGCAGCCATTTGGGGAGTGAACCAGCAGATGGAAGACCTCTCTCTCTCTCCCTCCCTCCCTCCCTCTACCCCTGCCTCTCTATAACTTTGCCTTTCAAATAAAATAAATATTTTTTAAAAAAGAAAAGCGAGACTGCATCTGAGTCAAGAAGGAAAGATGAAACACAGACAATGAAGGGGAAAGGACAAAGGAGGAGGAGGAGGAGAAAAGAGAGAGATCTCCCTTGGGTGACCTTAAGCTCGATAAAATAGATGACAGCATCGCCAACTGAGAAGGAAGAGATAGGGTGAGGAACCCTGAAGAAGTATAATGGGGAGTCAAAGATAGGGACTGAGGGGCCGGCGCTGTGGCGTAGTGGGTAAAGCCACTGTCTGCAGTGCCAGCATCCCATATGGGCGCTGGTTCAAGTCCTGGCTGCTCCTCTTCCAATCCAGCTCTCTGCTATGGCCTGGGAAAGCAAAGGAAGACGACCCGAGTCCTTGGGCCCCTGCACCAGCATGGGAGACTCGGAATAAGCTCCTGGCTCCTGGCTTCAGATCAGCTCAGCTCCAGCCATTGCGGCCATCTGGGGAGTGAACCAGTGGATGGAAGACCTCTCTCTCAAACCGGCGCCCATATGGGATACCAGCACTGCAGGCCACTGCTTTCACCCGCTGAGCCACAGCGTCGGTCCCAATAAATAAATCTTAAAAAAAAAAAAAAGCATACCATGATGCTGATGGAGAAGACTGCTGTGAAGACAGAAGAGAGTGGCGAATGCAAAAGACGCAGGCGGGGGCGGGGGGGGGAGGTTATGGATGGTGCAGGGGGAGAATCCTGACCTCTCTGCTCCGCCCGCACTCCGCAGTGATCACTTTCTACAGACTTCACCAAAGACAGAAGCAGCCACGTTAGGGGAAGGCCAGGTTCCAAGGTGCCCAGAGGAAGATGATTTTGAAAACAAAATGTAGGATCTGAATGCATGAGGGAGGTTAAGTTCCAGTGAGAATGCAGGAGACGAAGATAAAGCCTGGAGGGTTTTGCTTCTGGAAGCAGAGATTGGTGCTTCCGGATTGCAGAATGGAAGTTGTGTTACACTGAATGTGGGGGGGGGGGGGCACGCCAGGAAATATAATGTGCATGTATGCACATTATGAAAAAACTAAGCCTTGATTTCATTGTTCTGCACAAAAATAGTTATCTGTTAATTTCCACTCCTGTGAACTTTCTCAAGCCCTCTCTTAAGTACACCTCGAGGGGTTTTATGGGAATGCACAAGATAAGGCATCTCTTCCAGTTCTGTGGCTTTAAATGCCATCTCCATGCTACAAGGCCCATTTTCCCCTCTCTTTACCCCCCCAACTTTGACCCCCAAAATCACACACCCAGCTGCCAAGCGACACCTCCTCTTACAGTTCTCTCTACGGCTTTAGACCTGGCACCCGGCGCTCCACCAGAACCCTACTCTCCCAGTCGCCCCACCTCCTCCCAGTCATCCCATGGCTGCCACCATCTCTAACATCATTACAGTCACCTCCCACTGGTGTCCCTGCTCACCCTCGTCCCTTCCAATCCAGGCTCAACTGCGATCTTCCAAAACTCCAAGTCCAGGCACCACCCTGTCTGTCTGTCTGTCTCTCTCTCTCTCTCACGCTCACACACACACACACACACACAGCTGCTGACTCCCTCCATGGTTGAATACAATCTAGAAGACCCAGCCCTGCTGTGGCCTTTTCTATTGACCTCCTGGCCTCCTCTGGGACCTCATCTCCTGCCCCTCTCCCAGTCTCTCTGCCTGAGCCACACCCACCTTCGTTCTGTTCCCCAGCACCCCCAGTTTGTTCCCACCCCCCAGCAGCTGCAGCAGCTCTTCCCTTTGCCTGGGTGCCTTGCCCCCACCCTTTCCCCTGGTGATTCTTTCTGTCACTTGTGTCTCAGTGTCATTGCTGCTCGCTCAGAGCCAGCGTCGCCGACTACTCCATCCAAAGTAGTTCTTTGAGGCCAGCGTTGTGGCACAGCGAGTTAAGCCTCAGCTTGTGGTCTTTGCAATCCCGTATTACAGTGCCAGTTTGCATCATGTCTGGTTTGCTTTTGCTTCCGATCCACCTTCCTGCTAATGTGCCTGGGAAGGCAGTGGATGATGGCCCAAGTACCTGGGTCCCTGTCACTCATGTGAGAGACAGGACAGAATTCTTGGCTCCTGGCCTCAGCCTGGCCAAGCCCTAGCTGTTGTGGTCATTTGGGAAGTGAATCAACAAAGGAAAGATCTCTTTCCCTTTCTCCCTCCCTCTCTCCCTCTCTCTCTCTCTCTCTGCCTTTCAAATAAATAAATAAATAAAATCTCTTTTAAAAAAAAAAGTAGTTCTTGCCATTCTTATTACATCATCCTGTCTTTCTTGTAGCACCACCCTCTGATTCCTTCTTCAGTTTCTTTTCCACCTGCTCTTGGCTGGGATGCAATCCCCACGCGCGTTGGTTCCCTGCCACCACCTCCCTCTGGTGTAGAACAGCATCCAGCACCCGGCAGGCACCCAATAAATCGTTATTAAACGGAAGGACAGGAGGATAACGGGATACAGCAGCATGTAGTTCAATTCTAGGCGTGTCTCAGATCAAACGTACACATTTAGAGTCACATTCACGTTTGGGGTTAAGAACGGGGATAAGCTGGTTTAAGGCTTAGCCCTAGAAACAGGATTGGGTTGGATAAGTTTTGTTCTGGAGTTTAGTTATTGGGATATGTTTCAGATTTTAGGTCAGATACAGTTGGCACTGAGTTTGAGCTGTGATCTGGGTTGAGGTTAAGTGTGGGTTAGGGTCAAAGTCGGTATTGAACATCCCAGTGTGGGTTTCGAGGCTTCGTTGAAGTTTGCAGCTGTCATTTCAGCCTCGCCAGGAGCCCTCAGAGATTCCATTAGCTGCTCCAGAAGTCACCAAGAGACTGCGTTCCCCTGAGTGGAGGGCACGAGGCTCCAGTCAGAGCCCTCCCACCCAGGGAAAGCCCCAAACCAACTGCTGGCCTCCCCAAGAAAGAAACCGAATTTCACACAACCTCTGAAACTGAGATTGAAACCAAGATTGGCTCATCGCAAGGAGCAGCCTCCGGCCCTCCACCCGGCTCCCGTGACACTGCGCCACGGCCCTTCCTTCCTCTCAGGCTCGCCCATCTCCCCAGCACCCCCTGCCTTCCCCTCGTGCACCCCCCAGCCCCAGCCCCAGGCTCCCTCTGTGATGGAAGCTGCTCCTCTCTGCGGCTCACTGCTAATCGCATCACGTGTGTGTTTCAACAAGGCTCAGCTGCGCTCCTGTGGGCCATCCACTCACGCCAGCAGATAGCAGAACGGAGCCACAGGAGAGAAAAGAAAGAAAGTCCCAGAGACAGCGAGACACCGAGAAGGGAGAGGAGCAGGGGCCAAGAGGGAAAACAACAGTGACACAAGGGCAAGGTTCAAAGAGCAAGAAGGGGGCCGGTGTTTGGCCTAGAGGCTTAGACGCCTGTGTTCTTCACCAGAGGACGTGGGTTTGATTCCCGACTCCAGCTTCTTGCCAATGCAGAATTTGGGTGGCCGCGGTGACGGTTCAAGTGAGTGAGCAGCCAGCGTCCCCCCTTCTTCTCCCTCCGCCCCTCACAAACAAGTGAACTCTCTTTTTAAAAAAGAAGACAAGGCTAGACCAAGAGATTTAAGATACATCCCTCTCGGACGTCTCTTCTGTCACATCTGGTCGGCCACAAAGATGTAGGTTTTCTACATCTGTTCTCCTGCTGCTGCCTCAACATAAACACAGGCGCCCACACCTCCCAGCGGCAGTGACCCCAAGCCCTGTTGGTTTCTCCTTTAGTCCCTGCTCCACGCCCCAATCCAATCTCTATGTGGTCTCCAGGCTCATTTTGCTTTTTCATTTAAAATCTATTTGTTGATTTGAAAGACAGAGTGACAGTGAGAGATAAAGAGAATCTTCCATCTACTAGTTCACTCCCCCAAATGACCACAACAGCCAGGTTTGGGCCAGGCTGAAGCCAGGAACCAGGAACTCCATCTGGGTCCCCTGCCACGGATGGCAGGAACCCGGGTTCTTGGGCCATTATCTGCCGCCTTTGCAGGCTCGGTAGCAGGGAGCGGGCCTGAAGCACAGCAGCCAAGTCAAACCAACGCGCCGATATGCAAACTGCAGCTTAGCCCGCTGCACCACAACACTCGCCCCCAGGCTCATTTTCTGACATATCAATCTAGTGGTTTCCTTTCTCGCTTAATATTTTAAGTGACTTTCCATCACATTTAGTGAAATCTAAACTTGGGGTTAAGGCCTTCGGGATATGTTCTCAGCTTTCCCCCCAGCCTCACCTCTGCTCTTTCCACGCATTATGGGGCCTGAACTCTCCCACCTCGGGCCTTTGCACAAACTCCTCCCTCTACCTGGGACCCCCACCCTTCGGCAAGCTCTTTGCCTCCGGCAGCAGCAGCACCTGAGCCGTCTGTCCATCAGACCAGGGCCACAGATTCTCTGTGGTTGAGCCCGCAGTCCTGGGGCTACCCCACTTTCTTATCCTTGTACTCCAGAGGCCAGAGACCAGCATTCACATCTGTACCCTCGGCGCTGTGGAGCAGCGAGAAAGCCAAAGAGGCAGAACGAGAGCTGCTGGGTCTCGGGACACAGCACCGCCAGCTGTGGGGCCTGCTGCTGCTGGAACTGGAAGACTGGAAGGTCTCCGAGGCAGCTCGCCCTTCTCCTGCTCTGTCTTCTCCCCCTCCCCCACCTTGCACCCCAAGCCAAGCCACGGAACCTAGCACCCCTCATCCCCAAATCCAGCCACAAAACTTAGGATTACTACGCTACCTTCTCCCCTGCCTCTCTGAGTCACAATGGGCAATAAAGCAACTCCCCCACCTGCCTCGTGTCGGCAGCCTTCCATCACTGTAACGAAACACCTGGGGCACTGACTTTATAGAGGGAAGAGGTTCAGCTTGGCTCTGGTTCCGGGGTCCACAGATCAAGATCCAGATCAGTAGGCCTCGTTGGTTTAGTCTGTCAAACTGATATTCGTTTTTTGTTTTGTTTTGTTTTAAGATTTATTTATTTATTTATTTGAAAGGCAGAGTTACAGAGAGGCAGAGAGAGAGAAAGAGAGAGAGAGAGAGAGGTCTTCCATCTGCTGGTTCACTCCCCAGATGGCCACAATGGCCAGAGCTATGCTGATCTGAAGCCAGGAGCCAGGAGCTTCTTCCAGGTCTCCCACATGGGTGCAGGGGCCCAAGGACTTGGGCCATCTTCTATTGCTTTCCCAGGCCATAGCAGAGAGCTGGATCGGAAGTGGAACAGCCGAGACTCGAACCGACGCCCATATGGGATGCCGGCACTGCAGGCAGCAGCTTTATCCACTATGCCACAGCACCAGCCCCTCATACTGATATTCTCACTGACAGAATCTTAGCTCTTCAATGCTCCCATGTCACACAAAACTTGGATTGAATAGGGCCAGCTGCTCCACTTCCGATTCAGCTCCCTGCTGGTAAACCTAGGAAAGCAGGAGAAATCACTCACGCGTGCACAGAATAAGAATTTATCATGACAGGATACACGACCCTTCCAGAACCTGTGCCTCAGTGCAGTGTGCCCAGGCAGCAGCACTTTAGCCTCACGCAGCCCCAGTCCCAGCCCCTCTACAACTGCCCAAATTGACCACAGCAATAGCAACAACAACAATATTTGAGAGCCAATGCTGTGGCATAGAGGGTAAAGCACCAGTTCGAGCCCTGGCTGCTCCACTTCCAATCCAGCTCTCTGCTATGGCCTGGGAAAGCAGTAGAAGATGGTCCAAGTCCTTGGGCCCCGTACCCACGTGGGCAGCTCTGGCCAATGCAGCCAATTAGGAAGTGAACCAGCGTATGGAAGACCTCTCTCTCTCTCTCTCTCTCTCTCTGCCTCTCCTCTCTATGTGTAATTCTGATTTTCAAATAAAATAAATAAATCTTTTTTTAAAAAAAAGAACCTTTAACTTACAAGCTAAGAGAAAACTGGCTCATCTACAAGAATGTTCAAATCAACGCTTTTCATATTAGCTAAAAACTAGAAAGAAACCAAATGCCTAACCACAGAATACATTATAGTGTGTTCATCCAATAGGCTATTACATCACACACAAAAAAAACTGCTGAGAGCCCATGTGGTAGTGTGGAAGCTTAAGCTGCCCCTTGCGTCGCAGCGCTAGTTTGCATCCTGGCTTTGGTCTAATGTACCTGGGAAGGCAACACATGCTTACCCAAGTATCTGGGCCCCTGCCACCCACATGGGAAACCCAGATGGAGTACTTGACTCCAGCCCCAGCTGTTGCAGCCATTTGGGGAATGAGCCAATGGATGGAGGATTTCTCTCTTTCTCTCTCTCTCTCCCTCCTCTTTCACTCTTTCAAATAAATAAACAAATCTTTTAAAAATATTTGTAGAGGGCCAGCGTTGTGGTGCAGTGGATTAAAGCCCTGGCCTGCAGTGACGGCATCCCATATGGACACCGGTTCTAGTCCCGGCTGCTCATCTTCTGATCCAGCTCTCTGCTATGGCCTGGGACAGCAGTAGAAGATGGCCCAAGTCCTTGGGCCCCTGCACCCGTGTGGGAGACCCGGAAGAAGCTCCTGGCTCCTGGCTTCAGATCAGCGCAGCTCCAGCTGTTGCGACTTTCTGTTCAGTGAACCAGCAGATGGAAGACCTCTCTCTCTGTCTCTACCTCTCTCTGTGACTCTGTCTTCAAATAAATAAAATAGATATTTTTTAAAAGAGCAGCAATTCAACAATAAAAGGTGTCATTTACATTTAAAAATATATCTGTAAAACTGACAGATGCGGCCACGTGTGCGAATCTCTCAGACACGCTGAGTGAAAGATGCCGAACGCTCCTGAGCACTTCCTCTGTGATCTCATTTATACTAAGTCCACAAGCAGGAAGAACCAAGCTGCGGTGACCAGGGCCAGAGAGCGGTTGGTTTTCTCCGGAGGGGACAGACTGGGCGGGGGTACAAGGGAACCTGTTGGGGACCAGAAAGCGTGTAGTAGTAGGTGACAGCTCCAGGGTCACATACAGTGGGAAAATTCATCACAGCACATAGAAGAGGTGTGCACTCCCCTGCACCTAAATTATCGATCAACAACAAGAAAATAGGAGCTGGCGCTGTGGTGTAGCGGATTGGGCTCTGACTGCATGCCTGCATCCCACATGGGCGCCGGTGCGTGTCCCAGCCGCTCCACTCCAGATCCAGCTCCCTGCTAACGTGCCTGGGAAGGCAGTGGAGGATGGCCCAGGTGCTTGGGTCCCTGCATTCATGTGGGAGACCCAACCCAGTTGAGGTTCCTGGCTCCTGGCTTTAGCCTGGCCCTGGTCATTGCAGCTATTTGAGGACTGAACCAGTGGATGGAAGACCTCTCTCTCTCTCTCTCTCTCTCTCTCTCTCTCCCCCCTTTCACTCTCTGTAATTCTGCCTTTCAAGTAAATTAATCTTTAAAAAAAATAAATAAATCTTAAAAAAAAGAAAATAAGAATATTGAACAGTATTGAAACAGTGCATTGGCTCTGCAAACGCAGTTTCAAGGCAAGTCCCTTAGCTACGCCCACCCCAGCTCAGGCCACCACCCTTAGGCCTCTCCTGCGGGGACTGTTGAAGCTTGCACTACAGAGCACACAGCAGTGGCCCCAGCACTGAGCCTGGAGGGGGTGTTTCCACGGGATACAGAAATGATGGGGGGGCTGAGGCTGGAGTGAGGGGGAAGGCACTGTTCAGGGTGGGACGGGAGCTTGTCATCCAAGAGCATGCAGCATCACCTTGGGGCGGGGGACCCAAAATTCATCTTCCAAGCCAGGACACTTGGAGAGGGAGAGGGGGCTCCTTCCCCCAAGGCAGCAGGTACACAGCAGTGATTTGGGACCTGCCAGACAGCCTGCAAAGTACACACACTGGGACGAGCAAAGACGAGGGCCAGGGCTGCCCAAGAAGGAAGCCAGCGGGGTGCAGAGGTGTTCACTGCGCTGGCTGTTCAGGGAACTGGCCTGCAGCCCACACCCAGGCTGCTGCCGCTCGTCCTCCCCGAAACGCCTGTCCCTTCTCTGGAACTGCCGGGCCTGCCCTCCCTCCGCGGCCGTCCCAGCCCACGGTTCCCCTGACCCCACTCGCCTTCCCAGAACTCAATCGCCCGAGCCCCCAGCCTGTGGTTCCCTCCTAGGCCCCAGCCTTTCCTGCCTTCGACTGAAACAGCAGCATCTTCTAAGCCCTGGGGGCTTCCCCGGGCCCCAGCCCCGACCTAGAACCCGCCCGCCGCCTGCCACGCTGCCACTGCCGCTTCCTCTATAAAGGGACCCAAGCGTCCGGGCCCAGGGGCCCCGCACAGCAGGTGAGGTCTTCTGCCCAGCTGCCTGGGCTGCCTCAGGCTCCTGCCTGCAGCCGCCTGCCCCCTCCGCCTGGGCACAGGCCGGCGCCACCTGCCTGGCACCCCGCGCCTCCCCGCCCCGCCCCCCACCTGCCTGGGCCTGGGCCTTGGTGGGTTTGCTTTTGGTTTGTTCTGGTGTCTGCCTCTCCAGCTGTGCGTCTTCCCTGCCACGGGCTCTCTGTTCCTGCCACCTTCCTGTCTGTCTCTTTCTCTTTCTCGCTCCCTCTGCTCACCTCGGGGCTCCCCTGCCCGCATCTCCTCCTCTTCTCTCCCTGTCGCCCTGTCGCTGGGGCGGCTGTCTCGGTGGGCGGGTGGGCGGGCGGCCGGGCGGGAGGTCCCTCTTCCGCTGCGTGCCCCGCCCCACTCACCGGCTCTCACTCCGGGGCGCACGCTCTCTTTCTCTCTCTCTCCCTGCAGGTTCTCCCCATGACACCACCTGGACGTCTCTACCTCCCCCTCCTTCTGGGGCTGCTGCTGGCCCCGCCGCCGCCTGGGGCCCAGGTGAGGCCGCAGGAGCATGGGGAGCTGCCGGGTGCGCCCAACCTTGAGCCTCGCAGCTCCCCTCAACTCTGTTCTCCCCTAGGGGCTCCCTGGGGCGGAGTTCCCGCCCTCAGCTGCCCGGAATGCCCAGCAGCGCCTTCAGAAACATTTCGGCCACAGCACCCTCAAACCTGCTGCGCACCTCGTTGGTAAACACCCACCGGGCCCCAGACACACAGCCCCTGGCTCTCCTGCTACAGCCCCACCAGGGTCCCAAGTACAACCCACACCCCTCCTTCAAGTCCCCCCCCCAGCACCTCCCCAGCCCTGACCTGGAGCTCAGCTGTCTGGTGCCTGCTCCCTCAGGGAAAGAGACTCTGACCTTGCCCTTCCCTGCCCACCCCAGGAGACCCCAGCACGCAGGACTCGCTGCGCTGGAGAGCGAACACGGATCGGGCCTTCCTCCGCCACGGCTTCTCCCTGAGCAACAATTCCCTGCTGGTGCCCAGCAGTGGGCTCTACTTCGTGTACTCGCAGGTGGTTTTCTCTGGGGAAGGCTGCTCCCCCAAGGCCGTGCCCATGCCTCTCTACCTGGCTCACGAGGTCCAGCTCTTCTCCTCCCAGTACTCCTTCCATGTGCCTCTCCTCAGCGCCCAGAAGTCCGTGTGCCCAGGACCGCAGGGACCCTGGGTGCGCTCTGTGTACCAGGGGGCCGTGTTCCTGCTCACCCAGGGAGACCAGCTGTCCACCCACACAGATGGCATCGCCCACCTGCTCCTCAGCCCCAGTAGTGTCTTCTTTGGAGCCTTTGCTCTGTAGACCTTAGAAAAATCCAGAAAGAAAAAAAATGGGCTTCAAGGCCTTCTCCCCATTTTGACTCCATTCTGACTGTTTCAAGGATCACCACCACCTCTCCTTGGACCATTCCAACAGTCTCAAGTCTCCCCCACTCAAGTCACCTGGAACCTTCAAAGAAGGAATTCTAGGTCCCCCAGGGGACCGCACCTCCCTGAACCCAGGATTTCACACCTGCCTAGAAATTCCCAGCACGGAGCTGTCCTGCTGTTCCCCACCGTCTAGGTGGGGCCTGCGTCTGGACCTGGACCGGGACACAGGGCAGCTTGGGAGGAAGACTGGAGGCAGGGAAGGGGGACTATTTATGAAGGGGGGGAAATTAAGTTATTTATTTATGGAGCATGGAGAGAGGGGAATAACACAAGAATGTCAGGAGAGAGAGAGCGTTGAACAGGCTCAAGAGCTAAAGACAAGGCACTGGCACAAGGCCTCCCGAGAGAGAGAGAGAGAGAGAGAGAGAGAGAGAGAGAGGGCTGAGGAACTGGGGGGCTCGAGAAGGAAGCGAAAGGGCCGCCGAGCCAGCACCGCTTGACCAGACACCCACGGGGAGACACCTGCGCCCTCGGTGAAGCCCAATAAACCTCTTTTCTCTGAAGTGCTGTCTGCTCATGTGTTGGTCTTTCTCTCTGGGAGGGGAGAATTTCCCAGGTCTCTCTAAGGAATGGAGAGAGGGACAGGGGCCGCAGAGGGATCGGGAACTGTGGGCAGAGATCCAGGAGATAAAAAGCCCCCAAGGAGCTCCAGGGGTGTGTGGCCAACTCCCAGGGGAGAAGCAGCCAAAGTGCTACACGGGAACCAAAGGATGAGCTGGAAAGACTGAAGAGATGGGGTCCCCGGGGTCTGGGGGGTGGGAGTCAGGGGGTCCCCGGGAGACCTCTCCTAGAGGCTGTGAGGGATGAGGTCACAGGGGGCCTCTGGGGAGAAGGGACCACACAAAGGGAGGGCTGTCCCAGACGATGAGGGTGCAGATGGAGACCCCCTGAGGAGGGGCTTTGCACAGGACCCCAAGGAGCACCAGGGGGTATGGAACACAGTGGACTTTGTGGACGCACAGCCGCATAATGGGGCTTGGAAGGGAGGGGTGGATTCATGAAAAAAATCAGGGACCTCAGAGTCCCTTGGAAATCAAGATTGAAACCAGTAGTGGGGTCCGGGTTCAGAATGAAAGGAGAAGCCGTGCCCTGTGGGGCCGTGAATTCCCAGGGCTGATTTCCCTCCCTTTGGGGCTGTCCCAGGCTTGTCCCTGCTATCCTCCACCCAGCCCTGCCAGGGGCCCCATGCACACCCCATGCACCCTGCCCCCAGCGCCTTTTGCCCCCTGGGGACCCAGACACCTGTCTCAGACCCAGCACCGCCCAGGTTTCTCCCGCTCAAGGTCTCCACTTTCTGAAGCCCCTCCTACTTCAAGTGCTACCCCCCACAGGAGTCCTGTCTGGAAATCAGAGGGACACGGCACCCTGAATGGTCCCCCAAAGTAGGCGTGGTGGGGGCAGGGGCGACCAGGAGCCAGCTTCCAGGCTGCTCTGCTCGCACTGGTAACTGGTTCAAGACATTCACCTCCAAATCCAGGTGGGGAGGGTGAGGAGTATCCTTGATGCCTGGGTGTCCCCAACTTTCCAAAGCCCCACCCCCACCCCCCGAGATGGAGAAGAAACCGAGAGAGAAGGTGTAGAGCCCACTACCGCTTCCTCCAGATGAGCTCATGGGTTTCTCCACCAAGGAAGTTTTCCGCTGGGTGAATGAGAGCCTTTCCCCGCCCCCCTCTCACCCGCGGGCTATAAAGGCAGCTGTGTGCACACCCAGCCAGAGAAGCTCCCTCAGTGAGGACACGGGGACCAGCTAGGAGGGAGAGCAGCAACTCCAGGCTCCCCCGGCAGTAACTCCCAGACGCCACCCCGCCAGACAAGCTGCCAGCCGGTGTGCCTTCTTCCTCTCTCACGCACCAGCCCCCGGTTCCACCACCTCCCTCTGGAGAGAGCGCCATGAGCACTGAGAGCATGATCCGGGACGTCGAGCTGGCGGAGGGGCCGCTCCCCAAGAAGGCAGGGGGGCCCCAGGGCTCCAAGCGCTGCCTCTGCCTCAGCCTCTTCTCTTTCCTGCTCGTGGCCGGAGCCACCACGCTCTTCTGCCTGCTGCACTTCGGGGTGATCGGCCCTCAGGGGGAAGAGGTGAGTACGTGTTGGCCCCGACAGAAATGAATGAGTTAGCTGCCGGGGCGGGGGCAGAAAACCGTGGGGCCAGATGGGGAGGCAGAGAGAGATGTTGGGGAGGAGGAGGGTGCTCACTAGACCTTGGCTGCATGCATGCAAGAATGAATGAATGAGTGAGCAAGCAGACAGAGAGATGTGGGAGATATGCGAGATACGGAGGGAGACGCGGAGACAGAGAGGAGAGGGGTGAAGACAGGGCGTCTGGTACACAGAAGGAACCTCCGGAGAGTTGTTAGGGGGAAGGAAGGGAGGGAGGGCGGGAAGGAGCCTGATGAATGGATGGGTGAAGAGACAGCAGAGCAAAAGCTGGCTGAGCTGCTACCTGTTGCTCCTTTGAGCGTGATTCCCCCAATGCTAATCCTCTCCTTTTTTCCCCCAGCAGTTCCCAAAGAACCTCCATCTAGTCAACCCTCTGGCCCAGACGTTCACCCTCAGTAAGTGTCTGCAGCTTCTCCTACCGTCCTGGGTTTGAGTGGGAGGGGAGCTGTAGTCCCGCGGTGCAAGCAGCGAAGGGTGGGATTAGAGTCTGGGTTTTGGGAGGGGATATCGTCTCCCGAGGGGAGGGGTCTCAGCTCTGACTTTCTTCTTCTCAGGATCAGCTTCTCGGGCCCTGAGTGACAAGCCGCTAGCCCACGTAGTAGGTAAGAGCTCTGAATGGGTGTCTCGGGGCGCGAAGGAGCACACGGGACTTGGAGGGAGGGGATCTGAGGGCTGAGCCGGGCTGAGCCGGGCTGAGCCGGGCTGAGACGTGGGAGACGGCGTGAGACGCACCTGCTGAGCTCAAGGGGAGGGTGGAGGAACAGAGGGGGCGCTGAGAACCCCACGGCTAGATGGGATGTGGGAAGGCCCACGGAGGAGCAGGAACCGGATGTGAGGGCAGGCACAACGTGGGGCCCAGGATGTGGAGGGTGAACCGTCACAGTTACCCTGACTCACCCCTCCCTCCCTTCTCTTTTTCTCCAGCAAACCCACAAGTGGAGGGCCAGCTCCAGTGGCTGAGCCAGCGTGCGAACGCCCTGCTGGCCAACGGCATGAAGCTCACGGACAACCAGCTGGTGGTGCCGGCCGACGGGCTGTACCTCATCTACTCCCAGGTTCTCTTCAGGGGTCAAGGCTGCCGCTCCTACGTGCTCCTCACTCACACTGTCAGCCGCTTCGCCGTCTCCTACCCAAACAAGGTCAACCTCCTCTCTGCCATCAAGAGCCCCTGCCACCGGGAGACCCCCGAGGGGGCTGAGCCCATGGCCTGGTACGAGCCCATCTACCTGGGCGGCGTCTTCCAACTGGAGAAGGGTGACCGGCTCAGCACCGAGGTCAACCAGCCCGAGTACCTGGACCTTGCCGAGTCCGGGCAGGTCTACTTTGGGATCATTGCCCTGTGAGGGGATTGACCGCCACCCCTCCCCCTCTCCCACCCCAGCCGCCTCACTCTGGGCGCCCTCAGCCCCTCTCATCCTCCTCTAGCTTAGAAACAGAAACGAGGGGCTCAGAATCAGACCTCAGAAATTTTAACACCACCATTTAGAAACCTGGACCGTGGTGGTGTACGGCCTGGACAGTCAGGGCCCTGGCCACACCAAAGCATTCAAATTGAGGCTTCCAGAACTCACTGGGGCCTTCAGAATTCCATTCTCAGGTTGAGCCCGGGACATCTGGAATGTGGGGACCACGTAGCCGTGGGTTCTGGCCAGAACCTTCTAGAAGAGCCCTTGAGAGAAGTTGTCACCCAGACCTAGGCCTTCCTCTCCTCAGATGTTTCTACACTCTTCTCTGCGATGTGGAGCCCCGCCCCCCCAGGGCAGGGCCCCTCTATTTATAGTTGCACTGGTGATTATTGATTATTTATTATTTATTTAATATTTATTTATTTGCCGATGAATGTATTTATTTGGAAGCTCAGCGCATCCTGGGGTACCCAGCGTAGGAGCTGCCTTGGTTCTCACACGTTTTCCGTGAAAACAGAGCAGAACCATGGGCCGATCCCGCCTGGCCTCCTGGCCCCTGTGCCTCCCTTCGCTTATGTTTTTAAGAAGATATTTATCCGATCAGGTTGTCTCACTAATGCTGATTTGGTGACTGACCCGTCGCTACATCACTGAACCTCTGCTCCCTAAGGGAGTTGTGTTGGTAACCGCCCTACTGGTCAGTGGCGAGAAATAAAGACTCCTTAAAAAATAAACGTGTTCTCTTTTCCTTCTTTCTTGCTTCTAGTTATTTGAAAGGCAGAGAGACGGGTAAAGAGAGAGCAGCCACCCACTGGTTCCTGTCCCATAATGCCTTGCCATGGGCTGCAGCCAGAAGTCAGGAATTCAACTCAGGTCTCCTATCTGGATGACAAGTACCCAATTACTTGGTCCATCATCACTGCTTCCCATGGTCTGCATTAGCAGGAAGTTGGAGTCAGGAGTGGAGCTGGGACTCAAACCCAGGCAGCTGGGTGTCTGACACAAGTGTCTTAACCGGTAGACGAAATGCCCCGCCCCCATAGTCTCCCGAAATTGGTTCCGCATCTGCCTCTCCTTGGGGGTGGGAGCCCACTCCCTGAAGCCCTCTCTCCGCAGGACTTGAGATCTTTGGGACCTTAGACTCTTGGGGTCCAGGAGACCCTACAGACACAGAAAGATCCCCTCCTGCCCAGGACGCAGGAGCCTGAACCTAATTGCCTTTCCCTGGGGGCGCGGGAATTTCCCAGTCTGGGAATTCCGCTCCCTGCTGGGAAAGTCCTGCAGCTCTTTCCTGCTGCTGTGGCCTGACTGAGCTGGGGAGGCGCCACATTCTCAGCCACCTGAATCACAGCCAAGGGACTTCCAGAGATGCAGGTGTCTGGGCTCCAAACCCCCGAGTCCCAGGCCCCTCGCTCAGCCCTGTCCTAACTGCGCAACCTGCACCAGCGGGAGCAAGCTGTCAAAGGGAGCTGGGAACGCCCCCCCCACACACACACACACACAGGGGACCCCGAGCTCCGCACCTGGCATGGGAGACAATGCGTGAATTCTGGCTCCCTTTCTTCAATCCACTTCTGTCCCCTCGGTGGGTGGAATACAAGAGACTACATAAGAAACAAGGAATGACACGTGGGTGAAGGACCCAGAGCCAGCTCAATCTCACTGATCTTTTTGGCGGATGATGAGTGGAATGGATGAAGTGAGGGAAACAGAAAGAGAAAAGCACTCCTGGTAAAGAAGACGTTAATGATCCTTACTGAAGTAAGAAAGGCTTTACTCAGGCCCATCATGGTGGGTACAGGGACCAGTGCCCCGGGCTCTTGTTCTGGGGGCGAGAGATCAGGCTCCACCCCAAAACAGCCTGGGCATGGGGCAATTGATAGCCGAGGAGCAGGGTAGGGGTCCGTGGATGGAGGAAAGCTAAGAAAAAACCTCAGTAAAGGGGTTATACTAAACCCACCAAGCAGGATCCTTGCCAAAGACAGGCCAAGGTGCTCAGACATCGCTTGGGGAATGGCAGAGGCTGAAGGATTTGATCAGATATCAAGCATGATGGGGCAGGCATTTAGAGCAGCAGTTAAGATACCACTGGGGGGGCAGTGCTGTGGCGCAGTAGGTTAATCCTCCGCCTGCAGCGCCGGCATCCCATATAGGTGCCGGTTCTAGTCCTGGCTGTCCCTCTTCCAATTCAGCTCTCTGCTGTGTCCTGGGAAAGCAGTAGTAGATGGCCCAGATCCTTCAGCCCCTGCACCCATGTGGGAGACCAGGAAGAAGCTCCTGGCTCCTGGCTTCAGATCAGCGTAGCTCTGGCTGTTGCGGCCAATTTGGAGAGTGAACCATTGGACGGAAGACCTTTCTTTTCCTCTCACTGTCTGTAACTCAACCTCTCAAATAAATAAATAAAATCTTTAAAAGTAAAATTTTAAAGAAGATATCACTCAGGATACTCCTATCCCATATCAGAGTGCCTGCGTTCAGACCCCTGCTCTGCTCCCAATTCCAGGTTTCTGATAACCTGCTCCCTGGGAGGCAGCAGTCGAAGGGCTCAAGTAGTTGTGTCCTTGCTACCTGCGGGACACCCGAATTGAGTTCCCAGCTCCAGGCCACTCCTGGCTTGTTATGGGTTTTTGAGCAGTGAGCCAGAGGGTGAGAAAGCACTCTGTTGGCCAGCGCCGTGGCTCAACAGGCTAATCCTCCGCCTTGCGGCGCCGGCACACCGGGTTCTAGTCCCGGTTGGGGCGCCGGATTCCATCCCGGTTGCCCCTCTTCCAGCCCAGCTCTCTGCTATGGCCCGGGAGTGCAGTGGAGGATGGCCCAAGTCCTTGGGCCCTGCACCCACATGGGAGACCAGGATAAGCACCTGGCTCCTGGCTTCGGATCAGCACGATGCGCTGACCGCAGCGGCCATTGGAGGGTGAACCAACGGCAAAAAGGAAGACCTTTCTCTCTATCTCTCTCTCTCACTATCCACTCTGCCTGTCAAAAAAAGAAAAAAAAAAAGAAAGCACTCTGTATGTTGTCTCTTTCAAATTAAAAAAAAAAAAATCAGGTATGGAGAATGAGGGGCAGAGAGTTCCTGCTAAACTGACTTAGCAGTGTTCTTAGCTAAAATTGGACTTTTCAAAAAATATATTGGGGCTGGTGTTATGGCATAATGGGTTAAGTCGCCACCTGCAACATTGGCATCCAGTATGGGCACTGGTTTGAATCCTGGCTGCTCCACTTCTGATCAAGCTTCCTGCTAATGCATCTGAGAAAGCAGCAGATGGTGGCCCAAGAGCTTGGGCCCCTGCACCCACATGAGAGACTCAGATGCAGCTCCAGCCTCTTGGCTTCAGCCTGGCCCAACCTAGACCATTGCAGCCATTCAGAGAGGGAACCAGAGGATGGAAGGTCTCTCTCTCTCTCTCTCTCTCCATCTTTCCCTCTCACTCTCTATAACTCTGCCTTTCAAAGAAATAAAATAAGTCTTTATTTTAAAATTCTTATTTATTTATGGAGAGAGGAGAAAGAGAGAAATCTTCCATCCTCTGATCACTCCCCAAATGCCTGCAACAGCTAGGGTCAGGCTGAAGTCAGGAGCCCGGAACTCAACCCAGACAGGCACCCGATTACTGTGCTGAGCAAGGGATCTTTGTCACCCCCTCTCTTGCAGGGAGGCTGGACACGGAGATGAAGACAAATAGGAGCTTGGACACGGAGCCCCCGAGAGCGGGAGCCCCCACTGGGCCCAGAAGTTGGGTTTTCCTTCCGCAGAGGTTGCCAGGCAGGGGAAAACCAACTTTGTGTGGTGTGCCGTGGGGGTGTTGTGACCCGCAAGGTGACCCAGATAGGGCCCTGGGTCCTCCTCTGCCTCCTAGTAGCAACCGCAGGCTGGAAGTTGGTCATGGGGTGGGCCAGTCATGCTGTTACTCACCCCAGGAGTCCCCACACTTGCCCACTTTGGGGAGAGGGGACCCACAGTGTGACCCACGGGTGCGGGCTTTCCATCCCGCCGAGGACAGGACCCAGCGGCACCGATTTTTCCTCTCCCCCTCCCGCACCCCTTGATGTCTGGGGCATCCCTGCCTCCTCCCCTTCCCCACCCAGCTCAGACAGCTGAGCCCGCTGTCTTCCTTCAGCCTCCCGCTTCAGACCCAGGAGGCCTGGCCACTGCTCCGCAGAGGACGGATTGTGGGCGGGGGTGCTTCACTGCTCGGCCGTACTAGGGGTTCACGCTGCCGCGGCCCCTTGGTGAGAGACTTGCCGCCCCCAGTAATGACCACCGTTGGGTGGGACCCACGATGAAGAGTGCAGTGCCTGACCTGGAGGGGACCCTGTAGCCCTCGGCATCGGGATGCTTGCGGGGGCTTCTGGATTTGAGGAGAGCGCCTTCCTCCTGCCCTCCAGTTAGACTAACGCTAGGGCCCGCCAGTGCAGACAGGGGTGGATGGCTGGGAGCAAAGACCACACTCTCTGGGTGTTAGGAAAAATTCTGAGACCATTCACCCAACGCCTGGATTAAGACACGTTAGCGCCTCAGCGTCCAGACAGCCGCATGGAGTTTTAGACTCTTTATTTCCACCTCGCTCCAAATCAGTTTGCAGTCTCCTCCTGCGTAGTTCTCACCGAGCTGGGGGCCAGCAGTTTTCCCAGGGTCGGGGCGGCCCTCACCCCACCATCACGGCCCCGAAGGAGGTCTTCCCTCTCCTGTAGTCCACCATGTCCGGGTGACTGATGTTCACGTACACCCTCTCGCCTCTCCGGAGCTGCACCAGGCCGCCGAACCCCACGCTCGTGTACCACAGGGGGCCGTACTCGCGCCTCCCGTCCCAGTCCACGACCGAGGTCACGGTCTCGGCGCCCTCGAGCAGCAGCTGGGGAGCGCCCGGCCCGTAGGCGCCCCCTGCCCGGTACAGCGAGCTGCGCAGCACGACCGCGCGGCCCCGGGGAGCCCCGCCGGCAGGGGGCGCCCGGCCCCGGTAGCCGACGTGACAGTAGAGGTAGTAGAGACCGTCCTGCGGCAGCGCCAGCCCGTCGGTGCCCGAGAACTGCGTCCCGCTCCTCAGAAACGCTTCTTCTTTCTTCGCCTCCCAGCCTAGCCCCTGCCCCTTCATCCAAGCGCCTGCGGGGAGACGGGCCGGTGGGAACCGAGCCTAGGAGGAGCGATCTAGGCCCGGGGAGGGGGGTGGGGATGCAGCGGGACTTTTGGGTGTGGGGCGCGGCTCTGGTAAGGGAGAGGAAGCTGGAAGGGTGGGCACTTGAGGGGCTTTTGGGTGTGGGGCGCGGCTCTGGTAGGGGAGAGGAAGCTGGAAGGGTGAGCACTTGAGGGGCGGGAGGTGGTGGGGTAGGTGGGAAACCCGGGCATTGGAGTGACAGAGCGGAGGGACCCTAACTGGGGGAGGAGGGCTGGCACTGGGGTTATGAGAGCTTTACCTATGAGGTGGGCAGCCGGCAGCCTGGAGCTGAGATCTGCTTCTGGCTCCTTCTCCTCCTCCTCCTCCCGCAGCTGCTGAAATCCTGCAAGGGACAAAGAGTGCTCGGTTGGGGTCAGGGAGCCCTCCTACCCATGCTGCATGTCCCCTTTCAGAGGGCAGCGGCAGGGCGGGTGGATGGGTGTCTGGCCTCCTGGCTGTGGGTGGGAGCTGGGAGTCCCTGGGGTGGGGTGGGGGCTCCAGCAGGGGACAGGAGTTGGTTTGCTCTTACCCGGTCCTTGTTGGGCCTGTGCCCCAGGATCAGTCGTCTCTGGTACCTGGTTGGGTGGGGTCACAGTGCCCAGTGTTCAGATTCAGCTGATGCCAACCCCACCCTCGCGACACAGACCCCAGCTCCAGGCCTGGGGTTTCCCACGCTATCCCCAAACGCACATTCCCCAGAAGGGCATGCAAGCAAGGCAGGTGCACTTGGGCAGGCGTCGGGAGAGGAGACACACACTCAGGGGCTTGGAGACATCAGGACAGGGTATGAGAGAAACATCAGAGAGACGGCAAAGAGAAAGGTATGACACCCCCACACACACGGGGCAGCTCTACCCAGCTGAGCCAGACAGGCACTGACCCCAGGTACAGCAAGCACTCAGCCGGGACAGCAGCAAGACACAGCCCCCGGGGCCTGTTACAACCACTCACCAGTCCTCCCTGCTCCGGCGGCACCAGGGCCAGCACAGCCAGGACGGTGATAGGCACTGCCAGCAGCAGGGTCACCAGGGAAGTGGCCCCTGCCACAGCCAGCAGGAAGCAGCCCCTCCCCTGGGGCCTCCTACCCCGGCCCTCCAACTCCAGTGCCCCCATGCAGACTCTGAACCAGGGTCAGGACCCGAGGGCTTTCATACCTCCGGGGTGGGGTCACCCCCTCCCTGTGGACCCACACACCTGGCTGGGGCTTTCCGGCTCAACGAGGCTCCCCCCCACCCAGCTTCCTGTTTACCCAGAGCAGGGGTGGGGCACAGTGATGCTTGGGTTCTCTGAAGTGAGGAAGGAGTTGAGCTTTCAGGGTAGAACTGGAGGGGAACTCAGAGACGCTTCTGGGCTAGCGAGGAGGGAAACGGGGACTCGGGGCAGGACAGCAGCTGGCAGAAAGCAAGCAGCAGGGCTGCAATGAGAACTCCAGCCTTCCAAGGTGGAGTGCCTTTTGCTGTCCACTCCAGAGATGGGTGCTGGAGAGTGGGCTGCACCCACCTCCTTGAGGTCCAAGGCTGGAGCAGGCGGGCAAGAACTGGCACGTTGATGGGCTGGGTGTCTGGGTCACCAAGAAGAAGCCCCCCTCCACCCCCGCCATGCTGGGCTCACCTTTCTCATCCCTTTGTCATCCCCAACCCCCTAGCACCGGGCGAGAAAGGCACAGCTCAGCCAGTTCACAGTGTTGGAGGCTGAAGGGGGCTCCGGGCTCAATACTAGGCACCTAGGGTGGATGGGAATGCATTAGCTCCCGCGCTGCAAGAACAGACGCAAACCACGAGGCAGGCCCCAGTCTCCAAGAGCTCCACCATCAATCACAGGCGCTCACTGAATAGTTGTGGATAGATGAATGACAACCCGAATGAAGGGAGGCCGGGGCAAAACACAACAAGGACCTAATGAGTGAGAGAGGTAGGCAGCGTGGTAGATGAGATAAGAGAGACCAGCTCCAAAGGAGTGGGAGGTGGTCTCAGTTCATCCCCCTTTCTTAGTGACATCTCTGTGTTTGGATAAAAATAATAGAGCTCTTTGTGCCTTCGCTGTTATTATTATACAAAGATATGCAAAAGTCTCCCAGCATCTGCCTGTTACTGATCCGCAAATACTATAGCTTGTGTGTGTGTGTGTGTTTATGAGAGACAGAGGGGTCTCTTCCTCTGGGTCACTCCCTGAACGCCCCCCGTGGCCAGAGCTGGGCCAGGGCTGAAGCCTGGAGCCAGGCATGCCATCCAGAACTCACTTACTTGAGCCATCACTGCTGGAGTCAGGAGCCTGAGCTGGGTGTTGACTGCAGTGTGAGACACGAGCATCTTAATGGCTGGGCTATCCACTCACCGCTACCCACACTTCATACTTCATAATTCTTTTCATTCTGACAAAACCTCAGAGGAAACAGGCAGAGAGAGGTTTCAAAACTTGTGGATGGGGCAAGCATTGTGGCGCAGGAGGTTAAGCCACCCCTGGAGGGCCACATCCACATCTGAGTGCTGGTTCAGTCCCTGCTGCTCTGCTTCTGATTCAGCCTCCTGCCAATGCACCTGAGAGGTGGCAGAAATGGCTCCGGTACTTGGGCCCCGCTGTCCATGGGGGAGACCTGGATGCAGTTCCTGGCCCAGCCCTGTTTGTTGCAGGCATTTGGGGAGTGAACCAGCAGATGGCAGGTCTCTGTCCCTCCCTCCCTCTCTCTCTTTATAACTCTGCCTTTCAAATGAATGAATATTTCTGAAAAAAAAAAAAAAAAAAAAAAAGAAAAGGAAGGAAACTTGTCACACAGCAAGTGACAGAGTCAGGCTTCAGCCCAGCAATCTGGCTCCAGAGACTTGACCACAAAACAGTTAAGAAAAAAAAAATCCTGACTTCAGATTTGTGCATTTCACTGTATGAAAATTTTGTCTTCCTTGGGTAAAAAAAGAAATGGGGAAACAAGTACTGAATTTGCGTTACTGATCAGCATGCAAGAGCTGAGAGATGAAAAGTACTGATGCTTGTAAAAAAAAAAAAAAAAGAACGAGATTGAAATACGCAACAAAGCAAATATGCACGAACGCTCATCGTAAAATCTAAGGGACCAGGATATGTTCACCGTGCTGTTCTTCCAATTTTCATCTACGCTCGAACTTTTTAATAATAAAATGTTAAAGAAATAAAAAAGCCTAAACTACATCGTGTCCTGCTGTTCTGGAGAGTGAGCGGGGTGTGGTGTGGGGCTGGGGAGGAAGTAGCAGAAGACTGCATTTAGAGAAGGAAGTGCGAGCGCCTATGGAGCAGACACCAGATCTCCTGCTCACCCATCGCCCCCACCTGGGCTCTCCAGTCCTCCCCTCCTCATGGACGTGGGGTACAGTGCTCAGCACCTGTCTACCTCTCCATCATGGTGCCTCCCAGATGTCTGTCCGGGGGCCTCAGACCACTGCCCTTACCTAGATCTGTGCTTAACACCAGAATACCGCCTCCTGCAGGAAGTCCTGGGGGGGGGGGGGTTAACCACACCTTATTTCCCAGCACTAACTTCTCATCAACTCTGTTCTAAATCTACCAGCAGTGCTCATGTAGATCTAAGTCATGCTTCCTTTGACTCTCCAGCCAAGCACCCTATGGATACAGCTGCAGAGCACCAGGCTAATCACCCTAACTCACCGAAGTACCCTATCTGATGTGAGCCAGGGTGGGGGTGGGGTGCTGTCCATCCACTTACACCAGGATCCTGAGCTCTCAGCTGATGTCGTGCAAAGGGCAGGGGGAGAGTTAATCAGGGAAGAGGTGGGCATTCTGATCTGGACAACTGGCAGGATCAAAAAGATGCCGAGCTAGGGGGATTGGAGGCCTAGTGACAGCCCCAGGAGTCCGAAAGGAAAGGTGTTGTAACCCCAGTCCTCAGCATCGCACTTCCTCTCCTCACGACGCCGGGGAGGCGCCCAGGCCCGGGGAGAAGGTAAAGCCGGAGGGGGGACAGGAGCGTCTGTCCGTGGTGGCAACACTCCTCTCCGCTCAGATGGCCCGAGCGAGCGGGTCTGGAATGCACCCAGCCCGTGAGCCACAACTCTGAGTAAGCCGGGAGTGAGCAGCGACACTGGGGGGAGGATGACCCCACCCCTGAGCCAGCAGAGGCTGAGCGGAAGCGAGGAAGCGCGTAGGCTAGGGGTTCCTGGGACTCTAGAAGCATCCTCCGTGCAGCTTCTGCTGCCTGCAGGTGACAAACCGTCCACTGTGGCTCTCCCGGCCACACGGGCACCACGGTCTCTCCCCTCCACCTGCCACGCACCCCAGCATTCCTGCCAGGGTCTCTGCTTCCGTCCCTAGGGGATTCATTTGGTTCTGGGGTGAAGGGAGTGCCCCTGACCTCAGTGCCTTCAAACAGGAACCAGTGGTTGGAGGGCAGGAAGTCCCTGAGGGGAAGTTACAGGGCCGTAGGCTCTCCACGCCCACGCACACACCAGACATGCTGGGCCCCCGCTCTCCCGTGTCGCTCTGGGGCTGAGGGAGCAAAGCCGGAGCTCCTGGGTGTCAATGGACCCCATCTGCTGCCCTCCTCCACCAAGCCCCACATCCACTGCACACCCTGCTCCTCTCCCTCCATCAGCCCAAGCATCAGCCCCCTGGAACTCCCTGGTGCGGGAGACGCCGCTCCAAAATGCCTGGGTGGAGGGGAGGGGGTGGGTTCTGGAGCCTAGAACGCCAGCTCTGCTGCTTCTGGGCTGGGTGTTCGAGTCCCAGTGAAGGCTTGAGTTTCTGGTTTCTTAGCTAGCAGACAGGCACCCCGGCACCCTACACTGCTACAGGGATGAGCAGCGACGGCCAAGAAGTACCCAGCTCAGGGTTTGCACAGCAAAGCGCCTCAGCCAGAAGAATGTTTGAAACAGAGGCCGCCCGGCTGCAGATGAGGAACTTGGGGCACGTGACTAACCCTAGGCCAGTTAGCCCAGGCGCTGGGTCTCCTGACCGCCAGGTCAGTCGCCAGTCCCCCGCCAGCCTCATGCCAGCTTGCCATGGGTGACAGCTGGTGTACAAAGAGTAAGTAAGGGTCCGCCCTCCTGTGCAGGGCGGGCTGTGGGGACTCCGGGAGGAGTGAGGGCACAGGGGCACGTGTGGCTCCTGAGCAGCTGCCAGGGCCTCCGGGGAGCAGCCTGTGCAGGTGGGAAACGACCTCCCCGGATGCTCAGTGGCAGCAGCAGGGCTGGTGGCGGGAGCTCGCGGGGTGAGCAACAGTCAGGCGCTCATGTGCATACAGGTGAGGGATGCGGGCCCTCGGGCAGGAGGGGAGATAACAGGGGCTGGGCTGGGGATCTGGAGAGGACAATTTCCTGTGTCTGAAAACAGCTGGAGAGGAGACTTGAGATGCCTCCCGCCACCCAGAAGGCTGGGCTCAGGGGAAGAGAGCAGTGGGCCCTCCAGCGCTATCCCTCTTCCCAACAGACCTGTGCCCTTTGCTCTACGTGGCCTTGGGGCTGCTGGGGCTGCTGCTCCTGGTCGGGACCATTCTGTCCGCCTGTCTGTGCCGGCTCCTTAGGAGAGGTGAGCCATGTTCCATGTTGCCGTGGGAGGGGTGAGAGAAGAGCATCCAAAGGGAGAGGCGGGGCCGGGGCGGGGGCGGGGGTGGGGCTTGGCCATGGGAACCGCGGGGGGCGGGGGTCCAGCAAGTGGGGCAAGGCCCGCGGGAGAGGGGGGCGGTGAGCAGGCCCCCGGCTGAGCTGCTGTTTTTCTTCCAGTGAAGCGGCTAGAGAGGAGCTGGGTGAGTCTGGGGTTAGGAGGGGGCAGGGTGGGAGAGAGCCCGAGTGGGAAACGGGGAAAGATCGAGTGGGAAACGGGGAAAGATCGGAAGAAGATCGTCTCCCAGCAGAGGGCTGGGACAAGGGGGCTGGGGGGGGGGGGCTGAGAGCAAAGGAGAAAGTGGGGTGGGGGTGGAGAAAGAGAAAAGGCGAAGGCAGCGAGGTAAGAGAGGTGGGAGGTGGGGGGCGGGTATCCCAGGGAAGGGTCTGAGGGCGGACACGCCCGAGACCCTCCCATCAGCGCCTCCCGCCCGCCCCCGGCCCCAGGTCCAGCGCTCGGGGGAGACGGAGCTCCACTACGCGTCTCTACAGAGGCTGCCCGTGCAGAGTGCAGAGGGCACGGAGCAGGCCCACGGAGAAGGAGAAAGCATGAAGGAGGACCCCAGTGCTGACTACGCCTGCATTGCTAAAAACAAGCCCACCTGAGCGCCCAGGACACCTGCCTCGCCCCAGCCAGAGGCCAGCGTCACCCGGTGGTGCTCCCAGTAAAGACTGTGGTGCGGTCACCTGTGTCTCAGACTTGTCTGTCCGTCTCTCCAGCACCCCCCCCCTTCAGCACGATCGCTGGCCCACCCACCCCCAGTTGGGGGCAAGTGGTGGTTTATGGGGTGAAGGAAGATGTTGAAGGGCCTGGGCTCTCCTGCGGGCCAGAAAAGAGTGGGGGGGGGGGCTGTTTAGGGGGCCTGGCTGGAGTAGGAGCTGTCAGATCAGGAGCGCCAGCCTCAGCCCCTGGACGGGGAGAGGAGGTGGGAGGGGCCTCTGGGCACCACTGTTGGGAAGCTCTCTGCGTCTCCCCTCCAGGTCGGACTTGGAAGCAGGGGGTGGGGGTGAGGAGCCAGCGACCTGAAGAGAGGCGTCCTGGGGCATCTGGACAATGGGGAAGAAAACACACGAGACTCACAAGAGGGAGTCAGTGGTTGGACAGAGACAGGTTTATTGGGGTCTCTTGAAGAGGGCTGGGGATCGGCGAGGGGTAGGGGTCTAGAATCACTCCTCAGAGGCCGTTCAAGAGTGGCGATGTGTCCCCAGGTGACAGTGGCCTGGTGGGAGGGACAACGGGAGCCGCTCAGGGCCACCGCCCAGAAGCGCTCTTCTTCCTGGCCTCTGTCCCTCCCTTGTGGCTTGCCCCATGGCCCCAGCCCCATGACTCACATTTGCCCTGGTAATAGAGGGTGCTGCCCACGGCCACAGAGAGAAAGCTGAGAGCGTAGAATCCAGCCCGGAGGAAGAGGACTGTGCTGGCCTCTAGCGGAGGAGGGGCTGCAGGAGGAAGGGGCTCTGTGGCCGAGGCTGGGGAGGGTTCCTGCCTCCCAGAGACACATTCTCGCCCCCCCCCCCCCCCAGCCCCGGACCTCACCTCTCTCCACCACCAGCCGAGTCCCATTCCCTGTGCCGACGCCCAGGCCCAGCACCTCCACGCTGCAGACGTAGACGCCCGCATCACGGCTCGAGGTGTGCCAGATACAAAGCTCAGCCTGGTGGTCGTAAAAGAACCGGGAAGAGGCCAGGGGGCCCAGGCGGCCCCTGAACTCTGGGGTTTCGTTCTTCACTTCCTTCCCTGGAGCCACCTTGTCCCGGTACCACGTGACGGAGCCAATGGCCGGTCTCCCCCGGGAGGCGTTGAAGCTGCAGGGCAGGATGGTAGCAACACCCTCCTGGGTGTGAATCTCAGGGGGCTGGGATACCCAGAGGGTACAGCATCCTGGGGGCAGAGAGAAGACCCAGAGAAACATCTCCCCCGTTACCCAAGGAGAGAAGGCAAGAGAGCTCAGCATGGGGTATCCAGATGTCCCCACATGTTGGGTGCCTGGGGACCAGCACACGGCAGGCCTCATGAAACCCTTTCCTCTTTCCCACTGTAATTTCTTTATTTATTTGAAAGCAGAATTACAGAGAGGCAGAGAGAGAGAGAGAGAGAGGTCTTCCATCCATTGGTTCACTCCCCAAGTGGCCGCAACAGCCAGAGCTGGGCCAATCCGAAGCCAGGATCCAGGAGCTTCTTCCAGGTCTCCCATGTGGGTGCAGGGGCCCAAGGACTTGGGCCATCCTCCACTGCTTTCCCAGGCCATAGCAGAGAGCTGGACCTGAAGTGGAGCAGCTGGGATTTGAACAGCATAGGAGATGCCTGCACTGCAGGTGGCGGCTTTACTCCCTACACTACAGCACCGGCCCCTACCACTGTAATTTCTAAACGAGGCTTATTAACTCACTCTTCATACTCTCTCCCATATCACCTCTCACCCTCACCCTTTCCCATCATCGTCCAGGCACGTTCACCAATAACTTGTTGACCCTGAACTTGCCACATGAAACTGAAGCTCATTCATGAAATATGGATGCCTAGCTAACTAATATCCTTTTTATTTAAAAATTTATTTTACTTATTTGAAAGTGCTAGGGAAAGGGGGAGAGAGAGAGAGAGAGAGAGAGAGAGAGAGAGAGAGAGAGGTGTCTTCCATCTGCTGCTTCACTTCCCAAATGGCTGCAATGGCCAGACTGGGCCTATCCAAAGCCAGGAGCCAGGAGCTTCCTCTGGGTCTCTCACATGGGTACAGGGTCCCAAGGATTTGGGCCCTCCTCAGCTGCCTTCCCAGGTGCATTAGCAGGAACTGGATTGGAAGTAGAGCAGCTGAGACTCGAACCAGTGCCCATATGGGATGTAGACGTTACAGGCCAGGACTTTAACCTGCTATGTTGCAGCGCAGCCCCCACTAATATCCTTAATTACATTGTTTCAGGTATCATTTTGGTACAAATGGCATTTAGAGTAAACCATCTTTGCCACATTAGTTTTTGTTAGAGATAATTAAGTAAATCTCTAGGGAACACACATGGAGATTCCCAATTTAGCACATCCATATTTATGAATTAAACTAATTAAAATCCCTCACTAAATCCTTGAGTTAGGGAAATTTGCCAGTCATGCAGTGCCGGCATCCCATATGGGCGCCGGTTTGAGTCCTGGCTGTTCCACTTCTGATCCAACTCTCTTCTACAGCCTGGCAAAGCAGTGGAAGATGGCCCAAGTCCTTGGGCCCCTGCACCCACATGGGAGACCCAGAAAAAAGCTCCTGGCTCCTGGCTTTGGATCGGCACGGCTCCGGCTGTTGCTGTCATCTGGGGAGTGAACAGGTGGATGGAAGACACCTCTCTCTCTCTCTCTCTGCCTCTCCTTTTCTCTCTGTGTAACTCTGACATCCAAATTTCAGTTTCACAAAGAAAAATCTCCCAAAGTCCTAATTATCTATCTAGACCCTAGCTAAGAAGCCTGGTTTAAAATACTTATTGAACATCAATTAAAACAGATCCCTTAAAAAAGCGACACACACACACACACATAGAAAAGAAAAGAGAAGAAAAGAAAGGCACAAAAAAAGGCCGCTTCCTCCAGCCCTTCCTTCTTCCTGGCCATCTTTCACTGGTCCTTTAATCCTAAGAGGAAGTGGCTGTGAAAAGGGCTCAGGGATGGACCTGGGTAGTGACCCTGGCAACAGGTGAGCACATGAAGGGACTGAAAAGTGGGGAGTCCACCGCTTCCCTCACAGCTCAGTGTCCAGCCTCCTGCATGCCTGCGCCCCTGGTGCATCTAAGTCCACTCTCCTCCAACCCCCCCCCCCACCAGCCCCACACTCCTTCGGTCTTAATCAAGTGCCCTGTCACCTGGGTGGGCCGTGACGAAGATGAGCACCAGCATCCAGGTCATGTCGGCAGGTGTGCCTGTCGGCGAGGGGGAGCTGCGCAGTGAGGTCTTGGTGTGATCACGCCTGGGGTCAGCAGGTGGAGCTGGGGAACTTCCTATTACAAACAGGTCTCACGCAACACTTGCCAAGGACTTGCAGGGATGGTGGGCATCAGTGCACGCTTCCAGGAGCAAGGGCGCTGCTCACCCGGCTCTGTGGACACTAGGAAGCAGGGCAGCTTGTGGGCTGGGTCCTAAGGCTGAGGGGCAGGGTGCAGCTTAGGTGGCTGATACCGAAAGAGTGGGTGAGTGGGTAGGTGAGGCCAGGATGTGGTTCTCCCGCCTTCTGAGGTGCAAGAAGTCCAGCTCATTACCCAGAACAAGCCTCCAAGAGCCCTGTGTGACCAGAGTCGACCGACTTCCCCTCGCCCTGGCTCCACTCATTCCTCGCCTCAATCTTAGCGCTGCGCTAGGATTTCTGTAATGAGGGGAATGGGAGAAGCAGGCTGATGGCAGGCAGAGGGGTGACCTTCCAGGGACTTTTTCTGGACCCTGTTGTGCTTTGATAGTGTTGACTTGGGTGATTTGGCAAAAGAGTGAGCTCAGCTGATGAAGTTTGGACTTACTCATATTTGATTTCCACGACAGAAAGACACGCAGCAGAGATCTGCTTTGTCCAGAACCTTCTACACGGACTTACAACCCACCAGAAGACATATTCCCTTGCTATTTTAGTCACCATTCCTCTAGCTTTTCTTTTTTTTTTTTTTTTGACAGGCAGAGTGGATAGTGAGAGAGAGAGAGACAGAGAGGAAGGTCTTCCTTTTTGCCGTTGGTTCACCCTCCAATGGCCGCTGTGGCCGGCGTATCTCGCTGATCTGAAGCCAGGAGCCAGGTGCTTCTCCTGGTCTCCCATGGGGTGCAGGGCCCAAGCACTTGGGCCATCCTCCACTGCCTTCCCGGGCCATAGCAGAGAGCTGGCCTGGAAGAGGGGCAACTGGGATAGAATCCGGCGCCCCAACCGGGACTAGAACCCGGTGTGCCGGCGCCACAAGGCGGAGGATTAGCATTAAGCCACGGCGCCGGCCCCCTCTAGCTTTTCTTGAGAACCCACAATGTGCCTATTACATGAAATGCATTTAAAAGATTTTTAAAATGTATTGCCATTTTATTTGAAAAGCAGAGAGACAGAGATCTTCCATCCTCTGGTTCACTCCTCAAATGCTCTCAACAGCCCAAGGTGGGCCAGACCAAAGTCAGGAGCATGGAACTCCATCCAGGCCTCCCCCAGAGTGGCAGGGACCCAAAGTACTTGAGCCATATTTGCTGCCTCCCAGACTACACATTAGCGGGAAGCTGCAATTGGAAATGGAGCCGGAAATCAAACCAGTCACTCTGATCTGGGACAGTGCGATCCCAAGCGGCATCTTTACTGCTGAGCCAAATGCTAACCCATAAAATGCATTTTTACAGGGGCTGGCTTTTTTTTTTTTTAAGATTTTTATTTATGTATTTGAAAGGCAGTGTTCAGAGAGGCAGAGGCAGAAAGAGAAGTCTTCCATCTGCTGGTTCACTCCCCAAATGGCTGCAATGGCCAGAACTGGGCTGATCTGACCCAGAAGCGTCTTCAGGGTCTCCCACGTGGGTGCAGGGGTCTAAGGATTTGGGCCATCTCTACTATTCTCTCAGGCCATAGCAGGGAGCTGGATTGGAAGTGGAGCAGCCAAGACTTGAACGGGCGCCTATATGGGATGCCAGCACTGCAGGTGGAGGCTTTACTCACTATGCCACAGTGCCAGCCAGGCTCTGTTTTTGTGGCACAGTGGGTTAAGTCACTGCCTGTGACACTGGCATGCATATGAGCAGAGTCCAGCATGCTTCATTTCCAGTCTAGCTCCCTGCTGATGTGCCTATGAACACAGCAGAAGATGGCCCAAGAGCTTAGGCCCCTGCCACCCATGTGGGAGACCCAGGTGGAGTTCCAGGTTCCTGGCTTCAGCCTGGTCCAGCCCTGGCCATCTCCCTCTCTCTTTCTCTCTCCTAGTCCCTTTCTATCTGTAACTCTGTCTTTCAAATAAATAAACAAATCTCTTTTTTAAAATAAGATTGATTTGTTTATTTGAAAGTCAGAGTTACACAGAGAGAGAAGGAGAGGCAGAGAGAGAGAGAGAGAGAGAGAGAAAGAGAGAGAGAGAGACAGAAAGAGAGAGAGAGAGGTCTTCCATGCACTGGTTCACTCCCCAGATGACTGCAATGGCTGGAACTGTGCTGATCCGAAGCCAGGAGCCAGGAGCTTCCTCCAGGTATCCCATGTGGGTGCAGGGGCTCAAGGGGATGTTGCAGCGCCCATAGGGGATGTTGGCACTGCAGGTGGCGGTTTTACCCTCTACGCCACAGTGCTGGCCCCACAAATCTTTTTTTAATGTATTTTGGGGGCTGGCACTGTAGAGTACCAGGTAAAGCTGCTGCCTGCAGTGTTGGCATCCCCTATGGGTGCCTGTTCAAGTCCCAGCTGCCCCACATCTGATCCAGCTCTCTGCTATGGCCTGGGAAAGCAGTAGAAGATGGCCCAAGTCCTTGGGCCCCTGCACCCACATGGGAGACCTGAAATAAGCTCCTGGCTCCTGGCTTCGGATTGGTGCAGCTCCGCAAGAAGCTCTTGGCTTCAGATCAGCCCAGCTCTGGCATTGCAGCCATTTGGGGAAGACCTGTCTCTCTCTCTCTCTCTCTCTTCCCCCCATCTGTAACTCCACCTCTCAAATAAATAAATATTTTTTTAAAAAATGTATTTTTGCAAACACAAATGAAAAATCCACTGCATTACACATAATCACAGAGGGATTAGGACAAGTGTGTGCCACGTGCTCTTATATGTGTGTCACACACCTACAGGAAATAACAGCACAGAAAGGACTGTGCAACACGCTACCCCCCGTCAGTGCACGTCTCTCTCTGGCTGCTCTTCATACAGGACACCTGAAGACCCTTGTGTACGTCCCCCTAGCCTCGGGAGGGTCTTTGGTTTTGGTGAAAGATAGAACTGCAAGCCAGCAGAGTTTTCTTAAGAAATTTTATTAAAGCAAGTGGCAAAGAGCAGGCTTTTCCACAGACATAGCAGCCGGCTGTAGCCAGGGTTCTACGTTTCTGAGCTCCAGGAGATGTGCATTAATATCTGAGCAGAACAGTCGCTTATTTCTGGGAAGGGCAGGAACTTCCAGGAATTAGGGATCCACCTGTTTTCTCTCCTTGTATGGTCACTCCCATTGGAGTCAGGGCAGTTTCTACTATGCTAATGTATTCTAATGAGGGGATAATGAAGTTGGAGGTTGGATAGTGGCTAATCTGGACGCCATGTTGGATCCAACTGATGTGGACCAGTTCCTTTGCCTGGATCTTGTGTTTTCTGCCCACTTCCCGGTGGGTGGAGCTGGGACTTGCCACATACTATCCCATTTTCATATTAATACTATTTGGGGCTGGCGCCATGGCTTAACAGGCTAATCCTCTGCCTTGCGGCGCTGGCACACCGGGTTCTAGTCCCGGTTGGGGCGCCGGATTCTATCCCAGTTGCCCCTCTTCCAGGCCAGCTCTCTGCTATGGCCCGGGAAGGCAGTGGAGGATGGCCCAAGTGCTTGGGCCCTGCACCCACATGGGAGACCAGGAGAAGCACCTGGCTCCTGGCTTTGGATCAGCGAGATGCGCTGGCCGCAGCAGCCATTGGAGGGTGAACCAACGGCAAAAAGGAAGACCTTTCTCTCTGTCTCTCTTTCTCACTATCCACTCTGCCTGTCAAAAAAAAAAAAAAATACTATTTGAGGTTTGGGAAATTTATTTTTTTAAAGATTTATTTTATTGATTTGAAAGGCCGAGTTACAGAGAAAGAAGGAGAGATAGAGAGCTCTTTCATCTGCTGATTCACTCCCCAAATAGCTACAATGGCTTTGGCTGGGCCAGGTTGAAGGCAGGAGCCAGAAGTGTCTTCCAGGTCTCTCATGTGGGTACAGCAGCCCAAACACTTGGACTAGCCTCTGCTGCTCTCCCAGGTCCATTAGCAGAGAGCTGCATCAGAATGGAGCAGCTGGGACTCAAACTGGCACCCGAACGGGATGGTGGTGTCACAGGTGGCTGCTTAACCCATAACACCGGCCCCTAGAAATTTAGTTTTATTTGAAAGAGAGAGAGATCTTCTATCTGCTGGCTTCCTCCCCAAATGCACCCCCAACAGCTGGGCTAGGTCAAGCTGAAGCCAGGAGCCAGAAACTCAGTCCAGGTTCCCAGTTGGAGGGCAGCGACCCAGGTCCTTGAGCCCTCACCTGCTGCCTCCCGGGATGCACATTAGCAGGAGGCTGGATCAGAAATGGAGCCGGGAACCAGACCCAGGCATTGCAGAATGGGACGTGGGTGTCCCTGGCAGCCTCTTAGCTGCAGCACCACACTCCCACCCTCGAACTTCTTTTTCTTTTCCTGTGCCTCTAGGTCTGTTTCATGATGTGTGTAGACTGTCCTGCTGCCACCCGCCACAGCAGGGATGCGGACCTTTCTTTCAGAGAAGCAGTAACCGTGGCTGAGCACGCTGGCTTTAGTCAGGATGAGTTCTGATGCC
The DNA here is from genome assembly GCF_033115175.1 of Lepus europaeus. Classification (NCBI taxonomy): domain Eukaryota; kingdom Metazoa; phylum Chordata; class Mammalia; order Lagomorpha; family Leporidae; genus Lepus; species Lepus europaeus. The sequence continues at coordinate 31,833,126 of NC_084829.1, forward strand.
AGGTCCCTCATGAACTCATTACCTGGTTTTAAACAATCTTTTAACCTCTCTGGACAGCCACATGTACCATACACCCTGGGGCAAACTGACCCATACTGTCCTGCGGTGGAGTGCTCCCTCCCTAGGGCCATCTTCCAGGGGGCTGGCAGGTGCAGGTAGGAATGCCCGGCCTGTGGGCCATACAAAAGGCTGCCGAAATCCTTTGGCCTGGCCCTGCCAATGCAACCACAGGTAGGACTTGAAATTCAATGCATCTATGGCACACTAATTTTAAAAAAAATATTTATTTGAGAGGAAGAGTTACAGACAGTGAGAGCGAGAGACAGAGAGAAAAGTCTCTCAGTCTCTGGATCACTCCCCAAATGGCTGCAATGGCAGGAGCTGAGCTGATCAGGAGCCAGGAGCTTCCTCAGGCTCTCCCATATGGGTGCAGGGCCCAAGTACTTGGACCATCTTCCTCTACTTTTCTAGGCCATAGCAGAGAGCGGGATCAGAAGTGGAGCAGACAGGACTTGAACTGGTACCCATATGGGATGGTACCGAAGCAGGCCACAGTGCCAGCCCCAGCAGGCTAATTTTTTTTTTTTTTAAGATTTATTTATTTGGAAGGCAGAATTACAGAGCAGCAGAGGCAGAGAGAGAAGTCTTCCACCTGCTAGTTCACTCCCCAGATGGCTGCATGGCCAAAGCTGTGCTGATCCAAAGCCAGGAGCCAGGAGTTTCTTCCATGTTGCCCACATGGATGCAGATGCCCAAGCACGTGGGCCATCCTCCACCGCTTTCTCAGACCATAGCAGAGAGCTGGATTGGAAGTGGAACAGCCAGGACTCGAGCTGGTGCCCATATGGGATGCCAGCACTTCAGGCAGCGGCTTTACCCGATACAGCACAGAGCTCGCCCCCAGGCTAATTTTTAAGTTGATAATTTTGTATGGCCTACAAATCATGTTTAAAAGGCCCAATTGGCCCTTGGCAGTAAAAAGGCTCCCCACCCCTGAATGAGGAACTGAGATGCCATGGCAAGGCAAGGGTGCCCTCTGGTGGTCACAGAGCGTGGGGCGGGCCTGAGGCACCGATGGAGGCTTTCTCCACACCACCTCAATTCCAGTTTCTACCTTGTCCCTCACCTTGCCTCCCCTAGTAACACCCTATCCCCACCCCCAGAGAGTCAACGTGGGAGAAATTATCTTTTTTTCAACCGTGAGAAGTCCACAGTTTGGAGAGGGGGGACAGATCAGTCCCAGTGGGGACACGGAGTGGGCTGCAGGCCTGAGAAGACAAGTCGGCCTTCCCAGTGCACATGGTCACATGGTCCTACTGGTCCCGGGCCAACGTGGCCTAGGAGTCAAGCCAGCCTAAGCTGGAGTCTTGGCTTCACTATTTGCACATCTGTGCAGTGGGAGCAGATGCCTCCAGATGCCACTGCACCAGGTGCTCAAGGTGTGGTCATTCCGCAGTGCAGTTTGACCCGTGCTGACGCTGCGCCCAAACTTGAAGAGGCCCTGCTCTCCCATATCTTCACCTAGGACATCCAAGCCATTTGTCATAGCGAAACTTAAGACAATGGCTGTGTTTTTATTTCTTCTAGAAGAAATCCTAATATGAAGGGTCCTCCAAAAAAATCCAGAGAAAACGCATACAACGAAAAACTACGTGTGGGTTTCAAAAAATTTTGCATCAAAATAAACTTCTTAAATTTAAGTTTTATTTTTAATTAAGAGACAGAGAGGCCAGCGCCGCGGCTCACTAGGCTAATCCTCCGCCTTGCGGCGCCGGCACACCGGGTTCTAGTCCCGGTCGGGGCACCGATCCTGTCCCGGTTGCCCCTCTTCCAGGCCAGCTCTCTGCTGTGGCCAGGGAGTGCAGTGGAGGATGGCCCAAGTCCTTGGGCCCTGCACCCCATGGGAGACCAGGAGAAGCACCTGGCTCCTGCCATCGGATCAGCGCGATGCGCAGGTCGCAGCGCCAGCCGCGGCGGCCATTGGAGGGTGAACCAACGGCAAAAGGAAGACCTTTCTCTCTGTCTCTCTCTCTCTCACTATCCACTCTGCCTATCAAAAAAAAAAAAAAAAGAAAAAAAAAGAGAGAGAGACAGAGAGAGAGACAGGCAGAGAGAGTGAGACAGATTGAGAAAGAGCTCCTACCCTCTGGTTTACTCCCCCAAATGCCTGTAACGGCTGAGGCTGGACCAGGGCCAAAGCCTGGAGCCAGGAATTCCAACCAAGAATCCCACATGGGTGACAGGGGCCCAACTTTTTTTTTAAGGTTTTATTTTTTTCTTTCTTTTTTCTTTCTTCTTTTTTGTGTTTTGTTATTGTTTTTGGTGTTTTTTTTTTGTTGTTGTTGTTATTTTTTTTCTTAAGGTTTTATTTTATTTATTTGAAAGAGAGAGGTAGAGCCAGAGACAGAGAGAGAAGTCTTCCATCCGCTGGTTCACTCCCCAAATGACCACAATGGCCTGATCTGAAGCCAGGAGCCAGGAGCTTTCTCCACGTCTCCCTTGTGGGTACAGGAGCCCAAGAACTTGGGCCTTCTTCCACCACTTTCCCAGGCCATAACAGAGAGCTGGATTAAAAGTGGATCAGCCAGATTCGAACTGGCGCTCATATGGGATGCCGATGCTGTGGGCTGGGGCTTTAACTTGCTGCTCCACAGCACTGGACCCAATAAATCAATCTTAAAAAAATAAAAAGAAAGAAAAGTTCTTTAGTGGATAAGCACCAGTCTCTGGTCTTCTTTTTAAAATTATTTATCTGTTTGTTTGTTTGAAAGGCAGAGACAGAGACAAAGATCTTCTATTCACTTGTTCCTCCCCAAATATCTGCCACAGACTGGGCTGAGACAGGTTGACCCCAGGAGTCAGGCACCCAGGCTGGGTCTCCCATGGGGGTGGCAGGGAGCCAAGGACTCGAGCCATCATCTGCTGCCTCCCAGGGTGCACGATAGCAGGAAGCTGGGATCAGAAGTGGAGCCGGGACTAGGACCCAGGTATTCCGATGTGGGATGTGGTTGTCTCAGGTGGCATTTTAACCACTGTGCCAAACACCCACCACCCTTGGTATAAAGTCCTTACCAGTCATCTCTGGGCTTGCTGGGGAGCGATGGGGAACAATAAGCTCCCAGCTCCGAGCTCAGAGCAGCACAGGAGGCTCTGCAACTCCAGCACACGCAGTCCTGCCCCTGCTGCGGGTTTCTCTTCAAGATGTTGGCTGGGGTAACTTTTCCTCGGGCCAAGAACTTGTCAGTGTTTCTCAACTAAAGAATGGCTCCCAGGTCATGACGTCTTCAACTCTGACAACAGCTTCTCCCCTGAGGTTTGCAGCACCTGACACCCCCGCCTTGGGTCCCTCCCTCTCACCGTGATCGTCCAATCTCCCTAGTGTCCATCAGGGCTGGCACCTCATTCTCAAGCTTCCTCTTCTTTCAACCTCTGTCCCTTCCCCGATGGACTTAATGTTCACATAAATGACAATTTTTAAAATTGAGGTATAATTATCTGCAATGTGATGTGTAGATTTTTAAAGAAATATTAAAGATTTTTAAATAAATATTTGTTTCTTTTTTAAGAGTGAGTGAGAGAGAGAGAGAGAGAGAGTTTCCATCTGCTGGTTCACTCTCTAAATGGCCACAACGGCCAGAGCTGAGCTGATCCAAAGCCAGGAGCCAGGAGTTTCTTCCGAGTCTCCCACATGAGTGCGGGGGCCCAAGCACTTGGGCCATCTTCCACTGCTTTCCCAGGCGCATTAGCAAGGAGCTGGACTGGAAAATGGAGCAGCCAGGACTTGAACCAGTATTCATATAGAATGCTGGCATTGCAGGCAGCAACTTTACCTGCCTACACACAGCACTGTCGCCACACGTCCATCCTAAAACTATGATTTGATGGCCCTTGGCGAATGTATATATTCATGTAAACAACACTGCGGTTGAGATACAGATAACTACCATCACCCCCAGAAACTCCCCCACGTCCCTCGTTGATCAGTTCCTCCCCTCTCCCAGGAGCAACCGCTGATCTGTAGCCTAGTCAAGTTTAATCTGTTCTTGAACTTCATGTCAATGGAATCACATAGCACATGTTCTTGCCCTGGGTTTCTTTCACACCACGTGATGTCTGTGAGATTCACAGACATTGCTGCATGTATCAGTAGCTTGTTCCTTTCGAGTGCTGAGCGGTGTTTTCTTACGTGTGCATTCCGCGGCTTCCTTACGCATTCACCTGACGCCGTACTGTGTGGGGTTGTTGCTGTTGCTGTTGTTGTGAGTAAATCTGCTGTGGGCATTCTTGGACGCATCTCACCACGCCCTACCTTCACAGTTACCTTCCCCCGGCCCCTCCGACCATCACCCTGACTCTACGTGACCTACGCCTTGGCTCACGTCCCCTAGAAAGCTGTTCCACTCCAGAATCTCACCTCCTCCTCCACCAGGCCTGAGACTTCCCAGACTCCTGTATCCAGTTTGAGTCCCTGCTGCTCCTCTCCCAATCCAGCTCTCTGCTATGGCCTGGGAAAGTAGTAGAAGATGGCCCAAGACCTTGGGCCCCTGCACCCATGTGGGAGATCCGGAAGAGGCTCCTGGCTCCTGGCTTCGGATCGGCGCAGCTCCGGCCCACTGTAGCCATTAAGGGAGTGAACCACTGGATGGAAGACCTTTCTTTCTGTCTTTCCCTCTCATTGTCTGTACCTCTACTTCTCAAATAAATAAATAAAATCTCAAAAAAAAAAATAGAAAAAGACCACAGAAAAGAACAAAGATAATTTTCAACATGCATGAAGTAGAAAACAGGAACAACAGCACAGACAGCAAACACATATTCACGGCCACAACGGATATACATTTGTGCTTTACATGAGAGGCAGGAAGACAGAGACCTCCCGTCACCAGCTCAACCTCAAATCCTGGCCCAGCCCTGGCTGTTGGAGGCAGCTGGGGAGCAAACCAGTGGATGGAAGATCTCTCTCTCTCTCTCTCAAATAAATAAAAAATAAATTTTTAAAATTAGGGATATTTATTATAAGTTTCCCTTCTCCATGATGTTCGTTTTGCAGTGGCTTTGCATTGTTGCACTGCGTCTTTCCTCCTCCTCTCATTCGTGCCTTCTCTTAATCCGCTGTCTCTTCCCTGAGCACTTGCATTTCTCACGTGTGGCATTCCCTCACTGCTGAAACGCTAAGTTCTGTTGCTTTTCAACTCATGATGGGATTTTGGGCTATAATTTCCGTCTGCTTTTGGTAATATTTTTCTAGTGTATCATCATCTGTTGGGTAGGCTGTATTGCTCTTTTTTTTAAAAAAAAGAAAAAGATTTATTTATTTATTTGAAAGGCAGAGTTACACAGGCAGAGAGAAAGAGAGAGAAGTTTTCCATCTGATGGTTCATTCCCCAAATGGCTGCAACGGCTGGAGCTGGGCTGATCCAATGCCAGGAGCCAGGAGCTTCTTCTGGGTCTCCCACATGGGTGCAGGGGCCCAAGGACTTGGGCCATCTTCTACTGCTTTCCCAGGCCATAGCAGAGAGCTGGATGGGAAATGGAGCAGCCAAGACTTGAACTGGCGCCCACATGGGATGCCAGTGCCGCAGGCGGTGGCTTTACCCACTATGCCACAGCACCGGTCCCCATATTGCTCTTTTTTAACCTCGTTTCTCATAATTAATCATATAGAAGCTGTGGTCATTTTTGTTACTCATATTTGAATGTGGTAGTTTTTTTTTTTTTTTTTTTAATTTGAAAGCCAGATTTACAAAGAGAGGAGGCAAGACAGAGAGAGATCTCCCCGGATGGCTGCTACAGCCAGGGCTGTTACAGGCGGAAGCCAGGAGCCTGGAACTCCATCCAGCTCTCCTACATGGGTGGCAGGGGCCCAAGCACTTGGGCCATCTGCTGCTGCCTTCCCAGGTGCATTAGCAGGAAGCTGGATCGGAAGCAGAGCAGCCAGACTTGACCAGCACTCAGGAAAGCTGCCCCCTTCCCAGGAAGTTTTTCTGAGCCTCTAAGCTCTGTTCCACTGTGGTAATCTGCCAAGCCACCCTCCATGGGAAGACCAGGCTGGGAGGCAGAAGCTCCGGCAGAACAGAAGCCAGTGTCTCCGACCTCACCTGCACCCAGCTTCAGCTGCACAGACCTCCCCGCCGCTCCAGATATCCAGACTGCTTTCACCTCAGGACCATTGCACACGCTGCTCCCACTGCCCGAAATGCTTCACTCAACACGAGATGGTGATAGTGAGAAATATGTATTTTGGTCTCTGTCCCAGCTCCTGGCCAAGGCTCCTAAAGCTCTTGGAATTTCCTAAGTGATAAAGATGAAGAGTGTCTTACTATTCATTAACAATCCCCTTTCAACCACACCTGGGTTTATGGTAATAAGGTGACTTCTGGAAAGCCCCTAAGGATGGGCGGCTCATTGCCAAGGGAACCAACCGTATCATTAGAGGGTTAGAAATTTCAGGCCCATCCCCCAACTTCCAATCAGTGCCTGCAGGATGTGGGCTCCGTAAAAACCCAAACGGATGGGGTCCAGCTGCCCGTCAGCGCTGGGAGGGTGGCATCCACCAAGAAGGCATGAAGCAACACGCCCCTCCCTCCACCCTCCCTCGTCCTGGGCACCTCTTCCACCTGGCTGGTCCTGGGCTGTATCCTTTCTAAGAAACCAGGTGCCCAAGTACAGTGCTCCCGAGCTCTGTGAGCCCTTCTAGTGAATTATCAAACTTGGAGACTGACAGCTGTGGTCAGAAGGGCTCACCCCAGGCATCCAGTGTGAGGGCAGCCTGGTGGGCGTGGGCGATAGCATCAGAAATGAATTTGATTGTAGCAGACCCAATCCAGATCCACCAAGAGCTGGAGAACTGGTTGGTGTAGGAGACGCCCCCACAGAGCTGGTGTCCAAAGTGATATTTTAGGGGCCGGCACTTGGCATAGCCAATAAAGCCGTTGCCTGCAGTGCCGGCATCCCATACGGGCACCAGTTCCTGTCCCTGCTGCTCCATTTCTGATCCAGCTCTCTGCTATGGCCTGGGAAAACAGTAGAAGAGGGCCCAAGTCCTTGGGCCCCTGCACCCATGTGGGAGACCCGGAAGAAGCTCCTGGCTCTTGGCTTCAGATCAGCACAGTTCCGGCCATTGCAGCCATCTAGGGAGTGAACCAGCAGATGGAAGACCTCTCTTTCTCTCTCTCTCCCTCTCTCTGCCTCTCCTTCTCTCTTTGTGTAACTCTGACTTTCAAATACATAAATAAATAAAAAATCTTTTAAAATAAACAACAATAAACTGAGGTTTGAGAGGATAGGTATCGCAGTGCAATAATGGGTGCCCACATCCCACACGGGAGTGTTATTCCCAGTCCCAACTACTCCACTTCCCATCCAGCTTCCTGCTGAGGCTCCTGGAAAGGCAGTGGATGATGGCCCAAGGACTTGGGTCCCTGCCACCCACGTGGGAGACTAGGATGGAGTTCCTGGCTCTTGGCTTCAGCTTGGCCCAGCCCTACTTATGAAAATAAATTAATTAATTAAAATGCTTAAACCTGTACTCCACCTGCAGCACCCACTCCTCCTTCCCCACCTTGTCTTGCTCCATCAGCACGTTACTTTTCTTTTTTTTTTTTTTAAAGATGTATTTATTTATTTATTTGAAAGTCAGAGTTACACAGAGAGAGGAGAGGCAGAGAGAGAGAGAGAGGTCTTCCATCTGCTGGTTCACTCCCCAGGTGGCTGCAATGGCTGGAGCTGCGCCGATCTGAAGCCAGGAACCAGGAGCTTCCTCTGGGTCTTCCCACACAGGTGCAGGGGCCCAAGGGCTTGGCCCATCTTCTACTGCTTTCCCAGGCCATGGTAGAGAGCTGGCTCAGAAGTAGAACAGCTGGGTCTCGAACTTGTGACCATATGGGATGCTGGCACCACAGGCAGCAGCCTTATCCGCTACACCACAGTGCCGGCCCCAGCACATGTTACCTTTCACACACCTCTTTATTATGATTGCCTTCCTCAGTTAGACAGACCATGAGGACAATAGTTTTCATTTGTTTGTTCAGCGGGCCTTGAAGAATGCCTGGCATAGAGTAAGCACTCAATAAATATTTATAGAATGATTGAGACTGGCATTGTAGCTTAACTGGTAAAGCTGCTGCCTGCAACACTGGCATCCCACACGGGCACCGGTTCAAGTCCCGACTGCTCCACTTCTAATCCAGCTCCCTGCTAACGGCCTGGGAAAAGCAATGGAAGATGGCTCAAGTCCTGTGCCCCTGCCACCCACATGGCAGATCTGGAAGAAGCTCCTGGCTCTTGGCTTCAGCCTGGCCCAGTGCTGGCCACTGGGTCATCTGGGAGAGTAAATCAGAGCATGGAAGATCTCTCTCTCTCTCTCTCTCTCTCTCTCTCCCTCTCTCTGTAGCTCTGACTTACAAAATAAACAAATATTTGTTGACCGAATGCCTGAATCATAACGTGCACAGCAGGACTGAGAGCACTGGGAGGACATGGTTGCAGCTGCCCCTCTGGGAGAGGGCAGTTGCCATTAAGGGAACTCAAGAAGTCAATGTCCTCTCCCGCGTCTGCCACACCTGCCTGGGTCAGGGAGAGGACAGTGAGAAGTGAAAACCCCCAGATGCCAAGGGAGAAACTTGGGAGGAAGGGAGAAGGTATGGTGTCTCCATCCATGCTAGGGCACGGGGGTGGAGGGAGCCCTGGGCAGGAAGGTGGGACAAGGACCACCCAGTGAAGGGGATGCACTGTCCTTACTTCCCCCAAAGTGACCAGCCAAACAGTGATAACAAAGTTATGCCCAGAGAGCTCATTATCAGAGCTACGCACCCACTGCAGTGAGCCCATGGTAAACAGCACCCTCACCACACACACCCCCTTCCTGTGAGTGAGTCAGTAGCTCCCTCCCTGCCTCTTTTTTTTTTTTTTAAGATTTATTTATTTATTTGAAAGTCAGAGTTACATAGAGAGAGAAGGAGAGGCAGAGGCAGAGGCAGAGAGAGAGGTCTTCCATCCACTGTTTCACTCCCTAGGTGGCTGTAACTGCCGGGGTTGTGCCAATCTGTAAGCCAGGAGCCAGGAGCTTCTTCCAGGTCTCCCATGTGGGTGCAGTGGCCCTAGCACTTGGGCCATCTTCTACTGCTTTTCCTAGGCCACAGCAGAGAGCTGGATGGGAAGTGGAGCAGCCGGGTCTCAAACCAGTGCCCGTATGGGATGCCAGCACTGCAGGCGGTGGCTTTACCCACTACGCCACAGCACCGGCCCCCTCCCTGCCTCTTACATCTACAAATACTGTCTCTTTCAGCACCACTTTCAGTTCCTGCAAAGAGTCTATTTAAATCCTCAAACTCCTGAGCTCTGTGGATTTTACTCCAGATTTCAAAGGAAGCCAAGACAACAGGGTTTCGTTGCACATCCTAAAGCCAACCAATTAAAATCCCCCGTCAAGTATTTCCGACTCCCCAAAGGCCTGTCTGGAAGCTGACAGTGAGGCTTCCACCTTTGCAGGCCCTAGCCCATGGCGCCACCCTCCTGGAGCTGCCTGCAGATTCACTCTGCTCCCAGTCCCAGGGCACGGCAGCTCACTGGCCCTTCCTCCACTGCGCGTCCAGGCGTGGGACATCCGACCAAACACAAACCCTAGTCAAAGGCCACTTGCGCTTGAAAATAAATGCTCCTGGGTTCCTAAAAGACCATTAAAAGATCTCCTTTGCGACAGACACCCGGGGCTCTCACAAAGAGGGATTTTGCAGAATGTTCTTTGCCCTTTCTATCTTCCCCCAGGGTGCTAGTGTCCGCAGAAGCTGATGGGACGTGACCTGGGGGAGGGGCAGAGGAGGCGGGAATGGGGGGGAAAGGGGAAGTTCAGGAGGCAGGCCCCTGAGCGTCTGACTAGAGAGAGGCAGAGAGACTATCTGACTGCCAGCCCGGCCTCTTTCCCTACCTCCCCCGGCATCTGCTGAGCTATGAGCCAAGCCAGGGATTTCCAGGGTAGGGAAGGAGGGCTAGGCAGAGGCATCAGATGGGAGGAGGGAGGTGGACAGCTAGAGAGGCCACATGGTAGGACCGGGTGTCCCACTGCATGTGGGGGTGGGGAGAAGAAAGCAGGGGTGAGGGTTCATTTACCTTGTTTTTTTGTTTTTTAAAAAGATTTTATTTATTTATTTATTTATTTGAGAGGTAGAGTTACAGACAGACAGAGGGAGAGACAGAGAGGTCTTCTATCTACTGGTTCACTCTCCAAAGAACAGCAATGGCCGGAACTAGGCTGATCCGAAGCCAGGAGCCAGGAGCTTCTTCTGGGTCTCCCACATGGGTGCAGGGGCCCAAGGACTTGGGCCATCTTCTACTGCTTTCTCAGGCACATTAGCAGAGAGCTGTATCAGAAGAGAAGTAGCCAGGACTTGAACCGGTGCCCATATGGGATGCCAGCGCCGCCACTGGCAGAGGTTTAGCCTGCTACGCCACAGCGCTGGGCCCCCTGGGTTGATTAACCTTTCTATCCCCACAGGAGGAAAAGCTTTTGGACTGCTGAAGGCCCAGCAGGAAGAAGGACTGGATGAGATCAATAAGGTAGAAGGCAGAAGGGAGCGGCCAGTGCCTGGGGGACAGAGCACGGGACGGGGGCTGACCCTTGCTCTGGCTTGCCTCCAACAGCAATTCCTGGAAGATCCCAAATACAGCACTGATGAGGATCTGCCCTCCAAACTGGAAGCCTTCAAGCGTGAGGGGCACCTGCAGTTTTGGGGGTGGGGTGGAGCGGGGCTCCTTCCCCAAGTAAAGCAGGGACAGCACAGGGCTCAAACTGACTCGGGGCAAGAGGGTAGCCTGCCTCTAGTGTCCCCCGCCGTGGTCCTTTGCCTGGCTTGCCCCTCTCAGCAACCCCCTCCCCAGTGCCCTCCTCCTTACCAGGGCTCCCCTCAACCCCGCTTTCTCTGCCTGGCCCTCCCCTTCCTTCCACATCTTCTCTGGGACCAAGCCAGAGTCAGCAGTCCCTTCCCCCATCCTCTGTCACTCACTCTCTCTGCTTTTACTCCTCACCCAGGGAAATACATGGAATTCGACCTGAATGGACATGGAGATATTGGTGAGGAAAGGGTGGTTTGGGGGCGGTGTGCAGACCTAGGAAGGCGGAAGTCCCCTACCACCTACCAGAATCAGAGGAAGGGGAAGGGGAATGTGAAAGTAGGGGAGGGAGGGCCGGGAACTTCCTCTCTCTCTCTCTCCCTTCCCCATCCTCTGCCTCCAGATATCATGTCCCTTAAGAGAATGCTGGAGAAACTGGGGGTCCCCAAGACTCACCTAGAGCTAAAGAAATTAATCAGAGAGGTGTCCAGTGGCTCCGGGGAGACATTCAGCTACTCTGACTTTCTGAGGATGATGTTGGGCAAGAGATCCGCCATCCTAAAAATGTGAGGCCACACTTCCAACTGCACTCACCTGTTTCTTGCTGCCCCCTTCCCGGCTGCACCCTGGGCCCAGGGCTCCAGTGGCCCTCTCTATACAGCATGTGTTCTTCCATCCTTAGAGGCACTCTTCCAAGGCTCTCTGTGGTCCCACCGCCCCCAGCACCTCCATCCCTGCCCTTCTTTCTCCCTCCACCCCCACAACCCCTTCCCTACTGGGCTGTCTTGGCAGGTGAAGATGTACTCCCTTAACAAAAGTGTCCCCCTGAGCCCCGTGTCTCTTCCCCCTCTCAACCAGGATCCTGATGTATGAGGAGAAAGCAAGAGAACAGGAAAAGCCAACTGGTCCCCCAACCAAGAAAGCCATCTCTGAGTTGCCCTGATCGTGTGGCAGGGGTTGAAGGGGCTTGGGATGACCACACGATGGGAAAAGGAGAGAGAATTGTGAGCCAGAGTCAAAGTGCATTAAATACTGCTCCCACTCCAGATCAAGTCAGCTTGGTTTTTATTTGGGGATTCCCCCCCGGGTTTGGGGAGGAGAGAAGAGCAGCAAGGACTTGCTCAAGTGAGCAATTTGTCCACATTTTCCCAGCGGTGTCTCCTATCGTTGCCGGCTGTGTGCACCAAGGGGGATTCCCAATGTTTACAACAGCCTTGGCCTCAAGGAATTTAGGTAGGAGGAAAAGATAGGTCCAGACGAAAAACTATCACCTGGGCCCACGGCAGCTTTCATAAGAAGTGATGATGACCTCGAACCAGTGGTCTCTGCCGCTATAAGCGCTGTGACCTTGACAAATTGTGCAGCCTCGCTGAGGCTGTCCTCTGAAAATGGGGATTGCCATTGCCATTGCCATTGCCACTGGCACAAGCCCTCAGGAATGTTTCAACTGCGAGTGAGTGCATGAAAGAGGTGGTGTTATTTAATGAAGTAAAGGATTGACAAAGCTGTAAAGCCCAATAATTTAAATGTTTCATGAGTGACCAAGGTCCTTTTGGGGATATGCTATAGAAAGTGAGTTTATGGGGGCAGGCAATGTGGCGTAGTAGGCTAAGCCTCCGCCTGCAGCACCAGCATTCCATATGGGTGCCGGTTCATGTCCAGGCGGCTCCTCTTCTGATCCAGCTCTCTGGCTATGGCCTGGGAAGGCAGTGGAAGATGGCTCAAGTGCTTGGGCTGCTGCACCCACGAGGGAGAAGCTCCTGGCTCCTGGATTCAGATGGACTCAGCTCCAGCCTTGCGGCCACTGGGGGAATGAACCAGTGGATGGAAGACCTCTTTCTCTGTCTCTCCCTCTCTCTGTAACCCTACCTCTCAAACAAATAAATCTTTAAAAAGAAATCTCTAAATCTTTAAATAAAAAGAAAACACATGGAAATATTTTAAAAGTGTGTTTATATCATAAAAAGGAATTGGTTGGGGAGGCTACTGGGGACATGGGGTTTCTAAATGATAGAAGAGAAAGCAGGAGCCTTGGTGAGGATTTCGCTTTCCTCCTCCCTGGGGTCTAAGAAGTCAACTCTAGCAACTCCCAATCCCTGGTCACTATTTCAGATTTCTTGACACACACACACACACACACATGCACAAACACTCACACATGCACACACACACACCTGGAAATAGGGAATCTGATTTGCTCATCTGCTTCATGTCCTGAGGACAGGCCCAGACCCTGGAGGCCCCCTTCCCAACAGCGAGGCCAGGGAGGCAGCCTGGGCAGGGAGTGCTAAGCAGTTACAATACCTGCACAGGATTTCCGATGAGGAAGAGACCATCACTCGATGCCCCAAAAACAACCACTGAAAAGCTGAGTCAGGTGTCTGAATATAATGAAATTAACAGCTAACCCACTATGTACAAGATATTATTCTAAATGTTTGCCTATGTGGTAATTCATGTAATCCTCACATGATCACCAAGCACTTGGACACCAAGAATGATAGAAAGGATCTTGGGCCCAAGTCATTCATTCAAGATAAATAAAGTGGGTTATATTCACACCATGTTCTACGACTATAGAGCAACCAGAAGAAGCCACAACTATACACAACAATCTGGCCAATCTCAGAATGTTGAACAAAAGATGAAAGACACCAAAAGAACCCTCTCTGTGAAACTGTCCTTTGTATGAAGTACAGAACAAGTGAGATTCATCTATGTTGTTCGAAGTTAGGGGCTAGCATTGTGGCGATCCCACGTGCAAGGTTGGCCTTCCATATCCGAGTGCAGGTTCAATCCAGCTTCCTGCCAATCTGCGTGGGAAAGCAGCAGATGGTGGCCCAGGTACTTGGACCCCTGCTACCAATGCGGGAGATCCAGACAGAGTTCCAGGCCCCTGGCTTCGGCCTGGCCCAGCCCTGGTTGTCATGGCCATTTTGGGAATGAACCAGTAGATAGAAGATATCTTTTCCCCCACCCTTTCTCTGTCACTCTGTCTTTCATAAAAGTAAATAAATCTTTTTTAAAAATTAGGGCCACAGTGAACCTTGGGGAAGAGCAGTGACTAGAAAAAGCCCTAGGGCGGCTTCTGCAGTGCTAGTGAAGCTTCTGGTTTTGGTCACATACATTGTACAGTTTGTGAAAACTCATGGAAACGGACATCTCTCACCCCTGGATGTGTGTCTGCGTATATGTAATACATACTTTTTTTTTCTTTTTTTTTTTAAATTTTCTTTTTTAGATTTATTTATTTAGTTGAAAGGCATAGACACAGAGAAAAAAGAGAGAGAGAGAGAGAGAGAGAGAGAGATCTTCCATCTGCTGGTTCACTTCCTAAATGACCACAACAGCCAGGGCTGGACCAAGCTTAAACCAGGAGCCAGGAGCTTCCTCCAAGTCTCTCATGAGGATGGCAGGGGCCCAAGCACTTGGGCCATCTTCCGCTGCTTTCCCAGGTGCATCAACAGGAAGCTATATTGGAAGTAGAGCAGCTGGGACTCAAACTGGCACGCCGGCACTGCTTGAAGAGGCTTAACCCTCTATGCCACACTGCTGGCCCCTGTAATATCTACTTTAATAAAAATATTTCACCGATAATTTAATGGGCATCAACTCTGTGCCAGTCCCTAGTCTAGCTTCTAGGGATGGAAGAGTGAAAAAAATGAGGCCTTGAAGATCTCATTCTATTTTGGAAACTGGTAGAGGAGGAAGATTGACAAAAAACAATAATTTAAAATTTACATACAACCTATTAGCAACTGACAAGTAGAATGGAAAAAAGGGAAAGTAAAACAGATGACAAGGGATCAAAGGATTCAGGATGTGAGAGAAGTAGGAGGTGGGCGCAAAAAGGCTCACTGAGAAAGTGACTAACAATGAGCGACAACTCCCAGATGCGAGGGTGAGCCATGTGAGTTTCTCAGGGGAAGAGTCAATGGGATACAGGGAAAAGACAGCAGAAAAACAAGGTAGAGAGAAAATCAGACAGCAGGGAGCCAGCCTACCTAGGTTAAGTGCTGCTTGGGGGCCAGAATTGTAGTGCAGTGGGTTAAGTCACTATGTACAATGCTGACGTCCCACATCAGAGCAGCAGTTTGAGTCCCAGCTGCTCCACCGCCAATGCAGCTTTATCCTCATGGGCCTGGGAAAGCAGCGGGAGGTGGCCCAGATACTTGGGCCCCTGCCACCCATGTGGGAGACCTAGATGGAGTTCCTGGCTCCTGGCTTCAGCCTGATCTAGGCCTGGTCATTGTGAGCATTTGAGGAGTTGAACCAGTGGATGAAAGGGCTCTCTCATTCTCTGTCTCTCCCTCTGCCTTTCAAATAAATAAATAAATATTTTTAAAGTGCAATCCCCTTTTCATTTATTTATTTATCTGAAAAGCATAGTTACAGAGAAGGAGAGAGAGAGAGCGGTCTTCCATCCACTGGTTCACTCCCCAGGTGGCCGCAATGGCCGGAGCTGCGCCGATCCAATCTAATCTAAAGCCAGGAGCCAGGAGCTTCTTCCAGGTTGTCCACACAGGTGCAGGGACTCAAGGGGTTGGGCCATCTTCTTCTTTCCCAGGCCATAGCAGAGAGCTGGATTGGAAGTGGAGTAGCCGGGACTAGAACCAGTGCCGTATGGGATGCCTTCAGGCCAGGGCTTTAATCCTTTATGCTACAGCACCGGCCCCATAAATATTTTTAAAAATTTAAAACCAACTTTAGTATTAAGAAAAAAAAAACAAAGACACTGCTTGGGATTCCCACACCCATCCCATATCATTGGTGCTGGGCTCAGTTCAGGTCTGGTTCCTCTGTTCGGATCCAGTTCTCTGTTAATGTGCACTCAGAGAGGCAGCAGGGGAAGGCTCAAGTACCTGAGTCCCTGTCACCCACATGGGAGACTCAGATTGAGTTTTGAGCTCCAGACTTCGGTTTCACTAAGGGCATCTGGGGAGTGAACCAGTGGATGGAAAATCTCTCTTTCAAATAAATAATTAAATAATAATAAAATAATAAATAGGCTAACTTAGTACAAATAACTAAAAAAAAAAAAAAACCCTCAGAATCCTGAGTTTTTAAAAATTTTTTGAGATCCATAGTTTCTTCTCTCTCTCTCTCTCTCTCTTTTTTTTTTTTTTGGACAGGCAGAGTGGATAGTGAGAGAGAGAGAGAAAGGTCTTCCTTTTTGCCATTGGTTCACCCTCCAGTGGCCGCTGCGGCCGGCATGCTGCGACGGGTGCACTGCATTGATCTGAAGGCAGGAGCCAGGTGCTTCTCCTGGTCTCCCATGCAGGTGCAGGGCCCAAGCACTTGGGCCATCCTCCACCGCCTTCCCGGGCCATAGCAGAGAGCTGGCCTGGAAGAGGGGCAACCGGGATAGAATCCGGCGCCCCGACCGGGACTAGAACCCGGTGTGCCGGCGCCGCAAGGTAGAGGATTAGCCTGTTGAGCCGTGGCGCCAGCCCTCTTCTCTTTCTTCCTTCCTTCCTTCCTTCCTTCCTTCCTTCCTTCCTTCCTTCCTTCCTTCCTTCCTTTCTTTCTGATTTATTTATTTATTTGAAATTCAGAGTTACACAGAGAGGGGAGAGAGAGAGAGAGAGAGAAAGTCTTCCATCCGATGGTTCACTCCCCAATTGGCTGCAATGGCCAGAGCTGCGCCAATCCGGAGCCAGGAGCCAGGAGCTTCCTCCAGGTCTCCCACACGGGTGCAGGGGCCCAAGGACTTGGGCCATCTTCTACTGCTTTCCCAGGTCATAGCAGAGAGATGGATTAGAAGTGGAGCAGCTGGGACTTGAACGGGTGTCCATATGGTATGCTGGCACTATAGGAGGTAGCTTTACACACTGTGCAACAGCGACTAGTTTTTTGCCTTTTTTTTTTTAAGAGATTTATTTATTTGAAATGGAAGGAGAGAGAGGGGGGGAGAAAGAGAGGGGGGTGGGAGAGAGAGAGATCTTCCATCTACTGGTTCAGTCCCCAAAAAGCTGCAACCAGACAGAGGCTGGACCAGGCTGAAGCCAGAAGCCTGGAATTTCATTTGGGCCTCCCATGTGGATGCAGGGCTCCAAGCACTTGGGCCATCTTTCACTGCTTTCTCTGGTGCATTAGCAGGGAATTAGATCAGAAGTGGAGCACCTGGGACTCTAACCACCATTGGCATTGCTGGCAGTGGCTTAATCCACTGTGCCACAACACCAGCACCTGAACTAGATTTTCAAGACTGCTATCAGCTAAGATGGCAAAGAGTGTGGGTAGAGCAGATCCTGAGGGCCTGGAAATGAACGTTTTGGACACAATGAACTGAAATAACACCAAGAGGAGGGGCAGCATTTTGGTGCAATGGGTTAAGCCAGCTTTGTGATGCTGCCATCCCATATCAGAGCTTCGGTTCTAGTCCTGGCTGCTTCACTTATAATTCAGTTCTTCGTTGATGCGCTTGGGACAGCAGCAGACGATACCCAAGTGTTTGGGCCCCTGCACTCACGTGGGAGACCAGGATTTGAGTTCCTGGCTCCTGGCTTCAGACTGGCCCAGCCCCAGCTGCTATGGCCACTTGGGGAGTGAATCAATGAATGGAAGATCTACCTCTCTCTGCCATGCTCTCTCTCCTCTTTCACTCTGCCTTTAAAATAAAAATAAGTCTTTTTTTTTTAAAAGATTTTTTATTTATTTATAAGTCAGTTTTTTTTTTTTTTAATTTTTTTTGACAGGCAGAGTGGATAGTGAGAGAGAGAGATAGAGAGAAAGGTCTTCCTTTTTGCCATTGGTTCACCCTCCAATGGCCGCCGCGGCCGGCGCATCGTGCTGATCCGAAGCCAGGAGCCAGGTGCTTCTCCTGGTCTCCCATGCAGGTGCAGGGCCCAAGGACTTGGGCCATCCTCCACTGCCTTCCCGGGCCATAGCAGAGAGCTGGCCTGGAAGAGGGGCAACCGGGATAGAATCTGGCGCCCTGACCGGGACTAGAACCCGGTGTGCCGGTGCCACAAGGCGGAGGATTAGCCTGTTAAGCCACGGCACCGGCCTAAAACAAAAATAAATCTTTTTAAAAAATAACACTTAGGCATTGTTGACTAGCAGATATATATCTTTACCACAGACCTGTCTCCTGAACTCCAGACTTGTAAAATACACATAATACACAGAAGTGCTACTCTAAAAATAATCTATTTCATTTTTATTTGAGATAGAGAAATCTTCCATCTACTGTTTCACTCCCCAAATGTTGAGAACAGCTAGGGCTGGATCAGGTCGAAACCAGGAGTCTAGAACCCAACCTAGGTGTTCCCACCTGGGTAGCAGGGGCCCAAGTATATGAACCATCATCTGCTGCTTCCCAGAGCGTGCGTTAACAGGGAGCTGGAATTAGGAGAGTTGAGATAGAACCACTGCAGCACGGGGTGTGGGTCTCTTGTTTAAACTGAGACAGCGTGTCCTTTGGTAGAGGGTGGATGTGATGTCTTCTCTGCAGTGGGTTTAAGAGTGAGCCTAAGGAGAAAACTTCAGAGAAAGTACGGCTAGCTCCCACAAGAAACATGGCTGCAAAGGAGGGTGTGTGTGTGTGTAAAGGGGTGTCATAGCTGGTTAGGGAGAGAAGGAAATCATTTTGAAAGTTTGGGAAATAAATTCACTCTGAATCTTAGCCTCAGGTTAGAATTCTTAACTGGTTCCTGCTAATTCTTCTGCCTTCATTGCCCTCAGAGCTGATGCCCAAACCCACGCCTTTCCTCATTTGTTCACTGAGCCTGAGATGCACACTTGCTCCTCAAACCTAGCTAGGCTCTAACTAGTCCGTCAGTGAGTTTTTCTAGAAGCATTCCTAACCCTCCCCAGGCATGTTGTGCTGTATTCCTCTATGTGAAGGCATTCTGGTGCCTTCACATCTTAGTCGTTAGACGATTTGCTGGATGGGGCCAGGACTGACGGAAGCAGAGGATTCTTCTGTTGATAAGCAACAAAGGAGAGAAAGCAGGAGTGCATTTCGTGAACTGACCCGTTGTTAAGGGAATACAAGTAGCCAGTAATACCAAATACAAGTCTACTCATGAAATCTGTTATAAAAATGTCCGTTTAGGTCACTGGTTGCCGATATTTTGACGAACGGGCTGTTCCTAGTCTATTTTTTGTTCGATGATTTGCATACATTAATGCAAACAAATGAAACTAGGCCGAGAAGGTCTACACTGAGGGTGCCATGATTCGCCCCCCGACCCCGGCACTGGCCTGTCTAGCCACCTCATTTGCATGACGTGATTTAGTAAGTACAGGCCCCACCCCTCCGGGGTTTTCACCTCTCGCGTAAAGACGCGTGAGCTGGGACTCTGCCCCGGTCTACGTAAGCCCCGCCTCCGGTAGCTAATCCCTCCCGTCCGCCGCCGTCTTCTCGCCGGGTCTCCTCGGCTGAAAACACTGTATCGTTTCCTTCCACTTTCAGCGTCCCTACGTCTCCGCTCCCATATTTCCACGAACGCACGACGCACGCCCCGCCTCTTTCTCCCACCATTCGTCGTGTAAATTCTGCGCCCCAACCGCCCGGCCGACCGGCGTCGAATTCCCACCCCCTCTGCACGTCTCAACGGCCGACGCCGGTGGCCCGCCTCCTCAGCCAACCGGCGTCCCAGCGTCTGTAAGTCCCTCCTCTTTATGCAAATACCCTCTGCATGCTCTGCACGCCCTGCCTCTTTTTTTTAAAAAGGATAGTCTTGGAAGTAAAGAGGGGTAGGATAGAGAGCGCCCCGCCCTTTATGCAAATAGAGGGGCGTGTCCAGGCTCGAAGGGAGGCGGGAGGTGGGGGGGCGCTCCCGGGGGCGGCGGTTGCCCGGATGGGCCGTTAGTCGGAGCCCAGCCGCGGAGTGAGCGAGGGAGACGGGAGGAGCCGAACCCGGCGCCATCCGCCGCCATCCGCCCCCGCCCCACCGCCATCCCGCCCCGGGGAGCCCCTAAGCCCCGGTCCCGAACCCTTGCGCACCCGGCCAGGTAAGTATGGGCGAGCCGAGCGCTGACGCCCTTTTCCGGCGCGGAGCGGTGTTGGCGGCGGCGGCGACGGCGGCAGTGGCGGCGGCGGCGGCGGTGGCGGGCCGGGGGGGAGGAGAAGCTGCCATTAGCCGCCGCCATTTTGTCCTCCTGCTGCCGGGCCTGACTGCCCCTCCCCCTCCGGGACCTCTACCCCGGGACCCGCAGCTCCAGCTCCTCTCGCAGGGTCTGCAGCCTAACCTTGCCCACCCACGACCCTGGCTTCAAGGCGCGACCCCCCTCTCTGAGCCCCTGCTTCCCCACCCTCCGCTGCGCTCCTGGCTCCTCGCCTCCATCTGTTGACCCGCTTCCCCTCGGTCGCCTCCCTGGGGTGGGCCGCGCCCGAGGGTCCTCTCAGAAGGTCTCTTTTCCTCCATGTTGGGCCCCTTCGCATCTCCCGGCGCTAGGGTTCCCCCTTCTTGGCACCGCTCTGCGTCGAGGCACTCCCCCCGGGACCCTGCTCTCACCCAGCATCATCTTTCTGCATTCCTCGATCTTCCCCCTGCCGTTTCATTTCCCTCGTTCCTTGTCCTCGCCTTTCTCCCGCGACTCCCTTTTTCTTCCTGGGTCTCTTGACACTGCCCCCTTACTTTTGTGGGGCCCTGCATCCTGTCTGCCATTCCTGCCTCATGTATTTCCCACCTGCTTCCTTACGCTCTTGTTTGCACCAGCCTATTCGCTCCTCCACCCTCCTGTTCCCTTCTCCTGTGCTTACGTTCCCAGATAGAGCTCCTCAGACATTTACAAAGCGAGCCCCCATCGCCTCATCTCTAGCCGTGAACTTCTCTCCCCGATTTCAGCTTTCATCCTGGGCTTGTCTGGATCTCCCTGCTTTCTTCCCACCATTTCTCACCTCGTTTCCTTTACACTATTACCCAGAAATGAATGCTCGTTCTAGAATGGACTCCGGATGGAGAGCTTTGGCCTGCTCGGGGCGAGGGGGTAATTGGGGGAAGAATGACCGGCGAGGGGAGTTTTTTTAACGAGGATAGGGAAATGGGAGTTGGTTCTGGTGTGAGGCCTGAGGTTACAGAGTGCTGTCGAGGTGGATCTGTGAAATGCTTTGTTTTTCTCAATTCTGTGTCTGAGAACCCAGAATTTCTATAGAGACAGGATTGTTTTTTCCAGGAGCTGAGATGGGAACAAGTTGAGAGAAAGATTGGTTATTTCAAAACTTGGGCTTCTGCAATCCGGGTCTGTGTAAGCCACTGTTTGTTTCATGAGGGTTTCTCTGGCACCAGCTCCTAGTCTGACTGAGCAAGCTCATAAAATCTTTAAACTCCCAGCATACCTTCCTGCAAACCTTCCCAGATGGGACTTAAGGCTGCTGGGGGTGGAACCTGGGGCACAGGGCCCTGGGGCATGATTAGGGAGCTGGTGTCTAACAGTAGGGCTGTATGAAGCGCTCCTCCTGACATGATGGAACTGTGTGCCTGCCTCCTTCTGCTTTTTTCCTGGGAGCTGGATTTGCCTGCCCTGTTTTATTGTAGGTCTCTGACATGATTTTGGTCGAGAGAGAAGAGATGACTGGGGGTAACGAAGAGAACACTACCCTTTATGGATGGGCACCAAGGGCGGTGTGTTTATATTAGGAGGATACTAGATTTTTATTTGGCTTCCTTGGCAAGAAATGGGGGAAAGGGAACATGGCAGCTGGGCTTTGTGGGAGCTGAGGGACTGGGGCTGGAGTACATAGGCTGGAGGAGAAGATGCCAGAGGGTCACAGGCTGCGTCCTTAATGAGAATGAGAGGGAGCTTCTAGTCGTCTGTAAAGGGGGCAGAGACAGACACTTGTCTGGCCCACAGGCTCCGGCACGTTTTGGGGGAGGAGCCTGCAGGACCCAACGTACTCAATGAGCTTCCAGCGCAATGTCCGATCGCTCGGGGCCGACTGCCAAGGGGAAGGATGGAAAGAAGTATTCCTCGCTCAACCTGTTTGATACGTATAAGGGCAAGTCCTTAGAGATCCAGAAACCCGCTGGTGAGGGTCCTGCAAAGATGCTCCTATGTTTGGAGGCTAGGCGTGGACGGGGCATATGTTTGAGAGCTCTTTGTTGGGGAATTGCTATAGTAGAGATACCACAAGATTGGAGGGACCCTGGAGATCTCCCGGCTTTGGGTCCAGGAGGGGGTACTGGGCTCTGGGTGAACACCAGTTATCCTCCTACAAAGGCGTGTCTGTGGTTCCCAGTCTTTGGACACGTAAGAATTGGAGGCAAAGCGATGTGGACTTGGGGAAGTTCTGGAGCCAGCTTGCTCCCCGCAGGCTCAAAACCAACCATCCCACATTGAAGCATTGGATGTAATGTATTTCATCCTTCCTGATAGGGGTTTCAGAGTTTATCAACTGCAGGGGAAGGGGATGACTTCCGGTAATAAGACACTGAGGGTGTCTAAATTGGGCCTAGTGTGGGAGGCTGTCAGATCTCTCAGGTGAGGCATTTTTGACCCATCTCTCCACCTTTTCTCCAGTTGCCCCTCGCCATGGCCTGCAGAGTCTCGGGAAAGTTGCCATTGCCCGGCGTATGCCACCCCCAGCCAACCTTCCAAGCCTGAAAGCCGAGAACAAAGGCAATGACCCGAATGTCTCAATAGTGCCGAAAGACGGAACAGGATGGGCAAGCAAACAGGAGCAGTCCGACCCCAAGAGGTAGACAGCCTTGGGGGCACCTAGAGTGATGGTATTATAACTTTGAACTTCAGGGTAAATTGGAGTGGGCTTGGTCCACATTAAGAGCCAGAGAGAGAAAGGGAGGCCCTTTTTTTACCCGTCCCAGGTTTAGATGATTCTAGAATGGTACCTTCAGTTTTCTGTTAGATGGAGTGAAAGCGTGAGGAAGCAGCAGCCTCTACAGGGTGACGATGTATTTTGTCCGAATGTTTGTCACTGGTAGCGATGGGTCAGGGTCCAGTCCTACCACCGCCAGTTGGAGAAGTGGGGTGGGCTTTTTAGGCTCCAGATAACCTTTGCGTCATGCTATCCCCTCAGTTCCGATGCCTCAACCGCTCAGCCGCCGGAATCGCAGCCACTGCCGGCTTCACAGACGCCTGCCTCCAACCAGCCGAAACGACCCCCAGCAGCCCCCGAGGTACCTGGAGAACTGGAAGGCTGGGAGGAAGAATGGCTCATAGCTCCTCCACCTGTATCACCATTTAACCCCTCTCTGCTTCCCCAGAACACTCCTTCGGTTCCAAGCGGGGTAAAGTCCTGGGCGCAAGCCAGCGTCACCCATGGAGCACATGGAGATGGTGAGTGCTGGGCACCGTGGGAGGCAGGCGCCCTGCACTCTCTGTTCGGTAAAGGGTCCTCAGTCCTCTTTGGCTAAATCTTAGCTCCCATGTTTAGTGTTGTGGGACACATGAGCAAGTTTAAGTCTCTCTTGGTTTTATACGAGGGGGTGGAGGGGTCTCAGAACTAACCTTGTGTCCGGGGGATGAGCACTTACTCCATAGAGGCGGAGTCTGAAGCATGCATCCTGGCACTTTAGTGATGTGTCCTCAGTACTGCACTTCTCTCTCGTTCTGCACCCCCGTCCTCACAGGTGGAAGGGCATCAAGCCTACTGTCACGATTCTCTCGAGAGGAATTTCCGACCCTGCAGGCGGCTGGCGACCAGGACAAGGCTGCCAAGGAAAGGGAGTCTGGCGAACAGTCGTCTGGGCCCGGACCAAGCCTCCGCCCCCAAAGTAAGTGGCTGGCTTTGGACTAGACAGTACCTGTTCCCTCTCAGAGTGTTTTTTATTCCCCTTCCTCTGGCACGTTTTCATGAACTGTGTTCACTTGTCCCTGAAGCAACTGATAAATCTCTCTGCTTTTTCCAAAACATAGATTCTACAACCTGGAGGGACGGAGGTGGGCGTGGCCCTGATGAGCTGGAGGGCCCGGACTCCAAACTTCATCATGGTCATGATCCCCGGGGCGGGCTGCAGCCCTCGGGCCCACCTCAGTTCCCTCCCTACCGCGGAATGATGCCGCCCTTTGTGAGTTTGGATGTCTGGTTTTGGAGGGGTTTGCACTGGAAGCTAGGGAATAGGAATTGGGACTTGGTTGTTAGAGCTAAAAAGCAGGCACCTAGGTGATCTAGGTAGATGGGACATGATAGCAGGCTGGCAGCGCTAGCGGGCTGCTTGACTCTCCCCTCTGAGCACCTGCTCTTGGGCCCTTTTGCAGATGTATCCCCCATATCTCCCGTTCCCTCCGCCCTATGGACCCCAGGGGCCTTACCGATATCCTACTCCTGATGGGCCCAGGTGAGCGATCCAGATCTGGGTTGTGGTTGGGGGGCAGGGCAAGCCTATTGGGGAGATAATGGTTTCTTTCTAGCCAGGAGGCGTAGTCTTGCATGGGCTGTACAACATGTTGTCTTGTTTCTCTTCTCTGCCATTTGCTTTTCTGCACACAGCCGTTTTCCCCGTGTGGCGGGCCCCCGAGGCTCAGGGCCGCCCATGCGCCTGGTGGAACCTGTAGGTCGGCCTTCTATTCTTAAAGAGGATAATCTCAAAGAGTTTGACCAGTTGGACCAGGAGAATGATGATGGTTGGGCAGGTAGGTGAATAGGCAACAACATTTGGATTTTAAAAGACAAAACTCAGATAAGGAAGAAATGGAGGGTTTGTGTGGGAGGAAAGCATCCAGTGAAGGGTTGAAAGGAACTTAAGTTCAGGCAAAATATTGGGGGTGAGTGAAAGGCATCAGAGTTGCTGTGTCTAGACTTTGGAGGGGGGTGGTGTTGGCGTTAGTAGTGCGTCCCATCATGGGGTTCTGGACAGTTGTTTTTGTGTCTCAGGAAGACACTTGACCGAATAGAATGTTTGGGTTACTGTTCTGAATTTTTCTCCTCAGGGGCCCATGAGGAGGTCGACTACACTGAAAAGCTCAAATTCAGCGATGAGGAAGATGGGCGAGACTCTGATGAGGAGGGAGCTGAGGGCCAGTGAGTTAGGGCCCTTGGGATTGGAGGGGCTTAGTTTTTCTCACAGTAATGTACTCTTCAGAGGAGCTGGGTTTTAATTCCACTTTTAATCTGCTCACAGCAAGGATCCCCAGTCAGCTGCTGGTGAGGAACGGCCCCCCGAAGCAGATGGCAAAAAGGGCAGCTCCCCTGGAAGCGAGCCGCCCCCTCCCAAGACGGCCTGGGCAGAGACCTCGAGGCCGACAGAGACAGAGCCGGGGCCTCCTACCCCAAAGCCTCCCCCACCCCCACCTCACCGGGGCCCCGCCGGGAACTGGGGCCCCCCTGGGGACTACCCAGTGAGTGTCTAAAATGAGGGGTTGACAGGGTCAGTTGTGGGAGATTAGTGTCAGCTGAGTGATGGAAGCGATGGTAGCAGAGGTAGCTGGGGTGGGGAGGTGGGGTCTGAAATGGGCTCTGCAGTGTAGGGCTGCAGGGTATCTGGAAGTCTTGGGAACATGCTTGGTGTTGGAGGAGTCTGGGTGTGAAGAGAGAGAAATTTGGGATGCTAGTGAGGAAGAACAGGGTGGCCTTTAGATCTCTAAAGGAGAGGGAACAGAAAAAAACCCCAGGGTTGTGAGTTTGTCCCCACCCGTGAGGCCCTCCGCCTCAAGGCCTGGTGCTTGCACACTGCAGCTAGCTAGATCTGTGCGAGAGGTGGTGGGAAGTGTAATGCCTGACAGCTCATCTTGCCGGATCTGTCCCTGGCCAGGATCGTGGGGGCCCTCCCTGCAAGCCCCCAGCACCTGAAGATGAGGATGAGGCCTGGCGGCAGCGGCGAAAACAATCTTCATCTGAGATCTCCCTGGCGGTGGAGCGGGCCCGGCGGCGGCGAGAAGAGGAGGAACGCCGCATGCAGGAAGAGCGCCGGGCAGCCTGCGCGGAGAAACTCAAGCGGCTCGATGAAAAGTTTGGGGCACCTGACAAGAGGCTCAAAGCAGAGCCTGCTGCCCCCCCTGCTGCCCCTCCTGTCGCAGCTGCAACCCCTGCAGTCCCCAAAGAACCCACACCGCCAGCTCCTCCGCCAGCACCAGCTCCAACCCCAGAGAAAGAACCTGAGGAGCCAGCGCAGACCCCTCCTGCCCAGTCCACCCCCAGTCCAGGTGTGGCTCCAGCTGCCACTCTGGTGAGTGGTGGTGGCACTACCAGTAGCACCAGCAGTGGCAGCTTCGAAGCCAGCCCAGGTATGCAGTAGGGGAGAGGTATTCTCAGGTGTGGTGTCAGGTCTTGGCTTGGGGTGCAGGGTGGGAAGGACGGAGTAAGCGAGGAAGAAGGCATTTGTTGTAGTTTGTTGGACTATCAGTAGGAGGAAAGGGGGCTCTGAAAAGAGAGAAGGGTCTTAAACCACTTTCTGTAGGCTTAGAAAGGAGCTAAACTGAGGAGTGTTGGTGTCGGTAGTTTGTAAGTGAATACCACTGTTAGTGGCTCCTGAGGGGTTTGAATGGGTAGCGCTTTAGAAGTAGATTCTCTGTGGAGCACCTCTGATTTTGAGAGGGAGCTAGCAGTGAGGGCTGAAGTTGCTGGGGTTGTTGGTTGATGGAGTATGTCATTCTGATCTTTTTAGTGGAACCCCAGCTGCCTTCAAAAGAGGGTCCTGAACCACCAGAAGAGCTTCCCCCTCCTAGCACACCCCCAGCCCCGAAGGTGGAACCCAAGAGTGATGGGGTTGGTCCTGCCCGGCAGCCCCCCAGCCAGGGTTTGGGCTATCCCAAATATCAGAAGTCGTTACCACCTCGTTTCCAGCGGCAGCAGCAGGTGAGGTCCAGCGCTTGTTGCCGTCTCGCCCAGGCTTTCTGGCGGAGTTGTACACTGAGTCTGTGTGCTGCTCCGTGGTGCTGCAGGCTTTGGTGACCTCCACCCTGTCTGCTCTTCCCCAGGAGCAGCTCCTGAAGCAGCAGCAGCAGCAGCAGCAGTGGCAGCAGCAGCAGCAGCAGGGCTCTGCCACGCCTGCCCCAGTGCCCCCATCACCACCACAGCCTGTGACCCTGGGGGCTGTGCCGGCTCCACAGGCTCCACCCCCACCCCCCAAGGCCCTGTATCCAGGTGCCCTGGGCCGACCCCCACCCATGCCGCCAATGAACTTTGATCCCCGCTGGATGATGATTCCTCCTTACATGGACCCCCGGCTCCTCCAGGGCCGGCCCCCTCTGGACTTCTACCCTCCTGGTGTGCACCCCTCTGGTAAGCGGCCAAGGGAGGCCCTGAATCCTAGGCGGTGGGGTCAGGGTGTCACTAATGGGACCCAGGTGGGACTAGTCTTAGCACTACTGAGATAGTTTTGTTGTGAGTGTGGGATTGGAGAGAAAAATAAACAGTGGTCCTTTGTTGGCCAGGATTGATTTGGTAGGGTCGAAGTTGATTCTTTCATAGGAAGGCTGAGCATGAGCATCCCTGTTTCCTGGGCAAGGCCCAGATTTCCTGGCAACAAGAGGCAGAGGAGCTGACTCCACAGGGAAGACTAGAGGGGGAGACCTTTTTGGGGGCTGGGGTGCTTGTGATGGAGGAGTTGTTTTTCTTACTCTTCGGTTTCCGCAGGCCTAGTTCCCCGCGAGCGCTCAGACAGTGGGGGCTCAAGCTCAGAGCCATTCGAACGCCATGCACCCACCCTTTTACGGGAACGGGGCACTCCACCAGTGGATCCAAAATTGGCCTGGGTAGGAGATGTCTTTACCACTACGCCCACCGATCCTCGCCCGCTGACCTCACCACTGCGCCAGGCTGCGGATGAGGATGACAAGGGGGTGAGGTGAGTGCTGTGCTAAGAAATTTCGGAAAGGTGTGCCCAGTTGATTATAAAGAACTCTTGATCCCCTCTTAGTTCTGATTTTCCTTATTCTGAGATGCGCATTTCCATTCTTTCCTGTCTTCTTTTTCAGGAGCGAGACTCCTCCAGCACCTCCCCCTCCACCCTATCTGGCCAATTATCCAGGCTTCCCTGAGAATGGAGCCCCTGGACCCCCGATCTCTCGATTTTCTCTGGAAGAGCCAGTTCCCCCAGGGCCCCGTCCACTCCCCTGGCCCCCAGGCAGTGAGGAGGCAGCCAAGATACAAGCTCCAGCACCCAAGAAGGAATCCCCCAAGGAAGAGATTCCACAGCTGACAGGGCCTGAAGCAGGTCGAAAGCCTGCCCGTGGAGTTGGGGGTGGGGGCCAAGGCCCCCCACCTCCACGCAGAGAGAGCCGCACTGAGACCCGCTGGGGCCCCCGCCCAGGCAGCAGTCGGCGTGGCATGCCGCCAGAGGAGCCAGGGGCCCCTCCCCGCCGGGCAGGGCCTATAAAGAAACCACCACCTGCAAAAGTGGAAGAGGTGCCTTCCAAGCCCCTTGAACAGGGGGATGAGACCCCTAAGGCCCCAAAACCAGACCCTCTCAAGACAGCCAAGGGGAAGATGGGCCCCAAGGAGACCCCACCCGGTGGGAATCTTTCCCCTGCACCGAGGCTTCGGAGGGACTATTCTTATGAAAGAGTGGGTCCTACATCTTGCCGCGGTCGGGGCCGAGGGGAGTATTTTGCCAGAGGGAGGGGTTTTCGGGGGACCTATGGAGGGCGGGGCCGGGGAGCCCGAAGCCGAGAGTTCCGCAGTTACCGAGAGTTCCGCGGAGAAGATGGGCGTGGAGGTGGGGCAGGGGGACCAAACCACCCCCCGGCTCCCCGAGGCCGCACTGCCAGTGAGACAAGAAGCGAAGGTTCAGAGTACGAAGAGATTCCCAAGCGCCGCCGACAGCGTGGCTCCGAAACCGGCAGTGAGACCCATGAGAGTGATCTGGCCCCTTCTGACAAGGAGGCCCCACCACCCAAGGAGGGAGTACTCACCCAGGTGCCCCTGGCTCCCCCCCCACCAGGGGCCCCCCCTTCACCCGCCCCAGCTCGCTTCTCCACTGCGCGGGGTGGACGAGTCTTCACGCCAAGAGGGGTGCCGTCTCGCCGGGGCCGCGGGGGAGGGCGGCCCCCTCCCCCTGTTTGCCCAGGCTGGAGCCCTCCAACCAAGTCCTTGGCTCCCAAGAAACCTCCAACAGGTCCTTTGCCGACGAACAAGGAGCCTTTGAAAGAGAAGCTGATTCCAGGGCCTCTGTCTCCCGTGGCGCGGGGAGGCGGCAGTGCAGGCAGCAACATAGGCATAGGTGTGGAAGATGGGGAAAGACCCCGAAGGAGGCGCCATGGCAGGGCTCAGCAGCAAGATAAACCGCCTCGTTTTCGGAGGCTGAAGCAGGAACGGGAGAATGCAGCCAGAGGGGCTGAGGGCAAGCCCTCTTCCCTAGCCCTCCCAGCCCCCACTCCTGGACCTGAGGAGCCACTCCCAGCTGTTGCCGCACCCGCACCGCCTCGCCGGGCAGCTGCCAAGTCTCCCGATCTGTCAAACCAGAACTCGGACCAAGCCAATGAAGAATGGGAGACTGCATCGGAGAGCAGCGACTTTGCCAGTGAGCGCCGAGGGGACAAGGAGGCTCCCCCACAAGCACTGATGGCCCCCAAAGCTGTGGGAGCTCCTGGGGGCAGCGGAGGTGGAGCTGGTCCAGGTATTTCAACCATGTCCCGTGGAGATCTGAGCCAGAGAGCCAAGGACTTGAGCAAGCGCAGCTTTTCCAGTCAGCGGCCAGGCATGGATCGGCAGAACCGACGCCCAGGCCCAGGGGGCAAGGCTGGCGGCGGTGGCGGTGGCGGCAGTGGCGGGGGTCCTGGGGGAAGGACTGGCCCAGGACGAGGGGACAAAAGGAGCTGGCCCTCGCCCAAAAACCGAAGGTAGGTAGAAGTAAACAGTTAGGTTAATATTCTGTTATTTGAAAGAAAACTATACCTAAATACCTACAAGAGCCAGGATTGGGCCAGGAGTCCAGAACTCTGACTCGGGTCTGCTGTGGTGGTGGCAGGCCCCACTGCTGGAGTCCAGGGTGCACATGGGCAGGAAGCTGGGTTGGCTCAGGGGCAGGGCCCCAGTCAGGGCACTCTGATGGTGGTGCGGGTGCTCCAAGTGGTGGTGTCTTGACGTACTAGGCCAAACCTGCCTGGGAAGGGAGACCGCGGAGGGTGAGGAAGCTTGGGCTGTGAGGGCACATGAGCCCGTTAGGAAGGCACAGGAAGTTCAGGCATAGGTGAGACGGCAGCAAAGCAGTGACAGCATACTGCCTGCAGGTGTGTCCCTGTCTTCCGTCTTCCGCCCCATAGAGCTGTGTGTGGAGAAACAGTCACCTGTAGTCGGAGAATCGAGTTTGTGAGAGAAGTTGGACTTAAAGGGACAGGGGCTCGAGTTAGTGAGCCCTGGGGCCAATGTTGTTTCTCCTCAGCCGTCCTCCAGAGGAGCGTCCTCCGGGGCTGCCCCTGCCGCCTCCACCCCCCAGCAGTTCTGCTGTCTTCCGCCTGGACCAAGTTATCCACAGCAACCCTGCTGGCATCCAACAGGCTCTGGCCCAGCTTAGCAGTCGCCAAGGGAGTGTAACTGCAGCAGGGGGGCACCCAAGACCCAAGCCTGGGCCTCCCCAAGCCCCTCAGGGCCCTTCTCCTCGGCCCCCAACCCGATACGACCCCCAGAGGGCCAGCAGCAACAACGCCAGTTCTGGTAAGCTGGAGGGGGTTTGGGTGGGAAGGTCTCCATCCCAGAGAAGGTCAGGTGCTGGAGGGGAAGTGTGGCCTGGGGCCCTCCTCCTGGGTGTCTGCAGTGCAGGGGAGCGGGGAGCACTGAGAGGTGTAGGAGTGAGGGGGGTAAGGCAGATGCTGACAGCTTTCCCCTCTTCCCCAGATGCCCACTTTGAGGAGCCAGGGCCGATGGTGAGAGGAGTGAGCGGGACTCCCCGGGATTCTGCTGGGGTTAATCCCTTCCCCTCCAAACGGCGGGAGCGGCCTCCCAGGAAACCAGAGTTGCTACAAGAGGTAAGGGCTGGGGTGTGAGGTCATGTGTCACTGAGCTCCGCTTTGGAAGGTTCTTGTTCTTGATTGTTTCCTCCATTTCCCCTGTGTATTGCTGTCATGGTTTCCTCACTTCAGGTAGTCACTGCTTGTCTCCTGTCCGTGTTGGCCCTCCTCCTCACCTTGTCCCAGCCTCCTATGTTTCCCTCCTAATTCATGTTTTGCCTCTGGTCTTTGTCATCTCTAGGAATCTTTGCCACCTTCTCATAGCTCTGGATTTCTGGGCCCCAAGCCTGAGGTCCCAGGCCCTCAGGGGGAATCCAGAGATACAGGCACAGAGGCTCTGACTCCTCACATCTGGAACCGTTTGCATAGTGGTGAGTAAAGCTGAGGGAAGGGAGAGGCTGGTGGAGGGCTGAAAGAGTGAGATGGGCTTCAGAACTGTTTTCTCTCACTTCCTGTATCCTGGTCGGTGCTCCCCTCTCCAGCCACTAGCCGAAAAAATTACCGGCCTGGATCCATGGAGCCCTGGATGGAGCCCCTGAGTCCTTTTGAAGATGTGGCTGGCACAGAGGTGAGTGAGCATGGGAGGGACGCGTGAGCTGGGAGTTGGTTGAGAACTGGCCGTAACTGTCCCTGCCTGTTTTGGGTCACGTCGGGCTGTTCTACACAGCGGCCTCTTCAGTTTGTCTGCGTGTGGGAATCAGTCAGGAATCGGGGTGCTTTCTACCCTGGCTTAACCGGCTCCTTCTCCACTCCTCTCAGATGAGTCAGTCTGACAGTGGGGTGGACCTGAGTGGGGATTCTCAGGTGTCATCAGGTCCCTGCAGCCAGCGAAGCTCCCCTGATGGAGGACTCAAGGGGGCAGCAGAGGGACCCCCCAAGCGGCCTGGAGGCCCCTCACCCCTGAATGCTGTTCCTGGTGAGGGTCCACCTGGCTCTGAACCCTCTGAACCTCCTAGGAGACGGCCACCTGCCCCCCACGATGGGGACAGAAAGGTAAAAGACCAGGAAAGGTTAAGAGGAACGTTTCTAAGCACCTGCTTGTCCTCCCTTTGCCCCTTTCCTCTGCCTCTGCTCCGGGGATTCCTTGATGTGGGATCCCCTCTCCTTTCTCCATCCCTACTTTATTATGTTCCCTATCCCAGGAGCTGCCCCGGGAGCAGCCTCTGCCCCCTGGCCCCATTGGCACAGAACGATCTCAGCGTACAGAGCGAGGCCCGGAGCCTGGCCCTCTCCGGCCATCCCATCGACCTGGCCCCCCAGTCCAGTTTGGCACTAGTGACAAGGTGTGCTGTGGGCTGGATCTGGGGGTCCTGGGCTGGGTGGAGAGAAGGGAAGGGCTGGAGGGAGGACTTGAAGCTCAGCTGGCAATCTTCATGCCTCGTGACCACAGGATTCAGACTTGCGCCTAGCGGTGAGAGACAGTTTAAGAGCAGAGAAGGAGCGAACCACATCCGTCACTGAGGTGAGTGTGAGAATGAGAGTTCAGCAAGGCTCAAGATTCCTGGTGAAGATCGCTGGGAGTGGCCTGGGCATCCAGGATGCCAGATATCTCCCTTAGCAAGGCCTCTCCTTCCCAGGCCATTCCAATACCCCGAGACTGGGAGCTTCTCCCCAGTACTTCTGCCTCGGCTGAGCCACAATCCAAGAACCTGGCTTCTGGGCACTGTGGCCCAGAGCCCAGCTCCTCAGGCCAGCGTCTGTACCCTGAGGTCTTCTACAGCAGCCCCGGGCCTCCCAGCTCTCAGGTGAGCCTCACTTCCCATCCTGTGACCCCCCTGAGTGAAGAGTCCTACTTTCTGCCTGCTAAGCCTTCCTGTGTTAGGAAGTTTCCAGACCCCTTGTTTCTTTTTTTCTTACTCTAGTTTTCCCCTTGCTTTCACTGCAGTGGGTGGGAAGTGCTAGGTTTCCAGACTGGAGGAACTGGGGCTGTGGGGCTATTGCAGCCATGCTCTTTTGCCCCACAGGTCTCTGGCGGAGCCATGGACTCTCAGTTACATCCCAACAACGGCGGCTTCCGCCCAGGGACCCCCTCTCTGCACCCTTACAGGTGAGACGAGATCCCTTGGGCCTCAGAAGGGAATGGAGATACTTCAGGGGAAAGGGAAGCCAGAATGGCACATCGCGGCATTACTCGGGCTAGAGGAGTAAATGCCTGGTTCCTAACGTCTCTGTTCACCTTCATTTCTTCTAGATCACAGCCCCTATACCTACCCCCCGGCCCAGCCCCTCCCTCGGCACTTCTCTCTGGGGTAGCTCTCAAGGGCCAGTTTCTGGATTTCTCAGCACTGCAAGCAACAGAGCTGGGCAAGTTGCCAGCTGGAGGAGTTCTCTACCCACCACCCTCCTTCCTCTACTCGCCAGCTTTCTGCCCGAGCCCCCTGCCCGACCCACCCTTGCTTCAGGTAAGAGGTGGGCAGGTGCTGCTAGGGTTTAGCAGTTAGGGGTGAGGGAGAGCACTCTGGGAGGAGGGGGAGGAGTTGCTATTTCTGCACATTCCTCAATAGGTGCGCCAGGATCTGCCATCCCCTTCGGATTTTTACTCTCCTCTGCAGCCCGGTGGCCAGAGTGGCTTCCTTCCTTCAGGGGCCCCTGCCCAGCAGGTACCTCTTCTCTTCCCGTTCTCCCTTCATTCTACTTCTCACTTTGTTGTGATTACCCTTGGTTTTCCGGCGTTTCTCGCCTTCCCCAACACGCACGCCCAAATGTATTACAGATGCTTCTACCCATGGTAGACTCTCAGCTGCCTGTGGTGAACTTCGGCTCCCTGCCGCCAGCGCCACCTCCTGCCCCACCTCCCCTTTCTCTGTTACCTGTGGGTCCTGCTCTGCAGCCCCCCAGTCTAGCTGTGCGGCCCCCACCCGCTCCTGCTACTCGGGTGCTGCCTTCACCTGCCAGGCCTTTCCCCGCTAGCTTGGGGCGAGCAGAGGTAAGGTACATGAATCACGGTGCCAGGGAACTCCACAAGTTAGGGATAGGGATCTCGAGACAGACGGGTTGAGAAGCAGGGCTGTCACAAATTTTTCTCCTTCAGCTGCACCCAGTGGAACTAAAGCCGTTCCAGGATTATCGAAAACTGAGCAGCAACCTTGGACCTGGGTCCTCACGTCCTCCCCCAGCTGGAAGGTAAGAGGATTGGCATGCAGGGCCTCCCTCCCTGCGGGCTCTCCACCTGGGGCCAGAGGTCAGGTCCTAGGCTTGCCGTAAACACTTGTCTGCCCTTAGGTCCTTCTCGGGTCTCAATTCCCGTCTCAAGGCCCCGCCTTCCACCTACAGCGGAGTATTCCGCACCCAGCGCATCGACCTCTACCAGCAGGTGAAGAAGAGACCCTTGTGGCCCCAAGTCTGCCTGACTTCCTGTCCTTCCATCCCTGGCACCTCCCACTAAGCCTCTCTCCACACCTACTGTCCCTTAGGCCTCCCCACCGGATGCTCTGCGCTGGATGCCGAAGCCTTGGGAGCGGACAGGGCCACCTTCTCGAGAAGGGCCTTCCCGAAGGACAGAGGAGCCTGGGTCCCGAGGGGACAAGGAGCCTGGGCTGCCCCCACCCCACTGAGGGAGTTCCCCTTGCCCCCCACCCCCGGGGCTTGTATATAGATTATAAATATATAAAGGGGAAAGGGGTGGGTGTGGAGGGGCTGTGGGGCTGGTGCCTCGCTTCCCCTCCTCCCCCTTCCCCTGGTCCCCTATCCCTGGGGCCGTTTGTTAAAAAAGAATAATAAAAGGATTAAAAAAAAAATCCCAGAAACAGTTGTGGGGAGGGATGGGTGGGTTGGTGTCTTACAGCATGGTGTTGACATGTATGTGGGTTCAGTCAGAACTGTTAGTCAAGTGTTCCTTTCAAATTACCTCAAAAACGTGACCATGTTACTGGATCTTCAAGGTTGGCAGTTTGGGCTGGGGCTTACCTGGGCCCATCTTCTTGGGCCAGTTGGGAAGTCAGGTGGTTGCCTGAATGCAGCTGATAGCTGGGCTGGCCCTAGTATGGCTCCCTACACATGTCATTTGGGGTCTTGGTGAAAGGTGGAACCCCTCCAGACTGTCAGCCATTGTCCCCAGACGGCTCCTGTAGTGGGGTGTTAGCAGGACTTGTGGGTAGAAGTTGCAGAGCTGGTGACTTGACCTTCAGATGGTACGTCACATTGTTGGTCCTGCAATAAGCTAGTTAGAATGGATGGGAGAGGGCATAACTGCAGTTGATGACAGCAAAACGTTGGCTGCCATGCCTCTGGTCCCACTGACAAGACTGAGAAGTCCTGTTCATAGCTGTCCTGAGCCTTGGTAGACTGGTTAAGTGTCATCAGATATGGCTGGATTTCATGGGAATCCCAGTTAGCAGGCTAAAATACTAAGGTCTCGAGCTGCTTAGGAATTGAAAAGCATTTTCTGTTCTAGCATGTACTTAGGATACATGTCTTCCATCTCCGAACTCCTTACACGAACACATGTGTGTACATAAAATGTGTCTGGGATTATTCAGGGGCAGCCACCGTGAAGCTAAGGATCCCCACACCCTGGGATGGACTTACACCTCTATTTCCTACACAGCTTCAAGGGATGCAGCAGGTGGTGGCCCGAGTCCTTGGGTTCCTGCCACCCA
Organism: Lepus europaeus; assembly: GCF_033115175.1. Taxonomy (NCBI): domain Eukaryota; kingdom Metazoa; phylum Chordata; class Mammalia; order Lagomorpha; family Leporidae; genus Lepus; species Lepus europaeus. Next base: position 31,868,345 of record NC_084829.1, read on the forward strand.
TCTCAGGAAACCTACATAGAGCTGGTTTTGGCTTGGCACAGCTCTGGCTGTTCCAGGCATTTGTTCAGTGAACCAGTGGATGAGAGATCTCTCCCTGTCTGCCTTTCAAATAAAACTGTTAAAATGCTTTTGCATAAAAACGTTCTATCAGTGTTGTGCTGCGTAAACATAACAGTAGTGCACACATGTTCATGGAGGACTTGACTGGGTTTAGGGAGTAGTACTCCCTAAGAAATCACTTGTATTTGAAAAGCAGAAATCATTCAGCTGCTGGTTCACTCCCCAAATGCCTACAACAGGCAAGGCTGGGCCAGGATAAAACCCAGGAGCCCAGAACTTCCTGCAGGTACCCTGTGGGTGGCCAGTGGAACCATCTGCTGCCTACCGGGGTGTGCTTTTAACGGGAAGGAAGCTGGATCAGGAGTGGGGCGCCAGGACTCAAACCAGGCACTCCAGTGTGGGATGCAGGCAGTCCAAGTGGAGTTAGCCTCTGTCAAATGCCTGCCCAGGGAAGTAAGAATATTCAAAACTGCTTAATGAAGACAATTTAAAGACGAGAGCCAGGAAAATCCGACTTTTATTTCTTAAATACTGTGAAGGAAGAGGGGGGAGATGGTCCCCTGGTAAGGAAGGGCCACAGAGCAAAGAGCTAGGGATCATCGGCAAAGGCCCGATGGGCATTTGGGAAGCGCTGGGGGCTGTAGTTGGGGTCTTCCTGAAGCCGTTTTTGTATGTCAGACCGGAGCTAGAGAGAGAGACAAGTAGGTTGGAGAAGCACTTGTCAAGGCTCCTCTGATCCCAGCAAACAGAGGAGGCCATCCCTCAGGAGTTAACACTTTTCCCCCCAGCAGCCCCCACCCCCATCCCAACACATACACTGTCCAATGTGGCATTGCTGAGCGTTCTCAGATGCCACTGGCGGGGTGGGGTGGGGGGAATGCTTTTGACCAATTGTCTATAAAGGGGGCCAGGGGGAGAGGGGCCCTATCCCAACCCCTCCCACGGGACCATCCCTATTCTGCTTCGAGGTGGGGGCACCTGCTGCCTGTAGCTCTCCTGAACCTCTGGTGCCTCCAGGTCCCGGCTCAGGCTCTCGGGGCTCGTCAGGGGCCGAGCTCCGGCTGCCTTAGCTGCCCGGCTCACAGCTTCTGAGAGAAGCAGCTGGGGGCCCTCACCCTGCATCGTCTGGTGGACAGGGAGTTGGGAGGGAAAAGAGGATCACCGTCAGATCCAGTGCCGCCACCCAGCACACCCTTCCATGAGTCAATCACTGAGTCTGCACACTAGCAGAGAGAAGGGAAACAGTACACATGTGGTTTGGACAACAGAAATGCCTAATGTTTGGCTCTGGTCAAAGGGTTTGAATGTGCTGAACTTGCTCTTCAAAACAAGAGGGGCAGAATGGGTCAGGCCATCTGGAGTTTAGAGCTAGGTAGGCTGCAAAAGGAAGCCATCTTAAAGAAAAGTGGGCACTAGTCACACAGTACAATCAGGGACCAAGACAAGACTACTAGCAAACAAGGCCAAGTCCTGTGTGGTTTTATGCAACAACTATGAGCAAGAAAATGAGTCCCAAAGGTTTCTCGAACTAGAAGAGCCCCTTCCAACTCTAGTTTGATTTTAAACATGAGAGGGGAACTTGGACAAAGATCATCAGGGAAGAGGCAAACTGACCTTGCGTCTCTTGGCAGGCATACCACTGAGGTAGGCGTCGCTCAGGGGGGGCTGCGGTTTCACCTTCCGCTGGCTCTGAATGTCCTGCTGGATGATAGGAACCCATTCCTGGGAAAGGAAACATCCAAAAGTAGTAACTCCCACAATTCCCAGTGGCCTCAGCTCCCTGGATCACCTCCCGACACTTACTGGGGGCACAGCAGCGGCCCAGGGTTCTGTCTCAGCTGAGGCTCCATCCTGTTCATCCTGGGAGCCCCCCTCAGGGGCAGGGGGCGGACCTCGGGACATGGCCTCTTCTGCTGTGGTTCCAGGAGCCGGGGAGGCATTCTCCCGCTGGCAGGAGGAGGCAGGCTTCAGAACTGAGACCCAGCCCTGCCCTCTCAGCCCCCCAGTTCTCATCATCTGGCCTCTCCACCCCTCTCTGTTACCTGAGGCTCTGGGGACGTTCTTTCTGCTCCTTGAACTTCCATGGGCTCCTCAGGCAGTGGCTATAAGGTTGGAGAACATCGACAGGCCCTCTTAGACCCCGCCAGCCCCCTCCAGCGCCCTGGCCCCAGAGCCCGCCGTGTCTCTTACCTGAGGGGGATCACCAATCCTGCGAACATATCTGAGGATGGCATCGGGGCCCACTGGCATGTGCTCCAACACCACCTGAAGCCGCAGGCCCATCATGGTCGTCAGCCAGCTCACCAGTGACGGATTCACTCCACGCGACATGCGGCGCTGAAGGGCAGAAAACAGACTGGGAAGACAAAACCCTCAGCCGGCTTTTAAAATACATCAGATCTAGGGTACAGGATAGTACTTGGGAGAAGAAAAATGAGAACTACGAGATACACAGCAAGGAGACCTCAAGAAACAAATGGCTGGGGAGCTGGGGTGGGATGGTGCTTACAATTCGGCCATTGATGACAGCAGCCAGCTCCATCTGCTGTCCCCCCAAGCAGTGCAGGTTCAGGGCCAGGCATTCAAACAGGCCTTGGTTACACAACTCCAGCAACCGGGCCCCAAATCCACTGTCTGCAGGCAAGATGTAAGGAGAGGATGCTGGCACCTGGCAGCGCTGCACACCCGCTACATACCACGCACCCACACCTAGCCAGCCCCTGCCTGGCCAGGCCCTGACCTGTGCAGTGCAGCACATGAGCAGCAATGCTATTAAACTGCTCTTGAAGAAATTCCAGGTTTGTCCGGATGATGTCCACACCAGGCTGAACCTGCACCAAAGACTGCAGGACAAGACAAAGACCCCAGATCAGGAACCCTGAAAGACCGGAAGTGGAGAAGGCACTACGGACATCAGCTGTCCGGACCTGACCCCAGGAGAGGAAGGCAATACAGAAGGGTCACTCACAAAACTCTCCCGCACGTATTCCTCTAGCCCTGTGATCAATGTGTGTGTCGCCATCTATGGAGGGAACAGCAGAGGTCAGTCCCAAGCCTCAGTCTCAGACTTCCTTTTCTACCCCCTCCCCCCTCCACAGGTCCATGTCTAGGGCTGGCACAGTCAACGGTGTGAACTGACACATGAACAGGGTCAGAAAAAAGGTAATGAAGGGGGGAGGGGGAGGCTTCTAAGGCTCCGGGCCTTCATTTACCCGGATGTTACCAGGTGTGGGCTCCTGGCCACCCAGGTAGTGCTGGTGGAAGAAGGATCGCAGCTGGGGCTGGAGCCGCTGCAGTGGCTGGAAATGCCCATGGAGAAGCATTACCACGTCCACCATGGAGAAATTCTGGCACAGAAGAGAGAGGAGAGCCCCAAAGAATCCTGCGGACAGGGGCGGACGTTAGCAAAGGCCTTTACCCCCAGCCAGCCCATAGGCCTCATCCCATCTTGGCAACCTCCCTAAACAAAAGCCATCTACCTACCCCCGGCTGTCCCTTCCCTGGCTATCCCCTCCTAGAGAAGACCAAGGCTCCCGTTTTTCCTCACCGAGGGCTCCATCAGCCCCAGGCTCAAAGATGTTGCTGGAGCCACTGAGGCGTTGGATGAAGGCGGCAATACTTTCACTGCTGCCAGCGCGAGCTCCCAAAGAGCCGAGCAGGGAGCTCAGCACGCCTTGCACCACGGAGGTGAAGAACTCCGGGGAAAGGCTCTCAGGACTCAGGCCTCCAGGACTCCCTGTGCCACCAGAAGGGGACCCTGGTGGGGGAGTGCTCTGCTGCTCTGGGGCAGGGGGTGGGGGTGGAGGTGGTGGAGGGGGTGGAGGGGCCGCCTGTGTTGCCTGGGAAAGAGAGAATAAAGATGATGAATTGAGACCTGAGAGTAAGGACACAGACACCGACAGCGGTCTGGGGAGAGAGGGGGACGTATTCTAACCTTTACTCCTTAGCAAAGAACACTCGTGGCAAGGGAGTCCACAGCAGAGCTGGCCTAAGCAACTCCTCTCCCGCTGTATGGTTTAGACCAGAGAGCAGGACACTAGCCACTACAGTGTCTCTCTCTTCTCTAAGCCTTATTTCCCCCATCTCCAAAATGGGAGCAGTTCAGTCAATAAAGTCCCAGCTCCCTTCTCTGGGTACAAAACTGCAAGCAATGGTCCAATAGCTACCTAACGGCAACATAGCCCCACTGCCTGGCTGGGCTGGGGCACGGGACAGGTGAGGAGAAAGGCAAGCCAGCCACTCACCTGCAAGAAGTCACTCATGCCCTGGAGAAAGGCAGGGACGCCAGGCATTGCCACGGTGATGGTGGGAGAAGCCACGCCAGGCCCTCCAGATCCTGGCCCTGCAGGCCCCAGCAAATTCCCCAGAAGCTGAGAGAACTGCAGATCAGCTGCAGGAGGCTGAGGGGGTGGAGGCTGGGCAGGCCCCCCCGGGGCAGGGCCAGCTGTGGTAGCTGTGTTGGTGGTGCCAGCACTGGCTGAAGCAGTGGCAGGAGCTGGAGGTGGAGCCATTCCTGGGGTCCCCTGAGCTGTAAAGAATCAAAGGCAAACCAAAATCTGAAGAAAATCCAGACATCACAGCAGCCTCATTAGGTGTTAACAGGACAGCGAGAACCAAGAGGACATGGGAAGAAATGGAATCAGCAGTTAACACGGACAGTGTCGGGCTTCGGAATCACGGCGATCTCTGAAGTGTGGGGTGCGAAGAGCGAGGACTCACCCACAAGCACAGGCTGCATGAGAAGCTGCCCCACAAGGCCGCTCACCATCTGGGCCAATGAGGCGTTGGTACCCAGCCCAGCACCCTGCTGGGGAGAGAAGTGGGGAGATTTTTATCCCTACCTTTCCCACACACCAGTTTGGGGTTCTCTCCCCTAACTTTTCCCCACTGGAACAACTCCCCTATCCCTGCTCACCAGAGCCGCGGAGACTGGAGGCCCACCAGGATGGGAAGGCCGAGCCTGTGGAGGAGTTGGCCGGGCAATCACCACCCGGGTTGGAGCTGTTGGGAAGCCTGGGACCTGCTGTCCTGTGGGGGGCAGAAGAGAGAGACCGAAGAGAGCTGAGGGCTGGGCCCTTGGCCACTAGCTGACAGCACCCGCCATCATGGACTATGCCCCACCTCCCAGGCCTCCCCTTCCAGGTCATTACCTGCTGCCGCGGAGGCAACAGCTGCCACCATGGCCTGATGAGTGATCTGGTGGGCGACGGCGTGCATGAACTCAGGGGGCAGGGAGGGCAGCTGGATGAGGGTGGAGCCTGGGGGGCGGGTCTGATGTAACCTTGAACCTGGACCCCTTTAACCCACCCATTCAGCCCTACCCCTTCTCTACCCAGAGCTCGACCTGCTCTGATGCCCTCACTCTTACCCAGGGTCTGGCCATGACCAGGGGGTCCTAGGGGGCCAGTGGGAGCACTCGGAACACCACCGGTCTGTGTGCCAGAATCTGGGCAGGGAGACAGAGAGAGTGGCCCTGAGACAGGCGGGGCCAAGCCCTAAAGGCGTCCTCCTGAGATCAGCTGTCCTGCAGGCTCCCACTTCCCCAGCCGGAATGCCTGCCTTTCTCTCCATCTAGACAGGGAGCAGGTGCTCCCTTCACCACACCAACAAATCACCAAGGACACAGCACCCCATCCTGCCCCGCCCCACGCACGACGCTTAAAACTGCTGCTCTGGCTCCTCTGCCAGCGCTGCCAACAGCAGCCTCTCCCTTCCCCAGCCTCACGCCTCATACCTCAGCACCAAGCCTACCTCCTTCACCATGCTGCTCTTCTCTGCCAGCGACCGACTCTAACTCACCTTGAATGTTCATGTGCATCATGACTACGGGTTCCACGCTCTGGTGGGAAATTCGGATGACCCTCGGGTGACTGGTGGCTGGCTGGGGAGCTGGCCCTGGTGTGGAAGCCCCCTCCGTGGACGACTCGACAGTGGTAGAAGACGGAGCCAGGGACGAGGCCTGCCCGGGACCAGAGGAAGGTGCCTCTGCATTAGGAGCTGGGGGGGGACGAGTCCCATTCCCCGTCATGGTCACAGTAGTCCCCACATTAATCTGGAAGAAACAGGGGAACAGGTGGGAATAAGAAACACACAAGCACCTAGGACAGATCACCTGATGAGATACCCCGAAGTCTTCCTCATCTTCATCACTACATTTCCAAAGTCTCCTCCCTTCCTAATCACTCCACCTACACCCTCCATTCTCTCGGACCCACTCTTTGTGACCCACCTGGATGGGAATGGCTGCCTGCTGGAGCACCATGGGGGTGGTGTAGTGAGACATGGGTCGGACCACGTGTAGGTGGCGTGGGGGTGCACAGGCCAGATTGCAACGCAGATCAGACAGAGCCACAAAGGTGTTGCCCAACAGTCGCAGACTCTCCCCCACCAAGTTAATCAACCGCTGGTCCTCTTCTCGGCCCTCATGCTGTGTTCCGGGGACAAACACATAAAAGCAGGAAGTATCAAGCTGGAATCCTCCTCATTAACTAGACCAGTAAGCTGTGCCTTCTCAAAGTATCATGCCCTCTAAACCTTCACTTGTATCCTTGGAAACAAATGCTACCACACACCCATAAAGAACTCCCTGCTAAAATAAACTCTACAATGAACCAACAGGGCATCACCCATGAATCTCCTTACTTTATAAACTTCCTAAATCATTAACTCAGAAGTGCAAGGGAGAGAAAGCAGTAGATACCGCAAAAAGTCACCTTCCCCCGAAGGAAGGAAAGGACCATTTACACGTCTAAAGAGAATTTGGGTTTTTTTCTTGTTTTTGGGTTGTTTCTATTTTTTTGGGTGTTTTGTTTTTAGTGCAAGGGGAGAGTGTTATCTGTATCTCAGTCTGCTCTGTTCTGCTTCCGGAGGGGACGGAGCCATGGAGGGACTCACGTTGTTGTTGTAGTCCGTGCTGGCGGCGGAGCCCAGGACCTCGTAGTAGCGCTGCAGGAAAGGCTGGAGGCGGCTCTCCAGCCGCTGCAGCTCCTGCAGCACCTCCACGTACTCCGCAGGGGAAGGGTGGCTGCGGGTAACCCAAGGGCAGTGAGCTGAGGCTTCCTGCAACTCCTGCCCTCCCAGGCACCAGGGACCGCAGCCGCCCGTCTGCCCTGGGCCTGACCCCTTCACAGACCAGCACAGCCTGCTCTTTACTCCCACCCATGGGAGGACTGGGGGAAGACACTGAACTGCACCTGCCATCCCCACCACAATCTGCACCCGCAACCACAAGAAACTGACTCTACGAGAGAGAGATGGGATCCGTGTGAACTCAGGGCAGAGAATTTTATCAGGCTCAGGACATATCACTTGGATTCCCTTGCCCAGGAGAGAGCAGTACTTTTTGCTCAGCTATCAATCCTAACTTCACTTACCTACACTCAATGCTAACCCTACGGGTAAGGCCCAAGCAATGCTTCCCTTGCCACTGTACCTTTCCTGGTCCACACACTTCATTCAGGACCTCCCAAACCCCTAGAGTTCCCTCCTCCTCTCACTTGGGTGTGTTTGTCTCCGCGGCAGGTGCTGGGCCCGCTGGGGCTGGGCCAGGCGGGGTAAGCTCTGGGTTCTGGGTTGGGGTGCGCTCCTCCACTTCTTCTGCCTCCATGGGCTCCCGAGCTGGCGAGTCATTTTCAACCGCTTCTGCTGTCTGAGAGCTCAAGGTTCCCGGCTCCTGGGCCACAGTCGGCGTTTGTGGGGGCGGCTGACTGTGCTGTGCTTGGGGCCCTCCTCGACACTGAAGGTGGGGCGAGTCAGAACACCAAAAGCAGGATGAGACTGCTGCAGACAACACTCAGGCCAAAGGAGTCTGCATGGGGAGAACGCCCTGACGAGGCGCCCTGAAGGCAGGGCTCTGGGCTGCCTCTAACAGCCAGGGCAGCACTGGGACAAATCAGGCAGCACAGAAGCATCTGTAGGCTTGCTGAGTGAATCACAGAGAGCAGAGGCTGCGGTTTCCTAATCTCTACAACGAGGGAGAGAAAGGCCACAGGCTGCAACCGTAACACAAATTAACAAAATTAGGACATCAAGGAAACACATTAAAGTGTGGGATCCTTCTTCAATTCAAAAGAGATGCTGTGAGAGTTATCTGACAAGACTGAAACAAAGTCCCCAGATACCAGCCACCAAGTGATCTGGCAGGGTCAAGGCAGTCTCAAAAAGATACTTTTTCTACCCCAAAGAACAAAGATTGCAGAGAGAGGCGACCAGATTAGGAAGGCACAGTCCTGTGGTGTGGCCAGTCATGCCCCTGAAGAGACTCTAGCCAGACTTGCCCACGTACCTCCATCCGGGACAGTAAGGTCTGTATATCCCGGATCATGTGCTGGGCCATCACCAGCCGTACCCGGGGCTCACTCTACGATAAAAGAGGAATCATCAGGACAGGTCCGAGGTGAAGCCATGAGCTCCACTGCCTGCTACACCAGGTCCCAGTCATCTCCTCAGCCAGGTCCTCCCCCACTTCATGGCCTCCTTCTCCCAGATCCCCTTCTCTGACCCTCCCAGGCCCCTCAATACCTGAATCGGGGCCTGTTCCATGTTGATGTGAACATCCACAGCAGAGCCGTCACTCTGGGGAAAGGGTAAGGGAAGTTGCTCTGGGAGAAGCCAAACACTAAAGCCTCCACACTTTCAATGTATTGCCTAGCCCCCCTCCCCCAGCCCTTTTCCTCAAAGACTGAGTCCAAATCCAACACTAAACCACAGAGCCCTCCAAGCTGAAGACTGACACATGCGTCTGATGGGCCTCCTGTTGATACCACAACCAACCAAACTACCCTTCCCCACAAAAACTCTGCCATGCAAAACACAAGCTTACAGGAAGATTGAAGGTTCCAACCATGACATAGCTGTTGGCATTCCGGTCATGAACTGTGGCCCCAGGCCCCCGAGTACCAGGCAGGGGTCCCCCACCATGGGTGGCTGAGGCAGACCCTGTCCCAGAAGATGCCCCAGAAGGGAGCTGAGTCTGAGGAGGAGCCCGTTCCACCAAATGGATAACCTTTCCCCCAACATCTGCAGAAAGAAAAAGACATACATCAAAATAGTTGTGTGATGAGGTAAACCCATGGCCTCAGCTCATCCCTCTGAACACTACCCTCTACCTCTGCAGTGCCTCCCCGCCCCTTACTGTATTCCTGGAGCTTCTTGTCATCTTGCAGAACTCGCCCCTGGTAGATGAGCCGCTGTTTCTCAGAGGGGATGCTGACAGAGGCAGCGATATGCTCTTTAAACTCCTTTACACTCATCTGCAAGGAAGAAAGGACACACACAGGAGTCAGATAACGGACAGAGGAAGTACAGAAGAGGGACCACTCATTAGGGAAGCTGAGAGGTAGAACTCATATAGATCACTAGCCAACTGTCTCCTATGTGAGGTAATTATCGTGCAAAGCTTGACTCAAAACAGAAGCAGTAAACTCAAGGACACTCATGGCACAGACCAGGAGAAGATGTGGATGAGAAACAAGAAAGCCGACTGACATCTCCCTCTCTCCTTCTTTGCCTGGTTCCCAAGGGAAGGTGTGCTCAGTGCTACCAGTGACCCCCTTCCCAAACACAAAATGATACCAGGACAACCCTGTAATCTCAAAGACAGAAACAATGGCAAGGAGGATGGGTTAGGGAATCAAGTGAGGGAAAACTAGCCAAGAAGAAAAGGTAGCAAAAAGAAAGGGAAGAAAGAAAGAGAGAAAAATAGAAAGAGAGAAAGGAAAGAAGGAAGGAAAGAAAAAAAGAAATTAAGTACATTTTTCCTACCCAAAAAACTCACTCTTAGGAAGTGCTAGAATGTTTACATACATCTAACCACAAAGGCCTATATTATTTTCTTAATAACATGTAATATTTTATGAAACTACAGATCAGTCTGCTCACAATTCTGTCTCTAGCTATTTCAGGAGTAAAGGCACAGACAGCTGTGTCCACAGCATTAAGCAGAGTTTCAAAGTATGCCGCAAATACAGTAATTCCACTCGCTTGTCTACAAAAGCTCTACTTTCATTATGAATTCTGATGCGCACACTTAAAAAACAGTATACGCAGCAAGCATCTAGCCTAGCAATTAAGATGCCCACATCCCATATCAGAGTGGCTGGTCAATACCCAGCTCTGGCTCCTGGCTCCAGCTTCCTGCTAATACAGACCCTGGGAGGCAAAGTCGATGGATCAACGAACTAGATAGTGTTCCTGGCTTTCAGCTCCTGCCCAGTCTCAGCCACTGCAGGCACTGGGGAAGCAAACAACAGATGGGAGCTCTGTCTCTCTTTAGAAAGAAAGAAAGGGGAGAGAGAAGACAGGGGAAAAAAAAAAAAGAGTATACACTCATGTGACCAATTTCTGTTTATAAAAGACACACTTGTTTGGGGGTCACTGGATCACGTCCATTCCCAAAGGCTGTCCCCTTGGGCTGGAGGCCACACAAGATGACAGCGTACAGATTCCTCCTTCCTATTCTCTGCACTGACTTCCACCAAGTTGAAAGAAGGCAGAACAAAAATCTGCCTCACTCAACGGTTAGAAAAGTGAACAAAGAAATCAATGAGAACTCGAGGACTAGAACATCAGGCTCTTCTCCGTCTAAGGGGCCCCTGGGACAAAGGGCCCACAGATGTCTTCCAGAAGTATCGGGGTCTCACCTGGGCCCCCACAATAAAGGTCCGAGTCTGAGAGTCCAAGGTCTTCACCAGCACCTCCAGGCTGTCAGGCTCCTCCATAGTGGGACTGGTACTATCACTGGGCTCCATGGCCGACACCTCTCTAAGAAGGAAGGGGGAGAGGAAGGTCCGCAGTCGCCCGGAGCTGATTTTAGATCCAGGAAGCCTCCCCGGACTGAATCCCCGCCCCAATACCTAAAAAGTTTCTCCCGCACAAGCACACACACTCACACCCGCCCCCATTCCCCTTCCGATTCCGGGGCAACGAGAGAAACACAAAGGGCAGATCGACAGCACAGGGAGCCGAAGGACGGGGAGGTAGGAGGGGCTCCACAATGCCAATCACAATGAGGGCGGGCCAGTCGGCTTAGGATACGGGAAAGGAAGCAAGCATGGGACCAGAGACCCGTGTCATCACCGGTCACGGCACTACAAGGGTCCCAGAAGTCGACAAATCCTGGGCCAACCCGAGAGTGGGAGTCGCGCCAGACTCCGCGGAGAAAGTGGTTTCGCGCACGCGCGCCACGCCCATCGAACCCGCCTAAATCACTACAGACCCGAGACGGCGGACACTCACGGGGGGCTGGACCGGCTAGCTGACTGCCCCCCCACTTCCGCCTTCCCTCGGTGTTCCAAGAGAGCAGCACAACCAACACACAGCCACAGCCAAACACCATACACATACACTCCCCACCACCCTTCGGCTCCGCCCCCGACTTCCCCACGGTACCGTCACTTCCGGTCTCCCCCAACCTGCCTCCGGCGGTCACTTCCGTTTCCCCGACAGTATCTAGGGGATCACGAGGCGGTACTTCCGGCTCCCCCCAGGTCCCCAAGCGTTACTTTTGTGGGGCACGATGAGAAAGTTCGTAGCCCCAAACAGTGAGTTGCTGGGGGCGAGACGGGCCGGGGCCGGCCTAGATGGGAGGGAGCCGAGCACCCCGAGGAGCCGCCGCCGCCGTCGCCCGGGGACCGTACTGCGCCTGCGTTAAGTCTCATTACGCATGCGTGCACATTTAAGCTCCGCCCACCACCCTCCCCCGGCGGTGGTTACTTCCCCTGTGCGCGCGCTTCAGCGATGGGGGGGTTGAGGTGGCCACTATAAATGCCTGAAGAAAAAAAATTGCCCGATGAGACTGCGACTGCCTCAAGAGAGACTACGAACTGTTCGTGTAGACCTTAGAGTTTGGAGCCTGGAGATTTTGCCCCGTTAACCTATGTTAAAATCTTGGCAAGCGGAGAATTTTAGGCGGCATTGTCCTAGGCACCTAAGCCTCCTACCGCCTCGCTGTCGTCCTCACGGCACCTTTGCTCCGGCGCCTCCGGAAGTCACCTTTGCCGTAGGCTGTTGGGGGCGGCTCGCGAGATGTTTCTCCGTGCGGTTGCGTCGTTGGGCCAGAGCTCGCTTGTGCCGGTTGGGGCGTTTTGCGGACTGAACGTAGTGTTTGTTCGTCATGGGCAGTGAGCGGCCAGGGAGTCACGCCATGTTGTAGGAAGGCTAAGCCTGCCGCTGTCTTTCAGGACTTTAAGTGTTTTCCGAGTTTGAGAATTGTCGCGGATGGAACCCGACTGGACCGAAAGAGGAGACCTTGACCTTGGAGAATTGAAAGGCCGCGAGGGGCTACCGCAGGGGTGCGGTGGGGGGGGACTACCGCTTCTCTGCGCCCCCTCTCCCCCACGCCTTTCTGCGATTTGTAGTTTATACCCAGATCCCAGGACTGGTTCAGTTTAAATAAGCACCTGGTCAGTGTGCCAGCCAATATAATAAGCGTTTTACATATTTTTTTTTTTAAAGTTTTGACCTTGGAAATAGGTATTAACATCTGTTTTATAGGTGAGTACGCTTAGACAAACCTAGGTGGTGGAAGTGACAAACACGGGCCCAGTTCGACTTTACTGCTCCAATAAATTGTTACATCTTAGATTTTTCTTATGAGAAATCTCAAGCATTACCCCCAAAATAGACTAGTAAAATGAACTCTCATATACCCTTCGCTCGGATTTAGCTTTGATTTTTTTAAACCGTGATCTGTTTACACAGTAAATCACAAGTCCATAGCAAGCCTCAAGTCCCAGAGTAAATCTTTGTCGTAGTCCGCGGGTAGTAAGTAATCTGGCTATGGAGCCCTAGTCATTCAACAGCAGTTCCTCCCTCAGCACAACCCAGTGACCACAGCGTCACCATTCTTCCCTTAGTGCCTATGGTTTCAGAGATTACCCACCAGAAACTAGTAAGTAGTCTGCACATACTACTGTTACACTGAGTATTTAACTTTGGACTTAACCATTTTCTGGTTTTCGCTAAGGACTTCATATGCATTATTTCAATCCTGTGAGGTTGATGATTAAATAAAATTATCCCAAATAGAAGAGAGGTCTAAGAATTGGGTTTAGAATTCACTCTGCCAGCCATAAAAGGTCTATCCTCTTTAATCACTAAATTGTGTAGCCTCCTTGTAGTAATAAACATTGAGTGAATGAACTTGTGTGTCCTGAAACTTTTCCTTCCAAGATGTATACATCCTGTGTCCACAGTTAGAAACTTCAGGGAGAAATCCACCATGCCCGCGGAACTGGTCCATACCTGTTCGCACTTATCAGGTTGCACTGCAGTGATCTGTTTACACAGCTAGTTCTTCCTATACTGACTTCAAGGCCAGGAACTATGTGTCATTTTTGTATCCCCACAGATTAGCTAGTTCCTGGCAAACAGCTGGGGCTCAGAAAACAGCTAAGTGAATGAATGAAAATCCCAGTCAAGCCTCTTTTCCATGCTGCACAACACAGCCAATATCCAGCTGAGGCATGGGTTGAAAAACTGTGGGCTTCTATGTGTGGGACTGGGCTCTTCCCATAACTCGCGAGATACCCTGGACATACCAGGTTGTATTGTGGACTGGCTGTATGAAGAAGAGGGGGAGGAAGGCTCAAACACTAGGTAATCCAGGCTTGGGCTGGAAAACAAGGTTGAAGTTACTCATTAGCAGGTGAAGGGGTCAAGGGTCGAGGCAAGGGGGCTGAAAGCAAAGTGGCCTGAGCCACCAGCAGTGGAGAGAGCAGTTAAGGCTCTGGTCACAAAGCCGCAGCTCCCTCCTGCCTGAAGATGTTCCAATGGATTTGGGCAGCCGTGCTCTACCTCTATGGCATTCTGAACTCCATCTACCAGTGCCCGGAGCACAGTCAGCTGACAACTCTGGGAGTGGATGGGAAGGAGGTATGGACTGAGAATGGGGGATACCTTCTGGTGGTGGTTTAGAGGGGCTTAAGTGGGTGACCTAGAGTCACCAGAAGCCATACTGGGAAAGGGAAGAGGGTTGAAATGATGAAAGCAAGGAGAAAAATACCAGTCCAGTGGCCATCAGTGTGGAGACTCGGCTGACTTGGGGGTGGTTAACTGCCTTGACTGGGGAGGGGTGAGGAGGAAGTCATTTAATTTTTTTTGTCATGAATTCAACCCCCAGTTGGGCAGAGGGAGGCGGCCAGTCCCTCCACCTGAAGTCTTGCTCTGCTAACCGCTGGCTCCAGTGCTGGCCTCAGTAACTTTTGCTTCCCTCATTGTCTCTCCAGTTTCCAGAGCCGCACCTGGGCCAGTGGTACTTTATTGCAGGGGCAGCTCCCACCAAGGAGGAGTTGGCGACTTTTGACCTTGTGGACAACATTGTCTTCAACATGGCTGCAGGCTCTGCGCCTATGCAGCTCCAGCTTCGTGCTACCATCCGCACGTGAGTGGTGGAGACAGAGGCACCACTGAGTGCACTCTGCCTGAAACGTGAGCGCCCAGCAGGGCCTGGCTTTGGGGCTAGTATAGCCAGTATTCTTGGCCCACTGAATCCTCTAGTTCTGTCAGTGCCTTCTGGAGAGAGATGGGTCTAAACACGCCTTGTTAGCATGAAACCCAAAGGGAGCTAGATTTCCAGGAGGAATAAGGTGGAACAAGTAGAGGCTGGTACTGTATGGCTGAGGTGACACTCAGTCTAAGGTCCTGTCTGCCACTGCCCACTTCTGCAGAAAAAATGGACTCTGTGTGCCCCGGAAGTGGATCTACCACTTGACTGAAGGGAACACAAACCTCAGGACTGAAGGTTGGTTCTCTCCAGCCCTCCCTCTCCCCCAGCCCCCTAGACTCGGTTTCGCACTCTCCCTCCTCACACTTGCCTCCACCCACTCTGACAGGCCGCCCCGACATGAAGACGGAGCTCTTCTCCAGCTCGTGCCCAGGGGGAATCATGCTCAAAGAGACGGGCCAGGGCTACCAGCGCTTTCTGTTCTACAGTGAGTGGGGGTGCAAGGCAGGAAGGGCCGGAGGGCAATGAGGACTTGCAGAACATCTCACCCCGGGCCCTATGACATCCTCCCAGGAAGGGCTGGGTGCTGCCGTGAGGTCCTTGCCAGGGGCGGTGCTGAAAGGCGGGGGCTTTGACTGGCCTGGCCCCACCCCGCCCTTGCAGATCGTTCGCCACACCCTCCCGAGAAGTGCGTGGAGGAATTCCAGTCCCTGACCTCCTGCCTGGACTCCAAAGCCTTCTTACTGACTCCCAGGAAGCAAGGTGAGGGGTTAAAGATGCACAGAGGACTGGGACTCACCAAGGCTGCTGGGGGTGCTGGATGCAAGAGGCAGGCTTGTGGTATCGCCAGAAGACACCAGCCAAGGGCTGCCACCTTCAGAGTGACTACGTTGAGAACTCCATTTGTCATAGGCTGTGATGGCGTCAGAGGGATGTGGCTCCCAGGATGGGCTGTGGGTTACTCAGAGGTTTCCAAGTTTGCAGTGGGTAAGAAGGGCAGAGGGTCAGACATGAAGGGGGCAAGGTCTCAGGACCCTTTCTTTGATGCAAGGCAATGGAAGAATACGTTCTCCCTAGTCACGTTACCCACAACCTCGGTTCTCTCCCCCACCTGATGTTCTCCCTCCTCCCATCACAGAGCCCTGCGAGCTGTCCAGTAACTGACATCCATGCCCCCAGACCAGTCTGATGGGAGCTGAGAGAAGCTGGAGATTCCCAAGGACCTTTCAAGAATAATAAAGACGAAGTTTCAATCCTCACCTCATTCTGGAATGTCTGTACACACCAATCCCATGCCCTCCATTTCAGTACCCCCGCTGGACCCTCTGCCACCTAACCCTGGAGCTGGACGGCGTCAGAAAGGATACTGGCGTGGTCACTCTCACTTCGTAGTGGTGTATTTAGGATTTAGTGTGACACAGGTATTTATTGCTCAGTGAGTGGTGATGACAAGCTCCAGCACTCTCCCCACAATGCCTGGCAGAGCTGTCCTTCCTGTCAGTACTGCTGGCACTATCCCCTCTCCCTCTGGCTCCATGAGTACCAGATCGGGTCCCAGATGGGCCTTGTCCAGACCCTCGAGGCCCCCCCACCCCCACCCCCCCCAGCCCAGCAGTGCTACTCTTCCTTAGTTGGCTCAGATCACAAGATCCAGGAGATCTCTTGGTTCTCTCAGCCAGCTTCCCAGCCTCTTTCTGCAGAGATCTGTCCTGCCTCTGGGGATTTTTGAAGGTAGAAAAGACCATTCAGTCTTCATTCTCCACCACACTTTTTTTTTTTTTTTTTTTTGCTTTTAAAAAGTGGAGGTGAAAAACAGGTGGGAGAAATGTAAAAGCAAAAAAGTAACAATAGCTGGTGAATCCAAGGGTGATCCCCCCAGTGTCCATAGACACTGTTCTCTCCTGTGTATGAAGGGGGCCCTGAGCCCTGGCACTCCAAGGTCTCTTTCCCATCCCTGAGGTCCCTGTGCTTAGTCTGGGTCACACACACCCCCATCCTAAAGGCCACCCTGTCTTTATCTTGTGCCC
This sequence comes from Lepus europaeus, assembly GCF_033115175.1. Taxonomy (NCBI): domain Eukaryota; kingdom Metazoa; phylum Chordata; class Mammalia; order Lagomorpha; family Leporidae; genus Lepus; species Lepus europaeus. Next base: position 31,884,875 of record NC_084829.1, read on the forward strand.
CCACCCCACAGTCACAGCCCCTTTCCCGGGTCTCCCCTTTGCTCTTCACCCTTCCTCCCTGACCTCTCACCCTCCCAGTCAGTGGCCTCTTCATCTCCACTGGGCTCCCGGAGGCTGACAGCCAGCACCAGGGCCTGTAGGAGGCCAAAGAGACAGGCAAAGTGCAGAGGATGGGCGGTAAGTAGGCTCAGCACAGCATGGAGCCCATGCAGGGCAGCCACGAATGACAGCAGCCCGTGTAGCCAGAGGCCCAGTGGTCCACGCAAGCCCAGAGCGTCCAAAGCTGCCCGCAACGGCCGTGAACACAGTGCCAGCAGGGCCGAGGCCAGCAGCTCCAGCAGGTGAAGGGTCAGGTTGGTGGAGATCTGCAGACACTCCTCTGGGCCCCCCAGGTACCGTGGGGGACCGCCAGCTTCCCCCCGTAGCCAGCCCAGCAGCTTCTGATGCCGGCTGGGTTTCTCCACTGCAGCTTCAGGCCCAGGAATACTCAGTTCCTCTTCAGGTCTCCGGGCGCCACCTGCATCCACGGGATCCATTCCCAAAGCCCCTCCAGCTTCCAGTCTCTCCGACTCAACCTTGTTCCACTGGAGGGAATCCATCCCTTTGCTCCCCAGTTGCTCAGCTCGGGGCTCCCTGCTTGGTTCTGGTGCTGCTCCAGAGCGCCTCGGCGTCCCTGAGTCCTTGGTCTTGGGAGGCCCCACGTCTCCCATGGTTTCTGGGGCACTGTCCCAGTCGCTCCCTGAATTCTCAGGAGAGCTATCCACCCATCTGGGTTCTGGGGCTGTTGAGTCAGGCTTTGCTGGTTTCCGGCGGCCCCAGGGACGAGGCAGCCAACCACTCAGCCGTCGCAGGAACATGGCTGGGGTGTAAGGAGCCTCCAAAGTGTGGGGCGGGTGGGAGGAGGCGATTCTCAGCACTGCTCAGACTCTCAGGGGGAAGCCAGTCTCTCAAGCTCAGAACAAGTGTCCACTGGGAGAATCTGTGCTCTGAATTCTGACGCGGCTCCTCGCCACCCTGAGGTCATGCAGCCTCAAGCATGGCAGTGGCTTGTTTCCTTTTCAGTGTTCAGGCAAGGAAGGGATGTGCGCACACCCAGACTCATTCACTACTGCCCGGCACACAGGATTCCAAGAGTCTCAGGCCCTGACAAGGCCTGGGTCACCCCCACAGCATACTCTGTGCGTCCAGCTTTCCTTCCCAGCGGTTCCCCAAGTTTCACTCACCAAGGCCACGCCCCAAGGTGCCCCAGAATCTGGGGAGGCAGTGCTCCATCCAAGAAGGAAGGAAGGTGGCCGGTGGTCCTAGGTTCTACTGGACTTGAAGTCTCAAACTGCTGCCCTAAGGGAGCGCAAGGAATAGGAAGTCTCTTTGTTGGGCAGTGGGACGGCGGATACAGAAAACTCCCGCCGGCAGCGTCTGTCCCTTGCTTTAGGGGCCCATGATTCCTACAAAGTGGCCCGACCGGCCCGCGAGCGCGCAGCGGAGCCGCGGCCTCTGCAAGGTCAGGCCGGTGTCCTCGGAGATCCCAGCCGCGAGGCAAAGCGCGGGCCTACCTGGGACCCAGGCGTCCGGACACTGTGCGGGCGGGGCGGGCGGCCTCCTGGGCCCAGCTTCGTCGGGGCCGCGGCCTCGCGGAGCCGCGGGAGCTGCAAAGCCCGGAAGCAGCTGCTCCGGGGCCGGAGGGACAGGCGGGGGCGGAGCCCGCAGCTTTCGGGGCGGACCCTGTGGATCGACCTCCCCTCTGGCCCTGCGCTGTCACTGCGCACCAAGGCGCAGCGCGCAGAGCCTACTGACTGCAGCGAGAGCCAGAGTGAGCGTAAATCCAGTTCACTTTCGCCCCCCAACCCCTCAGGCTCCAGTGCTCCCTTAAACTCACCGCCCCCTGCAGCCCCTACGCTGGAGTTCCCCACATCCCCCACCACTCCTCCATTTTGCGTCCATGACTTCATGAAAAGCATCTCCGGAAGAGGAAAGGGGAGTCCTACAATCCGAGTAACCTTTCCCTGGCCCTCCGTGCAGGCATTCAACAGCGAGCTCTTCATGTGCCTCGCACCTGGGTGACCAAGACAAGGGAGCCAAGGTTGTGGGAGGATGTGGGAGTGTGGGAAAGAAAAGTCTAGATAAAAAGCATGCTCTTCCTGTTCTTAGGAACTTTCAGGTAGTGGTGAACCCCAATTTACCAGACTTGGGAAGACAGTCCAGGTCCCAGCTCATCAGCATACAGGTTGGAAAATCTTAGGCTTTGTCCAGTAAGAGCCTACCCACTCTCATCACCTCCTCAGGCGGCTGGGGACCTTTCTCAACTTCCCCTCCCACCAGGCATTAGTATAAACACTTCTGATTTACTCATTTTTTTTCCCAGATGTACAACTGGTTGGGCCTGTTCACACATCTTCATGAGCAGCTAGGCCATCTCTACCTTTGATGTATTTCTGGTGTTAATCACTTGAGCTCTGTGCTTTGAAACCAGTTTTGATATGTACTTCCTAAGGGTGCCCTGGCCAGGAAGTTGCTGCTCTTCTTCCTCAAGAGACCACAGCTGGGGGTACAGATGTAGAGTTAGGAACTTCCTTGCAGTCTGTCCTAAGTAGCTTTGTCAAACACGCTTGGGTTAGCTTGTCCAGAATTCTGCCACTGGACCTCAGCAAAGCTTTTGGCCTTGCCCTGATTTGTTCACAAGGTCTTTATCTTTCTTAGCTGCTGTCATCTTAATTTTTATTGTTGGACAGCACTGCGTGGAGAGCGCAGCAATCACCATGGATTATAGTATGTGGTCACACAGTGGTCTCCCCCTCCAACTGGGAACTTCTTGTTGATATTTGTATTGTTTTGTTAAAAAAAAAAAAATTGAAAGGCAGTGTGAGAGGAGGAGATGGGGCCGGTGTTGTGGCGTAGCAGGTAAAGCCACTGCCTGAAGTGCCTGTATCCTGTATGTGCCCCGGTTGCTCCTCTTTTTTCTTTTTCTTTTTAATTTTTGACAGGCAGAGTAGATAGTGAGAGAGAGAGAGACAGAGAGAAAGGTCTTCCTTTGCTGTTGGTTCACCCTCCAATGGCTGCCGCGGCCGGCCCGCCACGCTGATCTGAAGGCAGGAGCCAGGCACTTATCCTGGTCTCCCATGGGGTGCAGGGCCCAAGCACTTGGGCCATCCTCCACTGCACTCCCGGGCCATACCAGAGAGCTGGCCTGGAAGAGGGGCAACAGGGACAGAATCCGGCGCCCCAACTGGGACTAGAACCTGGTGTGCCGGCGCCGCTAGGCAGAGGATTAGCCTGTTGAGCCACAGCACTGGCTCTGCTCCTCTTTCAATCCAGCTCTCTGCTATGGCCTGGGAAAATAGTGGAAGATGGCTCAAGTGCTTGGGCCCCTGCAACCACATGGGAAACCTGGAAAAGCTCCTGGCTTCAGATTGGCCCAGCTCCAGCCATTGCAGCCATTTGGGAGTGAGCCAGCGGATGGAAGACCTTTCTCTGTTTCTCCCTCTCTCTGTAACTTTGCCTCTCAAATAAAACGTTAAAAAAAAAAAAAAAAAAAAAAAAGAGAGAGATCTTCCATCTGCTGGCTCCAAATGGGTGCAACAGCCAGGTCTGGGCCAGACTGAAGCCAGGAGACAAGAACTTCATCCTGGTCTCCCACATGGGTACCAGACCCAAATACTTGGGTCTTCATGTACTGCCTTCCCAGGCACATTAGCAGGAAGCTGGACCAAAAGCAGAGTAGCCAGGGGCCGGCGCTGTGGCTCACTTGGCTAATCCTCTGCTTGCGGTGCTAGCATCCCATATGGGTGCCAGGTTCTAGTCCTGGTTGCTCCTCTTCCAGTCCAGCTCTCTGCTGTGGCCTGGGAGGGCAGTGGAGGATGGCCCAAGTGCTTGGGCCCTGCACCTGCATGGGAGACCAGGAAGAAGCTCCTGGCTTTGGATCGGTGCAGTGCCGGCTGTAGCAGCCTTTTGGGGAGTGAACCAACGGAAGGAAGAACTTTCTTTCTGTCTCTCTGTCTCGAACTCTGTCAAAAAAAAAAAGCAGAGTAGCTAGGACTTGAACTAGCAATCCAATACGGGATGCCAGTCAAAAGCAGCTTAACCTGCTGCACCACAATACTGGCCCCTATTTGTTTACATAGTATATGAACTTATTGTTTGTGAAATCAGTGACTCAACTGGCTGAAGTGGTCAGAGGATCCTTCCTGAGGGAGGCAAGTCTTGCCATGGAGCTTGGCAATTCTTGAGTCAAGTGTTTGCAAGAATGGGTGGGGCATCACCAGCAGGGGGCCCAAATCCTGGAAGTGAACCCAGACAGGCAGTGAGGTGACCTACCATGCTACCTGGAAAGGCTTCTGGATCTGCTGAGACTTATGGGTGACCCCCTAGACTTCTGTGTGGCTTCCCCACAACAGCTTCCAGAAAACTGAATAAACCAAGAGAGATGGAGATGCTTAATTTATTTCTCAACTCTCAGCCCACTGATCAAAAACTGAAGTTCTGTACCTGGCCAGATCCCAGAAAGTCAAGTCAAAGTGCCCAGGCCAGGGGCCAATTCAGACTTCAGCAGCAGACCAGGGCCAGGCTCGATCAAGGTCAGTACTCAAGGTTCATATATGTTCTCAGTTCCCGCTCCCAGGCTTTGTCCCGTTCCTCTTGCCTTCGCTCCTCCCTCCGGCTCAGTGTAGCCACCCGAGGGCCTCTCATCCTTCCGGCCACAGCCCGGGTATCTCGAGCTGAGAAGTGTGTGACTCGGGGCTGGGGTGGTGATCTGTAGCCTAATCCTTCCTGGTCCCTCTTGAGGACAGTGGGGATGGGGTTGGCTCGGCCCTCACCTCGGGGTCCCAGCCCCATTCCTGGCTCCCAGCCTCCCCGCAATAGCAGCTGGAAACCTGGGCTGGTGGTGGGCACCCCAAGGCCAACGTTGGGGGACTGACAATCCTTAGACAATGACAGCAGGTGAGCAGTAGATGTGCGGTGGTTGGAGTCTTGGAAATGGGCATCACAGGTCTCACAGTACTGGGGAGAAGAGGTGTGGGACCTGTAAAAAAAGAAAAAGGGTTAAAAGCAAGGGAAAGAGAAAGGGGTAGGGGTGGGGAAGGGAATTTTATTGAAGCCCCAGAGGGGTAAAACAGAATCTTTCCGGCTTTTCCAAGGAACAAATTTCCTTCCTCCCCATGGAGCAGTGAGGGACCCAGCTGGTTGCAAGAAGAGATGGTATCTAGGCCTCACAAGTTCCTAGCAAGGGAGGAATAATCCTGGTTAGTTAATATTTATATACTGCATATTGCGTGGCATACACTGTTCCAGCACTTCACATAGATTTCTAGCATTTCCCACGTGTTAACCCATTGAATCCTAACCATAACCCTGTGAAAAGGGTGCTGTTATTACCCTGTTTCTCAGACGAGAAAACTAAGAGGTGGCATTTGAACATTAGATTACTTGCAAGTAAGCCAAATCAGGATTTAAATCCAGGAAACTCTGGGCTGGTGCTGTGGCACAGAAGGTAAAGCCACTGCCTGCAGTGCTGGCTTCCCATATGGGCACCGGTTCGAGTCCCAGATGCTCCATTTCTGATCCAGCTCTCTGCTATGGCCTGGGAAAGCAGTAGAAGATGGCCCAAGTCCTTGGGCCTCTGCACCTGCGTGGGAGACCCAGAAGACGCTCCTGGTTCTTGGCTTCAGATCAGCACAGCTCCAGCTGCTGCGGCCAGTTGGGGTGTGAACCAACAGATGGTAGACCTCTCTCTCACTGCGTAACTCTTTCAAATAAATAAATCTTTAAATTAAATAAATATAGGCCGGCGCCGCAGCTCACTAGGCTAATCCTCTGCCTGCAGCGCTGGCACCCCGGGTTCTAGTCCCGGTTGCTCCTCTTCCAGTCCAGCTCTCTGCTGTGGCCTGGGAAGCCAGTGGAGGATGGCCCAAGTGCTTGGGCCCTGCACTCACATGGGAGACCAGGAGGAAGCACCCGGCTCCTGGCTTCGGATTGGTGCAGCATGCCGGCTGTAGCAGCCATTTGGGGGGTGAACCAACGGAAGGAAGACCTTTCTCTCTGTCTCTGTCTCTCTAACTCTGCCTGTCAAAAAATAAATAAATAAATAAATAAATAAATAAAAGAAATCCAGGAACTCATGCTTGTAAGCACTCTACTACACTACCGTATCAACCTACATTGGAGGATGCAGAGAGACCCCTTCAGTTCTTTTCTGGGGCCTCTGCTGTGGAGTGGCTATAAGGGGCAGAGCAAACAGAAAGTGGGTATGGGCCTCTCACCGGTTCTCTGTGCTTCTTGTCTCTCCATGGCTCTCTCTGACCACGCGAGCCACCTCGGAGAAGCCGGCTTCTTCAGCCAGCTGAGCAGCATCCCTGCCACTCAGCTCACAGACACCCACCCAGGCAGCCCCACGGCCCAGGAGATAGCGCACAGCAGCCTCCTGGCCCGCCCGGGCAGCACACATCAGGGGAGTCCACCAGAAGGCATCCCGGGCGTTGATATTCCCTCCAGCTCCCCCTGCCTCATGGGGTTCCAACAGCTTTCGCAGTTCTGCCAGGTTTCCCTCCTGGGCTGCCCTCAGGATCTGCTGCGTCATCTTGTCCTCGGCCTCAGGGGATCTCCACTGTCCATGTCTTTCCGGTGCTCCTGCAGACCCTGTTTCTGCTGCTGTCTCCCTCATAGTTCTTCTCCTCTTCCTCTTTCTTTCCAGTGCAGGCTCAGGTTGAGATGCCTTGGGCTCAAGGGCACTGCTGTCATCCCTGATGAGGGCCTCGTAGAAAGCTCTGGCAGTAGCCCCATCCAGGGCGGCCTCTGGCTCCTCAGGCTGTGACTGCTGCTGCTGCCCATCCTTCCAGAGGTCACTGGGGTCAGTGGCTGGGGTGAACGAGATGAGGGAGGGCTTGAACATAGCCTTTCCAAGAACTGAAAGAATGAGGCTGGGCCAGGGGAGGATGAGACAGACAAATCAACTTCCTAGTGGCCCTTGCAGTGGCCACAGCCACCTCCAGGCACCTGTGGGCAACAGGAAAAATAGCCTTAAAATCAAAACCATCTTCGTCCCTCCAAAACTGACCCTACAATCTAGGACGTGACAGCCTAATGGCACTAGGTCTTAGATGAAAACACAGAGCACTACGATAACCCACTTTGCCTACTGTTAAAGGTTAATAACAAAAACTCCCAGGCAGTCATCCTGAGGTCTTAGTTCCGCCTTCCCCCAACAACAAATAATATTAGCCCCTCTCCAATACCACTTTCCTACCCCGTAAGACACACCATCACGAAAAATAGCCTGACCCTTTAAATCTTCCTGGATCCTACTTTGGGGTTTCCTCATCCCAAAGGAAGCCACGAAATCATGACGCTTCTCGGGAAGACTTCAAGACTTCGGGATGGTGCAGTCTGGGTTGCTTCCGTACTGCAAAATGGCGCTATTCTAATCAAAAGCGTTGGCACAAATAGCCACACAGCACAAGCACGCATGCGTAGCAGCAACCAAACAGCACCCCACCTCACCTGGGCGCACAGGCGTGCGCAAAGCACCGGGTCCGGATTCCCGCCCTGGAACCTTCTCAACAGCTTATGCCCCCAGGGCCTCGCGTGCCCCTTTGGCGCGAGGACCCGGGACGATCCGTCGGTTGGGGGGGGGGGTGTCCTGCTTTTACATAACGCCCCCACAATGCCCTTCGCCTCCCTCAACGTGGCCCCCACTCCAAGCTCATTTTCTGAACCTGGGAAGCCAGCTTCTGGCTTAAGAAAGTGCCTGAGACGGAGGGAAACCTGTGGAAGGCCGAGAAGCTGTGAAATGAAATAACGCCACACTACCCCCTCACCATTACTCGGAGCAGGTTCGAAGGGCACGCGTAGAGCCCTCAGCTGAAGACCCCATTCAAGCCCTAGGAGGAAATGGAGAAGTGCAAGGGGACAAGCAGCAGAATGGCCGGCGCCGCCTCAGGTTAGCGCACCGGGCCGTCCTGGTTGTCAATAACGCTCAACTCAGGACAGACACACCCGACCAGGTCCCTCAGCACGGAGCCCGTCCGTACCTCCCGCCTCAGAAGGCCCGAGCTCAGGGTAAAACGTGGGGCTCTCCTGTGCAAGGCCGTGCCCGACTTGATAAGGACTAGGAGGGTTGGCCAGGGCTCACTGAGGGTCCTCGAGGGCAACGTCTGCGACCCGACTCGCCTCGCTTCTTCCCCCGCCCCCTCTCGGCCCCTCAGTCCAGTGAGCAATCGCCTCTATTTCCCAGGCTCCTGGCCCCGAACGTCTTACTTGGCTTCCGCTTCCGGTGGCGCCTCGCTGTGCCCCGCCCCGAGCCACTTCCTCGGGGGCCTCGCGACACCAGGGTCGTGAGTGAGCTGTCCTGGGATTCGTAGTTCGCTTTTCCCTCGCTTCGCCGGTCTCTCTCCCTAGCGCACTCCATCTCCCAGCGTCCACCGCGGCTGTCGCCCCCTCGGCGCTTGCGCGTTGCCCTCTTCCCCACCCGCCCCGATTTCCACTCCCCCCACCCGACTTCGCCTGCCGCGGTCGGGTCCGCGGCCTTCGCTGTAGCGGTCGCCGTCGTTCCTTGGAAGCAGCTGTTCCCCTCCCCCACCCCGGTCCCGCTCCCCGTCCAGCTGGTGAGTGTGAAGTGGTTGCCCCGCGAGTTCCCGGTCCCAAGGAGCGGCACATGGGGTCTCCCCGCCTTGAGGTGGGGGCGAGGAAGGAAGTGACCCGGTCCGTAACCGTGGGAGGGAAGGGTGGCCGGCGAGGGGGAGGCAGGCTGTGGGGACTCCATGAAAGAGTACCTGGCGGTGCCCGCCCCTCGCCCCCGGCCGTGAGAAAAGGAGGTGTCGGGTCCTTGCTTGGGAAAGATAAACTTCTAATTCTTGGGGAAGGGTGCCGGGGCCCTGCGGAGCCCTGTGGTGGTAGGGAGCCCGAGCCGAGGACTCTGCCAGAGTTGACACAGGCGAGAGGGGTCTGGCCGTCGGGGGCGTGGGGGATGTAGGTAGGGACTGCTGGGTCGGTACCTGTGGGCTCCTGCCAAGGAATTTCTAAGTTCATTCAGAGAAAAAGGGCCGAGGTGTAAATAAGAAGAGCTAGAGAAGCCTGTCCCAGAGGCTGGGATCCTTTGGAAAAAAAAAAAAAGGGGTGGCCCCAAATTCTTCCATGGCTGAAAGACAGTGTGTGGGAGGAGGGAAGGTGCCAGAGCCGGGGAGGGAGAGCTTGGACTTGACTCCTGTTTCCAGCTGACGTGAAGATGAGCAGCTCGGAGGAAGTGTCCTGGATTTCCTGGTTTTGTGGGCTCCGTGGCAATGAATTCTTCTGTGAGGTGAGTGCTTTTCGTTCTTCCTACTCGTGGTTCCATGCGTTCAGGTTGGGTATCCTCAGCTTTTGCACACTTTATTCCGTGGAAACTCCTTCCCGTGAAAGAAGGGGTCCCCTTAGTAACCCCCCACTAATCAGTGGCGATGTGGCAAGACTGGTGCCCAAGTCCCATTTCTGTCACCCACCGCACCCCCAGCAGGATAACATTGAACTAGTCAGACCATCTTTTTTTTTTTTTTTTAATTTTTTATTGTACTTAAAGTATCTGAAGGTAGAGCAACAGAGAAAGTGAAAGATCTTCGTCTACTGGTTCATGTCCCAAATTTCCATGACAGCTATGGCTACGCCAGGCTGAAGTAAAGATCCTAAAACCTACCTGGGTTTCCCATGTGGGTGGCAGGGACTCAAGTACTTGTGCCATCACCCTGCTACCTTCCAGGGTATGCATTAGCAAGAAGCTGGAATTGGAGTTGGGACTTGAACCTGGGCATTCCAGTTTGGGACACAGGTTATCTCTAACCATGTAGGAACCACCGTGCCAAATGTCCTTTCTCCTTTGCTTTTTCATTACTAGAATGCTACTGGTAGTGCTTATCTCTGGGGGCTGTTAGGAGAATTGGAATACTGCACCTTAAAATGTTCTGTAACGGGCAAAGCTCTGTGTTGACATAAGGAATTCTAACCACCTTCAGAAACCAAGCTGTTCAGCCTCCACCTTCCTCAGAGAGCAGCTGTTCCCTCAGGAGAGGACAGAACTGGTTCCTAGAGATGAGGAACAGGACTAGAGACACGGAGTCTTGAGTGTGTCTCTAAGGAGACTGCTGTGCTTGCGTGTCCTTGGAGGAGAGAAGCCGGAGCTTCTACGGGAGGGGCATGCGTGTGAACTCGGGACAGCGGCTGAAGTACTGACGCTGAGTTGGGAGTAGGAAACAGGCAGACCAGACACAGCCGTATGGCCAACAAAGCGTTAGTTAGGTGACCTTGGCCAGCTTAGAAGCTGGGGACCCCAGTAGGAGTTTCCTCTTGACCTCCGTGTTCTACCAGGTGGATGAAGACTACATCCAGGACAAATTTAACCTTACCGGCCTCAATGAGCAGGTGCCTCACTATCGACAAGCTCTAGACATGATCTTGGACCTGGAACCCGGTGAGACACCCTCAGGGTTCATATGTGTGTGGGGGGGCTTGTTTTTCTCTTCAAATCCCCATTTACCTCTTGAATTTCTAAACTTCCTTTTGGTTCTCTGACACCCCTAACCTCAAAGTCCCTGCATCATTTTTGCCCCCCTCCATGAATTCTTGCCTAGTTTTGTGACTGATAGCGCTTGCTCCCATACTTTCTGAATTTGTAGCGCAGCGCTCCTCCTTATGCGAGTTTCCTCGCGGGTCTTGTTTACTGCCTCTTTGCCTGCCTTGCACCCTGCAGTCTAGAGTTCCACCTTCTGTGTTGACATCTTTGTATTTACGTACTAAGGAAGGAGTTGGGAGGGAGAGAAGAGAGCAGAGGCTGAAGAGGTGTGGAGAGAAGGCCGGGCTGCCTTGGGTTGGTGGAAGGGGCAGAGGCCCAGGTTAAATGCCCACGTGAGGATTGGGTGAAGCTCAAGGATGGGTGCTGGGCAAACTGGGCAGCCAGCAGCCCTGGGGGTGGGCGGGGCACCTGGGAAAGCTGGAACGCCAGTGGTTGCATGTGGCTGGCCCATATTTCAGATGAAGAGCTGGAAGACAACCCCAACCAGAGCGACCTGATTGAGCAGGCGGCCGAGATGCTTTATGGATTGATCCATGCCCGCTACATCCTCACCAACCGAGGCATCGCCCAGATGGTGAGGCCTCTCTGTGCCGGCGTGACTCCTTGTGAGGCAATAGGTTCCTACAGTGAGCAGTAACCTGGCCGCCCTGTCAAGGAGTTGAGCTCAGATGAGAAAAACCCAGAGCTTGGGCCGGGAAACTGAGTCCTCTCTGGACGTCCTGCTGAGGGGGTGTCTTCAGGGAGGGTGATGTGAGCTTGGTCAGAGTTGTGGACTGCTTCTTCCTCAGAGAACAGACAGCAAATGGCCCTGGATATCACTAGCCTCCCTAACTGGGGGGAAAGTTGGTGGGCCCGTTTGGTCTGCACAAGGACCTCCGAGAAGAGGGAGGAAATGTGGAGGACAGAGTTATGTGGGGGTTGCTGCTTCTCCTCATACCCACCCACCAATCCCTTCCATTTTTCCCCCTTCAGTTGGAAAAGTACCAGCAGGGAGACTTTGGCTACTGTCCCCGTGTATACTGTGAGAACCAGCCAATGCTTCCTATTGGTGAGTATTGAAGAAGGGAGAGGGGGCACCATCCGGCAGTCCTCTGGGAAGGAGTTGGGCTCAGCAAGGCGGGAGCTGAGTTCTGGGGCAGGGGACTCGGCAGTGTTGCGGGTGCCTGGCCTGCTGAGTCTGGCTGTCTCCCAGGCCTGTCGGACATCCCAGGTGAGGCCATGGTGAAGCTCTACTGCCCCAAGTGCATGGACGTGTACACACCCAAGTCATCGAGGCACCATCACACGGATGGTGCCTACTTCGGCACTGGTTTCCCTCACATGCTCTTCATGGTGCATCCCGAGTACCGGCCCAAGCGACCCGCCAACCAGTTTGTGCCCAGGTGGGGAGCAGACAGAGTCACCAGGTGTCAAAGGAAAGACTCAGAATCCCCCAGAGAGAAGGGTGGGCGGGGCCTGGCCCTGTCCTGCGGCCAGCTGCTCCAGAGCCAGGGCTTCTTCCTGCTGAGGGACTATGGGGAAGTTATTTGACAGCCTGTGTCTTAGCTTCCTCGTTCTTAGAGCAGGGATGGTAGCAGCACCTGCCTGATAGTGTTTTTAGATAAAGGAATTGTTTAGAATGGTGTGTGGCACTCGAAGCACCATTTTAAACAGCAGCTGTTACTGTCCCCGTGTCAGGTGCTTGACCTTTTGTTAGGAGATGGTCAGAGTTAGATTGTCGTTCATCTACTCTGGAGTGGGGAAGAAAAGTTCAGTTTTGAATTGAAACTAGTACTGATAGATAACTTGAAGAATTTGAATTTTAATGGTTGCTTAAGATACCTTTTCAAGTACTTATGCGTGAAGAAGTTTGGGAACCATTGCCCTTTAGCATCAAGCAGACCTGTGGAAGAACTGTGGTAGGGAGGTGGGAATGCAGGCCACTGGCAGGGCCAGGATGGGGCTCACCTGCTGCCTCTCTGACCTGTGCCCCACCCAGGCTCTACGGTTTCAAGATCCATCCGATGGCCTATCAGCTGCAGCTCCAAGCCGCCAGCAACTTCAAGAGCCCAGTCAAGACGATTCGCTGAGTCCCCACCCCACCTGTCCTTCAGTCTTTGACACCTCCATTCCTTTGCTGCCACCCTTTCAGGAACCTTCCTCTATGGTTTTTAGTTTAAATTAAAGGAGTCACTATTGTGGTGGGAATATGAAATAAAGTGGAAGAAAAGGCCATGAGCTGGTCTGGTGGTACTTGGTGTTGGGGAAGGGAGAGAGGTGGTGTGCTGGACCCAAGAGGCCCTCATAGCCCAGCCCCCCCGCCCCGGGCTGAAAACCAGCCCAGGTTTGTGCCCACTGGATTTGGGTCATGTTTTCAGTGTAGAGCAGAGTGGAATTCTTAAGACTGAGTTTGGGGCAGTACAAGATGAGAAAAGACCTAGAAAAAGGAGGTGTTGACGACTAGAGCAATGTTCTCTTTGGGTACTGTGGTTGCCCTGTGGTGTAAAGGGGCTCAATCAGTAATAGTTCAGTTTTTATTTTAAAGTTCTGTAATAAACAACTTCACATGGTAGGGAGGTGTAGAGAATTGTTGCTTGTGGTGTCGGTGCGCCCTCTGCTGGCAAGCTGAGACATGCTCATCTGAGAAGGATGGGACCTTCATTCCCCAGCCAGTTTATCTTGTGGAGGGGGGACCGGCCTTATTGTGTGGAGAGGACAGCAGATGGCGCCAGAGAAACGCTAATCTGTGGACCCTAGAGGAGATGGGGAGTAGCTCTTTAAGGACAAAGTAGACAAGTGGGTAAAGACACAGGTGGTGCCCAGATTTTTCCCCTGTGTAGGCCGCTGTTCCCACAAACAGGCCTTGTGGGCAGGACATTCTGTCTTCACTGCCAAGTCAGTCACTTCCTGTTCCTGCCTCAGGACTATAACTGCAGCTGCCGCTCAGACGGCTTGGCAAAACCACCTGCAGCTCAGGGTCCAGGAGCATGGTCGCAGGAAACTGGGCTTTCGGGGCATTCCTCAGGAGCTGCTCCTGTCCCCAGAATTCCAAGATGAGGGTCCATGCCCTTGTAGGTGTGCTGATCATGGTGGGCTTCGCGGTGGGAAAGCGTAAGTGAGGCCCACGACCGGGAGCCCAGAAAGGGGGTGGAGGTGGGGCTGTGGGTGCCCAGGCTTCCTGCCAGGCAGAGGACTTGGGAGTGAGCCCGTGTTCCTGTCCCTCCTTCCTGCTATTTCCCAGCTCCTGTTCCTGAAGTGCGGACCTGCCACTTGTGCCTCGTAGAAGATCCCACTGTAGGATGCATTTCAGGCTCAGGGAAGTGCACCATAAGCACCTCATCCCTGTGCATGGTGATCACCATCCATAGTTGTGAGTAAAGTCCCAAGAAGGGGCTCCCGGTGAGACAGTCCATGGCTTGCTCTCCTGTCACAGATGAGGGCTTCTGGGGTCTGAGGTATAAGAGAGGAAGATCTTGGTGGGAAGGGTTTGGGTTTAGGGGGTTAGCTGAGCTCGTTACCCGACCTCTTCCGAAGGCGTCCAGGCTAGAAATCGGGTATGACTAAGGAATGGCGTCAGTGGCGGGGGTGCCAGGTTGGATGACTGGGAGGCTGTTGGCAGGGGTTATTACCTTCTCCTCCAGATGGCAAGACTCGCTTCAACATCCGTGGCTGTGGACAGCACAATTCCTACCGCTGCAAGGAACTCCGCAGCACCTATATAACAGATTACTGGTACCAGGTCCAGTGCTGTCAGTATGATTACTGCAATTCCTGGTCCAGCCCCCAGCTCCAGAGCTCCCTGGCCAAGCCCCACAGCAGGCTCATGCCCCTGTCTGACTTGCAGATCCAGCAGTTCTACCAGGCCTTGAACCTTTCACTGCCTCAATCTCGCTTTCATGCTGTGAAGGAGCCTGAAGGCCTGGACCCCCTGGCCACCCTGCGCCAGCACCTGGGCCTGTCCACTGCTGAACTGCGCCACATCTACTTGTTCTTAAACAGTTCGGGACTTCTGGTTCTTCCCGGTGCTGGACCCTGATAGCCCCTCTCAGATCCTGTTGTGGTCCAGCATGTCTCCCTCACACCCCCAGCTCACTGCACTGCTCTCTCTGGGGACACTCGTGTTCTCTGGTCACTATGATCCCTTAGGCTTCCCTCCTTCAGATTTCCAGTGTCTGTAGCTTTGATTTCTTTTCCTCTCCTGAGCCCTAGTGGTGTTCTTTTTTCCAGACAAGAATCTCAAGGATGGGGTCTTCCCAGGCTGGCCAGAGAAAGGCACAGTCTTTTCTTTCATCCCTTTGTCATCATCTGAATGTCCATCATCTGCCCCTCCTCTCTCAATCTTATTACCTGCCATTTCAACTGAGATCTAGCTCTGTCTCTAAGACCCAAGTGCCAGACTGAACTTGAAGCAAGAAGGATGAGGGGTGGATGCCTGTAGATTCCTTGACTCTGCGGTCTGGTGTCCCTGCCTCACTGTCTCCACCTCCTGGTCTCCTTTTGCCTTCTGTCTTTTATCACAGTCTCTGGCTGCCTCAGCCCCATCTTACCTCAGCAAGCTCATCACCCACACCCACGGGCACCTCATAAGAGGAGACAGGGTGCTCTTCTGTGCCCCATATCACTTGTTCCTCCACAATAAACTGGGCCTGGGCTAAATCTGTGCCACATTGTTTATGGGTTCTGATTCAGGTGTGGGCAGGTGGAGACAGGTTAAAGAGGGTTAATTAAGTGTGGGATTGAGCCCTACCCACTCGACTCGGCTTTTGTGGCCTCTTGTTCTGCCTCGAAGAGCCAATGTTCTAGCCAACCCTCTGCTCAGCTAGAGTTGAAAGCAGCCTACAGTACCTAAAAAGTTTAGCCCAGTTGATGCCATTTTTTTAAAAAAGATTTATTTTATTTATTTGGAAGAGTTACAGAGAGAGGTAGAGACAGGTCTTCCACCCACTGGTTCACTCCCCAAATGGCCGCAACAGCTGGAGCTGTGCCGATCTGAAGCCAGGAGCCAGGAGCTTCTTCCAGGTCTCCCACATGGATGCAGGGGCCCAAGGACTTGGGCCATTTTCCACTGCTATCCCAGGCCATAGCAGAGAGCTGGATCGGAACAGCAGCTGGTACTAGAACTGGCGCCCATATAGGATGCCAGCACTTCAGGCTAGGGCTTTAACTTGCTGTGCCACAGCGCTGGCCCCAACCATGTTTTATCACCTACAAGAAAAGAAAAGCTATTTTCAAACCAGGAAGATTTAGGAACCTATCATGTTCCAGAATCACGTGGTGCTGAGACATGAACTTCTGCCTTTTCAAGGATCTTGCGATTAGAAACCCTCTGTTCTGGTTGAAGAAGGAGGTGCAAAGAGTATTGATGGGGCTATAATAGTTGGCTCTTCATTTTTTTTTCCTTAAAGATTTATTTATTTGAAAAGAGTTACACAGAGAAGAAAAGACAAAGAGAGAGAGGTTTTTCATCCGCTGGTTTACTCCCCAGTTGGCCACAAGGGCTGGAACTGTGCTGATCCGAAGCCAGGAGCTTCTTCCGGGTCTTCCCACATGGGTGCGGGGGCCCAAGGACCAGGGTATCTTTTTTTTTTGACAGAGTTAGAAAGGTCTTCCTTCCATTGGTTCATCCCCCAAATGGCCGCTACGGCTGGCGTGCTGCACCGGTCTGAAGCCAGGAGCCAGGTGCTTCCTCCTGGTTTCCCATGCGGGTACAGGGCCCAAGCACTTGGGCCATCCTCCAGTGCCTTCCCGGGCCACAGCAGAGAGCTGGATTGGAAGAGGAGCAACCAGGATAGAACTTGGCACCCCAAAAGGGACTAGGACCTGGGGTGCTGGCGCCACAAGCGGAGGATTAGCCTAGTGAGCCGCAGTGCCAGCCAGGACCAGGGTATCTTTTACTGCTTTCCCAGGCCACAGCAGAGAGCTAGATTGGAAGTGGAGCAACTGGGACTCGAACTGGTGCCCATACGGGATGCGGGCATTGCAGGCGGCTGCTTTTCCCACTATGCCACAGTGCTGGGCCCGGCTCTTCATTTTAATATTTTACTTTTGAAAAAATTAGAAACACGTACACAAAGGAGTAATGGAAACAACCCTTTCTGTACATTCAGTAGACACTGGGCATAAACTGCTCTGAGCTGGGTCAGGACTTCCAGCTGAGTGTAGCCAGGTGTCTGCCCCCTGAGTCTTACATCCCAGTACTGGGGTTGTGGAACCTTTTTCTTAATTTATTTGAAAGGCAGAGAGACAGTTCCCAACTGCTGGTTCACTCCCCAAATGCTGCAACAGTAGGGCCTTGGGGACAGGAGCCAGGAACTCGGTCTACATCTCCCAAGTAGATGGGAGGCAAGAAGCGGTACTTTGGTGGTCCTGTACTGTCTCCCATTGTGCACATGAGCAGGAAGCTGGACTTGGAAGTAGAGCTGGGACTTGAACCCAGGCACTCCTGTATGGGAAGTACAGCTTCTTGGTCACTAAGACAAGTGCCCAGCCCCAAGAAACCTTTCCCTAAAAAGCAATCCTAGCTCCTCTGCCATTGTGTCAATCTCAGCTTTACTGGTCATCTGTCAGGTGGGAATATAGTATCTGTAACCAGCTTCCCAAGCTAAAGGCCTTGGCCAACACCCAAAGCTGCCCTTATGCCCCTTCCCATGTACTCCTGGTCAGCAGTAGCCATTGTCCTGGTTTGGAGCACTTCAGATGAGTTTGATGAAAGTATTTACAGCATGTATTCACACCTATACAATGTTTTGCACATGTATTAATAGATAATGGACTGTGCTTTAGCAGAAGACACCAAACTGATGTTAATTTGTAGGTCATGAGCTAGCTGGAGGCACAAAGGAACCAACCCTCTGTCCTCAGCTTGCTGGGTCTACCTTTCCCCTTTAGCCTCTGACCTCAGTATAAGAATGACACACATTTGTTTAGCTCTAGCAGGTGAGATTATAGTATTAGAGGGATAAGGAGTCCAAGACCCCAAGTTAACTTGCCAGGGTCCTTGAAGAGGGAAGGTGACCCTAGAATTAAAGACCACGGTTCCACAGGGTTCTTTTCCAGAGTGGCCTCATCAGGGCCTTGTCCTTTTGCAGCCCCTCCTCCTTCCTTTTTCTTTTTGAAAGATTTATTTTGTTTATTTGAAAGAGTTACAGAGAGAGGTAGAGAGAGGTCTTCCATCCACTGGTTCACACCCCAATTGGCCGCAAGGGCTGGAGCTGTGCCGATCTGAAGCCAGGAGCCAGGAGCTTCTTCCGGGTCTCCCACGTGGGTGCAGGAGCCCAAGGACTTGGGCCATCTTCTACTACTTTCCCAGGCCACAGCAGAGAGCTGAATTGGAAGAGGAGCAGCCAGGGCTTTAACCCGCTGTGCTACAGTGCAGCCCCCCTCCTCCCTCTAAAACCCCTCTGGACCTTCCCTCCAGCCCCCACCCAGCTCTGGTCTCATAGCACTTCTGAGCATGTCAGCCAACCCAAGTGTCATCGGCGGGCCTCCAGCACCTCCTCGTGCCTGTGGACAGTCAGGCCTGCCTCCCTCAGCCTCCACCCGCTCCAGAGGAGAGAGAAACCAAACAGTTTGCACGCCAATTTATTTTAGAGCAAGTCCTTGGGGGCTTGGGGCCAAAGGAGTCTGAGAGGGAGGGCGGCATGAGAGAGGAAGGATGCTGAGGGGCATCAGCCAAGAAGAGTCAAGGACTGGGTCCGGTGACTTGAGGGAGGCAGGCGGGTGGGATGAAGAATGGGAAGTTGTCCTGGTGCAACCCAGGGGAAAGTCAGGAGGTTGGCTGGCAGCCGGCAGGACATTCCTTCCAGTTTTTAGGATTCTTGGAGTAAAATTTTTACTCTGTTTTGGGGGTTATTGCAGAAATCCAGGAAGCAGCATTGAGCATATATCCAGAAGCCAAAAACGGAAGAAGGGCGGGTGTGTGTACAGTCACTCAGCTGCTCCTTACTCCGGCAGTCACTCACCATCACGTCGGAACCGCTGCCTAGGGAGGGGCCCCAACAGAGCCCTCAAATCCTTATTCCACATAGACTTGTCACCATCCCCCACACCCTGCCCTGGACCTCAAAAAAAAAAAAAAAAAAAAAAAGAATATTTGTGGAATTGGATGGGGTGGCTTTCACCATCTGTGGATCTCTGTTACAGTTTCCCAGGGAAGGTTGGAGGGAAAAAGCCATTTGAAGTGGAACAGGTGGGAGGGACTGGATTGAGGCTTGTGGAACCAAGTTGGGGAGGGGGGGTGCCAGCACTAGGGGACTATTGTAAGAAAAAGATCGGGAGGGGCTGGCATTCTAGCATAGCTAGTAAAACTGCTGCCTGCCATGCCAGTCCCTATATGGACATTCAAATCCGAAATCTGCTTCACTTCCAATCTAGCTCCCTGCTAATGTACCTGGGAAAGGCAGCAGAGGATGTCCAAGTACTCTGCACCAACATGGGAGATCTGGAAGAAGATCTTGACTCCTTGCTTTGGGTTGACCCAGCTCTGGCCATTGCAGCTATTTGGGGAGTGAACCAGCAGATGGGTGATTCTCTAATTCTGTCTTTCAAATAAATAAATCTTTAAGAAAAAAGTGTATAGGGCTGGGCATTGTGGCATAATGGGTTAAGCCACTGCCTGCAGTGCTGGCATCCTATATGGGCGCTGGTTCGAGTCCTGAGTGCTCACTCCCAATCCAGCTCCCTGCTAATGTGCCTGGGAAAGCAGCGGAAGATGGTCCAGGTGCTTGGGCTCCTGCACCCACATGGGAGACCTGGAAGAAGCTCCTGGTGCCAGCCTGGCCCATCCCTGGTCATTGCTGCCATTTGGGGAGTGAACAAGCAGATGGAAGTCCTCTCTGTCTAGCCCTCTCTCTGTAACTCTATTTTTCAAATAAAATCGTTTCTAAAAAAAAAAAAAAAAAAGTGGGTAAATGGAATTAAAAGACAAATTTATAAAGAAAAAGATTGGGAAATGTATTGGAAGTTGGATTTCAGAAGTATTTGTCATTTATTTTTTAGGTCAAATAAAATGTCTATGCGGCGGATCTTTGTGCCCATGTCCCTAGATACCCTTCCTCTACATGGATGTTTACTGCTATCCTACTTAAGAGAGTAGGGATGGCACTTGGTGGAGTGGTTAAGACACTGCTTGGGATGCCCATATCTCATATCAGAGCACCTGGGTTTGAGTACTGCCTCCACTTCCGATTGTAGGTTCCTGCTAATGCACACCCTGGGAGGCAGCAGGTGATGGCTCAAATACTAACACTTTTGAAAAGAGTTAAAAAAAAAAAACAAAAAAAAAAAACTGTGTGGTACTGTGGGTACTGTGGAACAGCCAGTTAAGCTGCATCCCATTTCAAAGTGTTGGTAAGTCCTAGCTACTCCACTTCCAATCCTGTTAGTGCACCCGGGGAGGCAGCAGAAATAGCTCACGTACTTGGATCCCTGCCACCAGTGTGGGGGCCCTCAGTGGAGTTCCTGGCATTTGCCTGCCCAGCCGAGTCTGCCGCAGGCATTTGGGGAGTGAACCAGTGGGTGGAAGATCTCTCTCCATCACCCTGTCCACCTCTTCCCCCTCCCCCACTGTCATTACTCTGCTTTTCAAATAAGGACATCTTTAGAAAAAGCACCACACGTCTGTGGAAGGGTGTTTGGTACGGTGGTTAAGGTGGCACTGGGGTTCCCACATCTCAGAGTGTCTGGTTTTGAGTTCTGACAACTCTGCGGGTCCAGCTTCCTGCTAGTGTGCACCCTGAAAAGTAGCAGTGGTGGCTTCAGGCTCCTGGCTGCCCCCGCCGCCCTCCCTGCTCCCCCCCACACAGCTGTTGCTGGCATTTGGGGAGTGAACCAGCAAATCAAAAATCTCTTTCAAATACATATAAATAGATTTGAATATTACAAAAACACCATCTCTGGAGCCACCACGAATTTTGGTTCAGCCTTTGAAGCTTGGGCCACGTTGACCTTTCTATCTGCTTCTTTACCTGTTAAATGGGGATAATAATCCCTGCCTCTGAGAGTTGTGTCTAGAACAGTGTCTGGCACATAGTATGCGGTCTGTTTTTGCTTTAAAAGATGAGGGATTAGGTAGAAGGGGAGGCATGTAGAAGGGAATTTAGTCAGTTTTCAGCAAGTTGAAAGTGAAGCAGATACCCAGTGGGCAGTTGGACAGGAGAGTGGTTTTGTGCAACACTCAATTCAGGAGGAAGTAGCAGGTGGCTGCTGGGTAAAGCAAAGGAAGCAGTTCGGCTCCTCTGAGGAGTGTGTATGAATTGAGAAAGCAGCTAAGAACCAAACGCTGGTGCACATGAACCATGAAGGGTCAAGGAGAGAAAGGCAGAACTCAGCGCAGGCGACTGGAGAAGCAGTGGGGACAGAAACTCCAGGGACAGTCAGTGCATCTGGAGATCTCCAGGGCTGAGTGCTGCGAGGCGGAAGGCAGTCAGCTATGGGCGGAGGAGGGAAATGAGTGGAAGTGGGGCCAGGGAGTGGCTCTGAACAGACAGAAAAAGGTGGCAGACAGTGTCTCAGCGTCATGGGAACAAGCAGCTTAGGCGGCTCAGTTCTGGAGAGGACGGGCCAGGGCAGCTTACTGTTCCTTATGTGGAGAGTGACGCAGCTGCTGCCAACTGCGGCGAGGCAGATGTCAGATCCCAGAAGACACCCCAACTCCTTGGTTTCCAAGAGGCAGCGATAGCAGCGCAGGTACTTGGGGAGCTTCAAATCCTGGTTGGCAGCAACACACTTACCTAGAACAGAGAAGTGCTGACCCCAGGCCCCTGCCCGCCCGTTTCCAGGCCGGTCAACCCTACGGTTCCCACCTCCAGAAACCACATTTCTTTAAAGCCATATATTTTTTTTAAGATTTATTAATTTATTTATTTGAAGGTCAGTTACATAGAGAAGGAGAGGCAGAGAGAGAGAGGTTTTCCATTTGCTGGTTTACTCCCCAGATGGCTAGAACAGCTGGAGCTGGCTGTGCCAATCCAAAGCCACGATCCAGGAGCTTCTTCCAGGTCTCCCACACAGGTGCAGGGGCCCAAGGACTTGGGCCATCTTCCACTGCTTTCCCAGGCCATAGCAGAGAGCTGGATCGGAAGTAGAAGCTGGATCGGAAGTAGAGCAACTGGTACTTGAACCGGCGCCCATATGGGATGCCGGTACAGCAAGCAGCAGCTTAACTCACTATGCCTCAGCGTCGGCCCTGCCCTCTGGTTCAATCTAATAGGGATTGTAGTCTTCATTAAAAATCTCCAGGGAGGAGGGGCTGGCACTGTGGCACAGCTGGTTAAGCTGCCATCTGCAGTGCTGATGCTGGTTCGAGTCCTGGTTGCTCCACTTCCGATCCACTTCTCTGCTAATGCACCTGGGAAAGCAGTGGAAGATGGTCCAAGTCCCTGGGCCCCTGCATCCACGTGGGAGACCCAGAAGAAGCTCCTGGCTCTTGGCTTCAGCCTGGCCCATTCCCAGCTGTTGTGGCCACTGGGGAGTGAATCAGCAGACGGAAGTTTCTCTCTCTCCTTCTGTCTCTTTAACTGCCTTTCAAATAAATAAAGAAATCTGTTTAAAAATCTCCAGGGACAGGCATTGTAGCACAGCCATTCAAGCACCACCAGGAACGCCCACATCCCATTGGAGTGCCTCAGCTGTGCTTCAGAGTCCAGCTTCCTGCTAATACCCCTCTTAGGGTCCCTGCCCCCATGTGGGAGACCTGGATAAAATACTGGGCTCCTTGCTTTGGTGTGACAGGCATTTGGTAAGTGCACTAGCAGATGGAAGATCTCTGTTTTGTGTCACTCTGCCTTTCAAACAAAAGAAAATACATAAAACTTTATAAAATCTCCATATTTTACCCTTATTGGTCCAGGGTAAGGAATTCATCATTGGCCAGCGCTGTGGCTTAACAGGCTAATCCTCCGCCTTGCGGCGCCGGCACACCGGGTTCTAGTCCCGGTCGGGGCACCGGATTCTATCCCGGTTGCCCCTCTTCCAAGCTAGCTCTCTGCTATGGCCCGGGAGGGCAGTGGAGGATGGCCCAAGTCCTTGGGCCCTGCACCCGCATGGGAAACCAGGAGAAGCACCTGGCTCCTGGCTTTGGATCAGCGCGATGCGCCGGCCACAGTGGCCATTGGAGGGTGAACCAACGGCAAAAGGAAGACCTTTCTCTCTGTCTCTTTCTCTCTCACTATCCACTCTGCCTGTCAAAAACAAAAAAACAATCTGCCTGTCAAAAAACAAACAAAAACCAACAAAAATGTGTTTGAAGAGCTAAGTGTTCAGCACCCTACAAACCTCTAGATTCATAGGTTAGCCTGAAGCAGCCACTCCAGCTTTGGGTGGCCCTGTGAGAACATGTCCTCTGTCCCCTGGCATCACAGTCTCCCACCCTCCTGGACTCTTTCGAACATCTCCACTTCAGTAGAAAGGCGATTTCAAGCAGCCCAAGGCCACATTTTCATTGGTTTGACCAATACCAGACTCATATATCCACCAAATCTCCCATTCCCCGCGTCCCTCCATACCTACGTGCACATCCCTCCCCCTCTTCCTCTGGTCCTAGGCCTAGACTACGCTGTGTGTCCCAGGTCCAGCAAAGCATGTGGTATGAGGCAAAGGCAAATGCTAAATCCTAAACCCTTCGGATCCCCAGTCAGGCCACTGTTGCTGAGTGGGCTGGTCACCAGAAATCTCCCTCAGGGCGATTGAGCACCAGTCCATCAGCAGTCCCCAGGCCTTTTCCCACCAAACCCTCTCATCCAATCTTTCTGGCTATGGGTTTGCCTGAGCATCCTGGGCAGATATGCCCAGACATCTGGTGTCTGTGGGTTTCTCCTTTTAGCTGACCAAGAGGCCCTTCCAACCCCTTAGAGCCACTTACCACACATCAAGCTCATCATGATCAGCACCGTTAGGAGAATCACATTCGGGCCTTGAGAGGTGCAGCTGAGGCCCCAGAGCCCCAGACGCCAGCCCCCTGCAGGGCCCGCCATCAAGTGCATGACTGCCCTCCAGCCACAAGCTGGGGCTTATATTGGTGGGAAAGAGGCTGGCCAAGAGGAAGCAGAGGCAACACCAGTTTGGGGTGGACAGAGGAGGGGCAGTGTGTCCTCACCCACAGTGCTCTGGGGCCTAACATCCTGGCTTGTGGGGGCAGGGGCCCAGCAACAGAGGAATAAGAGGGGGAACTCCTTTCATAATCACTCAGCCGGTGCGTGCTGAATCCCTGCAACAGGTGGCAGGGATCCAACAGTGACCTCCCAGGACACAAGCTGTTAGGGTGACAAGACAGTAAGGGGGGGGCGGGGCAGAGTGTGGCCAGAACAGCTGGGAAGTGGAAGGCACGGGTCAAAGGGACTTCAGCAGCACCGGATCACGTTTCTTGTACAATACTGCAGCGGCTGCACTTCGGAGGGTGAATGAAGTTGAGTGGAGGCCAGGAGAACGCTACCCCTGAATGTAGCCACAAGATGGCGGCAAGGTCTCGCAGAGGGGAGGCGGGCCACTGAGCCAGGTGAGGGAGCCCGAGACGCACTACGTTTCCAAGGAAAACTGGACTGTATGGAGTGAGGGAGGGTGATTGGTGGCACCATCTTCCAAGATGGGAAAGACGCGGTACTGTCAGGCATCAAAAGCGAGGACGCCCGAACCTGAGCGACCAGTACTTGGCCTGGTGCCCTCTTGGGGTTCCGGAGACCTGGAGCCTTCTCCCACGCCACCCCTTTTTCTCCTTCCCGGCATAAGCTCAGCTCCGGGTCAGTGGGTCTAGTCTCCGGCGCCCACAGGCTCCAGCGCGGCGAGTTCCTTCTCTGCGCCTGGCTGCGCCCCGAGGACGCGGGGGCGTCCTCGCCCACGCTCGGCTCCTTTGGGCAGCGTGAGGCGGGCGTCGGGACCAAAGCGGCCGGCGCCAGCGGACACCCAGGGCTTGGCTTGCAGGCGCCCTGCCCAGGTCCTCCCCGGAGACCTGCTGTCCCCCGCCCCCACCTCGCCAGGTCGGTTGCAGACTCCGAGGGACTCGGGGATTTTACACTTAGGAAATGGGCTATGGGAGGCTCTCGGTGTCCAGGAATGACAACTCCAATTTCTCGTCTGGGGATTCGGGGTGTGGCCCTGAAGTCGGGGTCCCTGCCACCACCCGGGCTATCCTAGAATCACCCAATCTCGGGATGATGAGGGGGATGATAGGAAGAAACGGAGAGGAGACACCTGCCCAGAAAGAGGGACAGGCGACAAAGGCACATTGCGCCTCCTCTAAGAGCCTAGGAAGGAACGACAGTTTACAGACTGTACTGGGGGAAAGCCAGCGTGATGGAGAACCAGGGAGGCGCGCCTGGCACCCACAGAAATGGTTGGATCAAAGACTGCAGAGTGATAGGCAAAAAGAATCAGAGGACCGGGGCTTCTCTGCAGGTGAAGAGGGCCAAGGGGAGGTGGAGGGGACCCTCACAGCGCCCCCTGAGCCCCGCTCTAGAACGTAACAGCTTCACGAGCCCGGCCTGGGCGCCGCAGGAGCTGCCCTCCGAGGTCCGGGAGGACATGCTGGGCGCTTACAGCGACCGCAGGCGCGGGAGGCGGTGGGGGGGAAGCAGACACAGGATTCTGGGCGGGCTGCGGCGGGCCGAATGGGGCTTTTTTCCGGAGCTGCCGTGGTCGTGGTCTCAGGGTGGTTAATCCCACCCTAGTATATTTCACTCCTCCCAGTACCCTAGCCAGGGCCAGGCTGTGGCACGCGGAGGAGCCCGGAGAGCGCGTTTCCATGGTGACAGGTTGCGTGGAGGCTTTCCTAGGGTGAAGAGGCGGAGCGGTGTGGTTGTCGCCGTGGTGACAGCAGCGGTTGACGGTTTCCGTGCTGCGGTCCCTCCCTCGCGACAAGGAATACCTGGGGGTAGGCCGCTGAGTGACGAAACAGAGGAGGCGGGGCCTGACGACACAATGCCACGCTTCGGGGAATGGGACAGAATTGTAATGACGGCCCAGCCGGGGAGAAAGCCAAGGCCTGCTCCTGGAGAGAAACCAGAGAGGGTCCTTAACCTCCATACAGTATAAATGAAGAGAAATGACGGATGACTGGGTTCTGCGGGAGCGGGAATGGCTTGTTTGGGTGGATGGATGGATGGATGGGGACTTGGCTATCCCCCAAATGCGGGCCCCCATCTTCTGGAGCCCTTCACCCTCTGGGACCCTGACAGCTGTTAGGGAAATGCATGCCTCTGTGAGAGGCATGGAGCAAACCTTCAACCCAAAGACACAGCCCAGCACCTCACCCTGGGAGTAGCAGCGGGTAGAGCTGGCTCAGCGTGATGGGGTGGGGTAATTCATGGCCCAGCTTCCAGGACCAGCTATTTTCCCAAGGGTTCCCACCAAGGCTCTGACTTCCCTTTCTTTGCCTGGGTATCCAGTGAGTAGGGTCCAGAGCCCCAGCAGCTGCGGGTCTGCATCTCAGCTGATCCTTCCCCAGGAACCCTGCTATGGAGAGTGAGGAGTGGACTGGAAGCAGCTCCCACTCTGGGGTTGGGGGTGGTTCTGAAAACAGCTTCTCTGAGCCTCATCAGATGGGGAGTAGTCTGAGGCCCCTGGGTGGGAAGCTTCAGAATCCACGTGTTGAGCCTCCTCTCTCCCATCTGCTTTGGATATTCAAGGGCCGCCAGCAGGCACTGTTCCCTACTGTATATGTGGGAAGATGGGGCGGGGGGAGCGGCTATAGGGGCAGCCCAGCAGAGTCCCTAATTGCCATGGTCAAAAGTCTCCAGGATGTGGGAGGCAGGACTAGGTACCCCCACTTGCATTTAAGGAGATTGTCTTAGCTGAACGGAGACCTGGGATTAGCTATCCTTTTGGAATGGCGAGGGCAGGATTCAGAATGACACAGCTAATCCACGGTTTGATTCGACACTTCTCATCCTGTTTGCCCCCTGGGATGGGGCAGGGGAGAGAGGCACCAGTATCAGTTCTGCACCTGCTGTTTGCTAAAGATGGAGCACTCTCGAGCTGTGGTCACCACCCCTCTCTAAACCTCATCACCGGCTAGGTCTGGTTTTCCAGGGAAGACTCGAATGCTCCCTCTGAAGGAGCTGCTGGGTCGCTGAGGGCAGACACAGCCTCTGTCCCAGGGTTACAGAAGTGCTGTCATTGAACAAGACACAGAAATCAGCCAGAGGCTATGGAGGACATCACAACTATTTTGTCTATGTTAAGCATCTTGTTCAAAATAGCAGGCCTAAGAAAGTCGGTGGTGCAGCAGGTTAAACCAAGACTTGGGACCGCTGCATCCCATATGAGCGTGCTGGGGTGAGTCTAGGCTGTTCTGCTTCTGATCCAGCTTCCTGAGAGTGCATTCTGGAAGGCAGCAGATGATGGCTCAGGCTTGGGCCCCTGCCACCAAAGTGGGAGACAGATGGAGCTCCTGGCTCCTGGCAGACATTTAGAGAGTGAACCAGCAGATGGAAGATCTCTCTCTCCCTCTCTCTCTCTGTCACTTTACCTTTCAAGTAGGTGAAAGTAAGTATTTTTTTTTTTTAAGATTTATTTATTTGAAAGGTAGAGACAGAAGGAGATAGAGAGAGAGAGAGAGAGAGAATCTTCCATCTGCTGGTTCACTCCCCAAATGGCCATAATAGCCAAGACTGGGCCAGGTCAAAGCCAGGAGCCAGGATCTTCTTCTGGGTCTCCCACGTGGGTGCAGGAGCCCAAACACTTGGGCCATCCACCACTGCCTTCCCAGGCCACAGCAGAGAGCTGGATCAGAAGTGGAGCAGCCAGGACTTGAACTGGTGCCCACATGGGATGCCAGCATTGCAGGCGGAGACTTAACCTTCTATGCCACAGCACCAGCCCTGAAAAGAAGTATTTTAAAACAAAAGCAAAACAAACAGACAAAAAAACCCCACAAAATAATAGGCCAAAAGTGGTAAACCTGGGAGTGTTTCATCCGGAACAAAACATCCAAGGGAAGAAGCCTGCCAGGCCACAAATTGATGAGCGGAAGAGAGGCTCACTGTCCCACAGGCCCAGGGGTTAGAAACAGGCTGGGAGTTATGGGGAACAAACCTCCTCGGGCTCAGCCCAACAATTTCGTTCCAACAGAACCATCCAAAAGGCAAAATATGGCTCTGGGGGGACATAAGGTGTTGGTACCTGGGCGACACTCTGTTTGCTGAATTGCGGAGAGACTTGGCCTGATAAGGTTCAGGGCACAGGGCATGGGGAGCAGGCTCTCGCTCACTCCTCATGGGAACAAGAGCTGAGCAAGGGAAGCTGGCGGTCCTGATAATGACACCAGGTGGGTGGCACCTGCGTAGGCGAAGCCGGATGCTGGAAAGCACTCTGTAAACAAAGCTCAAAGAGTGTGCAACCGTGGGCCCCTGCTGCCGGCCGCTGTGCACAGGAAGGACTGGGTGGGAGGCAGGGAGGGGCTGCAGCCACCCTGCACTGGGAAGATGGGCCAGGCCGGGGAAGGCAGGGCTCGCCGACGCACTGCGTGCAGACAGTGCAGGTGGAGAACAGAAGGCCTAAGGGGACACAGCAATGGAGCCTGCAGTGGGGGTCTCCCCAGGCCCAGCCTTCTGGGGCCTCTGCTCTTCCCACTACCAGCCCCTGGTTTCCTGGACACTTGGGAAGTCACGCAACCAGCCAGACAGTAGAAAAAATACCTTTTTATTAATTATCCTGAATAATCCATTCATTTAATGCAGGGTGTGTGTCAGAGATTAGGTGCTGGCACATGGATGAGGGGACACGTGCAGGAGGGACGGCGGCAAAGGGGGATGGTCCTCCACTTCCCACGAACTCGCAACAGCAGCGTGAACACACAGAACCGCGGGCAAGAGAGTCCTTCCTCGGGAGTCTCCTCTCATCCCATTCTGCCAGGAGGAGTCCCGGGGTGGTCCCTAGAGGTGCCAAGGCATCTGGAAGTTCTGGGCCGGGAGTGGGGTGCAGTGTGTGGCCTCAAAGTTATGTAGGTGTTTCCGAGCCTGGTGAAGAAGGGATGGGGCAGTGGGGTGCAGAGCCGTGTAGGGCGCAGCAGCTGCCAGACCCTCCCCCCACTTCCACCCTCCTCTGCACCTAGCACCCACCCCAGAAAAGCAGCCGCTCTCAATACTTACGAGGGACCCCCCCATCCCCAAGTCCTGTCTGGGACCCCTGGCCAATCAGACCCCCTTCCCTACTTCCCCCTCCTGAGCTCACCAGAAACAAAGCCAGCTGTCGCCGTCCATCTGCACTCATGTCCTCCCCTGTGGAGAGGGACACTCAAACACAGGCCATGCCCCTGGGTATTCGTCCCCTTCCCAGGCTCCTCCGCACCCTCTCCTACCCCAGGAGCCCCTTACCCACGCTCCAGGGGAAATCAGGCCCGTGTTCTGCCTGGTAGGAGCGGAGCACAGACACACACCAGTCCTCTTCCACCTCCCATCGGCTGTATATTGAGGCTGGTCAGGGAGAGAGACGAGGGCCCGTCAGCAACCTGGCCCCGCCAGGCGCCCTCCCCACCCCACAAGGCTTTGACCATCCCCTCGCACCTTCCTCCAGCTGTGAGGAGGCTTCCAGCCACTGCCTCACCACTCGAAGGCCCTCCTCCGCCATCACACGTGGGTACCTGCGGGGGGCGCGCCGGGCAGGGGGTCAAGAGCCGTGCTGCTTCCCTCCCGAGGCTGGTGTCAGTACACCCGCGTGTACCCTCCCCCCACACCTGCCCTCCTCCTGCTCTCACCGATACTGCAGGAGCTTCAGCAGGAGGTCATTGCCTCGGTTGGACATGATGTCCTCAGGAACCCTGGAGGTGAAAAGAATTACCCCGGAGGGGCCGGAAGTTGCGGGGGAAGGATCTGGATGCCTGGGTTTCTGGTGGGCAGAGGTGGGAGGGGCAACTCCAGAGCCAGCTCCGGGATCTGGGGAGCACTCACGTGGTGGTGATGATCTCATCCTTGGTTCTCCGGATCAGTAGCACAGGGCCCTGGTACCTTCGGAGAACACAGCAGTGAGGACGGGGAGCTCAGAGGGAGACAGGCGACAACTGGCCCTTTCCCACCCCTGCACTGGCAGCCCTTCAGCCATAAGGGACAGTCAGAGCATTTAAGAATGGGCAAGGGGTCTGGCGTGTGGCGTAATGGGTTAAGGTACCACCTGCTGTGCTGGCATCCCATGATTTGAGCCCCGGCTGCCCCACTTCCTGTCCAGCTCTCTGCTTATGGTCTGGGAAAACAGCAGAAGATGTCCCAGGTCCTGGAGCCCCTGCGCCCACATGGGAGACCTGGAAGACGCTCCTGGTTCCTGGCTTCTGCCTGCCACAGCCCCAGCCATTGCAGCCTTTTGGGGAGTGAATCAGTAGTTGGAAAATCTCTCTATCCCCCTCACCCCCCATCCCTGCCTTTCAAATAAAAAAATCTTTTTTAAAAAATGGGCAGAGATCAAAGTCTGGCTCTTGGGATGCCCCAGTTGTGCTAGGCATTAACCCTTTGGTCTTCCAATCATGAGACCGTCCAGGGACTCGGGGGACACAGGAAGGGCTAGGCCAGCTGCGGCGGTGGCAGGGTCACTCAGTGGGCAGTGGCCACTTGCCAGCCTGTTCTCTATTACTGATCTCAGCCTCGGGAGCCCGGGAAGCTGTAGGGTATCAAGTGCTGACGCTGGCCTGCCCTCACCTGCACAGCTGCTCCGCGTTGTTTAAATTGAGGTGCTGCCTCACAGTCCTGGTCACCAGGCCCCCTGGAGTGGGTTGTAAAGGTGAAGGGGAGCAGAGACAGGGCCCCGGCCCAAGATAAAGGTCCCCACCCTTCGTGGAGGGAGGAAGCTGAAGCCCAGGGAGTCCTTTCTGCTCTCAGCAACAGGGCCCTCTTGTCCGCCCATGGAGAAGGGAACCACGTCTGCCCAGGACAGCACCCTGGGGCCCACCCTTCCCGGAGCGTGGGGTGGGGGCCAGGCCTGGGAGCTGCACTCACGCCAGCTGTCCGGCATGACTTTCAAGGCCAGGGGCACGAGGTCATCAAAGGACGCGTCCAGGACCACGGCACTGATGTCTGGGTAGGACATGGCTGCCCACGTGGCTGCGACCAGGACAGGGAGGAAGGATGAAGGCTGAGAGGGGCCCTTGCCCACCACTCCCACGGACCCCAGACTGACCCCGACCCTCCTACTACGTCATCTCCTGGTTTCTCCTTAACCCCTACTTCCCCTGGCCAGGGTACTGTCTGGAGAGGATGGAGAGAGAATCTCAGAGTGTGTGGAAGACAACGGGCAGAGGAGGCACTCATTTGCCCTGATCTCCACCCCGCAGGTCCTGGTCTGCTACTCCTAAGGATCAGGCACGAGGGGGAGGAAAGGCACAGTGCACATAAACAGGATGCCTCCTCGCAGCCCGCCCAGGGATTCTACTTCCTCCCTCTCCCTTGTGCCTCCACCCCACTGGGAGCCACCAGTGATGAGGGAGGGGGAGACGGGGCACGAATGTGTGTCCGCGAAGGGTGGGAGGGTGGCTGGTACCAGTGAAGCCTCCGATGGACCAGGCGTAGACGATGATGTCCTGGGGCTGGAAACCCAGGCGGTGGATGGCAAATTGGATGACCACATCCATGGCGTTGGCCTCGTTCTGTGGGAACGGCACCCCCTGCAGGGAGAAGGGCAAAAGCAGGGGTGGGTCAGAGTCCACGCCAAAAGAGCCCCCTCACCAGCCACCTGCACCTCGCTCCCTCCAGCACGGACCTCTCTGTGGCTACCCACAATACACAGAGATGGTGGAGAAAATGGTGCTGGGAGGGGCTGGCCTCTCCAGACGTTGACAGCGAGATGGACCCCTCCTCTCCATCAGCACCCCACCCCACCTGGGGTGAGGGGGCGTGGCTCCCAATGGTGCCTTCACAGCCTCTGGGGCCCCAGTACAAGGAGACACAGCCTTTCTTCCCTTCCGTGGCTGACCGGGGGAGACAGCCCAGGAAACGGGATTCTGGAGAGGGGCTCACCGTGCTTCCAGCAAAGCCTGGATGATTCCAGCCCAGGACTGAGTAGCCAGCTGTAATAGAGGAGGAGGAGGAGGGGGACTGAGGGTCCATGGCCCACCCAGCTCTCCCCAGCCGTGGCAGGAGAAAGAGCACGAGGACCCCTTTTCCCTCAGCTCAGAGCCAGGCAACTCCTGGCTTTCCCAGAATCCTCCCAGAATTTCCCAGAATGCCTCCAACAGTTGGATGCGAGGGGATGGGTGATCATGCACTGGTGTGTGTGCGTGGTGGAACTGAACAAGGAGCACAGGACAGCTAGGGACACTGCCTTGGGAAGGAATGTTGGCTTATCAGAGCCACTTCCCAGAAGTGGACTTTTCTCCACAGGTGACGGACTCAAACCTCACCCAGAGCATGTGCAGGTGAGGCCCGAGGAGGTCCTATCAGTGTGGCAGGTGGGGACATTCCATTCCCAGGGACAGAGGTTAGAGGGCTGAGCCCACGGGCCTACCTTCCAGGGGTGTAGAGACGCAGCCCACCTCGTAGAAGCCTGCGTTTCCCTCACAGCAGATCACCTGGAAGGGGTGGAAAGGAAGGGGTAGGAGGAACTGAGCCCTGCCCCCCAGGGAGGGAGGGGGTGGGGGTGGGGTCTGCCAAGGGCTTTGCAGGGCAGGGGCAAGGGCAGCTTCCTCTCTAAGGGGAAGAGACCTTTCTCATCCCAGAGGGTCCAGAAGAGAGAGGCCAACGGGGCCCTGCAGGAGACGGCTGGCTGTTGCACAGTGCCCCTCCTCCTTGGAACCCCTCAGTGGCTATCTCTTGGGAGGGGGATTCCGGGTATGTTTTCCTGTGAGTTTCTGTCGTGTGATGTGCTAATGGCCTTCTCCCTCTTGGGGCTCCGGTCTTATGGTCAGATAAACCCCAGTTCCATGATGGCCCAGGCTGCAGCTCAGACCGTGGGACTTGCAGGCACTCTCACAGCAGACGGGCGGAGCTGGGACTGGACCCAGCTTCCCACACTCCTGGCTTCCTGCTCTCTCCAGGCAGACTCTGGGTTCCAATAGCAGCTCTGCCACTTGCTGTGTGGTTTGGGAAAGTTGTTCTGTGCCTCAGTTTCATCATCTGTAAGATGGGCTAATAGAAAAATTCCTCTCACAGGATTACTGTGAGGATGCCTTGCACACAGCAAGTGCTGTCTCAGTGGTGACTATTAGGGTTTTTTTGATCCCTGAATGTCACCTTCTACTTCTTCATCTCTTTCCCTATCACAGAGCTAATTCTACACCCAGGAGGTCTTTAGGGTGACGCTAGCAGGTGGCGTTGTCCCCAGGTGTGGGTGCACAGGGCCAGGGTCCCCAGAACCTCTATACCCCCCCCAGACTCCGCCTCTGGGCTCCCTCTCACCAGCTTCTGTCCTTGGGGCTCCTCTGTTCCCCGCCGGTCCACAAACATGGTATCAATCTCGTTGCCGTCACAGGCCAGCAGCTTTGCCCGGCGCCCGTTACACTGAGTAGGGGAGGGGGAGATGGAATGGCCAGGCTGTGAAGGGCAGGAGACCACCTCCCCGAGGGAGGCAGGGCCGGCAGGGGTTCCGAGCGGGGCTGGGGGGGTGGGGATGGGCTCACCTCTTCCACCAGCCGGGCCTGGCCCTGCAGCAGCACAGGCATGAGGGCTTTCTGGAGCAGGTACACAGAACCTGGATACAGCATCCGGCGCCCCAGGGTATGAGCCACCAGGTAGCTGTGGGGAACACGGGTTAATGGACCCCAACCCCAGAGGGGGCTGGGGACCATCTCAGCCTTAGCACTCATAGACTCTGCAGCCTGCCTCGTACCTGATCCTCACAGCTTCACTTTCCTCTCAGAGCTTAATAACAATAATAATAATGGCTGGTGATGCGGCTCAATAGGCTAATCCTCCACCTGGGTGCTGGCACACCGGGTTCTAGTCCTGGTTGGGGTGCTGGATTCTGTCCTGGTTGGGGCACTGGTTCTGTCCCGGTTGCTCCTCTTCCAGGCCAGCTCTCTGCTGTGGCCCTGGAGTGCAGTGGAGGATGGGCCAGGTCCTTGGGCCCTGCACCCCACGGGACAGCAGGAAGAAGCACCTGGCTCCGTGCAGTGCACCGGCCGCAGCGGCCATTTGTGGGGTGAACCAACGGAAGGAGGACCTTTCTCTCTGTCTCTCTCTCTCACTGTCTAACTCTGCCTGTCAAAAATAATAATAATAATAATACATGTAGCAGGCTGGGGTTTTCAAACTTCGTACTGCAACCTGTGTAAGATACACATTTACAGATGCTCCCCAGCGTATGATAGCTGAAGCTGAAAGTATCCTAAGTCGAAAAGGCATCTAGTACACCTGACGTGGGGGGCATCACGGCGCAGCAACATGGCGATTTCCTGGCGGTGGTGGGGTTCTGTGGGGGCTGCAGCCGCTGCCCCTGCCCGGCATCACGAGCGAGCACTACGGCGTACTGTCAGCCCGGGGAGTCACACTCAAAATACAAAGCATGCTTCCTACTGAACACCTATCCGTTTCACACCATCATAAAGTGGGGAAGCACCCTGGGTCGGGGACCATCGGTAATGCAATTCTGGGAGCTTTACGACGCCATCCTTTCCATAGTCAGTGCATAGAAGCAAAGTTATTATCAAGTATGATTCTCTTAATGTATAAACACAACTTATTAAGAGTCCCCAAGTAAATAATACTTTAAAATATGACGGCTGTAATTCACTATGGTGATTTCAGGGTTCACTAACCAGTTGAGCCCCGTACTTTGAAAGGCGCCAAACTAGGCCACGCTCTGCTGGGGCCGGGGACCTGGCGGCTTCACTCGCTGTGATGCGCCACCCAGGAGCTGCCCGGGGCATGCACAGCACGATGTGCTCGGCTAGACAGAACACCTGGCAAGTGGTGTTCTTGGAAAAGACGATCAAGTACTTCCGGTTCAGCCTCAAGTAGGATTCCCAGCGCACCCACTGTTCGCACGGCCCCCTGCGAGCCTGGAACCCGCCTCTGGACCAGCGCCTGCTCTGCTGTGAGATATGGGGGGTTCCCGGTAGTGCTTCTGACGTCATCAGCACCCACAACTGCGATTTGGTCAGGCTTTACCGTGGGGCAACGTGGGAGCTCTATTTAATCTCCTCAACAACCCTATTCATAGATGGAGAAACTGAGGCACGGAAGGGCCCGGGGGACGACGGAGGGGCAGAGGGGACACCGTGGAGGCATGGCTGTCCCCTAAAGCCTGCCTCAGCTGCGGCTGTGTCTCCCCCACCCCCGACCGCTCCCTCCGCCTCACTGACGGAGCTTCCGCGTCGGCGGATGCTTGTGCCCATCCCAACTCCATGCATGCGTGACCCGCGAGACTAGGGGCCTCTCCGAGCCAGGTCCCATCGATGACAGCTCATTCACAACAAGTGCCTTGAGTCCAGGAGCCCCGTGGGCCCCGGCGCGCCTCTCCCCCAGCCGTTTCCCACCTGGTGATCTGACAAGGCAGCTTCTTCACCCGGTTGAGAAGGGTGTCGGCTGCCCCCCGGTGCAGGGGCTCTGGGCGCAGCAGGGCCACGCCCCGGCGGGAAGGGCCCCCTCGAGACTCCTTCCTGAAGAAGGGGGAGAGGCAGGGAGGTCGGGTTAGGGGCGGCCAGCTGGGTGCCGGGGCTCCAGGGGATGTGGGGCTGGAAGGCAGGTACCGGACCCAGGAGCGGGACAGGGACTCTCCGGGACACTTGCAAAGGGAGCATGGGCCAAAGGAAGGGGCCTCACCGGCTGCTGGGTTCTTCCCAGTGGAAGTCAACTGGCCAGCTCCTGAAGTCAAAGTTGTAGTTGGCGAGCTGCCTCTGTGGCGGGCGGGAGACAAAGGGAGGAAACGGGGAACTGAGAGCTAGGCCCTCCCAGCGGCCCCCAGCACCACTCTCACCCAGGGGCCCGGGGAGCCCAAGCACAGGTCAACACCCTTCTGGTTCTCAGGTGGGAGCTTTTAACATCGGCTGGGCGGGGCGGGGCGGGGCGGGGCGGGACAGGACGCCCCGGCAGGTCTGAGGACTGGGCTGCTGCCCTCCTGTACCGGGGACCCAGCGCTCCTCCGGGAAGCCCGAGACTGTGCGTAGGCATTCGACACAGTGGCTAAGATGCTGCCTGGACATCTGCAGCTTACATCGGAGCGCTTCCCCGACTTCCCACCCGGCTGCTTGCCAGTGTGCACCGGGGGAGGCAGCAGTCCTCGGGCCCCTGCCAGCCACCCATGTGGGAGGCCTGCGTGGAGCTCCTGGCTCCTGGCTTCAGCTTGGCCCAGCTTTAGCTGTTGCAGGCATTTGGGGAGTGAACCAGCAATTAGATCTCTCTGTTTCTCCTTCTGTGCCTTTTAAGTCAAATGAAAATAAATAAATAAAAATTATTTTTAACCTTGTTTTAAAAAAGACATAATACTAAGCATGGCACAGCTCAGTATATGTGTATGTGTGTGGCTGTAAAAGCTTGCATGTTTTTTTAAAAAATATTTATTTATGAGGCCAGCGTTGTGGCATAGTAGGCTAAGCTTCTGCCTGCAGCGCTGGCATCCCACATGGGCACTGGTTCGTGTCCTGGCTGCTTCTCTTCCAATCCAGCTCTCTGCTCATGGCCTGGGAAAACAGTGGAAGATGGCCCAAGTATTTGGGCCCCTGTATCTGTATGGAAGACCCAGAAGAAGCTCCTAGCTCCTGGCTTCAGATTGGCCTGGCCCCAGCCAATGTGGCCATTTGGGGAGTGAACCAGCAGATGGGAGATCTCTCTCTCTCTCTCTGTGTAATTCAATCTCTTAAATAGATAAATCTTTTATATATATATATATATATATATATATAGAGAGAGAGAGAGAGAGAGAGAGAGAGAGAGAGAGAAAGAGTTACAGAGAGAGAAGGAGAGGCAGAAAGATATCTCCCATCTGCTGGTTAACTCCTCAAAAGGCCATGATGGCCAGGGCTGAGCCAGGGTGAAGCCAGGAGTCTGGAATTCCATCTGGGTCTCCCATATGGGTGGCAGGGGCCCAAGCACTTGGGCCATCTTCCGCTGCTTTCCCAGGCATGTTATCAGGGAGTTGGATCACAGGTGGCGTGTACAAACTGGCACTCATATGGGATGCCGGTGTTGCAGGTGGCCACTTAATATACTGTGCCAAATGCCAGCCCCAGTAAAAATATTAAAAACAAACAAACAAACAAACCTAGGAGGGGTGGCTGGAGGTGCTTCTGAGCCCCTCAAGGGAGGGGCCACGCCCCCTTCCCTACCCATGTCTTTTATACTGTGCAGCCTTGGAGGTCAGAAATGCCCCAGCAGATCCAACTGCCAGTCCTGAGGTTGAGTGACAGGGGGACAGTCACAGCCTCAGTGGCCTTCTTTCCGGCTTGGGGGGGGGGGGTGTCTCCTCGTGATTGAATCTCCCTCCATCCTCACTGCCACCTCCCTGCCCTCAACTCCTGCAGCCATGGGCCAGTGCTGCGGGCTCAGCCACCCTTCTGTGTCTCTGGTCACCCCACTGAGTCGGTGCACAGGGGCTGCGTCCTCACGCTCTGCCGGATCCCTCCCGCCTCGCCTCCCCAGCCCGCCAGTGCCACCTGGCACTCTATTTTGATGCCGATTTTTTATTTTCTGCTAAAAAAATTTTTTTTTGACATTAAAAAAAATAACTAAGAAGAAGCAATAGAAAAATGCACAAAAACATAAATAAGCAAACAAAAACAAAACGAGGAAAAGTGGATTTCAGACAGGCTTCCGCTCAGACTCAGCCGCCTCCGTGCTCTGTGACAGCCGCTCTGCCTCAGCTTCCTCAGACGCACAATGAGGGTAATAACGCCCCCCCCCACCCCCCTGCGGCTGGACAGGGTGTGTGTGATGCCTGACAGCAGTGTAGCACACGTCTCTCCCCGGTTCCATAAACCGTGCCGTGCGGCACCCAGTCATGCGATGACAGACCCAGGTGTTTGATCCCGGAAACCCCCTCTCACAACAGGAAGAAGTTTATGGGGCCCCCAAGCCCCTATTCAAAGATAATCACACTCCAGCTCCGGCAGGCCTGGCACAGCTCCAAGGACGCTGTGCCCTGGCTCTCTCCCTCCTGGCACCACGTGGTGTTCCCGGGCCCAGGAGTGGACACACCTGTCCATCTCGTTCCATCCCCACGCAAAGCCGGCGTGGTGTTCGATGCATCCAGTGAGAGGGAACGTTCACAGGACGGAGCTGCCATAGGAAACCCTGGTAGAAAACTGCCTTCTAGGAAATGCTGCAGTGCTTGGACACTGAGACGGCCTGCAGTGCGGGGGCTGGGGGGATTTTTCTAGCATATTCCATCGGAAGTGGTAGGGAGGAAAAATGCCTTGCGTGGACAGTTCACTGATGGAGGGGAAAAGGGATACAACAATGTGTCAACAATGTGTGGGGGCGGCACAGCCTCACCTCCTTGTCCTGGCACACACCCGGGCCGGGTACCGGGGTGGGGGGAGCGGCTGAGGCAGCTGCTAGCGAGACACAGTCTGGCACCTTTCTAAAACCTCTCACCTTGTTTTCTGCAGACTGATTCCGATGTGTGGCTTCCAAGATGGTGATGAACTGTCGATACTGGGGGTTGGTCCAGCGGCCAATGCCTGGCACACAGAGAGGAGGAAACAGGGTTAAAAGACAAAAATCAAAAACAAAACAAAACAAATAAACAAAAAACCCAGGAAGCCAGATGCCTAGGCTTTAGGGGAATAACTTTTTTTTTAAAAGATTTATTTATTGGGGCAAGCATTGTAGTGTAGCAGGTAAAGCCACCATCTGCAGTGCTGGCATCCCATATGGGCGCCAGTTTGAGTCCCAGCTCCTCCACTTCTGATCCATCTCCCTGCTGATGGCCTGGGAAAGCAGCAGAGGATGGCCCAAGTGCTTGGGCCCCTGCATTGACATGGGAGAACTGGAAGAAGCTCCCGGCTCCTGGCTTTGGAACTGCTCAGTTCCACCTGTTGAGAACATTTGGCAAGCGAACCAGTGGATGGAAGACTTTTTTCTCTCTCTCTCTGTAACTACCTCTCCTAAATAAATAAATAGGTTTATTTATTTGAAAGGCAGAGTTATAGAGAGAGGGAGAGAGAGACAGAGATCTTCCATCCTCTGGTTCACTCCCCAAATGGCCACAGTGGCTGGGGCTGGGCCAGGCTGAAGCCAGGAGCCAGGAGCTTCTTCCGGGTCTCCCACGTGGATGCAGGGGTCCAAGCGCTTGGGCCATCTTCTACTGCTTTCCCAGGCCATCAGCAGGGAGCTGGGTCAGAAGAGGAGCAGGTGGGACACTAACTGGAGCCAATATGGGATGCTGGCATTGCAGGCGGAGGCTTAGCCCACTACTCTACAATGCCGGCCCCCAGGGGAAGAATTTGAAATGGGCAAAGAGCAGGTCCTGGTAGGAAAAGTGAGAGAAGCAGGCAGCGAGGGCCAGGAATGTGAGGGCATCGGCCTGTGTCGCTTCTTTCCTCCAGGTCCGGCTCTGACTTCGGTTCTTTCCCTCCCTGGCTCCTTCCACTTGCTGCCTCACACATAATCAAGATTCTGCCTCGCCCGAGGGCTGGCGTTCTCAGTGTGACAGCACCGTCGCTGGCCCTACTGCTCGTCCCTCCCGCCAGTGAGGGATGCTCTTCTTCCTCTGATCCTGCACCCAGCCCTGCCGCCCGCCAAGTCCTGGCCTGCTCCTGGCCTGCCTCCTTCCCTCTCTGAAACACGGGCTCCCTCCCTGCTGACTCCTGCTCCCCATTGCTCACCCCTAGGCAGGGCCCCGCTCCCCCTTCACTGCTAAGGAGTCTCGTCCTAACTTCTCTCCTCTCTGACCCGGCAGGTGTCATTGCCAGGCACCTTCCCACCCATGGGAGACTCAGCAGGAGAAAGAGGCACGTGGCCTGCGGCACTCAGAGAGCTGGTGTTCTGCTGTGTATGTGTGTGTGTGAGTGTGAGTGTGAGTGTGTGTGTGGAGGGGGGAAAATGGGTGTTGGGGGAGCTGGGAAAAGATAATAAACAAGCAAAGGAGAAAATGTCACAGTGGCATAAGAGCTACAAGGAAAATAAATGCAGAATGCACTCGAATTCTACAACGATGTGCTAAGGAGAGAATGAAGCAAGCTGCAGGGATGTGTATGGGGCCGTGGCACAGCAGGTTAAAGCCACTACCTGTGTCACCAGCATCCCATGTTCAAGTCCTGGCTGCTCCACTTTCAACCCAGATCCCTGTTAATAGGCCTGGGAAAGCAGTGGATGATGGCCCGAGTACTTCAGCCCCTGCCACCCATGTGGGAGACCCAGATGGAGTTCCAGGCTCCTGGCGTTGGTCTGGCCCAGCCCTGGCTGTTGCAACTATTTGGGGAGTGATCCAGCAGATGAAGATCTCTCTCTCTCTTTTCTCTTATCCCCTCTCTGTAATTCTTTCAAATAAAGAAATAAATATATTAAAAAAAAAAGATGCACAGAACACTACAAATAGATTCTTACCATATTTCATAGATTCTAAAATGCATATTTTTAACATGTGAAAGCTCAGGAATTTGTAATATTCATTTTACAATTGATAGCAACTTAGATTTCTTGAAATGAGGTAGATAGTTCATAATGGATGGATTCTCCCTTATACATGAAAGCTAAAATAAAAAAATTTAAAAACCAAATTTCTGTGTGTATCAGTTTTGCTGGAAGTACAGTGTTTTGTCGAACTTTGAAATCTTTGTCAAACTGTTAAGAATTACATGCTATTGGGAGACCAGGAGGAAGCACCTGGCTCCTGGCTTCGGATTGGCGCAGCGCTCTAGCTGTAGTGGCCATTTGGGGGGTGAACCAACAGAAGGAAGACCTTTCTGTCTCTCTCTCTCACTGTCTAACTCTGCCTGTCAAAAAAAAATTACATGCTATTACAGTTTTAGTGATTTTGTGAGTATTTTTACATTTATATGAGTGAAGTCGAACATCTTTTCATTGATCGTTATTTAAAGTCCTCTCCTATTTTCCTGCTCTTTCACTTTTTATTTGTTGAAATCTTTCTTTCTTTCTTTCTTTCTTTCTTTCTTTCTTTTCTTTCTTTCTTTCTTTCTTTCTTTCGACAGGAAAATCTTTATTTAGTGGAGCTTTGAGCCTTTGACTATATTTAAATGTTCTCTCAAAAATTTAGGAAAAAAAAAGGCCAGGAAAAAAGCCAGACCACATGACAATGGTTACTCTTGGGAAACAGGAACATGGGACGGGGAGGAGCCCTAGAAAGTGTGTATATGTTGTTAATTGTGTGTGTACTGATCAATGGTTTTCTTTTTTAAGGTTTATTTTATTGATTTTAAAGGCATAGTTATAGAGAGAGGTAGAGACAGAGAGACAGAGGTCTTTCATCTGCTGGTTCACTCCCTAAACGGCTGCAATGACCAGGGCTGGGCCAGGCCAAAGCCAGGAGCCAGGAGCTTCTTCAGGGTCTCCCACGTGGGTGCAGGGGCCCAAGCACTTGGGCCATCTTCTACTGCTTTCCCAGGCCACAGCAGAGAGCTGGATTGGAAGAGGAGCAGCCGGGATCTGAACCAGCACTCACATCGGATGCCAGTGCTGCAGGCAGGGGCTTTAACCTGCTGTACCACAGCACCAGCCCCAATCAACGATTTTCAAAAAGCTTTATCAACTGAGGGAAGTACTGATTGGCTTCAGAAATGGAGAAAAGCCAGACACACTCAGGCAAGTGGTCCTTGTAAACAGCAAACGAGCACAGCGATCCAACAGGAATGCCGGAGCTATCTCAATTTTATTGACGAAAACTATTCTGAGACAAGGATTTTAGTTCTTTTTTCATATTTGTTTTCTGGCCTCTTCTGTGTTTTAATTAAAAATAAAAATAAATTAGGTGGCATGTACCAATGCCATCTCACTAGTCCAAGTGATCAATTTCAGTTCACAATTGATCACACTGATAGGTCTAAGAGTCATAGGGATCACACAAACAAGACTAGTGTCTGCTAATACTAACGGATAGAATCAAAAAGGGAGAGAACGATCCAACATGGGAAGCAGGATACACAGCAGACTCATAGAATGGCAGACGTCCTAAACAGCACTCTGGCCTCAGAATCAGCCCTTAAGGCATTCGGATCTGGCTGAAGAGCCCATGAGAGTATTGTAGGCATGGAAAGCCAAGACATTCTGGGGAAAAAAAAAAAAAAAGACCTAAATGAAAGATCTCTGTGAATGAGATCCCAGTGGAAAGAATGGGGCCATCAAAGAAGGAGGTACCTTTCTCTGAAGGGAGGAGAGAACTTCCACTTTGACTATGACCCTGTCGGAATAAGATCGAAGTC
Source organism: Lepus europaeus (assembly GCF_033115175.1). Classification (NCBI taxonomy): domain Eukaryota; kingdom Metazoa; phylum Chordata; class Mammalia; order Lagomorpha; family Leporidae; genus Lepus; species Lepus europaeus. Next base: position 31,926,610 of record NC_084829.1, read on the forward strand.
GGCGAACCCTAAAGGTTTCCATAGCCTTGGCAACTCATGACTAGAGCCTAGGGAGATTACTGACACCATAAACAAGAGTATCAAATTGTTAAGTCAACAACAGAAGTCACTGTGTACTTACTTCTCATGTGGGATCTGTCCTTAATGTGTTGTTCAATGTGAAGTAATGCTATAACTAATACTGAAACAGTATTTTACACTTTGTGTTGCTGTGTGGGTGCAAACTGATGAAATCTTTACTTAATATATACTAAATCGATCTTCTGTATATAAAGATAATTGAAAATGAATCTTGATGTGAATGGAATGGGAGAGGGAGCAGGAGATGGGAGGGGTGCGAGTGGGAGGGAAATTATGGGGGGGGGGAGCCATTGTAATCCATAAACTGTGCTTTGGAAATTTATATTTACTAAGTAAAAGTTAAAAACAAATAAAAATAAATTAAGACAAAACTGAGTAGCAGGAGATGCTGTTACACAGGGTGGTCCAGGAGGACCTCCCGCTGAGGAGGGAGCCCAGCTGCAGAGACCAGCAGAGAACATCTCAGGCATGAGACCCTCACCTGGGGGCTGGTGCTGTGGTGCAGCAGGTTAAGCCCTGGCCTACAGTGCCAGCAACCTATATGGATGCCAGTTCAACTGGTTGCCCCACTTCCGATCCAGCTCCCTGCTAATGTCCCTGGGAAAGCAGTGGAAGATGGCCCAAGTCCTTGGGCCCCCTGCACCCACGTGGGAGACCTGGAAGAAGCTCTTGGCTCTGGATCAGGGCAGTTTCGGCCATCGCAGCCATTTGGGAAAGTGACCAGTGGATGGAAAACTTCTCTTTGTCTCTATCGCTCTCTGTAACTGTCTTTCAAATAAATAAATAAATCTTAAAAAAAAAAAAAAAAGACCCTCACCTGACTGGACCCAACTTAGCCCCAGCCTCAGCCACCACTCTCTTCCCTAAGCTGGTTGTCTTCAGATGCACCACTAGGGGCCAATGATTTGCTCTGTCTCTTTATTTTATTAATGGGGACATCCAACATATGTACATAGAACATGCATTCAGTTCTTTCAAGAAAGAGCACCAAGCCACGCCCACCAGGAGTCTCCCTGTCCTGTACCCCTCCCCACCAGGTAACTCAGCTCCTGACTTGTGAAATAACCATGCCCTTGTTTTCTTTAGCGCTTTCCCACATTCACATGCATCCCTTATTGAACTTGATGTCACTGAACACAGACTGCATAATTTACTTGGTGGTTAGCTTCTTCAGCATTCCAATCATGAGACTCATCTGCATGGCTGGGCGTGGCTACAGTTCATTTGCATTGCTGTGTACTGTTCTATGACTTACACCACATAAGGTATTAATCCATCCTAAGATTTGTGGCCACTGGAGCTGTGTCCAGTTTACGATTATTACAGGGGCCAGGGTTGTGGCGTAGTAGGTTAAGCCACCACCTGCTGTGCCGGCATCCCATATCAGCGCTGGTTCGAGTCTCAGCTACTCTTCTTCCAATCCAGCTCTCTGCTGTGGCTGGGAAAGCAGTAGAAGATGGCCCAAGTCCTTGGGCCTCTGCACCCATGTGGGAGTCCCGGAGGAAGCTCCTGGCTCCTGGCTTTGGATCAGAGACCTCTCTCTGCCTCTCTGTAACTCTGCCTTTCAAATAAATAAATAAATCTTTCAAAACAAGGACTATTACAAACAATGTTGTGTGCTGTATTCTTGTAATTCGTACTGTTTATACATGTGCAGGAGTCTCTCCAGAAACTCTGTGTAGAACTGTCGTAGTGTATATGCGTCTTCTAGGTAACAGCAAACGTTTCTATTTTCTTTTTTCATAGCGATGACCCACACCCTTTAGGGGAAAGTTCATACTTTAGACCATTCTCAGCTATTCCCCCTCAAGGTCCACCACCGTATTCATTTGCAGAAGCAGGTATTTAATAGTTACCCGGCGATGTACAGATCTGAGCCTTGGCACCTACCTCGGAGGCAGGCCACGCCTGCCAGGAGCAGCAGCAAGGTCCCGGCATAGTGGGAAAACGGCACCACTTTGGACAAACTCAAGTAACCTGGGAGGGAAGAGGGCCGGTGTAGGGAGCTCTCTCCGGGGTCCTCCGCTGCTTTTCGCAGTGTGGTCCCCACCCGCACCCCACGCCCTCTCTGTGGGACAGCCACTCCCTCTGAGGAAGCAGATGCCTGGGAGAGGAGGGAAGCCAAGCCATCTTCACAGGTTCCCCCTTCCTCTTTAGGGGGTTTGGCTCGAAGCCGACAGCCTGCCCGTATCCTGCCCCAACCACCTCTGAAACCACACTGACCTTTCCTGTACAGGTAGAAGAAGGCGAAGGGAGAGGAGTAATAAGAGATGGACCAGAAGACTGAAGCCTGCAGCAGAGAGACGGGGACAGGCAGTCAATACGCAGGCACGCACGACCACACACACCGCGCCAGCATTTCCAGGCCTGGGCTCTGAGCAAGGTGGGTAACTCAAGGGATGGCAGAAGGAGAATCTATTCTGCACATGCGTTACAGACACAGTGGGTGCTGGGTGCGTGTCGATAGGTAGAGTGTGCTGGGAGCTAACGGGGGCTGGGAAAACAAGGTACAAGTTCTGCCTCCTGCCTTGGATCATCTCTAGTCATAATTCCATCACACTTAAAAAGCCAGGCTCTCTGCAGACTCAGGTTAATCAAGCCCCTTCCATCGGCCTTGCTCCGGACAGCCCCCTGGACTGGTCCCCAGAGAGATGCACACACATCCCCACAGGAACCCTGCCAGAGAGAACAGCTGTCGCTTCAGCCAGAGAGGTTAGTTGCCAGGCAGGACAGGTCACTGGGGACTGCAGGACTCAGCGCCTGCAAAAACATGGTCCCAAGAGTAAACATGTTTTCTTCAAGGCCCAGGCTGCCCCAGGAAAGCGGTTCTACGTACCCAAGGGGAGTGCCAAGCGTGTGTGCTTGATAACATGTCTGTGCGTTGTGTTGGGGAGTCTACAGAGCCAGAGAATCCCCTGCCCCCTGGGGCACTGCCTTTCCCCAGGCTGGGCAGGAGGAAGCTCAAGAGGGCAGCTGGGCCTGCAGAGACGCAGAGTCCCAGATGCCAGGGCAGACGTACCAGCGCCAGGATGCTGTCGGCATGCTTCTCCAGGGCACGGGGCTGATAGTACGTATCCTGTCAAAACAGATGGCCCGCTTAAGGACCCTGCCCATCGGCAGGTCCCTCCTCCTCCCTTCCCGAAGCCCTGATGTGTGTCCTCTGGTTCCAGCCTCCTTAGCTATCCTCCTAGGGGCGCCCCTGGCCCCACAGCCCCACCCTCTACTCGGAGCCTGACTTCCCACCATGAAAGCAGCCACAGGATACCAGACTCAGAAGCAAAAGTGAAAGCATCATTGGATGACTTTTGTGGCTTTTCCACAAGCGGTTTTAGGTGGGTGTGTGCATAGAGGGAGAGAGGGGTTAAAGAAGAAAGACACCATTCAGAGGGAAAGAGTGGCACCAGAAATAAGAGCAGGATGATTAAGAAACAGAATGTGTTTAAGGATTAGCTCGTAGGCATTGGTACACACAAACTGAGACGACCAATAAGAAGAGGAAAGAATATTTAGGGGAACAGCCTACCCCCATCCCCACCCCCCAGTTTTCATGAATGCCATGACCCCGGGGGTCTCCACCCAGGTCTGGGAGAGTGAGGGGAAGGCCCGTGCATGGAGGTGTGATATGTAGAAGTCATTTTGAAATTCAAGGCCAGGGCAAAGGGAAGAAAAAACGGAGCCGTGGGAGGTACCAAGAGGCACCGAGGAAGCCACTGGAAGTTTGACAGCAAAATCCGCCAGCTCCCAGGATCTCTCCAGCACTCAGGACTCAGTTGGGACCGGCAAGAACCATGACACACAGGGTGGGGGGACTCGGAGGGGAAAGAGCAAGGACTGGCCGTGGAATGGAACAGCGGCCCTCAGACAGCGATAAGGAGGAGAAGCGGCCAGTCCACAAGCATAACTTGGATCTAGGACGCACAAAAAGCGCAGACTTTTCAGACAACCGGCTTGACAAGCAGACTCCCCTCAGTTCCAGTAATGGGCGCTTCTAGGGAGCAAAGGCCGTAAAGGGTTTGGACCGTACCATGTTCTTAACCAGGGGGGGCACTCGACTCACCCAGGAGCTGGAAGGGGGGTTAGTGACTGAAGTTGGAGTCTCAGGGGCGCTGGACGGGGCCCTTTCAGAGTCCCTCTCCCGGTAGATTTTGTAGAGCCGGGGGCCTAGGACGCAGCTCAGCAGCTTCGCCATGGCCCCGGCTCGGGCCGCTGCTCTCCCGGCAGCAGGTCCCCCTGCCGGCCCCGCCCTCCTGGCTCGGAGGGGTTGCGTGCCCTTGACGTCAGCACGTATCGGCTCCGCCTCGAGGCGAGTTGAGACATTTTCTGCGCTTCTTAAGAAGGTAGCGCGCAGTTGGACCTACGGGAACGGCAATGGTCAGAAACTAGTTGAAGGCGTTTGGAACGCGGAGAGTTAAAGTTATAACGCGTGGTTGAATCGTCCCCCCCATGCCTTAATGTTGGCAGACTCTCGAGCCACAGTGGAAACGCTGGGTCAGATTAGGAGCAAGAACTGCAAAAAACGTAAGGTATCTGGAAATGCACTTCATGAAAGAAATGCGAGATGGTTTGAGGGAAACTATAAAAAGTTACTGAAAGAGGAAACGAAGGCTTGAATAATTGGAGAGCTGCGCCATGACCATGGAGAGGAAAAGTCAGCATTGTTAAGATGAATGGAATACTTGTTAAATGAAAGCGGCCACTTTTAAGTGTGGACAAATCTCAAAACAGAAAAATAAACCCACACACGAATACACAGAATATGATATCATTGTATGAAATTCAAAATCACGTGAAATTTAATGATAAAGCAAATGGAGAACTAGCAAATTTAGAGTAGTGGTTTCACACTATATAGGAGCTTTGAAATGGGAATACTCTGTTTCTTAATACATGTACAGGCTATTTTTCTTTGTACCTTATACTTACACAATATATAAGCTCTTTTGCTTTTTATTGAAGTAAACGCATATATGGAAAAGCACACCTATCCAATACATCCGTGTAATCAGCACCCACATCAAGAACAGATCGTGGAGGCCGGCACTGTGTGTAGCGGGTAAAGCCGCCACCTGCAGTGCCCGTATCCCATATGAGCGCTGGTTCAAGTCCTGGCTGCTCCACTTCCACTTCCTATCTGGCTCTCTGCTGTGGCCTGGGAAAGCAGTGGAGGATGGCCCAAGTCCTTGGGCCCTTGCACCTGCGTGGGAGACCCGGAGGAAGCTCCTGGCTCCTGGCTTCTGAGCGTATTTGCGAAACTCCGGCTGTTGCAGCTATCTGGAGAGTGAGTCAGTGGATGGAAGACATCTCCCCCTCCCCTCCCACCTCCTCTCCCCCTCCCTCTCCCTCTCCCCCTCCTCCTCCCTCTCCCTTTTCCTCTTTCTTTCCGCCTCTGCCTCTCTAATAAATAAATAAGTAAATAAACCCACTTGCATCCCATATCAGAGTGCCTGGGTTCAAGTCCTGGATCCACTTCCAATCCAATTTTCTGCCAGTGCACATTCTGGGCGACAGTAAATGAGGGCTAGAGTACTCTGGTTTGCGTTCTGGGCTCGTGGCTTCTGCCTGGCCCAGCCCTAGGTGTGTGGGCATTTGGGGAACTCTTGGCCTTTCAAATAAAAATAAATAAACAAACAGACAAGAACAGATCATAGTAACATCTGGAAGGCTCTCCCAGGATTCCTAACCAGTGGCTACCATTACTAACCCCAGACACACACAAGGGCAACCATTATTCATATTTCTCACACCATAGATTGATTTTACCTATTTTTGTACTTTTTACTTCATTAATTTTTAGAGAGTTATTTATTTACTTGAAAGAGTTTCAGAGAGAGGGGAAGAGACAGATCTTCCATCTGTTGGTTCACTCCTCAAGTGGCCACAATGGCCAGGGTTGAACCAGGCTGAAGCCAGGAGCCAGGATTTTCATCCGGGTCTCCCATGTAGGTGCAGGGGCCCAAGCACTTGGGCCATCTTCTGCTGCCTTCCCAGGAGCATTAGCAGGGAGCTGGATCCGAAGCAGAGCAGCCAGGAAGTGAACCAGTGCTATATGGGATTCCGGCGCTGCAGACGGCAGCTTTACCTGCTGTGCCACACACCGGCCCCTATTTCTGTACTTTTTAGTAAGTGAGGTACTACAATACGTATTCCTCACACCTGCCTTCCTTTATTCTGATTAGGTTTGTGACATTCAGCCTTGCTGCCATTGCAGTGTAGTTTGTTCATTCTCACTGCTGTCCTGAGCTTCGTTGTATGAGTATACCTGTTTCTCCACTACACAGTTGAACATCATTTATAGTCTTTGCTATGTATGGAGTAGTTCATCAACATAATTTTAAGATAAATAAATAACTAATGGAAAACTATCAGAACTATAAGAAGAGCTGCCTTAAGAGCCATTCCAGGGGCTGGCACTGTGGTGCAGTGGGTTAACGCCCTGGCCTGAAGTGCTGGCATCCCACTGGGCACTGGTTCAAGACCCGGCTGCTCTACCTCTGATCCAGGTCTCTGCTATGGCCTGGGAAAGCAGTGGAGGATGGCCCAAGTCCTTGGGCCCCTGCATTCGCGTGGGAGACCCAGAGGAGGCTCCTGGCTCCTGGCTTTGGATTGGCACAGCTCCAGCCGTTGCAGCCAATTGGAGAGTGAACCATCGGATGGAAGACCTCTCTCTTTCTCTGCCTCTCCTCTCTCTGTGTAACTCTGACTTTCAAATAAATAAATAAATCTTTGAAAAAAAGAAGAGCCATTCCAAGAGCTGGCATTGTGGCATAGTGGATAAACCTGTCACCTACAATGCTGACACTCACGTCCCGGCTGCTCCACTTCCAATCCAGCTCCCTGCTAGTAGCCTGGGAAAAGCAGCAGATGACCCAAATGTCTGGGCTCCTTCCACCCATGTGGGAGACTCCGGTGAAGCTCCTGGCTTCTGGCTTCATCCTGGCTCAGCCCTGGCCGTAGCAGCCATCTGTGGAGTGAACCAGCGGATGAAGACATGTCTTTCCTTCTGTCTCTGTAACTCTGACTTTCAACATACATTTTTTAAAATCTTTTTTAAATTTTTTTTATTTGACAGGTAGAGTTAGATAGTGAGAGAGTTTTTAAATTTTTATTTACTTATTGTTTTTAAAGATTCATTTATTTGTTTGAAAGTCAGAATTACACAGAAAAAGGAGGAGACAGAGAAAGATCTTCCACCCACTGTTTCACACCCCAAATGGCCACAACGGCCGGACCTGGGCCAGGCTGAAGCCAGGAGCCAGGAGCTTCTTCCAGATCTCCCACATGGGTGCAGGGGCCCAAGCACTTGAGCCATCTTCTGCTGCTTTCCCAGGCCATAGCAGGGAGCCAGACAGAAAATGAAGTAGCCGGGTCTCTAACCAGCACCCATATGGGACGCTGGCATTGCAGCCAGTGGCTTTAACCACAGCACCACCATGCCAGCCCCAAATCTTTCTCTTCAATAATAATAATAATAACAACAACAACAACAACAATATTTCCAGGGGCTAAAGGATGAATCACGGAATACTCAGGGCACCTGCTATCTTCCTTGAGTAATAACTTAATACACTCATCAAAGGTTCTGGAAGGTCTGTGCCAGGCAACCATAGGGAACATCATTCCAAGTCATTTATGGAGTACTGACTGTATACACCATCTTGTGCTGGGTTCTACCAACACAAAGACAGCTGACATCTGTTAGGGGCTGAAGAGAGACGACAGAATATGCTTCCAGACTGACAGGAGGCCAACATCTGGGCACTTTCTCTACATCTGGGCACTTTCTCCACAGGCTTCTCGGCATGGAAAAAAAATTTTTTTAAGATTTATTTTATTTATTTGAAAGCGTTACAGAAAAAGGTAGTGCCAGAAAGAGAGAGAGAGAGAGAAAGAGAAAGTCTTCCATTCTGCTGGTTCACTCCCCAAATGACCACAATGGCCAGAGCTGAGCTTATCCAAAGCCAGAAGCCAGGAGCTTTCTTGAGGTCTCCCACGTGGGTGCAGGGGCCCAAGGACTTGGCCCATCTTCTACTGCTTTCCCAGGCCACAGCAGAGAGCTGGATCAGAAGGGGAGCAGCTGGGACTCGAACAGGTGCCCATGGAAAATCTTGATTTGAGTCTCTCAGCTGGAGTGGAGTCAGGGGGGTGAGGAGGTCGTCTTTGAAGCAGCCTGGACGACGTCCTTTTCCCCCCCAGGAAGGAACAGTGGTGGTCACTTCTTCTCATCCTGTCCAGAGGCCATGTCACTGCAGACCAGGGCCTTTATCTGGCCCGTTTCCTCCCTGGGGCCGCCGGGGCTGGGAGCAGGAGACCTTGGTAGGCTCTCGCCATGGCAGTCTGGTTCCTCCTCCTGTTCCTACACTGGCCCTTCCAGGCTGCTGCAGGTAAGCGGCAGGAGGAGGGGGCCCCTCAGCTATTTTCAAGGTTGGACAGGGACGACTGCTGTTTCTCCTGAGGCCTGGGCAAGGCATCTGAGTCAAGAAGATACATTTACCCCACCTGAACCCTCTTTACCTCCAGTGCTGGGGAAGCCCCAGAGGGAAGGAGGATGGGTGGAGTTTCCTGGAGAAAACAAGAACCAATGAGTAAATGCTGGAAGAGATGCCGGCATTTCGAATATCCCAGCCTTTGCCCTCCCGATGCTCTCACTCTCCGAGGCCGAGGCACATGGAGGAAAGCTTTTCCTGTAGCTGTTACTAGAGAAATGTGCCCACCAGCCAAGGCAGGGCTGGGGAACCCCAGAGCGGGAGGAAGCCCGGGGCTGGAGGTCGAGTTGGCTGGGGGGGGGGGGGGGGGGATGTCCGTTTGATGGAGGTCTCTGGCCTCACACAACCCTCTCCCCACAGACAACATCCGGGATGTCTATGTGACCCTGGGGGAGGCCCTGGAGCTGCCCTGCCCCTCACCGCCCACCCTGCATGGGGACGAACTCCTGGCTTGGTTCCACAGTTCTGCTGCAGGCTCCTCTACCACCATGGTGGTCAAAGTCAAAATCACCAAGTCCATCGCTGGCCTTGGGAAAACTGGAAGGGAATCCAGGGCCAAGCTGCTGGGCAACTATTCTCTTTGGCTGGAGGGGTCCCAGGAGGGAGACGCTGGGAGGTACTGGTGCGCAGTGCTGGGTCAGCGCTACAAGTACCAGAACTGGAGGGTGTATGATGTCTCCTTGCTCAAAGGTGAGCAGGGGTGTGCAGAGCAGTGGCTGCGGGGGGGAGGGGGATGCCCAGGGCAAGAGCTAAGCTGTCCCTCTCCCCCTCTTCCCAACAGGATCCCAGTTATCTGCAAGGGCTGCCGATGGGTCCTTCTGCTCTCTCCTCCTCTGTTCTGTGTTTCCTGCGAGACGCCTGGACTTTGTAACATGGCTGGAGGGGAAGGGTCCCGTGAGGGGCCGTGTTCAGTCCTTCTGGAGTGAGGGGGCTGCTCTGCTTTTGGTGTGTCCCGGGGAGGGACCTCCTGAACCCAGGGGCCATAGACCGAGAATCATCCGCTGCCTCGTGTCTCAGAACAAAGGGGTCAGCTTTAGCCTGGCAGGTAAACTGAGGGAGCAGGTGGGCAGGGCTGTTGCCCCCAGCACATCTCCCACCTGCTGGTCAGGGAAGCAGGTGGGATAGGAGGCAAATCGAGCCGGGTCAGGAGTGACTTCTGGTGGAGTTGACCATTGCCTGGTGCACCGTTTTTGTTTTTTTGTTTTTGTTTTTGTTTTTTAACAGGCAGAGTGGACAGTGAGAGAGAGAGAAACAGAGAGAAAGGTCTTCCTTTACTGTTGGTTCACCCTCCAATGGCCGCTGCGGCCGGCACACCGTACTGATCCGAAGCCAGGAGCCAGGTGCTTCTCCTGGTTTCCCATGCGGGTGCAGGGCCCAAGGACTTGGGCCATCCTCCACTGCACTCCCGGGCCATAGCAGAGAGCTGGACTGGAAGAGGGGCAACCAGGACAGAATCCGGTGCCCCGACTGGGACTAGAACCCGGTGTGCCAGCGCCGCAGGCGGAGGATTAGCCTGTTGAGCCTCGGCTCCAGCCCTGGTGCACCATCTTGTTTCAAAATACAGTGATCTGTGATTTCTGTGGACTCTCCCATAGCAGAGAGGAAGATGATAAGAATTATTGCTGGAAGAGTTGTCTTTTTTTTTTTTTAAGATTTATTTATTTATTTGAAAGAATTACACAGAGAGAGGAGAGGCAGAGAGAGAGAGAGAAGTCTTCCATCCACTGATTCACTCCCCAAATAGCTGCAATGGCTGGAGCTGTGCCTATCCGAAGCCAGGAGCCAGGAGCTTCTTCCAGGTCTCCCACGCAGGTGCAGGGGTCCAAGGACTTGGGCCATCTTCTACTGCTTTCCTAGGCCACAGCAGAGAGCTGGATCAGAAGTGGAGCAGCTGAGACTCGAACCGGCACCCATATGGGATGCTGGCACTGCAGGAGGTGGCTTTACCCGCTCTGCCACAGTGCCGGCCCCAAGAGTTGTCTTTTGAAGAAAAGATGTATGCACTGTTGTTATAATGGCTCCATTGACAGTGAAGGCAGAAAGAGAAAAAATGTAATTGATTTACAATAGTAAGGCCATTATACAGGGAATGAATGCTCCAAGATATAGAATAACCCGTTTATAATGCAGGAAGGAGGGGCAGAGAGCCATAGACTCAGGAAGCAGAGGCCAGTGAAGGGGCATCCCCTGCCTTCTCCCTGCCTGACACGCTGCAGGGCTGATGGAACCCAGCAAAGGCTCGGAGAGTGAATGGAGGAGTGAACAGAGGGAAGGCATTTTGTCTCGTCTTGAGAAGGGGACTTACTGTGAAGGCATGAAGGGGACAGTGCAGTCACGGCCGGTGATCTCTGGCGTTAGTTGTCCGTGTGTCTGCAGGGGCTGTGAGGTCAGGGAGAGGGGCCTGGAGAGGGGCAAAGTGGCTGGGGAGGGCCTGGGAGGGAGCGGATGTCGGGGCAGGGAAGTTCATGAAACCTGCTGTGGGACGAGGAATCCTCTGGGGCACAGGGAGCCCCTCACTGCCTCCCTCCCTCCCTCCCTGTCTTGTTTTGCCCTCACCATAGCCTTCGTGGATGCCTCTCCCGTCCTCTGTGCCCCTTCTGCGGGCTGGGACATGGCCCGCATCCTGATGCTGCTGCTCATAGTGGGCCAGGGGTTTGCCATCCTGGCCCTCAGCGTCCTGCTCTGGAGGCGGAGGGTCCGGACAGCTCAAGGCAGAGGTGAGTCCGTCCCTCCCAGAGGGCAGAAGAGGGCTGGGCTTGGGCTCTGTGCCGGCTCTTCTCTTGGGGAGGGGCTGGTAGGGGACACAGTGCTGAGTTATTGGGGACTTCTCTTTGGTCCTCCACATGTGGCTCCTTCTCCCCAGATGTCCCGATTCCCCACTTCAAACCCGAAATCCAGGTCTATGAGAACATCCATTTGGCCCATCTCAGGTGAGGAAAAACGAGGGGGCAGAGGCTTAAATCCCCGAGGGGACTGGGGAATGAGAGGGGGCCTGCTGATGCTGGGGTGGGGATGAGTTCCTGGGGAGGGGGAGAATAGAGGCATCATTTATCTGTCTCCCTGCTTTGTAAACCCTACAGCCCACCGGCCCACAAGATCAAGTGATTCTTGGTGACATCTGCTGCTGGGAAGTGTGACCTGCTGTCTCCCTGAAAACCTTGTCAAGGGGAGAGGGGCGGAGGAGGTGACCTCACCATCCAGCTGGTCTCCAGCAGCCCCTGAGCCGTGCATCGGTTGGGGTGAATGAAAGGAGGAACATTAGTCTATGATGCCACCTACAAACAGTGTGCTCTCCTGACTTGTAGCAGCCGGGGTGGGGGAGGTGGCCCTGAGCCCAGAGGACTATGGGATTGAAGGGAGTCTGGGGCAGCTGGTGAGGATGGGGAGGGAGGGAGTGGGCAGGGAGGAGACAGAGGAATCCAGAGATTCGAGCAATGGAGGGAAACTGGTGGGAGGGGAATCTGAGGCTCAAGTCACAGTAGGAGGGAGAAGACGGACAAGGGGAGAAAATAGAACCACGAAGTGGAACCGGGGGACAGAGAAAATGGCAAGAAGGCTCAGCTCGCCTCCAAATTAAGCCAGACGCCCGGCCCCTCACCGCCCAGGTTCCTCCACACTGAGAACAGAAGCACAGGGAAACACGCACTTTTCAGGGACCCCAGGACTGCCTCTGATGGAAGGAGAGGGAGCTGAGTCAGGGCTGGGCCCCTCCCCCACACCCTCCTTATCCTGGGCACACACACTTCCTATGGCGCTCCTTGTGGAGTCTAACCACGGGGCACAGGAGCAGCTCCTGCCTCCCCTGCCACCCAGGGGTCACACCCTATCTCCCACCCCCATCCCCGCGGAGGGCGTGCCCACAGGGGCTGGCAGAGGGATTCCTGAGGGGTGGCTTATGCCGAGCTCTCTGGGGAATGTGGACAAGTCTGGGCTGATGAAGCAAGGAAGGCCACTGGTGCCCCCAAGGTGGCCATTCCCCCGGTCCCAGGCAGAAACGAGCCGGACTCCCAGCCACACCCTCCCAGGCAGCTCCGCCATGTGCCCCTCTGTGTTGAGGCTCACGCCTGGGCCTCACCGGGGAAACGCTTTCTCCTAAGCCTTCACGATGCAGCTGTGCTCTGACAGGACAGAGCAGCCTAACAACGCGGATGGAGAATGAAGGGAAAGCGAACATCTGGCTCAGGGTCCAGCATCACAGCCCAACCGGCCAACAGCTGTGGTTTGCCCTTAGTTCGCAGGCGCACACACATGCGCAGTGCACACATTGCCCATCCCCAGGCTCCCAGATGGCCCTGCTATGAAATATACTCTTCGCGGTTCTCAAGGCCTCCCCCCTGAGTTTGCCACCTACCGGATTAATCTTCCCCATTGAGACTGTCCTCGCCATACCTGGTGCCCTTTCAAGTTCCTTGCCTGGGACCCCCAGCTCCGTCGAAATGCCTGCCCTGCCTGGAACCTGGGGCATCAGCAACAGGCATTTAGAAAAGACGAAAGATTGGGGGCAGGTGTTGTGGCACAGCAGGTGAAGCCACTGCTTGTGATACCCACATCCTGGATGCAGTCCTGGCTACATCACACTTCTGATCCAGCTTCCTGCTGATGTGCCTGGGAGGCAGCCGAGGATGGCCCAAGTACTTGGCCATCCTGCCACCCATATGGGAGACCTGGATGGAGTTCCAGGCTCCTGGCTTCTTCCTGGCCCCAGTCCTGGCTTGTTGTGGGCATTTGGGGAGAGAACTAGCAGATAGAAGATATTTTCTCTATGTGTCTGTCCTCCTTTGTTACTCTACCTTTCAATAAAATAAAATTAATAATAAAATAAATATCTTTAAAACAAACACACACACACACACACATCCCAAAAGACAAAAGATACAGAACAAGTGTTCTTTATGAGCCTGGGTTCCAGGCAGGTTCCTGTAGGGACTGGAGTCTTAGGAATCAGATATTGGAAGGGGTCTGCAAAGGTGTTGGGCTCAAGGGTCTGAAGTCTCTGTCCGGAATCAGGTTCTTGAGCAGGTCTCAGGAGTGTCTGTCCAGGTGTTTGTAGGGCGCTGCTGATGGTGGAGGAGTCCTGGCTTGCAGGCTGCAGATCCACGTGGGGCTAGCGGAGGAAGACGCCTCCCCAGGCGGTGCCAGCCGCGAGGAGGAGCAGGGGGAGGAGGAGGAGGAGGCTGGGGAGCCCCTGTGGCTTGGTGGCCGTGTTGCACAGGTCCTGCTCACAACACTCGTGCCGCAGAATATAGGAGCGTGACCAGTAGGTGGCACGGCCCGGCAGAAGGCACTGTGCCCGTGGGAGGCAGCCCTTCCGTTGGATGATCTCGTTCTGATCTGTGGGGAAGAAGAGAAAACCGAGGTGGGGCAGCAGGAAAGACAGAGGGGAGGCAGGCAGTTAGGGAGTTAGGGAGAGGGGCCGCCGAGCCAGACTCCCACCTGAGGTGCCAGTGCTGATGCCACAAGCTTCCCCCTCCCGACACTCGGTGGGAACAGGGTAGCAGGGTTTGGCGAAGCTGCAGGTGTAACAGCGGAGCCGGCCCTGGGCAGGAGAAGTGGTGAGACCTGTTGGGGCAGCAGAGATCAGGGCAGTGGGGAGAGGCAAACACTCCCCGTAAGAGGCAGAGCCTAGGTCTGGGAGAGGGATACACAGAGAGAAGTGACACACCGAGAGGGAGGGAAGCCATGGAATGGAGGGAGAAGGGCAGACAGAAAAAGAGGCAGGGAGAAGGGAGGAGAGACAAAGCAGGAAGAGAAACAAGGGCAGAGGCGAGAGGGATGCAGGGATGGAGAGAGACACACGGGACATAAACAGAAGCCAAGAGAATCGGAGCTGGGCATTCAGAGTGGCAGAAGCCAGAGCCAGCGGGAGGAGGAGGAGGAGGAGGAGGAGGAGGGAGGAAGTGAAAAGTTAAGTAGATGGCCCAGAGACAGATAAGAAAATAGGACACGACTTGGACAGAGGAGCCCAGCAAAGAAGCAAGATGTGAGATAAGGGATGGGGAGACAGAGGCGGCACGGGCCAGCAGGGAAGAGACAGTGGCTCTGAAAAGCCTGTGAGAGGTAACTTCTCCTCTTCCTCCCTTTCGGGCTGGCCTGGGGCTGTTCCCAAGGGCCTGGTCTCCCGAGAGCCCCCCAGTTTTCTTCCTGGCCTCTTCCAGCCCCTCCCCTCCGGCCCCAGTTCCCTGTCCCCTGAGGATTGCTGGGTCCACCCTTACCCAGTGCCCCAGAGAGGAACAGGACGCAGAGGAAGATGCTGGTGGGGCCCATGGCTGGCTCAGGGCTCCGCAGTCTGGGAGAATGAGCTGCACCCTGAGAGCTGGAGCGAACAGGGAGGACCCGTAAACAAACACACCTAGGGAGTGAATCTGGGGGGCGGAACTGAGACCAGACTGGCAGCTTCTGCTCTGCCTCCCCTCTCATGATGCCTGCCTGCCCCCAACTTGAATGCGCCCTTGCCCCGAGGGTCCTCTTGGTTCTCCCAGTTTGTCTGTGCCACCAAGCACCGTCTGCCACTCCCGAATAGTGTCTGTCACCTTCCCTCCAGCTCTTCCCCCTCCCTCCCCGTCTCAAGCTGTTCTCTGCTCTGACTCCTCGCCCTGTCTTTGTTTTCCCTTTCCCCCTTGGTGCGTGGAGTGTCTGTCAGGGTCACAGCCCTGACCCAGACAGCGGGGTGTTGTGCATGTACAATCAGCAATACCCCCCACACCCCACATACAAAGCCCAGCTGTGACAGGCGGACCCCACCCAGCTTTGGATCCCTTTGATTCCTCCCCCCCCCCCCCCCAAGCCTCAACATTCCTGCTCCATAATTATCCCTCCCAGGTTTACTACCTTGCAGGACGGAATGAATCACAGGTGGGTCTGGCAGGATGGATGCGCTTCCACTGGGGTGGGACTCAGAGGGGAGGCTTGGGGAGGGATTGGGGGGTGGGGGGCTGTGTGGGAGAGTCTGGGATACTGGGATTTCAGATGTTGGGAAAAAGAGAGCTGCAGCTGGGGAATCAGGCCTGGAATGCTCCAGAAGCAGCAAGTCTGGGGGTGGGGGAGGGGGGGTGGGACCGGGAGACACAGGTGCCCAGTGGTTCTCAAAAACTTTGATTTCAGGCTCTCTTTAGACTCCTAAAAATTACTGAAGACGCCACAGTTTTCTGTATGTGGACTGTATCAATAGTCACAACATGAAGCATCTAAACAGGATATGTTGAATAGATACTTACTGGTTGGCTTAAAAAATAAAAGTAACCCATCTATCACATTGACAGACCATAGCTGTGTAAAAAGTAATCATTGCTTCCCAACAGCACCTTGAGAAGAAGGCATAGCTTTACATTTTTGCAAATCTGTTTAATCGAAGATGGCTGGCTATTTACAACTGCTTCTGAATTCAGTGTGTTCGATGGGATATGTTGCTTAGGTTGAAGAATAGGAAGAAAATCTAATCTCACACAGATACACAGTGGAGAAGGAAGACTCTCAAGGACCCACAGGAGGACTAGGCGTGGTCCAGAGGGTGCTGAGAGCATCCGTGGGGCCCCTCCCAGTCCCCATTGGGGCCCCTGGTGCCTGCCGGGGGGGGGGGGGGACTCTTTCCTCCCTTTTTATAAGCCCCATAAAGCCCAGGGCCAGGGGGATATAAGGCTGACAGAGCAGGGCCAGGAGGGGGGAGGGCGGGAGGGAGAAGTGCTGCTCACACAGGCAGACACCATGAACCCCCAGTTGCTGTGGATCCTGCTTGGCACCCTGCTGGGGGCAGCGTTGGGTAAGAAGGTGGCCAAGGCCCCTCTCACGCAGACTGGCGCCCCCACTCTGCCAGCCGACTCCCAACCCCTCCCTGAGGGCCCGGGTCCAGCGCCTCCTCTCTCCTGCCAGGAAACCGCATGCGATGCTACCACTGCAGCGGCAGCGGCCCCAGCAGCTCCTGCAAAGAGACCGTGACAGTCACCTGTGACGAGGGCGAACGCTGTGGCTTCCTGGACCGCAAACCCCAACCAGGCCTGGGACAAGTCAAGATATCTGGGAACCGTGAGTCCTCAGTTTCTCTCTCTTCCCTGCTTCCAGCCTCCCCACCCCTCCCCACTCCTTCCAGAACCTTCCAGACTCAGTCTGGCCCTGGGCAGATGGTGTCGCTGCTGGAGCAGAGCAGTCTGCCCTCCTTCTGGCTCCTGGCACTGGGCCACCCTATGGCCCACAGTCCAGTGCTCGCACCTCCCTCCCTGTGCTCTCCAGAACAAAATCTCTCAGGCCACATTCATTCATATCTGAGAAAACCCTGTCCCTTGAAGGCAGGGACCAAAATGTGAAGCCAAAATTCGACTGTCAGGGATCAGCTAAGAATCGGGGGGTGGGAGGTGGGTGGTTTTTTTCCCCTACTTTTGAAATAATTTTGGATTGACAGAAAATTGCAAAAGTAGTAGAGAGAGTTCCTGCACATCCATCACCCAGCTTCCCCTAAGGCCATCCTCTCCCGTAACCCTACAATAATCAAAATTGGAAAGTCACACTGGTACAATACTATCAACTAATTTTGGCTTTATTCGATGGAGCCAGTTGTTCCACTCAAGTCCTTTCCCTGGCCAACAACCCGGACCAGGATCCCACGCTGCGTTTAGTTCTCGTGTTCTTGGTCTCCTCCATGCTCTGCAGGTTCTCAGTCTTAAAGCCCTGATAGGTTATTTTATGTTCTTTTTTTTTTTAATTTATTTATTTGACAGGCAGAGTGGACAGTGAGAGAGACAGAGAGAAAGGTCTTCCTTTTTGCCGTTGGTTCACCCTCCAATGGCCGCTGCGGCCAGCGCATCGCGCTGATCCGAAGCCAGGAGCCAGGTGCTTCCCCTGGTCTCCCATGCGGGTGCAGGGCCCAAGCACTTGGGCCATCCTCCACTGCCTTCCCGGGCCATAGCAGAGAGCTGGCCTGGAAGAGGGGCAACCGGGATAGAATCCGGCACACCAACCAGGACTAGAACCCGGTGTGCCGGCGCCACAAGGCGGAGGATTAGCCTGTTAAGTCACGGTGCCGGCCAGTTATTTTATGTTCTTTAAAAACTCTTTATTTGTATGCTATGTCATTTTATGGAAAGTCCCTTGATTTGGATATTGTCTCACGATGAGTCTGAAATCACTTGTTGTAGGCAGGAATTCCACAGAAGTGATGTCCTTCCCAGTGCCTGAGGGACATCAGTGGTTGTCACACAAGGTCAGTCACAACAAGTGATCACTCGGTTCAGAGAGGTCTTTTTTTTTTTTTAAAGATTTTATTTATTTGAGAGGCAGAATTACAGATAGAGAGAGGGAGAAACAGAGAAAGGTCTTCCATCTGATAGTTCACTCCTCAAAGGACCATAATGGTCGTAGCTGGGCTAATCTGGAGCCAGGAGCTTCTTCCGGGTCTCCCTCAAGGGTGCAAGGGCACAAGAACTTGGAGTATCTTCCACTGCTTTCCCAGGTTATAAGCAGAGAGCTGGATTGGAAGAGGAGCAACCAGGGCTCAAACCGGCACCCATTTGGGATGCCAGTGCTGCAGGCAGAGGCTTGTTTCAATTTCTCTTCTTTTTTAAAATGTATTTTATTTTAATTTTTAATTAGTTTTTTTTTAAAGATTCAATGTGCTTTGTAGATAAATCCTAAGAACACAATGATATTCCCTCCCTCCTCCCTCCCTCCCTTCTTCCCCCCCCCACACTGCAGGGAGGTGTTTTTTTTTTTTTTGGGGGGGGTGCGCAGAGAATCCCTTTGGGTTCCTTGAAATCACATCCGCCTCAGAATGCAAGCCCTGAAGCCAGGAGTCCAACACCCTAGTCTCATTCTTGCTCTCAGCCTCCATGACCTTGGGCCATCAGCATCCGGCCTGCGTGGCTGTGCATCGTTGCAATCAAGTAGAAGTGGAGTCGGTGGGAGACGTGACCTATGAAACCCACAGGAACTGCTGCTTCGGAGACCTGTGCAACAGCGCCGTGGCAAGCACCGTGGCTCCTGCATGCATCTGGGCTGCAGTAGCCACCACCCTGGCCTGGCTCTTGCCGGGACTGTGGAGCGGGTAGCGGGAGTAGGGGCAGGGAATGGCGTGAGCAAGCAGGGGAGTGAGGGAGAACTGAACAGCTCAGGCACTCCCTCTGTGAGCCATTAAAATCCACGCTAGAGCTGAATGGAAAATTCCATGTATCTTTTGTTGGTGGGAGGGCTGAAGGAGTAATGCGGGGGCATTCCGCTTCTAGCATGGGGTTTTCCAAGCATCTCGCGGTGGTGCGGTCCTCAACCACTCAGACCCCAGAGGACAATGCAGAATCTACCCTCAGTGGAAGGACCTGATGCTAGGCGGATCTTCCTTAGCAGTGGGGGCCACTGAGGGGCCTCACGAGGACTCTGTGACCCTGGCTGTCTGACTTGGTTCCCCTTTGCCCTGTTTGCTCCTCCTGACAGGAGGATTTTGAGTTGAGAAGGGAAATGCAAGGACTATGAGAGGAGAATTGCTCAGTGGACCCCTTAGTAACCAGCTCTGGGGAGTCCCCAGCGTGGCTGCACCTCCTTCTTGGCAGTACATCAGGGGTGTGGCCTGCTTGTAGGATAAGGGTTGTTTTCCCAACACTGGGGCCTGTGTGCCACCCTCAGACTGTAAGGAAAGAAGGAGGCCTGAAAAACCTGTTCCACCGTCCCCCCAGCCCAGCCTCCCAGGGAACCTCCATGAAGGCTTCTTGGGTCAGGGCCGGGCACCGAGCGTGTTAGTTCCTGGGAGGGGGCCTGACACTTAGGTCCCCTGACAATAAATACACAACTGGGTAGACACAGACGTTTATTACTCAAAATGGGAAATGGTGAGTATGGAGGTGGGGAACGTATGGGAACGAGAGTTTGGAGGATCTGCCCCATACCGTGAGGTCATCAGGTCCTTCCTGGGCTGCTTCACTGGGAACAGGACAGAAGCCCCATTTCAGGCCCAGATCCCAATCCCTCCCCAGCGCAGGAGGCCAACTGCGGAGTGCTTCTAGGGGCCAATGGAGGAGCTAGAGTGGTCCAGAGAGAAATGGGAGAGGACTCTGGGAAAGCAGAGTGGAGGGGACGGGGTGCATGGGGAAAGCACTCTGGGGCCCTGTGTCTTTAACGAAATGGGATAGGCCTGGTAGATGTTTTTCAGAACAAAGGGAGCTAGGGAGAGACCAGCCTGGGAAGCCAGGGGCTATGGAGACTCAGGGCAAGAGGCTCGCACTAAGGCACATGGGGAGAGGGGCAGCCATGGAGTGAGTCTCAGTGCAGCAGCCAGAGGCCGAGTCCAGCCAAGGAGGTGAGGAAGACCACGGTCAGGGCCGCAGTGGGCCGCGGGGCCAGGCTGTTGCAATTGTCTTTGCTGCAGCAGGTGGTGTTGTAGATCAGGCCCAGCTTATGGTTGGTTTGGTTGATGGCCTCGTGACACGGCTCTTCCGGTGTCCCACAGCGCAGGTTAGAGAAAACCCACATCTTTCCTGGCGGGGGAGAGTGGACAGGGAGATCAGCTGAGGGGCACGTGGCACCCACCCAGCCTTGGTTCCTTCCTAACTCTAGTCCTTATCTCTTCTCAGTGTAATCTTCCTTCTGCACTTCCTTGTCCCACGCCTGCACATCCTGATTCTATTACCTGCTGACTGCAAGCCTTTGGGCTCGCTACTATCTCCTTGTGAGGCTGTTTGCTCATTATGATAATAGCACCCACATCATAGGGCTGTCATGAAGATGAGTTGAAACAATGCATCCAAAGACATAGGTTAGTGCCCGGCACAAGAATCATCTTAGGTCACATGTTATCACTGCTGTGAGCCTCTTGTTCCATCTCAACCAAAGCCCCGGTTGGGCCTCAACCTCACCCACTGAGTCTCCACCTGCCCTCCCTCCCCACTCAAGGAGGGGGTGTTACCGAGGTACACATTCGTTGTCAGGCATTGGTGTCCTGGCTCCAGGCGGCAGGACTGCCGATCCACACAGCCCAGCACAGGGACCTTGTAGCAGGAGTGACAGCGGATGTCAGCTGGGGAGACAAAAGCCAGACTGGGGTGATGGGGTATCTGACTCACCGGGGGATAAGCTAAGCTGGGAGCAGCACGGGGGTGGGGGAAAGTCAGAGAAGAGCACATCAAGTGGGTGCTGGGTCCTGTTTAGCCTGAAACAGACAAAGCAGGTGAGTGATGCGGCGAAAGTGGAAAGTGGGCGGCAGGTGAGGGTGGAGCTGTTGCTTTTTGAAAGGGCCGCACCCTAAATATCTTCCCTCACTCCACCCGGTTTGTGGATGAGTCAAGAGGGACACAGCTCACAACAAAAACACAGGAAGTCCCCTGGAATGTGAGGATGCCGTAGGGGAAGAACGGGAGAGAAGACGGAGATCTGAAATAGGAAGAAACATGACAAATCTAAACTATAGAGGGGACAACACTTTCAGAAATGGCTTGGAACTTGAGGCTGGCAAAATAAATAAATAAATAAATAAAATAAAATAAAAAAACACACCTGTGAGTACCTTGAGCAATTTGTTCTTCACCTGTCAGGGCTGCCAAGAGCGTGGGAAGAGGAACCAGGCCTGAATGGAATCCTCTCATTCCAGCTCTCCGGCAGGAGGGCGTAATATCTAGGAGATGGATCACTAGATTCTGTCTTAGCACCTCAGCCAAGCAGAGCGGCTTGGGTGCTGAAGGTAACACTTGGATGCTCCTGCTTCAGCTAAGTCAAGGTTAGGGGCATGGAAGGTTTGGTGAGGTGGGGGCGGGTGGGGGAGGTCAGTCCAAGCTGAAGGAGCCTGCCGAGTGTAGTCAGTGAAGCCAACATCACTCTGGGTGAGTGTTCCTGGTGTCCCCTTTCTAGAAGGCTCGGGAACACTCCTGTGCTCCTTGGGAGGTGCTAATCAGTCACTGGAGCCATCCAGAAAGCTTGCAACCCAGGGAGGAGCGGAGGGAGGTAGGAAGGGCAGTGGCTTAGAAGCTCAATCCCCTATGGAGTAGATGGGGCGGGTGGGGCTCAGAAGGAGCCCCAGTCTGTAGGGGGACACCCTGTTGAGAGCAGCTGATCCGAGAAGGCCAGCAAGCCACATCCTGGAGAATAGTGACCTGGAACGGGCTGCCCAGAGGACTGGATAGCAGAGTTTCCAAGAAGAGGGCACTTCAGGGTGAGGAACAGTAACCCTGGTGAGAAGACTAGATCCTTCTTAGGGGTTGGACGGGAGAGTGACAGATGGAGACCTGAGTCCTTGAGACATGGAGCCAAGAGCATGTCATGGGGAGACCTGGTCCTGGAGGCACAGAAAAGCTGGGCCGGTTGGGGCTGGGGGTGCTGGAGGACCTGAGCAGTGGGGTGGCATAGGGAAACAGGTAGGGCAAGATACAAAGGGCCTGACAGGTGAACCAGGTTCTTGGGAACCCCAGGTGCTCACCTGAGACCCAGCCGAGCAGAGCGGACAGGGTGAACAGCAGCAGGCTTTTCATGGTGAGGGTCTTGAGAGTGGCAGCTGTTCCAGCAACCGGCAGGATGGATTTTGGGGGTGATCCGGCTCTGGGAGTTGAGTGGCCTTTTTGGAATTTATACTCCTGAAGGCCCCTCCCTTCCCTGCCTCTGGTAGCACCTCCCTCCCCATTTACACATAGCTGACCAGGGGAAATGACAAGGGGTGGGGAGGGCTGAGCAGGTCTAGGTAGGGAGTGGGCATAGGAGTGAGGGATGGGGGAGAGGAGGCGCCACGAGGGACTCTTATTTTGGTTCCCAGCTTCAGGCCGAGACCCCTCCTGACCCCACCTGGGATCCCTGACGGCCCAGTCCTCTGGAGGAACATCATCAAAGGCCTTTGTGCTTTTCAGCGGCCATGGTGGCAGCCTCTGCTGCTTCCTGGGAAATGGACAATAGATGTGGCCAAGTTGAAGGCCGGATTTGGCCCCTGGGGGGTGTTGGCAGGTGCATGCTGGCAGGAATCAGGGATAGGCTCTCGACAGAGATCAATTCTGTCGCCACTGGGCCTTCCCCATTTCCTGCTCAGCCACAGGGTGGAAGGTTTGTGACTTCATGGCGGGCTTCTGTGACATCACAGCAGCAGAAGTGGGGACTGGGGCCACCTTCCAGGACAGCCAGCCTGCCTACTAAGGAGGAGGAGCTGCCTCAGGCTTGCTGCAGGTTCTCAGGAACCTTAGCTCCACTTGGGCTTGGCAGGACCTTGGTAGCTGCGGTCTAGTGAGGGCCACTGAAGTCTTGGGTGTGGGGCATAGGCACGTGCTCAGATGCACCTCCCCCATCAAAACCTGCTGACTTGGGTAGGGCACTGCAGCTGGGGAGGTTCAGCGTGGGCACAGGCAGGTGAGGTGGAAGCTAAAATAAGAACAGAAGTAGTAGTGATAATGGCAAGCACTTAATTAGTGCTCCTAGCTATTAGCCATTGTTTCAGGCACTTTACCTGGGATACTTTATTTAGTTCTCACAAAGCCCTATGCAACAGGTGTTTTTCACCCCATTGATAGAAAAGAAAACAGACCAGAGAGGTTAAGTGACTTGCCCACATTGCTCAGCTTAAGCAGGTGGGGAAGTTAGACAGCTGACTTCCAGGTGTTCCTGGCACTTCTACAATGAAGGAGTTGGGGAGGCACACGTGCTGCTGTTGTAGGGCCGACTTGGCCTGGGAGGATTCCTAACTGGATCCCGCTAGCTGGTGGCAGTGCCCTGGCTCTTATCTGAGTCCCCAGTCCGTCCGGCGTCCTCCTTCCCCAGCTCCCCCCCCCCCACCCCCGTGTCCCTGCTGATTCACTTTGCTGCCTGGTCCCACCACAACCCAGCCATGGCCTTGGTTCTGCAGCTGCTGGCTCTGCTGCTCCCCAGGGCACAGGGGGACAAAGCAGGTAAGCACTCCCCCCGGGGGAAGTTGTGAAAGGGAAGAGGGTGCTGGGGAAGAGGGAAGAAAGGGTTGGCGGTGGTCTCTCTGTGGACTTGCCGTAACTACCGTGCCCTGGCCTCCCCTAGGTTCCCTGGACGGCCGCCCTGGTGATCGCGTGAATCTCTCCTGCGCGGGGGTCTCACACCCAGTCCGCTGGGCTTGGGCACCTAGCTTCCCCGCCTGCAGGGGCCTGTCCAAAGGACGCCGCCCAATCCTCTGGGCCTCTTCCGGCGGGATCCCCACGGTGCCTGCACTCCAGCCCTTTGCCGGCCGCCTACGCTCCCTGGATCCCGGGATCCGGTGGCTGGAGCTGCTCTTGAGCACAGGGGACTCGGGCACTTTTTTCTGCAAGGGCCACCACAAGGACGAGAGCCGCACGGTGCTTCATGTGCTGGGGGACAGTGCCAACTGCAGGGCCCAGGGGCCTACGCACGGTTGGTGGAGGCCTGGGAACACAAGGGGACTTAGCCCAGACACACACCCAAGGGAGGCCCGGGGACATTCGCAGGGGTTTCCTGAACAAGAGCGCTAGTGGTCCGTCATGGTCCCCCTGACCTCGGCATCCCTCCCCGCCACGCTGTTCCCCCAGGGTCCGTGTATCCCCAGCTCCTGTTTCCGTTGCTGGGCGCTGGGCTGCTGCTGGGACTGGCAGCGTTGGGCGTGGTCTGGTGGCGGCGCCGGTGAGCACGAGGGGCGGGGCTTGGCTTAATGGGGCGTGGCAGAGAGGTGGGAGGGGCAGGGCCAGACCTTCGCTAAGAGCTCGCTCAGGAGCCCTGGGCCCTGGGCGAGGTTTGGAGAGCAGGAGAGGTCAGAACTCGGGAGCGAGGAGGCCTGACTGGAGCGGCGAAGCGAGATGGGCGCGTGGGCGGGCCTATCTGTGGGGGTGGAGCCCAAGTCGTTTCGCCGCCCAGAGACTGCCAGTACCTGGGTTGTCATTGGCGCCGAGGAGAACCAGGGCGACCAGATTGGTGACTCTCAGAGACTCTTGTACGTCCCTTACAGGCGCTCGCCCCCGCATCCGCCTCGACCACTCCCCAGTTTTGGTGAGACTAACTCCACCCCATTCTCCTTCTCCCACCTGCGTATTCCCCAACCCTTCAATTTCCGAGTTTGAGCCCTCCCTGGGAGCAGACAAGTTGGTTCCTTTCTCCTCATCCTTCAGCTCTGTCCCCCCACCACATAGCTCCACTCGTGAAAGTGGAACCCCAGAGTCCAGTAAAGCAGGAGGAGGAGGAGCCCACCAGCCCAGGGGACCTGGACCAGGAGCCGGTAAGGGATTGGGGATGGGAAGGGGACTGGCCAGAGTGCCTAAGGAAAGTGGGCCAAGAAAGAAAAGTGGACTCCAAGGGAGTCAGGGGGCTGAGACACCACCCCACCCCTGGTCTTCCTCCCTACCTCCTGCAGAGCCTGCTCTACGCCGACCTGGACCACTCGGCCCTCAGGAGGCCCCGCTGGCTGTCCACAACGGTCCCTGGGGATGCCTCCACCGTGTATGCAGTTGTGGTTTGAAGAGAAACTCCCACCCAAGCTGAGTCCTTCGCCCTCCATAGCCCCCCTCCCCTTCTTGGTCCCTCAACTAGAAGAGGTCAGTACCATGGGAGAGAAACGAGTGCTATACTGGGAGTCAGGAGACCCAAGGTCCAGGCTGTCTTTGCCTTTGACCTTGCTCCTTCACTTACTCCCATCTCTGCTGTAACTTCCGCGCCTCCTTCATCACCAGTGTCCTCTCTAAACCTGATCGAAGCCCATCTCCCCATCTTAAGGCATCAACAACTCCCAGCTCCCTTCTCAATCAAGCGGCTTCTTTTTTTGTTTTCGCAATCAAGCTTTTCTCAATCAAGCTTTCTGAGCCAGAGCCGTACACCTGCCTCTTCTATTTTCTTCTCCTTGGCTTTATCCTCATTGCTCATCCTCTGAAATTGTCCATCTGCTCTCTGTGAGGCTGCTAGGATGTCCTGGTGGAGATATTTATTTTTCCACGTTCTCCTGGCTTGGCCTTTGATGACTCCCTTGTTTAAACTCTGGGTTCCTCTGCTCGGGCATTCTCTTTCTGGACTTTTTCTTCCTGGCACTGTATGCACTCAAGGTATTCCCCGTCCTTCTAGATTCTCCCCAGGCTTTCTCTCCCTTCCCCCTCTTTTGGGAAGTTCTCATTCACAGCACCCACCTCTCAAGTGATACCAAGAACTCTTCTCTGTCCAGCTCAGATCTCAGACCTGGGATTTCCAAACTGTCCCTGGAGCCTGGCTGGCCCCAGGCATTGCGCACACAGCATGGGCAACCCAACGCATTGTCATCTCCCAACCCAGTTTCTTAACCCTCCTATGCATTGGCCTGATCAACCCAGTTGCCCAAGCCAGAAACTGGGAGTCATATAGATCTCCCTCCCTGCCTCCCTCCCACACAGTGACCGTGGAGTCACACCTTTACAATGTCCCTGTCAAGTCTCCACTCGTCTGTCCAGCACTGGCATCTGAATGTCCTCTCTGCGTTGCCTTCCTGGGCTGCCCGTAACCACCGTGCCATCCAGCCATCCTGGGCTTCCTCCCTGGAGCTGGGGGATCCTCCCCAAGTGGGACTCTCTCCTGACAGCCTGCAGTATTTCTCTCTCGGGACCCTTTGGGCCCTGGCTTTGGGCCAAGGTGTGCACTTTGTCCAGTCTCCCGGCTTATCGCTGACACCTCACACGCACACAGCATGCCAACCTTAGAGGCGCTCTCCTCAGCCCCAGAATGTGCTTTTGCTTAATGCAAGTCCTTTGGCCCGATGACCCTTCCCCTTCTCTCCACGGCCCGACGTGCTAATTCTTATTTATCCTCAGCACTCAGTTCCAGTGCACCTTCTTCTGGAGGGCCGTTCCTGCGCCCCTAACCCCTCCTTGCCCAACACTGTGTACACTTTGAACTTCCTTATTTCTCTCAAAGAAACAGCCTCTTGCGACTTGTTCCATCACAACCTGTATTCCATGTGTAAGGCATTCCCATGCCCTGTGAGCTCCCTGATGAGGAGACTGACCCTTCTGATACCACTGCTAAGCCTCAGTAAATGAATAAATGAGAGGGACTGTCCCTGGAGACATCATTTCTTCTTCTCTACCAAATAAGGGTGGACTGGTAATCCACTAGCCTCTGAATCATCTGCTATTGAGATAAATTCAAGGAGTGATCCACCCATATGCTTCTTTTCTGCCGTGGATTATGCTTCTGCAACAGAAACTCTATCTTGTGCCCTGGGTGCCCAGTGCCTATGACAGGGTGGGGCAGTGAGTCAGTAAGTACCCAGTACCCTACCGCTGACCCCAGCCTCAGGTTTGGTTTGCCCTTTGCCCCTCAGTAAGACACAAGCCACAGCCCAGTCTAAAAGCCAATTCTAGTTTATTGATTCTGAGAGAGAGGACTCACACAGTGGCCCCATCCTTTTTCCCACACTATGCCCTCCCCCCCAGTCTTGGAGTTCTCTCCCCCTACTGCCACCTACTCACCATCCTTTACCTAACCTTCTTCCCCCTTCTACACTCTATGCTGCCCCATCCCCGACCTGCCAGGACCCCAAGGTCAAGGCCCTCAGCTGTGGGGGCGTGTGCTGAGCACCAGGCAGAGGGAGCTGAGCCCAGCCCCAGCCTTCTCCAGTTCCGAGCAGGACACAGGTACCAGGGTGACATCAGAAAGCTTCTGCAGTGCCTGCAGGGGGACAAAGAATGGGAGAGGGAGAGGAAGACCTTGAGGCCAGAGCCTCAGGCCTCAGAGGCCCCCACCCCACCTTCTAGAAAAGGTAGCCCTCCCCCTCTCCCCCTCCCACTAAGAAAGCCCGTGACTCCCTCTGGTTGGTTTTGAGGGTGGAGGAACTCTTGCCCTCCCTCACCTCCTGGCTGTTGGGCAGGTCCCCACCTCCTCGGTGCAGGAGAAAAGGGGGTGCACCTGGCAACCCAGGTCGCAGAAAGAGACAGTCGGCAGCTGCGTCATCTGGGAGGGTCAGCGAGGCGTATGGGTGATCTGTAAGTGCGGCCATGGCCTGGGAGGAAAGAGGAAGTGTTCTGGTTTCGGAGGTCTCCCCAGATGAGCCTGCCTGCCCTCCCAGCAAGTGAGGGCTGGGGACAGGGATCTGTCTGCGGAGAGCTTACTATGTGTCGGACACTGTGCTAACGCTACGAGGTTACCTCTGCTAACGTCCACCCGGGACCCACCTGCAACCTTCTTCTCCCTCCCCCCTGCCCCCACTTTGTCCGTCCCATCCATCCTTCCAGACACAGCTTGGATGCCACTGTGGGGCTGTTCCTGAAACTCTAGAGGGGCAGGTTCCTGGCATAGCCCCGGTTCTGGGGTCTCCTAGCTCCCTGTCCTGCTGTTGTAACTTCCTGTTTACTTGCCAATTCTTATATTAGATGGGCAGCTTGGTGAGGACAAGGGTTGGAGTTCATCCGCCTAAGCCTCCCAGATCCCTACCTTCCCTACTCCACCCCGGGTCCTCCCCTCCTCACCCTGACAGCCTTCTGGGCAGCGTCACTGCTTCCAGCCACCACTGTGCGGGGTCCTCCCATGCCACAGAGGCCGCGCAGGTGGCTGGGGCCCGCGACAGGCACAGTGGAGACAGCGAAGTCCTTAGGGGAAACAAGGGGAGGTATTCAGGGGGCGCAACCTGCACAAGAGGGCCCCTCCCTTCCCAGAGGGCCCCTAGGCACCTCCAACTCCCGCCTGATCCCTCCCGGCTTGGTCCCTCTCCTCACCCGGAAGGTGTCCGCAACTATCTCTGCTCCGCGGTGATTGGTCCACTTGGAGAGGCCTACGAAGAACTCCCGGCCTGAGCCCGGAGAAGCCACGGAAGTTTGAGGGTGAGAATGAGTTGGAAACAAGGCTCAAGGCAGTCCAGGCTCCCAAACTCTGCTCCCCTATGCCAAGACCCAGGAGTGCCAGCACCGCAGCCTCACCGGTGAAGAGAACGTCGGTGCCATCTAGGGTCGCGTTTTCGTCCCCCATCTCCACAATTCGGAGCCCTAGGTCCTGGAGGGCTTTGCGGACCCCATCAACCTTAGGGCAGAGGAGAGTGCGAGGTGGCAACACCCCCAGCTCCCACTTCTTCCGCATCCTTGACATCCAGCTCCTCCCACCCTTCCCCCTACCACGCCGGAGCCGGAGCCGTGGTGCTCACCTCTGGCCTACGGGCTGGGCTCCAGGGCCGTGTGATTAGGGCTGTGTCCCCTTGGATCACGGCCGTGTCACCGAGCAGTGGTCCCAGAGGCAGGGACTCCTCGGGAGGCAGTTCCAGCAGCTGCAGCCCCAGTCGCTGCCTCAGTTTACCACCCAGCACCCCGTGCTCTCTTTGAGCTTTGGCCAGGTCCAGAGCCGGAAGGCCAGCCCCGGCACTGTCCCCGGCCGCCAGACTCTCCGGGACGCCCCGGATCAGGGCATGGGAGCAGCGACCCAGCCCCTCCCCCGGCGTTCCCATCCCATCCACACAGTCCGGTCGTGCTGACTTCTGTTTTTCTGCGTCACCTGTTTGGGAGAAGTGACAGAAAGGCAGAGACAGAGTCTCAGGAAAGGGGTGTAGAGGGGTGGTTAAGAGCGGCCCGGGTGTTCCCCCGCCATCGCCGGACGCCCCTCCCACCCCGCCCCACCCCCTCCAGACCTTCCTCTCCCGTCGACCTCACTCCACCCCACACTCTCGAAGGTTGCCTTCTTTAAAAAAGAGTCTGAGGAACAAGCCCGTGATCCCTAAGCTGCAGAACACCTGTTGCCCCTGCTCAGGGGCTTTATAGGGTCCCTGCCGGACGTCCCTCTTTGGCTGCCGCTAGGATGCGCTCACTCCCCAAAAATGCAGCGGCCCCGCCCCCTTAACCCTCAGCTGCTCCGAGCTGGTGGGACCCTAGGACCGGCCGGGGACCGACCCACAGGGGTTATGGGACAGAAGGAGAAAGCTGGGGGGGAGAGCCTGGGCCTCTGAGACCGAAGTGCTGGATGCCCGGACGAGGAAGGGAGAGAGGCGCAGGGATGGAGGAACTAGAGCCTAAGGAGTTAAGCATCCTCTCTCCACCCCGGCGGGTCACGCTGCCCCTAGCGCGACCCAGTGTAAACCAGACCAAGTCCCGGAGGACTGGGAGAGGTCTAAAACGAAATACGAGGGGCGGGGAGACGGGGCGTGGTTCCGGGGTGCGCGGGCCACTCCAGGATCCAGGACGCCCCCCCCCCCAAGTCCAGCCGCCCAGCTCCGCACCCAAATGCCGGCCCCCCTTGCACTTGGTCGGATGCTAGCACGGGCCGGGCACCCCCAGACTCCAGCCCCCATATGGTCCAGGGGACATCCTCTACCCCATACTCACGCCAGCGGCCAACCCCACTCCTACCGCGCTGAGATCTCGGCTGGGGCCCCACCCCCAGAGGACAGAGTTGGTGAAGGGACTCCTAGTCTTGAAGCCACGGGGCCTGGGTGTTCAGGCTTTTGGAGGGGTCCCTGGGTAGGCGAGCTCCTGTGCTACGATGGGGTGGGGGCGCGGCGGTCTGGCGGCTCCGGGGCATTGTCTAAGCGGGACGGGGCGGGGCCACCCAGGCCACGCCCATTCCGCCCCGCCAGGCCGCGCCCACTCCACCCGGACGGCGCCCCCCTTCCCCGAAGTCGGCACCGCCCGGGTGAGCACAGCTCAGGCCCACCCAGCTCCGGCCTGCCCTAGCGGCGGGGCTGCAAAAGCGGCACGGACCACAGCACGCTACGGTGAACCGACTGAAAATGGCAGCCCCACCACAAACACTCCCCTTCTTAATTCCTGACCTCCGCTCTGTCCTCAAGATCGCCGCTCCCACCCCTCACTCCATGTCACCCGCACTCCAAAACCCTTTTGTGTAAAAACGGCACATTTTCATTCTGGGTTTTATTACTGAAATACGGTTGTCCTACCCACCCCACCCACAATAAAAACCTCATCCAGGTCTCCTTCCTTTCCCTTCATTGCCCTGCCCACCCCAGCCCACACAAGTGCTCCAGGATCCTCTGCCGTTCTGGAAATGTGTCCATTGGGTAGCAATGTGGAAACCACCCAGGGCTTTCGTGGAGAAGATGGAAGCTGGTGAGGGAGCCCCAGCAGGGGCTTATTTCAGGGCCTTGGCCACTTGCTCGTAGGCCAGTTCAATCTCTTCATCATCTGGACAGGTGGAGGCGAATTCTTCGCGAGCATAGGCGTTGCTCAAGTACCGGTGCACTCCCCGGAACACCTCTGGGATGGTGAACCCCCGGTATTTCTTACACACCACCTGGGGGTGGGCAGGGGAGAGACCAAAGTGTAAGTCCCAGGAAGGCCACATTGCCTGCCACGCTGTCGCCTTTTCCCTCTCCCAAGGTCGACACGATAAAGTCCAGCCTTCTTGCCCAGGCATTCAAGAATCTCCATCATCTGGCTTCTCTTCCTATCAAATCTTATCTCCCACATGAATCCTCTCCAATCAGCTTTTGCAGCTCCCACTCTTTTGTAATACCTCTTCATGTGCTGGAATCCTGGCCATTCTAGCCAGCTCCTTTCCCAGTCCACCCCGGGCCATGATGCTGCTTGTCTCCTGATCCTTAAACAAGAACTCACATACCATAAAATCCCCTTCAACCCCCACAGTGACTTTTTATTTTTCACTTGACTTTTAGTCATGTATTAACTTTAGTGCAAATGTTTCATTATCTTATGTTAGATTTCAGTCCTTCGATGGCAAGGACCAGTCACCACACATCTTCGTGTCACTGCCTAGTGCACAGATGTTCTTGACACCACTGTATGGCCGGCTGACAATGGACCATGTTTCACAAACTAAACCATAGCTTTAAGACCATGACATGGGAAGCAGCAGTTTTCATCTCACACAAGAGGAAGTGGAGACGGAAGCTACAAAGTTAAAGCTTTGACATTAGGAAAAGGCTGCTGTGTCTGATCTGGGGATTTGGCAGAGATACAGAGACTGGAAGAGCATTCTTGAGGGTCATACTGGGCTGTGTTCCTCTCAGCCTGTCTGCACGCCTGGCCCATATCATGGGATGTAATTCCCTCTGGGGTGGGGTCTGCCATGGGCGGCTTTGGAGTGGCTGTCACAGGAAGCTCACGTGGGAGTTCATGAAAGAGCCTTCCCAGCAGTCACCCCTCCTGACACAAAGACCACCTACCTGTACTATGTGCAGCTTTGGCAACAGGTTACAGTCCGCCAGGGTGAGCTCATTGCCATCCAGAAACTTCCTCTGAGAGATACCCTCATCTTCAGCACTGGTCTCATCCACTTCTTCGGGGAGGGGGGAGGTCAGGTAATTGTCTAAAATCTTCAAGGCTTTCAGGAGCCCCTTCTCCAGATCTGTGTAAGACAGGAGGCTTGGTCGGCACATCAGGAGGCGCCCAGCACAGTCCCAGAGATAAACAGCAAATGCTAATGTAGTTTTCTACGGGTTGTTCTAAGAACTTTAGAAACAAAAAACTCTCTTCAGTCTCAGCTCAGCACAGGGAACAAGTATTGTCACCTCATTTGATACATCCAGAAGTGGCTTTACCGAGAGATTCCATGAATTCCTCACAGTCACACAGCTATTTGGATTCCTACAGGTGTACTTCACCAAGTGTGGACAATATAGACCATGAAGAAACTCTTCATGGACTTCAACCAATTTTTTGCACCAAAATAAACTTCCAGTTCCATTTTTCCCATGAACTTTTAGAAGCACCCTCATATTCAAGTAGTCTGGATCTAGGGTCATGGTTCTTAAGTACAACCCAATTCTGCCAGAAAAAATAGACCAAGGGCCAACTAACGTTCCCAGGAGCGCAAAAGAAGCTAAGGGACAAATGCGAGGGCCTTTAAAAGCCTCAGCCAAGGAGAATGGAGGAAAAGGCAGGGGTAGCCCGACAAGGGAGGAAGGGGAGAGTTCTGCCGATATCTGCTCCACCTCCCTGACATCTGAACTCCCAGGTGCCCCTGCTGTATCCCAATGCCTGGGGCTTCTCCATTCCTCCTAGGACTTGGTCTGCTGACCCACAAGACTCACTGTCATTGAGCGCTGGGTTTGAATTCTTGATGTAGGCAGAAAATTTGGCAAATATGTCTACCCCAGCCGTGTTGGACTCAGGGTTCAGAGCTGCCAGCTTTGGGTACCTGAAAGCCAATGGGAAAAAGCAGGTAAGATCCCTTCCTGGGAAGAGCCTCAGCCAGCTCCGCTCTCCCAGCCTCCGGCCATCTGCTTCCCAGTCTCCCAGCTCCCCCCCCCAAAGGTGCCCCCCTTTACCTGGGAGGGCACAGCACTGCCTCCAGAAATTCCTCTATCTTGTTGGTGTCTGTGTGGACTTCAGTACCGTACAGCAGGAACGGGAGCTGCCCTCCTGGGCACAGCTTCTGCACGGTCTCGGTCCGCCTGGAGAAGGGACCGGGCATCAAGACAGGAACGGAGAGGGTCAGGGAGAACCAGAGAGGGGAATGGAGGGAGAAAGGAAGAGAAGGGGCTCCGGATGGAAGGAAGGAGGGGGTTAATTTAAGATGCAAAGGTTTGGGGGGTGAGGGTGTGTGTGCTCACACGGGTGGACACAAGGGGTGTTAAGAGAACCAGAAGTGGACCCACCTCTTGGTGTCGACGGTGGTGACATTGAAGGTGACTCCCTTGAGCCAGAGTACCATGAACAATCTCTGGGAGAAGGGGCAGTTTCCGATCTTGGCCCCATCACTGCCAGCCTGAAAAAGCAACCCCCACTCCAAGGTTAGGCCTGGTGCACCCCACTGAACCCCGGGCCACTCTCCGCATCTCCTGCCCCCACCCACATCGGCTGTTTTCTGTGTCCCCATCACACACACACACACACACACTTCACTGAGCTCTACCCAGAAGACTGGGTTCTCCACCTTTGGGCCAGGGTCAAAGTGAGGGCAAGGGCAAAGGCAGGGGCAGGCTTCTGGATGCCCAGAGGCTGAGGACAGGTGGGAGGTACGCAGCAGGGAACAGGTCTTAGAGAACTCAGAGGATCAGAATTCTACAGGGGCAAGAGTGTGGGGCTTGGGTGAGGCCGGAGTTGTAGGTTCGCTGCCCGGGTTCCTGGATTCCATAATGAGATGGAGTCTGACTGAGTACAGGAGAAGTGGGGCGAGATTAGAAGGCAGAACTCCAGCTTACGACACCTCCATCCACGCAGTTTCTGGCAGCTGGGTCCTCAGGGGTAGGGGACCCTGCAGGGGGGCTGCCCTGGAACTGGCAAGTGGTGATCTCATCCCCCCAGGGACACCTCCCCCGAGGCTGAGGGTGATTCATCTCTGTGTCTCAGGCCTCAGCAGCTTCCTTCCTGACAAGGAAGTGGTGGGGGCAGGGACCTATGAGGCCGAGGCCTTAGCAGCTAAGGCCACCCCTCCACCCCTCCAGCCCCCAGCCCCAGGTCCCCCTGCCAGGGGTCTCCTCAGGCTCTGGATAATCTTCCTGACACAGGACTCAGGGCCAGAACCTCTGCGGGGCAGCCTCACCCAGGAGGAAAAAGAGCCCCGGAGGCCAGGGTGAGAGTGAGGTGGGGACCACACCTAAGGGGGCGGGCCCAGGGAGAGGGAATGGCTGCCGAAAGCAGAGGGAGAAACAGGAACACACAAGGATGAGACGAACGAAAGGGGGGAAGCAGAGAGAGAGGCAGGAAAGTGGAGGGTGGGGAGAAGGTGCCAACGGGGCGATGGGCACCGAGCAGAGCAGGGAGGAGGAGGGAGGGAGGAGCTCGGACCTCAGGTCCCAGGCCGGGAAAGAATGCGGGGCTGGGCGGGGTGGGGAGTGGGGCGGACCCAGACCAGGCTGTGCAAGGTGTTGACACCCAGTTGCCGTGAGACCACCTCTCTTCATCCTAACCCCCCGAGTGGACAGAGTTGGGGCGAGTCTCCAACAACTCCCATATCTGGAATGTCCTGACCCAGCTCTCCCTACCTAACCTCAGGGCAGCTCCTGCGGAACTCAGCCCCTGGCCGCCGGCTCCCCTCTGCCGCGCTTCCCCAGTCGTGTAGCTGTTCCGTGTCACACCTTGCTTTCCAGCCCTGCCTCGTGAACTCCACTCCCACTCTCCTCTCCCTTTCTTTCCACCCCACCAGTTCTTCCCAGGCCAACCTCCTCCTGGATCCCCTCACCTGCCGATCTTAGCTGCCCTTCTCAAGCCCTGCCGGCCCCCAGCCCCCTCCCCACCGTCTCACTCCTGGGAACTCTCCCTTTCCCTCGCCTTCTTCCAGCTGCTGGAAGCTTGCACTTTGACAAACTTTGCACGGTTGATCCTACAACTCCCATTCCTCGCTCACAAGTTAATGGGCTTCTCCTTCCGCACACACACCACAAAGACTGCACGTGGAATTTGGGGTAGGGGTGGAGGAGGGAAGGGGTGGAGAGTCAGGGCTGGATCTGGGGAAAGCCGAGAGTTGGCTTCCAGGAATTCGGCCGGGGCCCAGAGAGAGGAGGTGTTCTTTACCTTCACGAACAGTTCGACCTGCGGTTGCTCTTCAGCCATGGTTGCGTCGGGGACCAGGAAGCAGCAGTCGCTGGGGGAACTGGGAGGGGCCGGGGCCAGGGAAGGCGGTCTCACGGTCGGGGCTTCTCTTCCCTCAGACCAAGGGCAGTCCCTTCAGCGCCACACGAGCCTGATCAAATCCTCTCCCTCCAGACACAGCCTCCCCAACGGCCCAGCGCACCCCACGCCCAGCTTTGCCAACCCGGTCCCCTCCTGAGCTGGATCAGAGAGCCGCTGACTCACCGGCCAGCCCCGCCCTGAACCTGGGGAGGGGACTGGAGGGGGGCGGGACTGGGAGACCTAGGGAGTGGGTCCAGAGGGGAGGTCCTTCTAAAGATCGGAAATGGGGAGGAGGAAGAGGGTCCTGGGAACTCTTTCTCTGACCTCTCCTGAACACACACGGCATTTTTTTCCTGCCTCAGTTTCCCTGCTTCATTAATCAGCGGACAATCCCACTTCACCCTCACTAACAGCTTGGGAATGCCCTTGACGAGCCAGAGACAGGATCTTAGGACAGAAAGGTGGTCGTTCCTTGTGCATTCCTCCCGGGCGCCAGTCCTGAGTCTGGGTTGCTAGGACTGTGGCCTGGGAGGAGAACTTGGAAATGGCAGTGGGATTGGGAGTAGGGCACAGTGAAGGGTGGTGCAGAGGACGGGAAGGGAGACAGGAGGCCTTGAGCCAGGGCACAGAGCGCTGAGCCATGAGGCTTCAAGGCAGGGGAGGCCTGCACCAGTTTTAGTGCTCCCACTTCTGCTCCCCATCCTGGGACCCCTTCTGGGCCCCCCATCCTCTCCTCCCTGGCTGGCTGCCTGGGACATGAGGTGCATGCATGGGGTTATCCAGGATGGAGCTGCACTGATCCTGGAGGTGCGGTGCTATTTTGTCCTATCATGGGAATAAAGTAAAGATCAGACAGAGCAACGTGAGTGGCATCCTGGGGACACAAAAAGAAGTAGGAATGACAGAGGAAGGGTAGCACTCACCCTCCCCATCACCTTGATTGGGGAGGATCTACCAAACTCTTTACAACCTGCTACAAAAAAAAAAGCCCTAGAATATATCCCTAAACAAGACCTATTCCAGCCTCCTCCTCGTCCTGAGTTTCCCTTCTGTCCAAGCATCGCTTCTCTTTCTTCCTCACCTCCTTCTGCCTGATAAAAAACCTGCAGTCCCACAAACACCTGGGAGAACGCAAGAACGCGGAAGCCAAACTGGCCTTGAAACGTAAAGAGAAGGAGGGAGTCTGGCGAGGAGTGGGGTGGGGTGGGGTGGAGTGCTGCACTGCTGGAAGCCAGCAGTTAGTGGTTTCCTCTTGGGCTTCCTCTTCTGTGGGTTTTCTCCTCCCTGGGGGAAAGCTTGGCCTTCTCAGAAACAGAAGGCATACTTGGTGTTTGCTCCTGTGAATTCCAGCAGCCTAAAAGGATGGAGAATGTGTGTGTGTGTGTGTGAATTCTCTCCATGGTTACCCTCAAAATCTGCACACAGGCCCTCCCTCCTGCAGGCAGGGGAGTCCCAGGGTCCTCTCTTATTCTGATTAGGCAGTGACCGCCAAATCTGCCCCATAAAGATCTCCCCTCCGGGATAAACTGTGGGTGATGGGGGACAGCTTCAGGCTCAGACAGGTTTGGCAGTCTCTCCTGCCTCTCTGTTCTCTACATCTCTGTAGCCACAGCTGCCTTGATCCACCAATATTGACCTTGGCTGGCTGACATGGCTACCCACAAGGTAGTGTGCCTGAATTTCCCAGGTGACACGCAATGGTGCCCTCTCCTGGAGCTACCCAGCGCTGTCTCAATGGGACCTCAATGAGGCCAGGGGCTGCACTGGCCTGTGTCAGAGGAAACCCCCCCTTCTCCTTGCTTCTGTTTTTGTGCTAACTCAGTATCTGCTCTTTCATTCTCCCTTTTCTTCCATGACTTGGTAAACCAGTCCCTAATCTCTTCACACCCCAGATTGAGGGTGTGTCCCTCCCTGGCACTCCCCAGAGCTGTCACCAGCCTCCCCCAGGTTTCCATAGTTCCATTGCTCAACAATTTGCCAGTGGTAACCATTAACCCAGCCCTTTAACTCTGCTCCTCCACTTATCTTGCTGGAGAGGATTTTGAGATCACTGGTCAGCACAGCCAGGTCTTCTCACCCTTATCATCTTTCTAACCTCTCGAGTGGCATCTCCTCAGGGCACCAAGAACAAAACCCAGGAGGAAGATGTATTTAAGGGATTTTTAAAAAAGTATATATCTTCCTTCTTCACACCTCCTCCCTCCTTTGCTCAACCCCGAACACTAAAAAATAAGCTTCATGGAGCAGGGACTTCTTAGTTTATCACTTTTAGTCCAGAATAGGCACTAAATAAATAGTTGAACGAATGAACCACTGTCTTCTGTCCTTAGGGGTGTGTGTTTGCAGTGTGTGTAGGAGTGAAGGTGTTCTTATCAGATCTACTTGTTTTTCCAAATTCGGTATATTTCGAATGTCTCCACCTCTTCTTGGGGTCCTGAAAGAACAAATTAGGCCTTTGTAGTGTCCTTATTGAGGTGCTCATACCTCTGCACGCAGGAAACCGGCAGAGTAGAGCTGAGATAGGAGTCCTTATTACCACTTGTTTAAACACTCACGAAGCTCTTACTTGGTTGCTAGGCACTGTTCCAAGCGCTTTATAAATATTAATTCAGAGATTCCAAATATTAACTTAGAGTTATCGTTGGCACAGGTTGAATTAATGTTTTATCTCCACTTCCCGCAAGAAAAAAAAAAAAGGTGCCCTGGCCCTTTAAGGTCAGCCTGCTCTTCCTCGTCTTCATCGCGCCCCCAGACCCCTTCCGGAGCCCAGCGTCCAGCTCCGCTACCGAGTTTCCGGGCGGCTCCGCCCCTCGCTCCTCAAAGACCAGAAACACCCAGGGCTGGTGCCCGGCTGCTAAGCAACGGCAGAGGGCGGGAAGTTTGAATATTCGGGCACCGCCCAGAATGCATATAGGCCAATCAGCGCCCAGACTCGGCCACGCGGTACTCCTTCCTCTCTCTCTATTGGATTCTCTAGGAGGGATCGGAAATCCTGTAACCAATAGCGGCTCGGCGGGCGGGACGTGTGCGCGCGCATCCCCGGTTTTGCCCGTGCGCTCCTCCCTCAGGCTCGTGGCGGTTGGCTGCTGGCCTGTCGTCCTGACTCAGGTGACGGAAAAGGCGGGAACGCGCCGCGACTTGCCGACTAGTGGCGGGGGAGGAAAAGTCAAGAGTTTGAGGCTGCGATCCCAGGGCGTGGTTGGCGGAGAGAGCGAGGAGACGTGCACAGCTCGGCCCACAGGACCCTCCCTCCGCCCTCCGAAGTTCCACCTCCACTGACAGAAGTGAGGGTGGGGCGCAGGAGTTTGCCCCTGTACAGAAATATTTGAAGGGGTGGCGGTTGTGCCCAGGACGCCCTCCCACACTGGGGTTTGGGCTCTGGCCCGGCTACTCCACTCTCAATCCGAGGTCCAAGTGTGGGGTTCCTTTCACCCACTTGAGAGACCTGGATGGAGTCCAAGCTCCTGGCTTCAGCTTGGCCTAGCCCTGCCTGTTGTGGGCATTTGGGGAGTGAACCAGCACTCAAGAACTCTTCCTCCCTCCCCCCTTTTTGTTAAGATTTTTTTTTTTTTTTGAGAGTCAGAGAGAGGGGGGGAGGTCTGGCTCACTCCCCAACTGGCCACAACGGCTGGAGCAGTGCCTATCGGAAGCCAGGAGCCAGGAGCTTCCT
The DNA here is from genome assembly GCF_033115175.1 of Lepus europaeus. Taxonomy (NCBI): domain Eukaryota; kingdom Metazoa; phylum Chordata; class Mammalia; order Lagomorpha; family Leporidae; genus Lepus; species Lepus europaeus. Next base: position 31,965,228 of record NC_084829.1, read on the forward strand.
CTGGGTCTCCCACGTGGGTGCAGGGGCCCAAGCTCTTGGGCCATCTTCTGCTTTCCCAGGCCACAGCAGAGAGCTGGATCGGAAGTGGAGCAGCGAGACTCAGACTCAGCCTCAGCCGGCAGCCACGTGGGATGCTGGCATTTTCTTTCTTAACATTTAAAAAGAAATACTTGAGAAACCGCTCCCTGAAAATGCCCTGTAGCTGGCACCATGGCTCTCCACACCCCTCAGCCCTGCACCCTCTTTCACAGGTTCCGAGCGGGTCTGCATTTCTGGTGGGTGACATGGGCTTGTGACCCACCTTCGCCTTTGCTTTCTGCATCCCCACAGCCTACAAGCCCATGGCGTCCACAGGAGTGATCCCAGGCAGGACGCCTCAAGGACCAGGACTGGGGGCATCGTCGGCAAGCTTCCCCAGCCCTGCTGTCCCAGTGCCAGGCCTCCAGGAGGTGGAGGGCGAGGAGGAAGATGAGGAGGAGGAACTGGCTGAGGTGCCTGCGGGGAGCAGGAGGGAGGGAGTTGATGGGAGTCAGTGTTAAAATAAAGGGGTATTGAGAACAGCTGGGCAAGTCACTTACCATCTCCCTCACCCCCCACCAGGAGATGTGATAAAATGATTAAGGCATGCCCTGCACTTATGAGTGCCTCACATATCGGTTCCTTTCTTCCTCACGGGACAGATCCATCTGTGTGTGCTGTGGAATGCAGGACACTTGGGCATTGCCTACTATGACACCAGTGACTCCACTATCCACTTCATGCCCGATGCCCCAGACCATGAGAGCCTCAAGCTGCTGCAGAGAGGTGGGGACAGAATCATTTCTCTATTCTCTGGGACTGGAATGTGTGCTTCACTCATATGCCCTTACCTTACTGAAGTGAATATTTTTTAGAAGATTTTGTTTATTGGGGCCTGCACTGTGGTGCAATGGGTTAAAAGCCCCAGCCTGCAGCGCCGGCATCCCATATGGGCTCTGGTTTGAGTCCTGGCTGCTCCTCTTCTGACCCAGCTCTCTGCTATCTCCTGGGAAAGTAGTGGAAGATGGCTCAAGTCCTTGCGCCCTTGTACCCACATGGGAGACCCGGAAGAAGCTCCTGGCTTCAGATCAGCTCAGCTCTGGCTGTTCCGGTCATTTGGGGAGTGATCCAGTGGATGGAAGACCTCTCTCTCTGTGTCTCTACCTCTTTCTCTAACTCTTTCAAATAAATAAAATAAATCTTAAAAGGATTTTATTTATTTGAATCAGAGTTACAGACAGAGAGAAGGAAAGACAGAAAGAAAGTTCTTCCATCCACTGATTCACTCCCCAAATGGCTGCAATGGCTGGAGTTGGGCCGATCCCAAACCAGGACCCAGGAGCTTCTTCTAAGTCTTCCACATGGATGCAAGGCCCAAGCACTTGGGCCATCTTCCACTACTTTCCCAGGCCATCAGCAGGGAGCTGGATTAGAAGAGGAGCAGCTGGGGCACAAAGTGGCACCCATATGGGATGCCAGTACCACAGGTGGAGGCCCAGCCTACTATACCATAGCACTGCCTCCTGAATCTATTTTTATTTATGTACTTGAAAGTCAGTTACAGAGGAGAGGGTGAGCCAGACAGTTCTTCCATCCGCTGGTTCACTCCCCAGGTGGCTGCAATGGCCAGGGCTGGGCGAGGCTCAGGACAGGTGCTTCCTCCAGGTCTCCCATGTGAGTGGCAGGGGCCCAAGCATTTGGGCCATCTTCTGTTGTTTTTCCCAGACCATTAACAGGGAGCTAGATGGGAGTGGAGCTGGGACACAAACCAGCATGCATATGGGATGCTGGTATAGCAGGCGGCGGCTTTACCGCTGCACCATAATGCCAGCCCCTTGATTGAATCTTTTATAGTTGACTCCAAGAGGTTCCCTGTGATGTTTTTAGGGATTCAGTTGTTATCAACAAATGTTTTTTAGGTATTTACAATTAATCAGATGCTGTAGGTATAATCGGGCCAATCAGTCATATCTACCTGCTGGGGTTATGTCTAGTGAGACTCTCCAGGACACCTCTGTTTCCTCCCAGCATCCTGCCAGTCTTAGTACTTTTCTGAAAGTGGCTTCTACCACTGCTTCTCATGTATGGAACACTCCCTACTATTAGAAGAAGGGAATAAATTTTTTTTGGGTGACATCTGAGTACAAGGGAAAAGCTATAGATTTCCTCTTGATCAGCACAGGGGAAAAGCTATTGGTTTCTGCTTGGTCAAAGGATAAAAATCCTTTAACTCATTTCTTTTCTTTCCTTCCAAGTTCTGGATGAAGTCAGTCCACGGTCTGTTGTCACAAGTGCCAAACAGGATGAGGCTATGACTCAGTTTCTGGGGAAGCTTGGTAAGCACTTGGTGAGGCAGAGGGGGAATGGGGAAGGACTGAGGTGTAGAATATTCCTGCAGGCTGCAGCTCGGGGAGGGGGAGGCTGGGACAGAAGCAGGACTGAGATAGGCGGTGATGGCCCTTGTCTTCCTTTCCCACAGCCTCCCAGGAGCACAGAGAGCCAAGGAGACCTGAAATCGTGTATTTACCAAGTGTGGATTTTGGTATCTCCTTCTTTCTGCTTTGCCAGTCCTCCATCTCAGTGTCCCGAACCTTCCTCCTAACTCCACCGCATCCTTGGAGATCCCCCCCCCCTCAGCCTTATTTCGTCCAAAACACTTGTGCTTTCTCTGTCCCGTGACTAGTCTCCCCAAGATCTCTCCTGCTCGCGTACCTTTAGTAATCTGCAACTTAGTTCAAAGCCTCCACTTAGGCATGTCTTAGGAATGAAGGCCTCCCCTGAGAAGAGGGAATGGAGACAATTTTGGAATTTTTTTTAAAGGATGAAAACTGTCTTTTTAAATTTTTATTTGAAAGGCAGAGAGAGAGAGAGAGAGAGAGAGAGAGAGAGATCTTCTATCCATTGTTTTACTTCCCAGGTGTCTACAACTGCCTAGAATAGATCAGGCCAGACACAGCAACCTGGAAATTAATTGGGATCTCCTATGTGAGTGACAGGGCCCCCAAGTACTTGAGTCATCATCTGCTGCCTCCTCCCAAGGTGTGCATTAGGAAGCTGAAATTGGAAGTGGAGCCGAGACTCAAACCTGGGCACACTGGTATGGAATGCAGTTCATGCAAATGGTGTCTTAACTGCTGGGCCAAACACCCACCTCTGGAAGAGTATTGACAGTGAAAATTTTCCTTTGAAGCCAAATGCATTTATTGCTTTTTTTTTGTAAAGGTTGAGGCCGGCTCTGTGGTGCTACTCTGACATCCCATATAGGTGTCTGTTGAGTCCGGGCTCCTCCACTCTGGAACTAGCTCCCTGCTAATATGCCTAGGAAAGCAGCAGCAGATGGTCCAAGTGCTTGGTCCCTGCACCCATGTATGATACCTGGATGAAGCTCCTGGTTCCTGGCTTCAGCCTGGCCCAGCCCTGGCCAGTGCAGGCTTTTGGGGTATGAACCAGTGGATGGAAAATTGCTCTCTCTGTCTCTCCCTCTCAGTAACTCTGCCTTTCAAATAAATAAATAAATCTTTAAAAGATTCTAATTAAAAAAAAAAAACAGGTACCGACTGCTTTAATGACCCTAATGATCAATAAGATACTTCTGTAACCTTCCCAGGTTTCTAAAAAGGACAAGTAATGATGTTCTATCCTAATTAGATGTTAGAGTGTTAGTGTTATTAGTTCCTCTGTTAATATACTCTTTTTTTTTTTTTTTGACAGGCAGAGTGGACAGTGAGAGAGAGAGAGAGACAGAGAGAAAGGTCTTCCTTTGCCGTTGGTTCACCCTCCAATGGCCGCTGTGGCTGGTGCGTTTGCACCGCCGCGCTGATCCGAAGGCAGGAGCCAGGTGCTTCTCCTGGTCTCCCATGGGGTGCAGGGCCCAAGCACTTGGGCCATCCTCCACTGCACTCCCGGGCCACAGCAGAGAGCTGGCCTGGAAGAGGGGCAACCGGGACAGAATCTGGCGCCCCGACCAGGACTAGAACCCGGTGTGCTGGCGCCGCAGGCAGAGGATTAGCCTATTGAGCTGCGGCGCCAGCCAATATACTCTTTATGACCAAAGATCCTATATTCCAGACACATATCTTGCTTTCCTGAGCCATTTCTTTTTCTCAGGTTGTACTTTCATCCAAATATCTTTACATTATATATAGAATAAAAAGAATTAGACTAAGGGTCTGAAATTTTGGTTCTTGCTTCAGCTTTTCATTAACTGTTCATGTGAGCTTAGGGAAATCACAAAATCTTTCTTTTATTTGTCTCATTCTTTTTTAAGATTTATTTTTTATTTATTTGAAAGGCAGATTTTCAGAGAGAGGAGGAGAGACAGAGATCTTCCATCCACTGGTTCACTCCCCAAATGGCCATGATGGCCAGGGCTGGGCCAGGCTGAGGCTGGGAGCCTGGAGCTTCTTCCAGGTCTCCCATGAGACCTGGCACGTGGGCCATCTTCCACTGCTTTCCCAGGCCATCAATAGAGAGCGGGGTCAGAAGAGAAGCAGCTGGGATACAAACTGGTGCCTGTGTGGAATGCTGGTGTCACAGGTGGAGGCCTAACCGGCTATGCCACAACACTGGCCCCTATTTGTTTCATTCTTAAAACGGGTGAAAAAGAATTTGCTATAAGACCTTTCTCTCCTGCTGTGTCTGCAAAATAGGTTTAGAGATAAGCAAACAACGCCTCCTTTGTGGAAACTACTCTTTCATGCCGGACTCCATGACTGCCACTGAGAAAATCCTCTTCCTCTCCTCCATTATTCCCTTTGATTGCCTCCTCTTGGTGAGCTGGGTCCTGGGGGATGGGCTGGGATGCAGTATGCTGGAGAAAGGCATAGCACCCCATTCCTGGAGTTGAGTTCTGGAAGGTATGGGCCTAGCCCTGGGAAATACTAGTTTTCCCTGGTGTTGTCCAGCCTCTGAGACATTAGAATTTCTCCCCACTGCATTGGTGATTTTGCTTCCCAGGTTCGAGCACTTGGAGGGCTGCTCAAATTCCTGAGCCGAAGAAGAATCGGGGTTGAACTGGAAGACCATAATGTCAATGTCCCCATCCTGGCATTTAAGAAATTTGTGTTGTAGGTGACTCAGCCTAACCTTAACCAAAGTAAGGTGGGAGGCCTGGAAAGTAAGGTGGAATGGGTGTGTGCAGGCAAGTAACCCAGAGGGTAAAGTGCTCTGGGATACACGGGAGAACCCAGGGAATGTGAGGCTCTGGAGGATATTCTGAGAGGGGTGGGAAGGTGGGTGGAGCTTTGGAATGAACTCAGACCTCCCATACCCCAGCCGTGGTCCTTTCTGCTTGTGTTCTGTCCCCAGGACCCATCTGGTAAGCATAGATCAAGACACTTACAGGTAAGAAGGTGGAATCAGACTGCGGGCTCTGGGGCGGGAGAAGGATTAAGTTTAATGCTCTAATAATCCTAATGAGGTTCTAGTTTCCCTAATCCTGGGCTATTAACATCTCTCTCCCTGAAGGAAAAGGAAGCGGAGGGCGAATGAAAGAGGGTAAAAAAAGCACCAAAGTATTGCTGTGATTTGGCAGGGGTGGGGAACGTCCGGCCTGCGGGCCGTAGAAGGCCGGCGAAATCACTGGGTCTGGCTGGCCCTGTGGAGGCAACTGCAGGCGGGACTCGAAATTCAATAAATCTGCAGCAGGCTAATTTTAAGTCAATCATTTTGTATGGCCTGTGAATGATGTTGTAAATACCCAGAACAAAGGCTCCCCACCCCTGCTCTAAAGGGAAACCGAGTCACAGAAGATGAAGGACGCCGTGACTTACCTCAGACTCGGTCTCAGGGGGATGTCCCTAGTCCCCCTTCCATTTCTTAGTCCCCAGTTCTCATTCCCGTCAAAAACCCAAGTTGCCCCAGACGCCTTCATTTCTCCCTGACAGCGTTCTACAGATTTTTAAGAGTGAGTCTCATCCCTCGGTGTACAAAGTGGCCAGTGGCCTGAAGGAGGGGCTCAGCCTCTTCGGTAGGTGTGCCCCGTGCCTCGTCTCCCACTGCACCAGCCTGCCGGTAAAGCATTGGCTCCAAAGACGTGTCCCAGCCCCTGTACTCTCACTTACTCTTATTGCCAGATGCCTCTTCCACCCTGATTCGGCTTCCTTACCCACTTTGTTCCCCTCTGATCTTGTGTGTTTCCCCCATGCCTTGTAACTGTACAGTGTCGCTGGCATTTTCAGCTCTTACTTTACTGGTTCTGTGTTCATTCCCTGGGTTTGTATGAATGTTTCTGCTTGGCACCTGTGAGGGACTTTGGGAGGCCTTGGGTATAGAGGAGAGTTATAGCTGTAATTGCCTGTCTTTGATTTGCATAGTCTATTGGTTGTCTCTGGCTTTAGGATGTTTTCGGAGCGTTGCTTCAAGTATCCACGTTCCCTATGCATGTCTCCGAGACAGTGTCTCATTTGTATGCACATGTGCTGGGCTCTTTGTGAGTCTTCACCAGGCCTGATTTGCCTATTTTTCTGGCTGAATGTTTCTGTGCTTGTCTCCCTGTATAGCAATCCTGACTCAGATTTTGTGGCCAGGAGCCAGCTTGGACTGCTTTTGTGTCCTGTGTCTGCTCCAGATTCCAGCCCTGCCCCCCAGGCCAGCTCGCACCTCTGACCTGGATGTCTCAGCTTAGACACACACGTTCTGTTCCCTGCCCTGCCTTCTAACAAGCTCATGCCCTGCCCTCGCCCACCACAGGAATCCTCAACAGATGCCGCTGCAAGTGGGGAGAGAAGCTGCTCAGGTGAGTGGGTCTCCCGCAGTGCCACACACTGCTGCATGAGTCCCCGTCACACTACATGCTGTCACCCACCAAGAGCAGTACACAGACTCTCACCGCCCCCCAGGAGAGCTAAACCAACTGCCCTTTACCAAGCACTGGCTGAATAGGTTTAATCCCTTTACTCACCCCGTGTGGAGGCTGGTATTATTCTCATTTTGTGTTGTCAGCACGGATACACTTTTATCCACTCAAGATACACAGGCTTGCACACATATAAGCAGCAGGACGCATAAACTACTAGTATAACATGATAATGTATTTAATGACAGTATCTTTAACATCTCTGATGACCCTTCAATGTGTCTGGCTCCAAACCCCATTATGTGCAATGCTAATTGTATGTAACCGATGCCCACCATTTCCACAGGCAGCTCCAACTCAGAGCTTCCCAACTGGTGCTCATTAGACTGCTCCTCTTCCTGCAGGCCCTCCCCTGTGATGGCACTGTTGCCAGAACAGCTTTCCGAGCTATGAACCTTGGACTGATGCTTCTCCTTCATGCCCCACGTCCAGTTCTTCACACTGCCGATGTGTTCCGTCCTCCCAGCCATCCCCAGCTCCCTCTTTTCACTGCTCTAATTCTAGCTATCATCATTTCCTTTCTTTTTAAAGAGAAATGTAGTTATTTGAATGGCAAAGTTAGAGAGGGAAAAGTGAGAGAGAGATCGTCCATCTGGTGATTCACTCTCCAAATGGCCACAACAGCCTGGGCTGTGCTAGGCCGAAAACAGGAGCCTGTACTCCTTCTGGGTCCCCCCCGTAGGTGCAGGAACCCAAGCACTCAGGCCATCTGCCACTGTCTTCCTGGGTCCAATAGCAGGGAGCTGGATCCGAAGTGGCGCTCATATGTATGCCTGTGTCACAGGAGGTGGTTTGGCCTACTGCGCCACCACACTGGCCCCACAGCTGTTATCATTTCTAACCTGGAACGTTGCATTCACCTCTAAATCAGCCTCTTTGCTTCTGATCTCCTTTTCTCAATCTATCCTTCATTGCTGTAACTTGTATTCAGAGGTCTGAATATGTCATTCCACTTTTTGGAAACCTTAGGTAGACACAAAATAATAGGAGGCTTGTCCATACCTGTAGGGTGAATGTTGAGGGCCCCCCCCCATTCACCTCAGTTGTAATTTCTAGGCTCACCTTTCCAGATTTTTCCCAAGTCCTTTCCAGCTGGGTCTACTCCATATTGTAGTCTTTAGGGCCACTTGGCCGCTATGGAAACACATCACGCCTGTGCTTATGCTGTGCCTTCTGGAAAGCCTTCCCCGTGCTCTACCTGTCAGAATCTTAGATTTTCGAGGTGTAAACCAACTGTCGTCTTTTTGGTGACTCTTTCACAGATACCTGTGAGGAGATTGACCTGCACCTTCCTAGTGCTCACATAGTGCTCGGTTATGTTTCTCTGGTTGCACTGCCACATCAGGTTAGAATCAGCAGTGAGTGAATCTGTTTGCTCGTACAGAGTGAACTCTGTCCCATGACCATTGCTGCTATACCAGTGCCTGTCACATGGCCTTGTACACTGAAGCGCTCGAGTGAGTGAACACAGTATATGAATGCAAGCATACCAGTGATGTCATCTCTGAAATTCAAAATGGAAGCTTTCGCAGGCCTACAGATGCACAGTCATCTCCCCACCTCACCTGCTCTGCAGTGTCTATCTTCTAGGGGTTAATTTGGGACAGTCTCTGAGGACCTCTTCAGGTAATCAGCAGAGTAATTTAACTACCTGGTTGTTCAGTGCATCCGGTGTGCAGGTTTCTAGTCTCAACGAGGCAATTGAAAACTGGGTTAGAGGTGGGGAGGAGTGCGGATGCCCCAGCTGGGATCTGCAGGGCATAGAATCATAACCTCAATGATGATCTGAGGACCCAGCTGGCCTAAAGCAGGACAGGGCACGAAGAAGGTGACGGAATGTCACAATATTCTCTAAAGAGCTCTGTCCTAGCTGGCTGGAGACCTGAGTGCTGGGACCCAGCTACACTTCTCAGTAGCAGTATGACTTAGGACAAGTTGCTTATCTTGTGAGGGCTTCATTTCCTCAGCTGTAAAATTAGCGAGTTTGAGTCATTCACGGTCTCTCCTGGCAGTAGCAGAGTCTGGTGAGTCAGATTCCCAGGTGTTTTATAAGAAAGTCGGCTTAGAAATGCTCATTTCCCTCCAGAGTGGACATACATAGTCACAGTTGTCAATCCACTGCTGTGTCTGGAGCCTTCTGTGGTCAAGGAGTGGAACAGAGATTCCCAAAACCCACCCTTGAATCCAGCCGGGTCCTCTACTTCATCCTTTCTTTCTTTCTTTTTTTTTTTTTTTTTAAAGATTTATTTATTTACTTGAAAGAGTTACACAGAGAGAGCAGGAGAGGCAGAGAGAGAAAGAGAAAGAGGTCTTTCATCTGCTGGTTCACTCCCCAGTTGGCCGTAAGGCTGGAGCTGCACTGATCCAAAGCCAGGAGCCAGGAGCTTCTTCCAGGTCTCCCATACAGGTGCAAGGGCCCAAGGTCTTGGGCCATCCTCTACTGCCTTCCCAGGCCATAACAGAGAGCTGGACTCGAACCGGTGCCCATATGGGATGCCAGTACTGCAGGCAGCGGCTTTTCCCACTACACCACAGTGCCAGCCCTCCCCCCCCCCCAACTTCATTCTGATCTGGGGTATTATAACCCAAAGTAACTGGCCAGAGACTACAATGTGATATACACACCATCAGGCCCCTAGCATCTCTACATATTGACTCTCTTTTTCCCCAAGGATCTATTTTATTTATTTGAAAGACAGAGTTACAGAGAGGTAAAGACAGAGAATGGGAGACCAGGAGAAGCACCTGGCTCCTGGCTTCGGATCAGCGCGGTGCGCCGGCCGCAGCAGCCATTGAGGGGTGAACCAACGGAAAAAGGAAGACCTTTCTCTCTGTCTCTCTCACTATCCACTCTGCCTGCCTCCAAAAAAACAAACAAACAAACAAACAAAAAAACATTTAAGAGGCCTGCATTCTACGTAGAAGTGCTTACATTGCTTAAATTTATAGGCTGGCGCCGCAGCTCAATAGGCTAATCCTCCGCCTTGCTGCGCCAGCACACCGGGTTCTAGTCCCGGTCGGGGCACCGGATTCTGTCCCAGTTGCCCCTCTTCCAGGCCAGCTCTCTGCTGTGGCCAGGGAGTGCAGTGGAGGATGGCCCAAGTGCTTGGGCCCTGCACCCCATGGGAGACCAGGAGAAGCACCTGGCTCCTGCCTTTGGATCAGTGTGGTGCGCCGGCCGCAGCACGCTGGCCGCAGCGCGCCAGCCATGGCGGCCATTGGAGGGTGAACCAACGGCAAAGGAAGACCTGTCTCTCTCTCACTGTCCACTCTGCCTGTCAAAAAACAAAAAATAATAAATAAAAAAAGAGAGGTCTTCTATCCACTGGTTCACTCCCAAAATGGCCACAACGGCTGGAGCTGAGCAGATTTGAAGCCAGGAGCCGGGAACTTCTTCCTGGTCTCCCATGTGGGTGCAGGGACCTAAGGACTTGGGCCCTCCTCTGCTGCTTTCCCAGGTGCATTAGCAAGGAGCTGGATCAGAAGTGGAGTAGCCAGGACTGTAACTGGCACCCATAGGTATGCTGGCGCTGCTGGCTGTGACTTTAACCTGCTGTGCCACAGCGCTGACCCCATTTACACATTGACTCTTGTGTAAAATGGAATGCTTGGTAGATTGTTTTAATGTAGAAAACAATCTATGGGCTCAGATCTTTGCAGTCTCACATTATTCATAAATATAGGGAGGAAGGGCCACCTAGAATTAGACAAACATAGATGAGACATTTATGCCTGTATACTAATTTAATTTCTTACAAAATACTTTTAACACTCCAAAAGGTGATAATATAAACCTCTGTATGTTTACCAGCCAATTTAAGAATAAGACGTTGTTGATGCTCCTTACGGTCCCTTCCTAATACTTCTTTCTCTGTAGAGATGGCCATTATGAATTGGAGGCTTATCATGCCATGTGGCACAGCTGTATACTTTCACAGGAAGAATGTGAAAAGACGAATATTTGTCTATTACCCGGGACACCTTCTCTGCTAAGTACAGATATGCAAACTCATAATGACTCACCCTTGCCCACTTAGTACAGAGCAAGCTGCAGTGTTGGCACACAAATACCTCAACACACTGCTCTCCCTCTAAAATATTGATAATCCGTCAGTATATCCACATGGAATGACATATGGTCTTATCAAAACCATGATCTACAGACACAGTTGTGCTCACATCCAGTGCTCTTCAGTAGTTACCTGTATACACCTGGGCGGACAGGACACCACACTTGCCAGTACATCATATGTCACTGATACATATTGCCGCAACCCCCAGGGACCTCCAGACGTGTATTTTGGCAAATTAAGACCAAGACAATAATGAGACAAGATTTTTTTTTTTTTTTTTTTTTGGACAGGCAGAGTGGATAGAGAGAGACAGAGAGAAAGGTCTTCCTTTTTGCCGTTGGTTCACCCTCCAATGGCCACTATGGCCGGCGCATCGCGCTGATCCGAAGGCAGGAGCCAGGTGCTTCTCTTGGTCTCCCTTGCGGGTGCAGGGCCCAAGGACTTGGGCCATCCTCCACTGCCTTCCCGGGCCATAGCAGAGAGCTGGCCTGAAAGAGGGGCAACCGGGATAGAATGTGGCACCCTGACCGGGACTAGAACCCGGTGTGCTGGCGCCGCAAGGCGGAGGATTAGCCTGTTAAACCACGGTGCCGGCCAAGACAAGATGTAATTTCTAGTTCCTCCACCCTAACTTTCCCTTCTAGGCTGTGGTTCACACGTCCAACTCAGGACTTGGGGGAACTCAATTCCCGTCTGGATGTCATTCAGTTTTTTCTGCTGCCTCAGAATCTGGACATGGCTCAGATGCTGCACCGGCTGCTGAGTCACATCAAGAATGTCCCTGTGAGCCTGGGAGGGGGGCAGGAGGTTGAGGGCCAACCCTGGATGGTGGGCTTCTTGAGGGGCCTTTGGGTAGAAAAGGGAAAAACAGTGGCTGTCCCCTTGTCTAGCTGATTCTGAAACGCATGAAGTTGTCTAACACCAAGGTCAATGACTGGCATGTTCTCTACAAGGTAAGAATTCCCTTCTTGAATCCCGGAAGTCCAACTTAAGCTCCTCAGCCCCTGTTCCAGAGACCCTCTGTGCTCTGATCACCCTGTCTGACTTTATTCCACCACTTTTTTTTTTAAATTTGTCTTGTGGAAAATGTCAAAATATTTAGAGAATAATGTAACCAATCCCCATGTACCCACCATACAGTTTCAACACTTTGATTCATGCTGTTCTTTTTCTAAATATTTTTATTTGTTTATTTGAAAGAGAGATAGAGACAGACATAGAAATCTTATAAACTCTGGTGCTCACCCAAATGCTCACAACAGCCAGGGCTGGGCCAGGCTGAAGCGGGGAGCTCAGAATTCCATCTGGGTTTCCCATGTGGGTGGCAGGGACCCAAGTACTTGAGCTATCATCTGATCTCCCAGAGGTTGCACATTTACAGGAGGTCAGAGTCAGAAGCCGGGGGAAGGGGGTAATGTGTGGCACAGCAGCTTAAGCCATAGTCTGCATCTCGGTGATGCTTCCTGTTCAGCTCCCTTTACTCTGCCTGGGAAAGAAGTGGGAGATGGCACAAGTGTTTGGGCTCCTGCCATCCACATGGGAGACCAGAATGGAGTTCCAGGCTCTCAGCTTCCTCCTGGCCAGCCCTGGCTCTTGTGGCCATTTGGAAACTAAACAAGCAGATGAAAGATCTTGATATCTCTCTCTCTCTAACTGCCTTTCAAATAAACAAATCTTTTTCAAAAAAGAAAGATCTGGGACTCAAACTGCCTCCCTCCCCCGAGCACTTAATATGGGATGTGGGTGTCCCAAGCTGCATCTTTTTTTTTTTTCTTTTTCTTTTTTTTTAAGATTTATTTATTTATGTATTCGAAAGTCAGTTACACAGAGAGAGGAGAGGCAGAGAGAGAGGGGTCTTCCATCCGCTGGTTCACTCCCCAATTGGCTACAATGGCCGGAACTGCACCAATCCGAAGCCAGGAGCCAGGAGCCTCTTCCAGGTCTCCCATGTGGATGCAGGGGCCCAAGGAGTTGGGCCATCTTCCACTGCCTTCCCAGGCCACAGCAGAGTTGGATTGGAAGTGGAGCAGCCAGGACTAGAACTGGCGGCCATATGGGATGCTGGCGCTTCAGGCCAGGGCATTAACCCACTGCGCCACAGTGCCAGCCCCCCAAGCTGCATCTTAACTGCTCTGTCAGATGCCTACCACCATCTTGTTTCATCTGTATCTTCTAATTTGTCCTTGAATCATTTTGGAGCAAATCTCAGTCATTATATAATTTCATCCATAGACATTTCAGTATGATTTATAAAAGGAAATGATTTCTAAGTATAATGCCATTACCTTACCTAAAAATTCTTTTATATATATGTTTTTGTTTTTGTTTTTTTGACAGGCAGAGTGGACAATGAGAGAGAGAGACAGAGACAAAGGTCTTCCTTTGCCATTGGTTCACCCTCCAATGGCCATCATGGCCAGTGCACCGCGCTGATCCGAAAGCAGGATCCAGGTGCTTCTCCTGGTCTCCCATGGGGTGCAGGGCCCAAGCACTTGGGCCATCCTCCATTGCACTCCCAGGCCACAGCAGAGAGCTGGCCTGGAAGAGGGGCAACCGGGACAGAATCCAGTGCCCCGACCGGGACTAGAACCCGGTGTGCCTGTGCCATAAGGCGGAGGATTAGCCTATTGAGCCGTGGCGCCGGCCTATATATATGTTTTTAAGATTTATTTATTTGAAAGGAAAAGTTACAGAGAGAGAGAGAGAGAAAGGTCTTCTATCTGCTGGTTCACTCCCTAAAAGGCCAGGGCTGGGCCAAGCTGAAGCCAGGAGCTTCTTCCAGGTCTCCCACATGAGTACACAAGCCCAAGGACTTGGGCCATCTTCTGCTGCTTTTCTCATTAGCAGGAAGTGTCACAGCCAGGACATGAGCAGGCACCCATATGGTGGCAGCTGAACCAGCTAATCACAACTCTGGCACCAAGATAATTCTTTAATATCATCAAATATATGATGTTTAAATTTCTAATCATTTCTTAAATGTCAAGATTTTCTTTATTACAATTTACTTAATTAGGATCCAGATACAATGACATATGGTAATGGATGGGGTGTTATCTTTGGCTTTTTGTTTTTAAAAGATTTATTTATTTATTTGAAGGGCATAGTTACCAGAGGCAGAGAGGTGTCTTCCACCTGCTGGTTCACTCTCCAAATGGCTGCAACAGCTGGAGCTGGGCCATTCTGAAGCCAGGAACCAGGAGCTTTTTCTGGGCTTCCTATGCAAGTGCAGGGGCCCAAAGACTTGATCCATCTTCTACTGCTTTCCCAGGCCAGATTAGAGAGTTGGATCAGAAGTGGAGCAGCTGGGATTTGAACCAGCGCCCATATGGGATGCTGGCACTGCAGGTGGTGGCTTTATCCACTATGCCACAGCACTTGCCCCAGATAAGGGATCCTTCTCTATGTGCTTGTGCGCTCTCTCTCTCTCATCCTCTCTGTCTTTCCCGCTTGCAAGTTATTTATTGAAGAAGCTGAATTTTTTTTTTTGTCCTTAGCCTGAATTTTGCTGGTTACATTCCCCTGATGTTTTTAATATGTTTCCTATCTTCTATAATTTCTATAAATTAGTAGTTAGATCTAGAAGCATGATTAGGTTTAGGCTAATTTTTTCAGTATTGTTTCATAAGTGGGGGAGCATAATGCCTAATATATTTTTTAAGATTTACTTATTTGAAAGAGTTACAGAGAGAGAAAGTAAGAAATAGAGAGAGAGAGAGAGATATTGAGAGAGAGAGAGAGAGAGAGAGGTCTTCCATCTGCTGGTTCACTCCCCAGATGGCAGCCCCGGCCTGAGCTGTGCCTCCGAAGCCAGGAGCCAGGAGCTTCTTCCAGGTCTCCCATGTGGGTAGCAGGGGCCCAATCACTTGGGCCGTCTTCTGCTGCTGTACCCAGGCCATTAGCAGGGAGCTGCATCAGAAATGGAGGAGCCGGGATATGAACCAGCACCCATTTGGGATACCAGCATTGCAGGTGGCAGCTTTACCCACTAAGCCACAACCCCAACTCCAGCCTGTTCATTCTTTAGGCATTGCAGAGATCATGTTACTCTAGGTCTGTTATTCCTTCTTCATTTATTGGCCAGACATTTCTGTAAGGAAAAAATTTCCTCTCATCTACTGTTAGTTCCCCAGTGACATACTTCATATGGAAATACAGAAAATTGCTTGATTTTTTTTTTTTCATTCACCCTCACCAGCTATCAACATAGTAAGTCAGTTCCTTAACATCCTCCAAGGCAGCCAATGAGGTTTTTGCTGTTGTTTTAGTATCGCTTACACACTCACAGACTTATAGTTGTGTTTCGGTCTGTTGCACTTTTAGTCTTTATAAGTATTCAAATTACTCCATCTTTGGCCAATGGGAGCCTCTTTATGTTGGTTTCTGAGTCCTTTAAACATGACCCCAGTAGACTTTAATTAGCTTCCTCTCTTGTTTGAGGAGGTGTACCAGATACATCATTTCTATCTCCTGGTTCTCATCCAGAATCAGATATTTCTCTAAGAAGCCCAGGAACCTTTTAGAGGGATATGGTGTTTCAGTGCCTTATGGTCTGGGCGCTGGAGGGTATTTTGTTTATTGCTTTCAGGTCTTTTCTGTGGACAGATCCAGGGACTTCCTCTCCCCACCCCGCCAAGCCAGGGACTCCTTAAAAAAAAAGAAAGAAAGAAAACACGATACATTGATTCTGATACCACCAATTTAAATTCGAATTCACAGGATTTTTTCCCCTTCTTTTACTTACCTGCTCAATATTGCCTTTCTTCCATATTAAAAACTGTAGTTCTCAGTAACACTAGAAATGATAAAATTAGGATATCATTCATTTACTTTTTTTTTTTTTTTTTACACTTCATCCACAGCATTTAGGCAGTAACAGCACTACTACCAACTATGTGATTACTGAAAAGCACGTCAGGTATTTTTAGGGAGAACACAGCAACTCTTTTTGTTCTCACTAGGGATAGACAGTCCATTCACTGTATTTTAGTCACATCGAATAGTTCCTTGTGTGGCTATATCACTACCTGGATATACATTTATGTTCATTTGTTGCATTCTATTTTTAATATTTTTGGAATTGCTTTGTTGGAATGTATTTTCATCTACTTGAAAGACAGAGCTGTACAAGAGAGACAGACACAGAGAGAAACCTTCCATCTATCAGTTCAGTACCCAAATGCCTTTAATAGCCAGGGCTGACCCAGGCAGAAGCCAGGAGCCCAGAACTCCATCTGAGTCTCCCATGTGAGTGGCAGGGACCCAAGTACTTGAACCATCTTCTGCCTCCCAGGATACATTAGGAGGGGACTAGGTCAGAAGTGGTACAGTATGGGGCTGGCGCTGTGGCTCCCTTGGTTAATCCTCCTCCTGAGGCGCCAGCATCCCATATGGGCACCAGGTTCTAGTCCCGGTTGCTCCTCTTCCAGTCTAGCTCTCTGCTGTGGCCCGGGAAGGCAGTGGAGGATGACTCAAGTGCTTGGGCTCTGCACCCGCACGGGAGACCAGGAGGAAGCACCTGGCTCCTGGCTTCTGATCGGCATAGCTCTGGCCGTGGCGGCCATTTGGGGGGTGAACCAACGGAAGGAAGACCTCTCTCTCTCTCTCTCTCTCTCTCTCTCTCTCTCACTGTCTAACTCTATCTGTCAAATAAATTAAAAAACAAAAGAAGTGGTACAGTAGGGACTTAGTAAACTGTGACTCCAGAATGGGATGTAGGTGTGCCAAGTGACAGCTTAACTTGCTGTACCACGACCACCACATCTGGTTTAGCTTTTAAAAAGTTAATTTTATTATTATGTAAAATATTTACAAAGTTCCAAAGTTAAATATACTTAACTAATTCTAACTTCTATCCCGGAGTCTCCTTTTACCACTTATAGACAACTTTTTCCTTTTTTTTTTTTTTTCCTGAAGTTTAAGATTTATTCTTCTCCTTGGTGTTTGGCTTAGCAAACTGGTTGAGATGCCTGCTCACGTACCACAGTGGAGCCTGGGTTCAAAACTTTGCTTCCGCTCCAACTTCAGTTTTCTCTTAATGCAGATTCTGGAGTCAGCAGTGATCCTAAAGTAGCTGGATTCCTGCCCCCCACGTGGGAGAACTGGGCTGAGTTCCCAGCTGCTGGCCTCAACCCCAACCCAGCCTTGGCTGCTGTAGGCATTTGGGGAGTGGACCAGTAGATGAAAACTCTTAGGCCGGCGCCGTGGCTCAATAGACTAATTCTCCGCCTAGCGGCGCCGGCACCCCAGGTTCTAGTCCCGGTCGGGGTGCCGGATTCTGTCCCGGTTGCCCCTCTTCCAGGCCAGCTCTCTGCTGTGGCCTGGGAGTGCAGTGGAGGATGGCCCAAGTGCTTGGACCCTGTACCCCATGGGAGACCAGGAGAAGCACCTGGCTCCTGGCTTCGGATCAGTGTGGTGTGCCAGCCGCAGCGTGCCAGCTGCGGCGGCCATTGGAGGGTGAACCAACAGCAAAGGAAGACCTTTCTCTCTGTCTCTCTCTCTCTCTCACTGTCCACTCTGCCTGTCAAAAAAAGAAAACTCTTTATGTCTGTCTCTCATTCTCTCCCTCTCCCTTCAAATAAATAAATAAGTTTTAAAAGACATATCCTTCTGTTGTTTTAACTTTGTAAATTTATTTGAGAGAGACAGAGGGAAAAATAGCAACAGAGAGAACTCCTTAATTGCCTGCAGCAGCCGGGGGTAGGACGGGAACAGGGCTGGGGCTGAAGCTGAGAGCTGGGAACCCAATCCAGGTCTCCCACATCGATGGCAGAAACTTAACTACTTGCACCATCACCTGCTGCCTCCCGAGGTGCACATTGGTAGGAAGCTGGAATTGGGAGTGGAGCCAGGACTCAAATCCAGGCACTCTAATATGGGATTGTGGGCTCCCAAGTGATGTCTTAATCACTAGTCTAAACATCTACTCCTGTTTTAGCTTTTTAAAAATTTTCATTTTATTTGTTTGAAAGGCAGAGAGAGAAACAGAGACATCTGTAAGAGCCAGGATCCTGAAACTCAATCTGGGTCTCCCATCTCGGTGGCAGAGAGCCAAGCACTCAAGCCATCATTTTTCTCTTCCCAGGGTGTGCGATAGCAGGATGCTGGAATTGGAAGTGGAGCTAGGACTAATCTAGGCACTTTGATACAGGATGGGGGCATCCCAATTGACATGTGACTGTTGCAACAAACGCGAGTCCCTTAACTTTATTTTTTTAAAAATTTATTTGAAAGGCAGAGAGAGAGAGAGAGGTCTTCTATCTGCTGGTTCACTCCCCAGATGGCCATAACAGCTGGAGCTGTGCCGATCTGAAGCCAGGAGCTAGGAGCTTCTTCCAGGTCTCCCACGAGGGTACAGGGGCCCAAGCACGTGGGCCATCCTCCATTGCTTTCCCAGGCCAGAGAGCTGGATCGGAAGTGGAGAGCCGGGACTCAAACCGGCACCCATATGGGATGCCGGCACTGCAAGTGGCGGCTCCAACTTTTTAATTTTTGTAACAACATAAGACTTAAAGAAGAGTTGCAAAAATTTTACAGAAGGTTCTAACCTTTCACCCAGCTTCCCCTAATGTTATATCCTGCATAACCATAAAGCAATCATCTCATAATATTTTTTGTATTTTGTTATCAGTCAGTGCCATCATTGTTTATTTTTGCTCAGAAACTTTAGTTATTGGGAGTTCTTATAGGTTGACTTAAAAAAAAAAAGATTTATTTGAAAGTCAGAGTTAGGGGAGGAGAGGCAGAGAGAGTCTTTCATCCGCTGGTTCACTCCCCAATTGGCCACAATGGCTGGAGCTGTGCTGATCTGAAGCCAGGAGCTGGGAGCCTCTTCTGGGTTTTCCATGTGGGTGCTGGAGCCCAAGGACTTGGGCCATCTTCCACTGCCTCCCCAGGCCACGGTAGAGAGCTGGATCGGAAGTGGAGCAGCTGGGACTCGAACCAGTGCCCATATGGGATGCTGGTATGGCAGGCTGTGGCTTTACCTGCTACACCACAATGCCGGCCCCTGGTTGACTTTTAATCATATTTTTGAAATGCAGAGAGGCAGACAGAAAGAAATCTGCTCCTTTACTCCCCAAAGTTAACTTAATTTTAAATATTTGAAAGGCAGACCGAGAGAGATCTTCCATCCTTTAGTTCATCCCTCAAATGTCTGTGACAGCCTGAGCTAGGCCAGATTGAAGCTAGGAGCCAGGAACACAGTCCGCGTCCAGGAACTTAATCTGGGACCCAAGTACTTGAATTAGCACCTGCTGCCCTCCCGGATGCCACAGTACCGGCCCCTCACTGCTTCTTCTTCTTCTTTTTTTTTTTTTTTTTTTTTGACAGAGTAGACAGTGAGAGAGAGAGACAGAGAGAAAGGTCTTCCTTTGCTGTTGGTTCACCCCCCAATGTCTGCTGCGGTCGGTGCACCTGCTGATCCAAAGGCAGGAGCCAGGTGCCTCTCCTGGTCTCCCATGGGGTGCAGGGCCCAAGCACTTGGGCCATCCTCCACTGTACTTCTGGGCCACAGCAGAGAGCTGGCCTGGAAGAGGGGCAACTGGGACAGAATCCGGCGCCCCCACTGGGACTAGAACCTGGGGTGCCAGTGCCGCTAGGCGGAGGATTAGCCTGTTGAGCCACGGCGCCGGCCCTCACTGCTTCTTAACATTTACCCTGTGCTTCAGTGAGGCCAGGCTGTGCATCGAAGGCCTCTGGCTGCGTATAGCAGAGTAGGGAAAGCCAGGCACCTGAGTTTAAATCTCAGTTCTTCCATGTGTTCTCTGTGAAACTTTGAGGGTTTTGTCAGCTCTCTGTGCTTCAGGTTACACTTCTGGAAATTGGGGCTTTTTTTTTTTTTTTTTTTTTTTTTTTGACAGGCAGAGTAGAGACAGAGAGAAAGGTCTTCCTTTTGCCATTGGTTCGTGAGAGGACAGAGTTATCTGGCCCAGAGTAAGCAGTCAGTAAGAGTTCGCCCCTCCTCCTGCCTCGGTTCCCTCGCCCCTGCTCTCACCCTCACCCAGAATGCCTGCCTTTCTTTGAAATAGCCTCAGTCAAGACCCAACTCATGTCCTTTTCTCTGCAAAGGTGTCCCATACTCTCAGCCTAGGCTAGCGTATTCTCTGAAGGTGAGTAGTAATTTTAGACAGTTCTACAACTTAGTCTGTGTTCTGGGTCTCGTTGCTTTCAGTCCACTCCCTGGTTACATCGGCCACCTCAGGGCACTGCCCCTCCCTAGGGAATTAACTCTCAGTGACTCCCACGTGTCCTGTCATCCACTCTTACTCCAGTGCCATCATTGCTCCCTCTCCATTACTCTGCCCCTGCCTTTCATAACTATTTCTCTTTTTTATTCCTCTGCACCAACTCCTCTGGTGGGAGTTTGTACAAATCTATCAAAGCCTCTCCCACCTGATTTTTTAAGATTTATGTATTTAGGCCAGCGCCGTGGCTTAACAGGCTAATCCTCTGCCTTGCAACGCCGGCACACCGGGTTCTAGTCCCGGTTGGGGCGCCGGATTCTGTCCCGGTTGCCCCTCTTCCAGGCCAGCTGTCTGCTATGGCCTGGGAGGGCAGTGGAGGATGGCCCAAGTCCTTGGGCCCTGCACCTGCATGGGAGACCAGGAGAAGCGCCTGGCTCCTGGCTTCGGATTGGCGCGATGCGCCGGCCGCAGCGGCCATTGGAGGGTGAACCAATGGCAAAAAGGAAGACCTTTCTCTCTGTCTCTCTCTCACTATCCACTCTGATTGTCAAAAAAAAAAAAAAAAAAAAAAAAAAAAGATTTATGTATTTACTTGAAAGGCATAGTTACAGTGAGAGACAGAGCCAGAAAGACATCTCCTGCCTGCTGGTTCACTCCCCAAATGGCCGCAAGGGTCCAGGCTGTAGCCAGGAACCTGGAATTCCATCTGGGTCTTCCATGTGAATGGCAGGGGCCCAAGCACTTGGGCCATCTTCAGCTGCTCTCTCATGCACATCAGCAGGGAAGTGGCTTGGAAGTGGAGCAGCTGGGACGTGAAGCGGTGCCCACCACAGCACCAGTCCCCTCCTACCTTATTTCTAAGTCTGCTTGTCTTCTGTGAGCCCATCTGGGGCATAGCCTGTATCTCAGTTGTCTTTGTGGCTGCAGTGTTTAGCACAGTCCCTGGCACAGAGTCTTGGAGATGTGATTTCTTCTCTATTTCTATTTGCCTTTGAAGGCTTCTCTCCGTTTTTGTTGTTTTTCTCTACTGGTCTTTGTTCTCAGTCCACTCCTGTCCCTTCAGCCCCGTCCAGCCTGGGTGTGGGCTGCCTGCTCCAGTGCGTTTCTCCTACAGACTGTGTACAGTGCCCTGGGCCTGAGAGATGCCTGCCGCTCCTTGCCCCAGTCCATCCAGCTCTTTCGGGACATTGCCCAAGAATTTTCGGATGACTTGCACCATATCGCCAGCCTCATTGGGAAAGTGGTGAGTTGAAGGAAAGAGGCAGAGCACCTGTGGAGGCAGGGCAGGGCGGGGCGGGGCAGGGCAGGCAGATGGGGCTGGCGAACAGAGAGGGACTGGGGTTTGTAGTGGGGAGATGAGGCAGCGAGGGAGATGCTGAGCTCAGTTGGGTGACTTAGGGACGGGACGGTGGAGAACATCAAGGAAGGGGCTTTAGGGTTAAAGCGAGGCTGCAGGGAGAGCTGGGGCCCAAGGCGAGCTGAGGGGCAGGACAGAGAGACCGCGTTGGATAAGGAGAAACTGGCCTTCTCGCCTCCTCAGGTGGACTTTGAGGGCAGTCTTGCTGAAAATCGCTTCACAGTCCTCCCCAACATAGATCCCGAAATTGATGAGAGTGAGTACTGGGCGGGTGGCGGGGCCTGCAGGTCTGAACACCTGGCTACCCACTGTCAGGTCACCATCCTCGGCAGGTGGTCGTCACCGCAGCGGGCGGGCGAGGGGGGCACTAGAGCAGTCAGGGCAGGGGCCTGACTTGTGAAATCCGTGTGTCTTTACCCCCCTAGAAAAACGAAGGCTGGTAGGGCTTCCTAGCTTCCTCACGGAGGTGGCCCGGAAGGAGCTGGAGAACCTGGACTCCCGAATTCCTTCCTGCAGTGTCATCTACATCCCGCTGGTGAGGGCAGGAGGGGGCGTGGTTCCCAGAAGTCTTCTAGAGGAGATATTAGCCTTATGAAGGACACCCTGATAGATTGAAAAAAACAACATGAGCACCTTTTGGTTGTAGGCACCGAGGGAGGCCCCTGAGGGGTCCCTGGGCTTCCTCCAGGGAGAGAAGGTGCCCAGTGGCTCACCGTCTGCTTTATCTCCTCTTTCTCTCCCCAGATTGGCTTCCTTCTTTCTATTCCCCGCCTGCCTTTCATGGTGGAGGCCAGTGACTTTGAGATTGAGGGGCTGGACTTCATGGTAAGACCCTCCCACCACTGTGGGGCTGGAAAATGGGCCAGCAGCTGAGGCGAGGCCTCCCTGCATCAGCAGTGCCCGACTGGGATGTCTCCTCTGTGGCTTTTGGGAGCTTTACCAGCTCCGAGACAGCTGGAGAGGGGTTAGGGAGGAGGGGCAGGGGTGGGGTTAGAAAGGCAGGAGAGGAGAGGAGGACTAAGAGATGCCAGGCGCACACTCGGAACCCTTGTCCGCAGTTCCTCTCCGAGGAGAAGCTGCACTACCGTAGCGCCCGAACCAAGGAGCTGGATACGTTGCTGGGGGACCTGCACTGCGAGATCCGGGGTGAGAGCCAGAGGCTGGAGCAGGGAGGCAGCTGAGAGGAATTTCCAACAGGCTCCTCCTCTTCCTGCTCGCCATTGCTCTCACTCGTGCTCCGTGTCTGCCCTGACTGTCTGGGGGCCTCAGCCCACATCAGTACACTTGTTCCCAGCTCCCTCTGTGGGCCTCTGTCTTTCCTTTCCTTTCCTGACTCCCAGCCTCTGCTCTCACCCCAAGCAGATCAGGAGACCCTGCTGATGTATCAGCTGCAGTGCCAGGTGCTAGCGCGAGCTGCTGTGTTAAGCCGGGTGTTGGACCTTGCCTCCCGCTTGGACGTCCTGCTGGCTCTTGCCAGTGCTGCCCGGGACTATGGCTACTCGAGGCCCCGTTACTCACCCCTGCTCCATGGGGTCCGAATCCAGAATGGCAGGTGAGAGTAGAGGGCTGGAGGTGTAGACATGAGGGCCCCATCTCCTGGGGGGTCCATCTGTCTGGACCCGTAGGCCATGTGAGGTGTCTCTCTGCCCACTGCAGACATCCCCTGATGGAACTCTGTGCCCGAACCTTCGTGCCCAACTCTGTAGAATGTGGTGGGGACAAAGAAAGGGTCAAGGTCATCACTGGACCCAACTCCTCAGGGAAGAGCATTTTCCTCAAGCAGGTAGGAGGAGTCCTGCAGCCTGGGCCTCTGGCGTCATTTCCAACCTTTCCATCCTCCTGCCAGCCAACCAGGGGCCCTGCTCTTTCCACTCACTTTCTCGCTGTGTGCCTGAGCAAGGCCCATGCCCTAATGGACCTTCCCATGGCCTGGATTCCCTTCACACACACACACACACACCCCGACAGGCACGTGTGCCTCAGTGTGCCTCAGTCCACTCCTCTGTCCCTGTTTACCCGGTCTAAGGTGAATATAAGGCGCTAAGGTCAGGATTTGGGGAAGAGGGCAGCTGCGTGTCCTATCCCCTTTTCCTACTTCTGTTTCACTGTCTGTCTTTGAACTGCTATTTACGCCCTCGGGTCAGCCTCACTCCCCTCGGTCCACACTGCCGGGCCCCATCCGTGTCTCTTCTCTCTTTTAACTTTTGTTTGAAAGGCAGAATCAGAAAGACTGGTTCACTCCCCAAATGCCCGCAACAGCCAGGCTGAAGCCAGGAACCAGGAACTCCATCCAGGTCTGCCACATGGATGGCAGGGGCCCAGCGCCTTGGCCAGTTTCTGCTGCTTTCCTAGGTGCATTAGCAAGAAGCTAGATGGGAAGTGGAGCAGCCGGGGCCCAAACCAGCACTCCGATGGTGGCAACTTAACCCGCCATGCCACAATGCTAACGCTGCTGTCACCACCGC
Source organism: Lepus europaeus (assembly GCF_033115175.1). Taxonomy (NCBI): domain Eukaryota; kingdom Metazoa; phylum Chordata; class Mammalia; order Lagomorpha; family Leporidae; genus Lepus; species Lepus europaeus. Next base: position 31,989,182 of record NC_084829.1, read on the forward strand.
TCCCCCCACCCCCCACCGATCTCCTTTCTTATTCAGGTAGGCTTGATCACATTCATGGCCTTGGTGGGCAGCTTTGTGCCAGCAGAAGAGGCTGAAATTGGGCCTGTGGATGCCATCTTCACCCGAATTCATAGCTGTGAATCCATCTCCCTTGGCCTCTCCACCTTCATGATCGACCTCAACCAGGTCAAAGGGAGCAAAAGGAGGTGGGGTCAGGGGAGGGGACATTGGGGAAGGAACTTGACCCCTGAAAATGGCTTGGTACAGGAAGGCATTTCCTCCGTGTGTCTCTGTACCCGGGTGGGCGCAGCCACGTCAGAGACTGGAGGAGGCAAGGCATCAACAGTGCTGAGCCCTGGCATCCTGCGGGGCATTGGTGGCAATGAAAGGATGAACAAAATGTGTGCCTCACCACGAAGGAACTCGCAGTGCAGGAGGGTGGACACAAACAGAAACAGCCTTACTCACAGGCCAGCAGGCCAACCAAGCTCTCCCTTGTCCGCCTCATGCCCAGCAGGTGGCGAAAGCAGTGAACAATGCCACTGAGCGGTCTCTGGTCCTCATTGACGAATTCGGAAAGGGAACCAACACGGTGAGAGGAGAAGCTAAGGAGGGAAACACGGGGGTGCCCAAGCATGAGGGCGAGGCTGGGCCCTGGGAAGAAACGAGGGCTGTGTGGGCAGAAAAGGAACAGAGTGGGAGCCAGGGAGAGGCCAGGGCAGGTGCAGAGGGCGTGTGGGAGGCCTGGGGCTCCTGCTCACCCCTGGACTCTGTGCAGGTGGACGGGCTCGCACTTCTGGCTGCTGTGCTGCAACACTGGCTGGCGCTGGGACCCAGGTGCCCCCACATCTTTGTAGCCACCAACTTTCTGAGCCTCATGCAGCTCCAGCTGCTGCCACAGGGGCCCCTGGTGCAGTATTTGGTGAGGGTTTAAGCCCACGTGGCCCCGAGGGCTTGCCCCGGGGGTGGAGATTGGCCCCGCTGCCAGAACAGGGATTCCCTGAACACGGGACCGTGTCCCTTCCCTTTGCTCACTCCCCACGGGGACTGGTCGAGGGTTTTAGGACAGGGAGCAGGGTGACTGACGACACGCTGTCCTCTTTCTCTTTTAAGACCATGGAGACCTGTGAGGATGGCAACGACCTTGTCTTCTTCTATCAGGTTTGCAAAGGTGTCGCCAGCGCCAGCCACGCCTCCCACACCGCGGCCCAGGCTGGGCTTCCCGACAGGCTCGTTGCTCGTGGCAAGGAGGTGCCGAGATCTGAGTACCCCTCCACCTCCACTCAGGACTCCCCTCCATCGTCCCTGCTCCTCATGGGGCATGGGTGTCTGGGCCCGCCACGTTCTAACTCGTGTCTCCCCTTCTCTCCACACCCCCTCCCCCGCCTCTCCCACCTTCCTCATTGTTCCCAGGTCTCCGACTTGATCCGCAGAGGAAGACCTATCACGCCTGTCAAGGAGCTGCAAAAGGAGACCCAAATGAAAAAGTGAGTCTGTGGCCCTGCCTGCTGTCTCTGGCATCTTCTCCCCATCACAGGGACTCAGGCACCGCCCCTCCCGCAGCACTTTGCCTTCAAAGACCCACACTCTCTTCCTGAAGTCCCCAGATCTTCAGGGCCCCAGGCTTCCTGTGCCACAGCCGCTCCCTCTGCCCAGGGACTCCGTTGCCCGTTCTCCCATAAAGCTCCGCGTTCTCTCTCCCCCTCAGCTGCCAGACGTTAGTGGATAAGTTTCTGAAACTGGACTTGGAAGATCCCAGCCTGGACTTGGATGTTTTCATGAGTCAGGAAGTGCTGCCTGCCGCTGCCAGCATCCTCTGAGCGGCCTTGCTCTGCCCGCCCCACCTCCCAGCACCCCAGGGTGGCCTTGCTCTGCCCGCCCCACCTTCCCAGCACCCCAGGGTGGCCTTACTCTGCCCGCCCCACCTTCCCAGCACCCAAGGGCTGCCATGCTGCTTCCTTATCCCCCTCAGACCCAGAGTTCTCTGCTTCCCTAGAAGTTATTCTGTATTAGGAATAAAGTTTGTTTTGGAGAAAGTCACTGTGTCCTTAGGTCAACTGAAACAGAGCAGCCACCACAGTGAACAGGGGTCCACAGAGAGACCCACCCTGCGCCGTGAAAAATACAGTGAGGCTCTGGGGAGAAGGCAGACCCTGGGCTTCTGGCCAGGGGGATTTCACGAGAACAGGCCCCCTTAGACAGGCCCAGCAAACACAGATTAGAGGGTCCCAAGGGAATCTCACCCCTGCCTCAGACAGCACAGCAGGAAGGAGCCCCAGAGGCCAGATGGATACAAAGCAGAAGGGGAGGGGGAGGGACCAGCCCCGCTACACCAGTGGGAGTGGCCTCCACCCTTCCTACCTCAGAGCCATGGGGAGTTGGGGGCCTAGTGGGCCGCCCCCGGTGCAGGCTCCCTACACGGTCCTGCTGCTGCCGCTGGAGACCAGCCGCCAGGATCCAGGCGCCCGGAGCTTCTTCCTTTGGGTGAGTACTAGCCCAGCGCCCAGTGAGAGGGCCCAGGGGACTCCCTCTTCTAGACCGGTCACGTTTCCAGCCCATTCTGAGGACCTGTCAACCTTCCCCTGCTTCCACTTGCCCTCCAGGTCCCCAGTGGCCATTCAGGGGTGACACTCAGAGGCCAGACAGTGCAGTCAGCAGGGGGTGCGGGAAGGACCTGGGCCTGGCCCCTATCGGAGAGTGAGCCCGCCCCGGCCTCTTGTCTCTCCAGCTGCAGAGGATGCGGGCTCTGGAAAGGCAGCAGGACGCCCTGTGGCAGGGGCTGCAGCTGCTGCAGCGAGGCCGGGCCTGGTTTGAAGACCGCCTGAGGGAGGCCCAGCGACAGCAGCTGCATCTGGGGGCCCTTGGTGAGGTGCGAATGGGGGTGGGAAGGGGGGATGAGCCAGAGTGTGTGGACACTGCCGGAGACTGCTCTGGCAATGGAAGGGTTAATGGACAGGGATTATGAATTGGAGGCAGTGGAATGACAGGAGGCCACAGTGTTAGGCTGGGAGAGGCCGCCCTGCATTCCCTGCGGCTGGACAGGGTAGGATTTGATCTCTGCCTCCGGTGGGGGAGTGGCCTGGATTATTCCATCGGAGCAGGGATGGAGAGGAAGGGTCCATAACGGATGGGGAAAGGGGGCATGGCACTATTTGAGGAGGATGGAGAGATGGAGGTAGGCAGCACTGGGGTTTTGCACATGCCTGGAAGGGTTTTGGGATAAGGGGATCTGAAAGAGGAAAGGAGCAGCGTGTGGGGACAGAGTGGCAGAGGACCCCAGGGTCCCATGGCGTTGCCAGCCTTCACCTTGTCCTTTAGGATTTTCTAACAGACTCACACTCGGAGCCTGAGGGCTCCCGGTTAGCCCAGATTCAAAAAGTGAACACCTGTTTGCAGAATCTGATTCAGGAGAAGGTGAGTCTATTGTTTTCAGGTTGGGCTTCTGGGACGTGGGACCCGGGAAGGGAGTTGTTAGGTCAGCACTGGTTTAACAGAAAAGAACGAATGTCCCCAGCTGTCCCCACGTCCACTGAACAGGGCTGGTTCCAGCGGCCCCCAGCACTGGAAGGAAAGGCCAAGGAAGCAGAACGTGGGGCAGCCACAGGTGAGGTGAGGGGGGACGGGGAGGAAAAGACAGGGAGGAGCAGAGACGCCCAGCGCTGCCTCCCCCTGCAGGAGTGGCCAAGGCAGCAGAGAGGAGTCAACCGGTCCGCGGGGCAGACGGCTCAGCCCCGCTGTCCCCGGGGGCGGAGGGCTGCCACCCGGGTCTGAACCTCCTCCCGGTCCCTCGGTCGTGAAGGAGTCATTGCCGGAGCCACCTTACTCTGCTGCACGGCTTCAGGGCGCGGGGCGGTGAAGTTCAGACATCTCCGTGGGAAGCGTCCTGAAAACTCCCATGTCACCTCCGCGGGGTCTCAGGCCCTCCCCGCCCCCACACGATGCGCAAGAATGAGCTTTCCTTAAAGGCCCTCGGGAGAAGATGTGTTTATTGAAACTGTCCTTCAACTTGAAATACAAAAATAAAATAGAAGCTGCTCTAGACTTTAAAATAAAGACAATTCTATCACACTTCCTGGCACCCTTCTACCTTACTCCCAATCCTAGGCACCTCCCCATACATCCTCCCCTCTTCCTAAGCCTGGGAGAGCAGAAAAAGTGGGTGGAATAAAGATGCTACAGAGAAGCAGCCGCTTTCCCCCAAAATGTCTTTGGTTTGGTTCCTGTGAGGGTCAGGGAAAGTGCATTGTGGGAACATCCATTGCTCTCCCCCCCAGTCTTGTGGTTTTTAAGAAGGAAAAGGGCCAAGTGCATGGGGAGATCTCCATCCCAGCCGAGAGGCAAGGTCCCGAGGCCCATGGGACCTTAGCGAGCAACAGGGCAGTGCTGGGGACCCTCCCTCCCCGGGCTTCGGAGTCACCAGGAGACCACTCCTAGCAGGAGCAGCAGCCCTCCGATCGTGCCCCACCAGGGGTTGTCCGCTATCCCTCCCCCAGTGCTGCCCTGAACCCCCCAAGGGGAGGGATGAAAGCTAGGGGTGGCCGTGGGGCGGATAGCGTCAGCCGAATGGGCCCCGGCAGCGAGCTGGTCCTGGCGGGAAGGAGAGAGAGTCAGGGTGCGCTAGAGCTAGCCCCCAGTTCAGCCTGCCCCGCATGCAGGAGGGAGCGCGCCTCACCTGCGGGGCCCTGGCCTGCACCAGGAGCCTGAGGAAGGCGTGGGTCGGGGACCCTGGGCCGCCATCTCTTCTCACTGCAGCCGCAGTTACGGTCACCACGGAGTCTGGGGGTGCCGAGTCTGGGATCTGCAGCCACAGGCGTCCCCAGGCAGACTCGTTCACTCCCAGCCGAGCCCTGGCCCGTGGATACTGACGTCAGGGTACACCCAGGGAAGACTCTGAGGGCCAATCGGGAGGGCTCAAGGGCGGGGCGTAGAGTAGTGGGGTTCACCTGGAGAGATTGGAGGTGAGGGCGAAGCTGGGGTAGACAGATGTCCTGAGATCTAGATCCTGAGGGCCCGAGAAGCTGGCGACGCGGAGGCTGAGCGGTGCTCTGCTACCCGGAGCCAAGAGGTCGGGGGGCCCACTGAGCTGCGGAGAAGGGCCCGTGAGGGGAGGGGCCGCTCCAGCTGTCTCCTGCCCGCCTCCCCGCCCCGCCCTGTCTCACCTCCAAAAGGACCGGCGCCACAGTGCAGGGCTGGGGGGCAGCCCTGCGCAGGCCCTGGCCCCCTCCGTCCTGGCCCACCAGCTCCAGAGAGAAGGCTCCGGCGGCGGACGCCAGCGTGGGCGGCAGTGCGGCCGCCAGGAGCCCTCGCTGTGGGGGTCCCACGGGCTCCAAGCGCACGCTGCCCAGCTCCGTGCCCTCGGGGACCCCTCGAAGGAGCGCGTGGGAGAAATGTGGCCGAGCGCCCTCAGCATTGCTGCTGGAGCCCAGCCCCGTCACTTCTACCAGCAGCTGAGTCTGCAGGCCTGGGACCGGGAGGGCAGTGCGTGAGATTCGCACAGTGGAGCACAGACGCGCTGGCTTTTGGGTTGGGGGTTACCTCAGGGCTACTGGTGGGCAGGGTCTGGAGGGAGGGGTGGGGCACTGAACTGGCACTTGAACTGGGTGATGGTTACACGGGTGTATCACGTGAAACCTACTGCACTGTAATCTTAAACGCAATGCCCTTCATGTAAATTATAACCCAAAGTTAGACATGCATGTACATGTAACGGGGACACACACAGGAATAAAACTCACGAAGTGGGGGAGGGGTCAGGGAGCAGACATACCTGCCACCGGCTGGGTAAGCGGGTAGAGGCCAGGGTGGGGCCCGTCCTCTACGGGGATCCCAAAGTGGAAGAGGAAGTCCAGGGAAGTCTGGGCTGGGGTAGGGCAAAGGCAGTGAGAGACCCCCCCATCCCCCAGGACTGGCACTGCTCCCTGCTGCCTGCACTGACCCCCTCCCCCTCCCCTTCCCAGGCACATCTTCCTCCTCACCTTGCACTCGCACCCGGGGCGGCGTGCCCTCAGCCGTGACCTGGATCTCCCAGGCCCCTGTCCGTGGGGGGTCATTCACGGTCACTATCCAGAACTGGCCAAAACGGCGCGTGTGACCTAGAGGGCCCGTGCCTTCCTCCTGGCTCTGGAAGACCCCTGGTGCGGGGGGGTAAGAGCTTGTCTCGTGAACCAGTTCCCTCCCTGGGGACGTCCCCTCCCCTTCCCCACCCTGCAGCGTCCACTCTGGCCTCGCTGTGAGACACAAGCAGGCACCTTCAGGGTTCCTGATCCGGAAGCTGCTGACCTCCCCATGGATCCTGACCGTGACTTTCCGGAGCAGCCCGTCTACACTGAACACAAGTGGCCTCCCAGGCACCACAGCAGGCGGTTCCAGTGGAAGAGTCACCTGCGGGTGGGCGGGACCAAGAAATGGGGGAGAAGGTAAGACATGGAATGAAGTGTGGACACAGCCAGGAGACTGAAAGAGAGCACGCATGCAGAAGGGCGACAGTCGAGAGAGCGATGACGCAGACATGGCCCTGAGGGTGGAAAGCTGGAGGCGAGGGAGGGGGTTACTGAGAGGGAAGGGCAACGAGGGAGGTGAGCAGCTATGGCTCTCGGAGGAGGAGACACTTCCTTTCCCACCCCTCTGGCCGGCCCCACGGGCGGGGAGCCATTGCCTGTCTCGGGCGGCGGCGTCACCACCCCGCAGCCCCCAGCAGGGGGCGCCAGCCGCCCGGGGCGCTTCCTCACCAGCGCCGCTGTGCTCTCCTCAACAATGGCCGCCACGTCCTGAATGTGCTGGTCCTTGGTGAAGATCACCTCTCCGCCTGAAGCCAGGGCCACTGCTTCATAGGGCTCAAAGCGCAGAGGGGACAGGACCTCACGGCGAGCTCGACCCTGCACCCGCGCCGGGTCTTCGGTCACCAGGAACGTCACCTGCGGCCAGAAGAGGCCGGGGTCCGGGGGTCCGCGGGCTGCGCACTCGTCCCCGAGGACCGTCGGCTCAGGCTCTCTCCAGAGTGGGCGATGAGCGTCAGCTCTGTCGGCCGCCCTCTGCCCGCCGGCACAGCCCCCGGCCTCTGCCCTGCCCTAGGGCTGTCGCCATCTTCCACGCTGGGTCTCAGACAACTGGATCCCGCTTCTTTTCTGGGCTGGGTCAGCGCGGCTCAGGGGATCGCGGCCCGCCCTCGCGGACCACGGTGCAGTCCACGTCTGCCTCTCCCGCCCCGTGCCGAGGCCGCTGGCCGCTCGTCCCCAGACTGTTTCACAGGGTCTCCCCGGCCCTGGGGCTGACCCGGCTCTCCTGTCAGCTGTGCTCACCCTGCAGCGCCGCTCGCGGGTCAGCGACTCCACCCGGTTGGTGAGAAAGGCGTCCTTGGGGGAGGCGTCCGTGAAGACGAAGATGTCCGAGAGTGGAGGCGTGTGCAGCAGGGCCAGCTGGCAGGGAGGGAGAGGGCTGGAGTGACAAATGGCGGGGGCCGGGGAAGGGGTAAGAGGACTGAGCAGAAGGGCAGGTGGTCCCGGGAGCCAGCGGGAGCTGGCGGCACTGCACTCCGAGGGTGGAGCGCCCCCTGGTGGTGACGCGCCCCCGGGTGGTGAAGCTCCCCCTGGTAGTGACGTGCTCCCTGGTGGTGACGCGCCCCCTGGTGGTGACGTGCTCCCTGGTAGTGACGTGCTCCCTGGTGGTGAAGCTCTCCCTGGTAGTGACGTGCTCCCTGGTGGTGACGCGCCCCCTGGTGGTGAAGCTCCCCCTGGTAGCGACGTGCTCCTTGGTGGTGACGCTCCCCCTCATAGGCCAGGAAAGGGAGGGATGGGAAGGGAAGGGGAAGGGAGGGGCCAGACCTCCAGCGCGGACAGGCACATCTCAGGCTCGTCTCCACCCCCTAAAGCGTGGATCTCATTGAGCTGTTTCCAGAAACTGTCAGGATCACTGGTTGTAAAGACTGGGCCGAACCCTGGGAAGAGAAAAAGGAGGCCGACAGTGAGGTAAGAGCTCCCGTCGTTCCCACCTGGGGCCTCCTCCCCAGATGAGAGGCCTGCTGGGCTTGGGTAGTGGGAACGAGTAGTGAGGGGAACAACGTTCCCTTCTATTTCTATGGTTCTTTACCTTTGTTGGGGCAGGGTGAGGCTAGTGCACCTAGCGGGAAAGGGAGACTGCACTCCCTGAACAAAATGGTGCCAGTTCCTGTGGTACTGCATGAACCTTACTGAGCACATGTGTGTGCATGAAGACCAGCCAGGGCCTCTGCTTCCTTATCAGGAAAGACAACCCTCAGAGGCTTGCCGGGAGAACTATGCACTAGTCTGTAAACCTTAGGGCCTTGATGCAGGGCGAACCTCCATTATTCACTTATTCATACCTTCATCAAACACATAGTAAGTGCCATTCAGTGGCAGCCACTGTGAGATTTACGCCGACACAACAGACTCAAGCCCTACTGTTAGGGACGTCGCAGTCCAGGAAGCATTTTATCTGATCATCAGTTCAACTCTGGGACACAGGCAAGGTAAGGCAGGTACTGACCCACTTACAGATGGTGAGATTGAAGCAGAGAGATTATGACCAGCCTGAGAACACCCAGTAAGACTGGTGGGCCCAGGCCAGATCTTCTGACTTCTAATTCAGCTGGGAAAGAAACATGAGGGATCTTCCAAAAGTTCATGCAAAGTGGTGTCATTTGAAAAGAAAAACTCCAGGGATTTCCAAATCTTTTGCACCAAAATAAGCTTGACTGTTAATTCCATTCCCCTCCACCCTGACTTTTTGAAGTAGTCTTGGACAGTGCAACTAGCTACCTCAGACGCTCTCCAAAGGCCCGGATCAGACAGCTCCCCGTGTTCATTTTAACTCACAGGGAAGGACAGAACTGAAAAGGACTTCCTAGCGCAGAAGCCTAAGAAAGCTGAGGGGGTGAGCCTGGGTGCGGGCCAGGCGGCAAGCTGGTGGAGAGTGCTGCCCTTCTGGAAACACTGGGAGCAGCGGCCTTGTTTCCTGCCTGCGGCCTTGTTTCCTGCCTGCGCACGGGAGCCCAGCAGAGGCTCACTCAGGGCGGTGGAAGCAGCCGCATTTCGATACGGAGGCGGAGCCCGGCCAGCCTCCTTCCTCCCCAGAAGCCTCTGCCCCCTCCGCCCTTCTGGTCAGACCACACTTACCTGGGTCGTGGAAAGGCACTAGTATGTAGTGTGCCGGCTCCATGGGGCTCCCCCGCCGCCGCTCGGCGATGTGGCGAGCCTGGATCTTGGCGGCGTTGATCTCTTCACCCATGCTGCCTGTGGTGTCCAGCACAAAGCTCAGGCCGGAGGCTGGGGTGATGTCCAGCAGCCTGGAGAGCGGGCCAGAGACACAGTGAAGCGTCTGTGCCCCCTCTGCCAGCCCCCTGGCTTCTCGGCTCCCCCGGGTGGCCAGTCACCTGGAGAAACCGCTGTCTCCCAGGCGGCTGCGCAGGAGGCTGAAGGCCTGGATGGAGGCGAGAAGGGCCAGCTGTGCTGCCTGCGCGTGCAGCGTGTGGTGCGGGGAGAAGCCCGGCGACGTGCTGTCTTTGTTGATGCCTCCCCGGGGGGGCTGTGAGCTGCTCTGGTCGAAGTGGCCTCCGTGGCTACACTTGCCTGGGTTGGGGAGAGGGGTCTGGGAAGTGGAGGGCAAAACCCAAGCGCCTCCTGAGCAAGCGAGGCCCTGCTGACCTGGTCTCCCCTGAGCAGAGCAGCAGGGAGCGGTGACACTTTGTGGAGGGCAGCTCGACAGTAAAGCTGCAGGGGTCAGTTGCCACAGCAGAGTGAATCCCCAGATCCCTCCTCAGGGCACAGTGGATCTCCAGATCCCTCCACAGCACAGGGTGGATCCCCAGATCCCTCTGTGGCACAAGGTGGATTCCCACACCCCTCTGCAGCACAGGGTGAATCCCCAGGTCTCCCCACAGCATGTGCTAGATCATCAGATCCCTCCACAGCACAGGGTGGACTCCCAGATCCCTCTACAGCATGGGGTGGACCCACAGACCCCTCCACAGCATGGAGTGGGTCCCCAGATTCCTCTAGCCAGTCCCCCCCCCCCCCCCCCCCGCCAAGCTGCCCACAGGCAACAGAGCAATCCTAACAGCTGAGCAAGAAGCGCCTCCCGTCCCGAATGACTGTGGTCTCCCCGGGGGCCGTCATGCCCCTGCCGCACTCCTGGCATCGCCTTGTTCTAGTAAGTGACGCCATAGCAAACGGGACAAGGGCCGAGGGGACTGAACGCCTGCACGTGATCAAACGCCGTGGCTTTCCCTTCTGATTTCTGGGGAACTTTCCCATCTGGTACCTGGAGGTTTGGGGGGATCAGTTCCAAAGTAGCCGGAGGTGAGGTGTGTGGCGCCCAGCAAGTTCCCAGGACAGCTCAGCTCCTCGCAGTCAGAGCACGTAGGATCACCCACTGGCAAGAGAGGGCAGGGGCTAAAATGCAAGGTTCTGCCACCCCGCCTCTGCCCCGTCACCCAGACTCCTTCCGCTTTTCCTCGCACCCGGAACAAGATAAAGCCCGGAGGTACCATGGCCACCTGTGCTTTCTGAGCTCGATCCTGGAGTTCCTGGGCTGGCAGCAAGACTGAGGCTTGGACACACTGGGATAGTGTTAAAGAGCCCAGGAAGTCGGGGGACCAGGCCTGCGGGGGTCATGCCCTCTGGAGACAGGAAGTGAATTTGTAATGGGGGAAGCAGCTTCCGGGTCATAGTTCAGTTGGGAGGAAGAGGAAACCCTGCGGGAGCCAGCTCGGGGAGGAAGCCAGATCAAAGGCCGGCCTGCGGTCTGGGGACCCGAGGCCCTCAAGGTGCCTTCGGAGCCGAAGTGAGGTCACCTCTCAAGAGACCTCAGGATGTGACACGGGGGCTGAGCAGACTGAGGGGCCCCCTGCCCCAGGGACATGGCCGTACCTTGGGCCAGGCTCTGCAGCTCCCGCCACGGCCAGAGGAGGTGAGGGTGTGGCTGCTGCTCCCCCAGTTCCACCCAGTTGCTGTGACTGTAGAAATCCTGGTGCCCGGGGAGGGGGGGGGGCAGAGGAGGGAAACGAGGCGCCATGCTGAGTGCTCCCACGACTCCAGCCCTGGTGGCCCACTCCTCGGGGTTCCCCTCATTGCTGCCGTCAGCCACCCCAACTTTCCACTGCTCTCTCTCCATCGCTCAGAAGCCCAGGTGGGACCCGCCCCAGCACCCCCCCACCCCATCTCGGCCAAAGGCCACGACGTGCCACTGCCCTCACCTCTCCCGCCTCACAGCTCCCTCTCTGACCCTTGCTTCTCTGCGGCTTCCGTGCCTCAGCCAGTTTGGAAGTGGGGGGCTAGCACGGGGCCTGGATCCTTTCGAGGGCAGGGGAGGCATGGTTCAGAAGGCACTGCCGAGCCAGCCTCCATCCAGGAGAGGGAGACTTGGCCGTGCAGGCCCCGACGCGGCTCTCACCTGCAGGGCGTGGAGCGCGGCCCCAAGGCGCTGGCGAGCCAGGGCATAGTCCAGGGCTCTGGCTGCCGCCAGGGTCTCCCGCAGAGCTCCCACAAGGCGAGTGCGTCCCTGGCCCAGCCTCTCGGCATCAAAGTGCAGGTCAGGGTCGTTCCTGGAAGTTGGCAGGAAGTCCTGGGCTGCGTTGGCACGAGCCACCTCGCCTAAGGCTGCTCGGAACCGCCGGGAAGGAGCCCCAGGTCCAAAGTAGGCAGCAAAAAGGTCATCGGCGAGGAGGGTTCGGCCCTGGGGAGATGGGTGGGTGACACAGGGGCTCCAGGGAAGGCCCTCGGCGACTGGCACCCAAGGCTGGGTGTGGGTGCATGCAGGGTGCTGGGCCCTCGAAGGGCGGGGTGGCCCCAGACCTTTCTGAGGAGGAGGACTCTTAATTTCAGGCCCAGGGCTGCAGCGGGGAGGTGGGCAGCCCTTCCCTTGACATCCAGGGCCCTCAGAGGGTAGGGGGCCCAGGGAATGGGAACCCAGGGGTGCTCACCAGGAAATCCTCAAGACGAACGGGAGGCCTGCCCGGGGGCGGCTGCTCCAGGAAGAGCTGTAGGGTGACGTTGAGCGCAGCCTCCTCGGTCAGGTCCTGGTGGGTGAATGAGCCGGGCGCGGCCAGGAGGCTCCAGATGTTGGGGAAGAAGGCAGCCGTGGGGGACAGCAGCAGCTGCAGCAGCAGCAGCCCCGAGGGGCCCAGGTGGGACAGGGGCGCCTTTCCGGGGAGCATGGCTGAGACATGGATCTGGGAGACAGAAAGCTCTCCAAGGACGAGGAAGCAGCAGCCGCTTCCAGGGCAGGCGTGGCTGTCTCCACGGGCACCTGCTCTGGCCCCTTCCTGCCACTTGAATGTCTCATCTCCTCCAGCCCAGCTTCCGTGCTGCCCCCTCAGTCACCCAGGCAACCTGAGGGCCTCATCTGGACAACCAGGACAAACACCTGCCAGAGGAGGCGTGCGAGGTCCCGCCCCAGGGCCTGCCTTCCCAGCCCACCGCCCCTTCCTGGCAGAGTTCACAGCCCTGCCCCACAGGCACCCCCCACACACAGGAAGTCCAAGTTGCTCTCAGGCCTCTCCCCTACCTGGTTGCTGGGTGTCCTGGGCAGGGCCGGCCCCAGCCTGGCGTCACAGGGCACTGAGGTCAGAGTTATAATTAACCGGGCTTCAGTGCAGGGGGAGGCCCTGCCGGCAGCAAGGCAGGACAGGGAGCCCCAGCCCCTCTGCTCATGCCTGCCCAGGGCCACAGGCAACAGCGGTGCCAGGGCGGGTCTCCCGCGGCCGCAGTGCGGAGGTGAGGGAGGCGAGCTGGGGAGGAGGGAGGGAGGGAGCGAGCAGCATGACTCAGGCTTGGCACGGCGCCAGGGACGGACCCAGCCAGACGTGCCCCTCTGCCCACTGGGACCCAGCGCCTGGCTTCTAGCCCTCGGCCGACCGACCGCTTGCTCAGATTAGGCAGCTTGAGGTTTCAGGAACCCAGCCCAGCCCCACCGCCTGTCCACCGCCTATACACAGACGAAAGACGACTCTGTGGCAAAATATTTTATTGCTGCCATCCCCATGGCGCACCACTGGGGGGTCGTGGGTTGAGGCCAGGCAGGTCACAGCATCTTCTGAAACAGGGTGATGGCCTCGTCCACCTTCCTGAGCTCTGCTTCTGTCTGCTGGAGCTGGCGTGGAGAAAGGGGAGGGAGGTGAAGACCCAGGTCTGAGAAGAGACCCTGGCACTCAGGAGGGTGAGGGCCAAAGCTGAAAGACTCTGAGGACCACGGGAGGCAGGCAGTTAGGGGGCGGGGAGGTGGTAGCCACCTTGCCACTCCCCGCCCCGCCCCACCCCATTCTCTCTAGCCTCGCCAGCGGCACCTGCTCTCTCCCACCATGGCCCAGCCTCTTGGGTCTTGCATTTCTCCCCCAGAGCGGTCAGTCCTCAGACAGAGGGGCCTCAGAGCCACGTGCACCCCCCACTGCTCTGGTGCTCTGGGGCGAGTCACTGAGCCTGCATTTGTCAAGGGTGCGAACACTGTGCGCCCTGAGGGCTTGAGAGCCTCGTGCGGGGAACCACCTCCACCAAGGCCAGCTCGCAGCCTGGGTACTGTTCCCCTTTGTGTGCACAGTCTACCCCACTGCGGTTCCTTGGAGGGGTCCCAGGAGGCAGAGGGTCTCCCGGAGGACACGGCGAGCCGAGCCCGCCACCCCCGGGCCAGCTCTGTGGCTGCAGCTGCAGGAGGTGCCAGACCTGGGGCTCCCTGACTGCACATGGGTCTGGAGCCCAGGCAGGCATGGGGGGGGTCTCCGACCTGGGGCAGCTGGGTGGGCACAGGCGGTTCAGCTGGGCAGTGGCTCATCTCATTCTATTCTAGGTCTGCCTCATCTCCAACCTGTGCAACCCCGGGCTGGGCCCCCACTCCCGGCTGCATGTGTAAGGGGACGGAACTATGAGATCCCAGCTCAAGGCCTTGAGCCCTGCACTGTCCAGGGAATTCCTCAGCCAGGCCTGGGCGCTGTCCAGCCTCAGGCGCAGGCCTTGATGCTGCAGGGAGCCGACGGCGCGGGAGACACCTCGCCACACCACACACCTTGGCTTCGTCTGCCTCCTGGACTTCAAGGGGCACCTTGACAGAGTAGCCTGGGGTGGCCCGGCGCTCCTGCAGCCGCTGGGCCTGACGCTGGGCCTCGCCTCGCTTGGCCTGCAGCTTGCCCAGCTCCCGGGCCGGGTCCACCAGCCCCTGCAGCTGCAGGTGGATGGAGCAGCGATCAGAGGCCAGGGCCACGGCACAGCCCTGTGGTGTGGGAGCTCCCGGCGCCAGGACGGCCACCACACCCGCGCTGGCCAGTGCCTGCACGTAGCCCGCCACTGCCGACGCCAGGGTGCCCGTGGCCTCGTCAGCCACTTCCAGAAAACCTGTCGGGGAGAGAGGACGCTGAGGCCTGGCTCCAAGGAGACAGACGACAGTGGGGCGGGGGCGCCGTGGGGGCCCGAGGCTCACAGTCGGGCCTGATGCGGGTGAGGTTGTAGTCGGCACGCAGGGACCGCACAGCTCGTGTGATGCTGAGTGCCAGTTCGAGGGCGGCTTCCGCCTCAGGGTCCTTCCAGGGGCACTGTGGGCAGAGTGGGGGGTGAGAGGCCAGGTGGAGGGCCGGCAGCCCCCTCCCCCCGTCCAGAGCTCAGCCCTACCTCGGAGGGCTCGGGGTACGGGGTGACGCAGAGGCTGGGGGGGGCCTGTGGTGCCCGTCGGGGCAGCCTCTGGAACAGCTCCTCGGTCACAAAGGGCATGAAGGGTGACAGCAGCCGCAGGCCAACGTCCAGGCAGGTGTAGAGGGTCTGGCGCGCACACTCAGCCGCCGCCTGGTCCTCGCCGTTCAGGACGGGCTTCAGGCACTCCTGGGGGCGGGGCAGCGCAGGCCTCAGGGCCAGGGTCTAGCCTCCAGCCCTGCTGGTACCTGCGAGGTCTGGGCAGGGGCCCGGCTGGCTGCCCCCTCCCCCGCAGCACCTCCTCACCAGGTAGACGTCACAGAGCTCATAGAGCCAGAAGCTATACTGGGAGGTGGTGACAGCTGGGAAGTCGTAGGTCTGGAAACCATGGTTGCTGAGTTTCACGGCTTCCGCCAGCCGGCTGAGGATCCAGCGATCCACCAGGCTCTCGTGGCCCCCGGGCTTGGAGAGACAGGCTGTGTCAGTGGGTGAGGCCCATGTGCCCTGGGCAGGAGCTGGACCCGACCGGGGGCGGGAACCATGGGAAAATCTGGTGCCAGGAGCCTGCTGGGGGCCGGGACGGCATCTAGGGCGCAGGAACAGGCCTCCAGCCACCTTGGGGACACGCCCTGCCCTTCCCCCGTAACTGTGGCCCCGTGTCTGTCTGCGCCCTCAGCTATGTGCAGCCCTGCACCCAAGTGGCAGGGGTGGGGTGGGGATGGACGGCGCCAACCTGGGAGGTGGGCGAGGGCACAAAATCCTTCCCCAGGCCACGGAGGGCGAACTTGGTGGCATTCCAGAGCTTGTTGCAGAAATGGCGGTAGCCCAGAATCCGGTTCACGTCCAGGTTGATGTCGCGGCCTGCGTTGGGGCGAAATGGCGTCCTCACCACTGCCTCCCTCCACGGCGAGCGGAGGCCCGGGTGGAGAGGGCTCTATGCCGCAGTTCTGGCGGCCATACCTTGGGATGTGTAGGCGCACAGTCCAAACCGGAGGGCGTCGGTGCCACACTCAGGAATCCCCGCCGGGAAGTCCGCCTTCTAAGGGGGTAGGAGGAGGGGCCGTGTCCTCAGCCAGCCGGGCCGCCCTCTGCTCGCGCTCAGCCCTCGCTCCCGGCCGCCTACCTGCCCTTCCTTAGCCTTCTCCACCTCGCTGGGATCCAGGTTGCTGTTCAGCAGCTGCTCATGGAGGCCCTGGGGGCGGAGGGGGAGCGGTCAGGCGGTCGTGGCCGCAGCCCACTTGACCGCCAGCTACGCCTTCTCAGCGGGCCCTGCACCCAGCCCCACCTGCAGGGAGACTCCGTGGATGACGTCCAGGGGGTCAATGACGTTGCCGAGAGACTTGCTCATCTTCCGGCCATGGGCGTCTCGAACGATGGCGTGGAGGTAGACCTGTGGGGTGGGGATCGAAGCCGGTGAGGCCGAGTCCCCTCCCTCAGCCTCAGCGCCCCGCACCCCAGGGGCCTGCACCTGTTTGCATCCCCTCCCCCAACCCCCATGGCGTGTCCTCAGCAGCTCCTTCCTCTGAGAAGGCGGGGATCACTCGGGTGGCCCAGGCTGGACCGCAGCCCCGCCCTGCCCCCCTGACCCCCCATCCTGTGGCACAGGAGGGCACTGGGGCTCAGCCGACTCCACACCTCTCTGAAGGGCAGCCTGCCGGTGAGCTTTAGGCCGAGCATGACCATCCGGGCCACCCAGAAGAAGAGGATGTCGTGGCCTGTTTCCAGTAGCGTCCCCGGGTAGAACACACTCAGGTCTTCCGACTGGGGAGAGACTGGCTGTGAGGGGAGCCCAGTGGCTGCCTTCCAGACCCCAACCCCCACCCAGCCGCAGGAACACACCTGGTTGGGCCAGCCCAAGATGGAAAAGGGAAAGAGGCCGGAGGAGAACCAGGTGTCCAATACATCCTCATCTGAGGGAGGTCAGAGGTCAGTGGGAGGGCAGCGAGGATCCGCGCCCCAGCTCTGCTCCCCGCCCGCCCCCGGCCCCGCCTTGCCTTGCTGCAGACTGATCTTGTCAGGCGTCACTCCAAACTCCTTGGCCGCCTTCTCGCGGGCCTCTGCCTCGCTGCGCCCACTCACCCAGTACCGCCCGTCGGGGTCCTGCCACAGATGGAGAGGGTCTGACTTGCCCTGCCTGTTCCCCAGACAGGGACACTCCACCCCACAGCCCCCCAGACATCTCTGGGCCTCACCTCCCCAGGGGGCACCGCAGGGTCATGGACGGTGACGAAGTAGGCCGGGATGCGGTGGCCCCACCACAGCTGCCGGGAAATGCACCAGTCCCTAGGAGGGGGGGGATCAGGGAGGCCTGCGCCTCGCCGGGCCCTCCCCAGCCACCCTCTGCCCACCGAGGGGCCCCGCGCACCGGATGTTGTCCATCCAGGCGTGCCACGTCCGCTGATGGGCCTCGGGCAGGATGCGGAGGTCACCCCGGGTCACGGCAGCGCTGGCAGCCTGGGCCATCTCCCCGCAGCGCACGTACCACTGTGGCCGCAGCAGAGGCTCCACCACGTCCTTGGAGCGGCTGCGGGCAGTGGAGAGGGAGGCTTAGTGGCGAGCACCCTACGCTGCCCCCCACCCGCCCTCCCAGCCCCGCGCCTCACTTGCAAAGCGGCACCACCATGGGGTTGTCCTGGACGCCACGGAACAGTCCCTGCTCCTTCAGCGCAGCCAGCACTGCCTTCCTGGCCTCAAACCTGGGCAGGCCCTGGGCGGGCGGGAAGCCCGTCACGCAACGCCTGGGTACCCGCATCTCCCTCGGCCCGGCCCCACCCCTCAGGGGTCTCACCAGGAAAGGCGGGGGCACGTTGACCAGGGCCCCTCGGGAGTCCATGATGCTGATGGCCTCCAGCCCGTGCCGCTGCCCCACCTCGTAGTCATTCTGGTCGTGGGCAGGGGTTATCTTCACCGCACCTGGGGCGTCCACGTGCCAAGGTCACCTCCCCGGCCCCACTTCCCTGTACAGCCCCCTGGGAGCCAGCCCGGACGGCTGGGGTCTGCCCCGCGGGGCTCCGCACCTGTGCCAAACGCCATGTCCACAAAGTCATCGAAGACGATGGGCAGGCTCCGTGACAGGAACGGGTGCCTCACGCTCTTCCCCTTCAGGTGCTGGGGCCAGAGGTCAACCAAGACTGCGTGAGGGCGGGCCCGAGCCCCCTCCCCGCCCAGGGCCCTGACCGTCCCCACACCCAAACTCCCGCAGTGGCCACGGATGGCTCCAACGCCAGGGCCGGGAAAGGACCCAGAGGAGGAGCTTCTAGCGGAGCTTCTTCTCAGCGGAGGACCCCAGTCCCCACACCCCCACCTGGTATCTGGAATCTTCAGGGTGCACAGCCACAGCCACATCGCCCAGCATCGTCTCGATCCGAGTCGTCGCCACCACCACCTCTTCGTCACTGTCTGGGGTGACAGAAGGCCTTGTGGTCTCAGCCCTGGCCCCTGCCTGTGCCCCCGTCTCACTCAGCCCAGGATCCTGGCGCCCCTGGTTCCCACCTGAGCCTTGGACCTTGTAGGCAAAGGACACAAGGACCCCGAACTCCACCTTCTCCTTATAGCCAGGCACGGGGAGCAGGGTGCGACCCGTCAGCTCCTTCTTGTCCACCTGCAAGAGGGGCATTCAGGAAAGGGGCCGGGGCTAGGGGCCGGGTGGCGGCATGCGGTGGAGGCCGGGGAGGCCCGTGGGGCGCGAGCACCTCAATGTCGGAGATGGCCGAGTTCAGGGTGCAGGACCAGTTGACAAGCCGGGTGCTGCGGTAGATGACTCCTTCCTCGTGAAGCCGAACGAAAGCCTCCGTCACAGCTTCGCAGAGTTTCTGGGGGGGAGGGGAAGTGAGCAGGCTGGGGGTGGGTGCCTGGAGCTGCACAGACACCCAAGGCAGCAGGGCCCGCTGAGGCCTGGCCTTCCAGAATCCCCCGGTCAGCCAGACCCCCTGAGGGGAGAAGCACTTTTCTTCTTCTTTTTAATTACTTTATTTGAAAGGCAGAGAGATAGAGAGAGACCTTCCATCGGCTACTTCACTTCCCAGATGCCCACAACAGCTGGGGTTTGGCCAAGCTAAGCCAGGAGCCAGGAACTCCATCCAGGTCTCCCATGTGGGTGGCAGAGACTCGGGGACTTGGGCCATCCTCTGCTGCTTCCCAGGTACAAGGGCAGGGAGCTGGATGGGACACAGAGCAGCAGGGATCCCCAGCTGCACGCCTGCTATGGGACGCCAGCATCTGAAGGGCTGTCTTAACCACAAGGCCCAATGCCTGCCCCGGAAGTTCAAGGGCAATCTGATGATGCCCAAGACGGCAGGGAAGTTACTGGGCTAGAGCGGAACACTACGGAGTTCAGGCCCCATGGGTGAGGGAGGCAGGACGGCGAGTTGTCAGGAGCCTTCGGCCGCTCCTGGAGCAGGGCCGGGGACTCTAGAGAACCTGCCATGGGGGGCCCAGCGCCAGCGCCGTCAGTGAGTGGGCTCTTTTCCTGCAGCAGGGCCTTGGCGCCCCCCACCCCAGCCCCGAGGCGCCTCCCACGCACAGGGTCCATGGTGAAGCAGGCTCGGTCCCAATCCAAGGAGCTGCCGAGCTTCTTCAGCTGGTGGTAAATGCGGTCGCCTTTCCTGCAGGTGGAGACGAGCAGGGCTCAGCACTGGGGGGGAGGGCAGCTGATGGGGCAGGGTGGGGCTCACTGGCCCTCTCCGGAGGAGGGTCCGACCCTGCGGTCTTTCCTGGTGAGGGGCAGGGCGGCAGGGCCGTGTACTCACTCCTCCTTCCACTTCCAGACCTCCTGCAGAAAGGCCTCGCGGCCCAGTTGGTGCCGGCTCAGGCCCCGCTCTCGCCACAGCTTCTTCTCCACCACCACCTGCGTGGCAATGCCTGCATGGTCACAGCCAGGGTTCCACAGCGTGGTCTCCCCGCGCATGCGGTGCCTGTGGGGGCACGGGAGATCAGACAGTGCGCTGGGCTGCCTTTCAAACAAATAAATCTTAAAGAGACAGAGGTGCTGCTATGGCCTGGGAAAGAAGAAGATGGCCCAAGTCCTTGGGCCCCTGCACCCACATGGGAGATCCAGAAGAAGCTCCTGGCTCCTGGCTTCAGATTGGCCCAGTTCTGGCCATTGCAGCCAATTGGGGAGGGAGCCAGCAGATGGAAGACCTCTCTCTCCCTCTCTCTGCCTCTCTTCCTTTCTCTGTGTAATTCTGACTTTCAAGTAAGTAAATAAATCTTTAAAAAAAAAGAGAGAGGCCACACCGCGGCTCACTGGGCTAATCCTCCGCCTGCGGCGCCGGCACCCCGATTTAGTCCTGGTTGGGGTGCCGGATTCTGTCCTGGTTGCTCCTCTTCCAGGCCAGCTCTCTGCTGTGGCCCGGGAGTGTAGTGGAGCATGGCCCAAGTGCTTAGGCCCTGCACCTGCATGGGAGACCAGGAGGAAGCACCTGGCCCTGGCTTTGGATCGGCACAGTGCGTTGGCCGTAGTGGCCATTTGGAGAGTGAAACAACGGAAGGAAGACCTTTCTCTCTGTCTCTCTCTTACTGTCTAACTCTGCCTGTCAAAAAAAAAAAAGAGAGAGAGAGAGAAAGATAGAGGGAAGGAAGGAAGAGAAAGAAAAGAGGGGAGGAGGGAGGGATGTTCTGTCTACTCTGCTTCTGATCCCGCTTCCTGCTGATCCAACCTCCTGCTCATGTCATCCAGGGAGGCAGATGTTGGCTCAAGTACTTGGCCCTGCCTCTAACGTGGGAGACCCACATGGAGTTGCAGGCTTCTGGCTTCAGGCTGGCCCAGCTCTGGCTGTTGCAGGCATCTGGGAAGTGAACCAGTGGACAGACCTTTTTCTGTCTCTCTACCTTTCAAGTAAGATAAAATTAAAAGCAATAAACAAAAAATTTTTAAAACAAATGAGTTACCTAGAATATTTGGATTTTGCAGTTGTTACTAATGAAAATATTAACAGTAAGAAAAAAAACAATAAAAGGGAGAAACATTCAAAAATACACAATCCAACAGCAGGAGAAAATGTATATAAGCCAACAAACAATGTCCAGAACAGGTGATGACCACTCCAATAAACCAATTAAAAAAGAAAAACAAAGAATCAATAGAAAATGGGCCGACGATAGGAGTCCCTTCTGTTAGAAAAAGAAAACCAGGGGCTGGCACTGTGGCATAGCTGCCTACAGTGCCTGCCTCCCATAGGGCACCAGTTCGTGTCCCTGCTGCTCCACTTCTGATCCAGGTCTGCTATGGCCTGGGAAAGCAGTAGAGGATGGCCCAAGTCCTTGGGCCCCTGAACCCGTGTGGGAGACCTGGAGGAGGCTCCTGGCTCCTGGCTTCAGATTGGCACAGATCTGGCTGTTGCAGCCATTTGGGGAGTGAACCAACGGATGAAAGACCTCTCTCTCTCTCTCTCTGCCTCTCCTCTCTCTGTGTAACTCTTTCAAATAAATAAATAAATCTTAAAAAAAAAAAAGAAAACTAAACCTCCCTCCCCCATTCCAAGTACCTAATTTGGGTAGAGGATTTCGCTTTTCTTTCTTTCTTTGAAAGCCAGGGCATCAGAATGACAGAGAGACAGAGAGAGAGAGAGAGAGAGAAGGAGAGAGAGAGAGAGGAGACAGAGTTCTATAAGTGGCCACAACAGCCAAGGTAGGACCTGGCCAAAACCAGGAGCCAGGAACTCCACTGGGGTCTCCTACATGGGTGCAGGACTTGTGCCACCTTCCATTGCTTTCGTAGGCTTGTTGGCAGGGAGTTGGATCTGACAGGGAGCACCAGCCAGGCCTAGAACTGGTACTCCAATATGGGATGCCGGCATCACAGGCAGTGGCTTCACCTGTTTTGCAACACTGGCCCCCTGGGGCAGAGGTCTTGGTCTTTTAAGAAAAGGAAGGCTAAATTTCGATGGGTATACATACATGTGAGCAAACAGAAAGACACACAGCAAGGTGCTAACAAAGGCTAATGTGGGGGGAATCAGCCTACAGGAGTGGTCGACGAGCCCTGAATCTCAGTTTCTTACAAGACACATCCACAGATTTCTCGTTACACTGCTATTTTTTCAGAGGCACGTATTTGGCGTAGCAGTGAAGGTGCCACTTGGAGCATCCGGGCCTGGGTTCAAGTCCTGGCTCTGTTCTCGATCCCAGCTTCCTGCTAATGTGCAACCAGGGAGGCAGCAGCTGAGGGCTCAAGTACTTGGATCCCTGCCACCCCTGTGGGAGACCCTGATGGAGTTCCCAGCTCCTGGTTTTGGCCTGACCCGGGCCCCAGCTGTGGAGGGCATTGTCTCTTTCTCTGGTTCTCTGCCTTTCAAATAAAATAAATATCTGTTAATTTTTTAGTAGAAGGAGAGGGAGGAGAGAATCTGTAAGGGGGTGTTGGATGGATTCCTTGATTACTGGACTGAGAGGAGGGGAATGAGCAAGAGAAGCGAAGCGCCACAAGGGGGCAGAGCTGAGCTCACACGGAGTCTGGCCAGGGAAGAGAAGGGAGCCCCGAGGGCAGGCGCGCATAGCTCACCATCGAGTCAGGGAGTCCTGGATGGCGTTGGTGAGCGCGTGGCCCAGGTGCAGGGAGCCCGTCACGTTGGGGGGTGGGATGCACATCATGAAGACCCCTCGGGGGTTGGGCGTGGACACGCTGGGACGCTGAGAGCGGAGGACAGCGCGCTGAGGCCTCAGTCCCCGCCCCCAGGCAGTGCATCCTCCAGCCCCTCCCCTCCCGCCCTGAGCCCCGCGCCCACTCACCCCATACTCCGGCTTAAAGAAGCCCTGTTGCTCCCACCAAAGGTACCAGGCGGCCTCCACGTACTGCGGGCTGTACGAGTCAGGCATGGTGCCACTGACGTCTGTGGGGCGGAGGGGAGGGCTCAGTGTGCAGCTGAGAGCAGGGGCAAGGGGCGGGGCCCGCAGGGGGACAGGCTTCTAGCATGCCCATCACGAGCCGGAAACCCTCACCCAGCAGCGTGATGTGCGCAAGGCCGCAAGGCCGGAGCAAGAAGGGGCAAAAGCTTGGACGGAGCAGCTGGAGGGTGGGGTTACCTTTCTTCTCTCCGGGTGGGGTTGGGAGGTCATAGGTGATGACCCCAGGGTCCCGTTTCTCCTTCTTCTCCGGTTTTGGTTTCTTCTGCTGGGGGGGTTGGGGAGGGGGGGGAAGATACGACAGGTCCAGGCCATCAGCCACCCCTCCCGGGCACCACCTCCTCCAGCTGCACCCTGAGCCTCTCACCTCCCCTGGCGGGGGCTGCTGCTGCTGCATTTTCTGCTTCTGTTGGAATTTTTCTAGCTTCTCCCGCTTCTTTGCCTCTTTCTTGAGCTGAGCAGCTGTCTTTGGGGGTGCAGCCACCTCAGGGCCTGGAGAGAGGCGCAGGAGGTCACACTCAGCCCCCTGGGACCCTCTGTAACAGTGCTACTGCCTTTCACGCGGGCTGTTGCAGCTGCAGGCCCCGGCCGCAGAGGAGCCCCCATCCGTCCTCCCTCACCTGGCTGCTGAGAGAAGGGCCTGGCCCCCGAGTACAGAACCACTTCTCCCAACACGGCGCGGAATTCTGGCTGCTGGATGCACGTGAGGAACCAGCGGGTCACGTTACCCCAGATCTGGCGGGCCGAGGGGTCCAGGACCTAACACGGGGAGTGACCACCATCTCAGCCACCCTACGGCAAGGTCAGAGAGGGGCTCTCCGTTCCTCCCCAGGCCCCAGCGACTCACATATCGGAAAGGCAGCAGCAGGGCTGTGACAGCCGCCAGGTCAGCCAGCGTGGGGGCCTCCCCAGCCAGGTAGGTGTGCAGACGGAGCCACTCCTCCAAGGGGCTCAAGGCCCTGCCCAGGGCTCCCAGGGCAGCCTGTGGGAAGGGGAAGGGGATGAGACAGGCCTGGCCCACCCCCCAACCTGATCCGGTAGGCCTCCCTCCACACCCACTCCTGCAGATCACCACCTCTGAGGTCAGTCTCTCCTTCGCTCACACACTCATATCAATACTTCTGACGGATCCAGCAAATCTCTATTGAACACGTACTATGTGCCAGGGCGATACAGTAAGCACAGAAGTTAAAGATCCTCTGAGGCAGCAAAGTAGTCACCAGGTCCAGGGCTTAATTCTTATACAGCGCCTGTCTGCGGAATGAGGCGACCACGTGGACAGGCCGAGCCCTGCCTGCGATCTTACAGGGAGGACCATACATGAGCAACTACCTAGTACACAGCCCTCTTTCTCAACTCTTACAAAGAAACACACAGCAGGCTGATGGGAACAAGAAATTCTAGGAAAGAGAGACTCTTTTAGACAGGGCGATGACGCCAGGGTCTGTGTCACAAATTCATTCATTCGAGAAACACCACGGGCCTGCCACGTGCTAGACACTGCGGCGGCAGGAGGCGGAGCTGCAGGTAGGCACAGCCCTGCTCTGGAAGGACTTACAGACATAGCCGGTAGGGTTTTTCCTCTCCCTTCCTCCTCATTTAATTTCTCCTTTATCTCCTTCCAGCAGCCGCCACCTCTCCCTCACCCAGGCTTCTCTCAAGTCCCAGTAACCACTATCTATTCTCATCCAACTCACCAAACTTTTACCTGGAAACTTCGAAGCTGCCTGGCACGGGACTGTGTGCTCAGACACATCCTTTAATCGCATTAACTCAGCGAGGCTGGTATTACATCAGGCAACCGGCTCAGAGTTTAAGAAGCCAGCCCAAGGCTACCACACTCAGTGACAATCTGGGACTTGATCAACGTTTTTCCGTATCTGATGCCTCTATTACAACCATCTCCAATTTCCCCCTCGACCTCCTCTCTCCTCCCCACTCACCTGGGGGTCCTGAGCTGGGCTTCGCAGTCCCAAGGCGGGCAGCGTAGCCCCACAGGCAGCCGGTATTAGCTCCGTGTCGGCGTAGCTGACCCACTGTTGGACGAGGACAGCTGCCCGGCTGCCCCCAGAGCCCCCGAGGCCCGCTGGCCACAGCAGCTGAGACACAGCTGTGGCCCCCCACACCCACAGCCCACCGGGCCCCTGCTCCAGGGCAGGCAGGCGGGGTGGGGGAAAGGGCGTCCTACTGGTTGGGGGCGGCTGCAGACAGATTCGGGGGTGGGCTCCTCCCCATCCCGGCCCCTCTCCAGCCTCCCCATAGCGAGCAGCTATGAGGGCCCGGAGGCTGGGGAAAGCATCGGGGTGAGGGGAGACGTAAAGGATGGACATGGTTATGCGGCTCCCAGACGAGATGGCGAAACCTGGGAGAAAGAGAGAGGGGGTAGATTGAGGGACGCAGGGGACCCTATGCTGAAGGGAGAGGGGGCCCTCGGGGGGCTCCTTTGCCGCAGGCGCCCGAGACGCCCAGGACCGGGAGCCCAGGGGCTAGCTCTCACAGTGACAAGGAGACCCCGCCTGGGGGAAGAGGGGGCGGAGGTCTCCCCAGGATCGCAGGGGTCTCCGGGAGCGCGGGGGTTCGCAGTAGTGGTTCGGCGTCCGGTGGACGCGGGTTCGCGCCGCGTGTACGTACTGGAGGGAGGTGGTCGGGCAGGGCCGGGAATCCCCCTCCCCAACCGGGAGGCCGGGGCGGAGAAGTCGGGCGGGCCTCGGAGACGGTGGGCGGCTCTCTAGGCGACCCCGGCTCCCTGCGACCGCCGGCCCGGCAGTCGGCGCCCACGTGTTCCCCCCTTTGTGACAGCGAGCGTTTCCGGGCCCGCCGGTCCTGGCGGGGGCGGCCGCGCCCCGCCTGCGTGTGCGCGCGCCGCCCCGCGCTGCCCGCCCCTGCCCCGGAGGACGCGCCGCGCGCCGCGCTCCCGAGGAACGGCACGGAGCGCGGGGCGCGGGGCGCGGGGCGCGAGGACGCCCCCCCGGGACGGCGCTCCCGTCAGGCGCCGCCGCGGGCACCCCGCGCGGGTCCTCGGGCCGGGCCGCGAGGGCGGCGCCCAGCGGGCAGCGGCGAACCGGCCGCGGAGGGAGCGGCCAGAGCCGGCGTTAAGTACGGAAGGAGCCTCATTTGCACATCGACCAGAGTCACGCTGCAGGGCTTCCGCTGTTTCTGAGCGGGGAAGAGTTCGCGTCTGCGTCGCATATTGGAAATCGTCTACTGGACGCTGTTGCACAGTGGATAAGTTTCTTAATCCCCAGTCACCACTCCACGGCACAAGCTAAGTCACTTGTTGGTATCTTCGAGATACCCGGAGAAAGTGTGTACTGCGTTGGCTGGATTAAAGCAGAAATACGGCGACGTGAAATGCATTTTGGAATCTCACGTTGCCAAATTAATGGAAGGGCTGGGGTGGACGCTTGGCCTGGAGCCTGGAGGCTAAGACACCACATGGGGCGCCCACATCCTGCATTCCGTATTGGAGTGTCTGAATTCAAGTCCAGGTTCTGATTCAAATTCTAGCTTCCTGCCAGTGTGCATGGTGGCAAGTAGCAAGTGGTCACTGCGACCCACGTGGGAGACCCATTTTTTTTTTTTTTTTAAAGATTCATTTATTCGAAGAATAGAGTTAGAGGGAGAGATAGAGATCTTCCATCTGCTGGTTTACTCCCTAAATAGCCGCAATGGCCAGGGTTGAGCAGGTCCAAAGCAAAGACCCAGGAGCTTCTTCCGGGTCTCCCACGTAGATTCAGGGGCCCATGGGCCTCGGCCATCCTCCCCTACTTTTCCAGGCCATAGCAGGGAGCTGGATTCAAAGTGGAGCAGCTGGGACTTGAACCAGCGCCCATATGAGATGGGCAGACTTTTACCCACTAGGCCCCAGCGCTGGTCCCCCAGATGGGAGTTCTGAGTTCTGGTTTTGCCATGGCTCAGCCCTGGCTGTTGTTCATTTGAGATGGAACCAGTGAACAGGAGATCCCTGTATCTGTGTCACTCTGCCTTTCAAATAAATAAAAAGAAAAAAAAGAAGGGCAGCACGCAATCTAGTAGTCAGTGCAACATACGCAAAGGGCCAGAGGGTAAACATGAAGCTGGGGGCTGGCGCGGCTGAGGTATTAACTGTTTTATCCAGGGAACACGGGGACAGAAAATGCTGGGAGGGCGAGCGGCTGGACTGGGACAGGGCTTGGATGACTTCATCACCCTTTCCATCACCTCAGTATTCTGCTGAAAACACACACGGAACCAGAACTCAGCTTTGCACATCTTTTATTCCCGATGCGGGACAGACTCCTTCCATCCCCATAATGAATCCCAGGCTCTCCTGGGAAGACCCGGGAGACTCTCCTGCCATTTCCAGGGAAAGAGTGAGAAAGGCAGGTGCTGGGGACTGGGAAGGTTTTAGTTTCCCAGCCTTCTGTGTTCCCCTTCTCAACACAGAAGAGCTGCTCCCCACTATTCCTCTTGTCTACTCATCCCCTTAAAAAAAAAAAAAAAGCCATCATTATAAGAAAAAACACTTCAAGTACGGTGGGGAATGGTCCGGGCAGGGCCACAGGCTATGGATCACCAGTGGAGGAGGGCGGGGGAGGGGGGTCCCCATCACTGCTTCTGCTGCAGGGCTTCCTTCCTGGCTGCATCCTGTAGCAACTGTGTGTCAACCTCATCTGCTGGTAACTGTACATAGCGCACCACGGAGCCCCGGATGAAGCAGTTCTTCACTGACAGCTAGACAAAGACAGACACATGTGAGAACACCTTTACAACGTCCTCTATCCACCCAGGGCCTCCTGCTTTGGAGGTGTTTCCTCTCCACCAACCCAACTCACCATGTGAGGGTATTTCTCAGGGTCTGTGACACTGATGTCAGTTAGTTTGATGTTGAGATACTAGGAGAGGAAGATGAACCACCATCATTAACCCTGGAGACAAGATGGCACTGTCTAGCCCTTCAGCTCCCCCTCCCCTCTCCCCAGGACCAACTGGGAGCCCTTGCTGTATCTCACCTGATCCACAGAATGGAGGGTTCCACAGATGCTGTCAAGGGCAGAGGGAGGGGAAGAACCACATTAGTTTGTACCCAAATCAATACAGAGGTGACTTCACAGCTGGGATGAGAACATGGTTCAGGGTGGTCAAGGACTTGAGGAAGCCAGAAAAGCGGGCATTCCTAAGCCCTAGAGTAGAAAAGACAGAATCACCAGAATGCTTAGTTATTTTTGATCCCACATTGTCTCTCCCTAAACCTACCCATTCTTCATGGCTACTGCTTGTGAGCTACATTCCCATTCCACACCTGTCATTTTTACAGGCCTCTCACAAGGGAGATACTACCACCTAGAGGCTCAGAGAAGTTATGTACCTAGGCAAAGTTTAGAACAAACGGGGATGAGGGGGCACTGTGGTGTAGCAAGTAAAATCACCGCCTGCAGTGCTGGCATCCCATATGAGCACCAGTTCAAGTCCTGGTTGCTCTACTTCCGATCCAGCTCTCTGCTCACGTGCCTGGAAAAGCAGCAAAGGATGGCCCAAGTGCTTGGGCCTCTGTACCAGCATGGGAGACTTGGAAGAAGCTTCTGGCTCCTGGCTTTGGATCAGCCCAGCTCCGGCCATTGCGAACAACTGGGGAGTGAACCAGCAGATTGAAGACCTCTCTTTCGGCCTCTGCCTCTTTGTAACTCTTTCAAATAAATAAATCTTAAAAAAATAAAAATAAACAGGGACTTCAGTCTAGAGCTGCCTGACTCCCAGAACTATCAGCTATTTTCAAACATTAACACTTTGAACCAGAGTCCTGTATGTAGATAAAGGGAGCTGGCACTGCTCTTAATGATGCAGGCATGAGTGACGGCCTCACCCCTCCCCAGTTCTCCAGCCTGAGATGTTAATGAGGAAGATTATCAGAATACCAGTGCTCCAAACCATATGCCTCTCCCAACTAGTGTCCATGTCTTCAACATTTTAACAACCTCAAATCCAATGTATGAGATGTACTACTTTACTCTCCTTGTCCTGTGAAAGCCCATGGTGTGCTAATTGTGAACATTTCTGTAATTCTCTTTATAGTTTGACTTTTTTTTTTTTTTTTAAAGAAAAATTTACTTGAAAGGCATAGTGACAGAGAGGGAAGAGACCAAGAGAAAGAGATCTTCCATCAGCTGGTTCACTCCCCAACTGGCTGCAACAGCCAGGCAGAAACTAGGAGCCCAGAACTCCATCAGGGTCTCCCAGGTGAGTAGCAGGGCCCAAGTACTTGGGCATCCTCTGCTGTTTTCCCTGGCACATCAGCAGGGAGCAGGCTCAGAAGCAGAGCTGTGGGTGGTGCGGGCAGTGACTCAATCTACTGCAGCACAATGCTGGCCCCTCTCCAATTTGCTGTCTACAAACCAAGGTCCTACTTCACGTTTCAGCCCAGGCCAGCCTCCCATCTGGCCACCTGGATTTTAATCCTCACGCATGCCTCTGCTAGATCCCAAGTTCCTTAGAACACTGATGTGTGGATTACACAACAAAGGAGGAAACAGGATAATGGTCTGTGTGTGTGTGTGCGTGTGTGCTACACTAAAGGTTGCCGATAGGTTTTCTTCCCCTAGGAGAATAACTGCTCTTTGGGGCAGGTGGTTAGCCTAGCTGTCGTCAGCTAAGATGCCCACATCCCGCAGTGAGGTGCCTGGGTTCAATACCCGCCTCTGGCTCCCAACTCTAGCTTCGTGCTAATGTGGACCCTGGAAGACAGTGGTGATGTCTCAAATAAATGGGGTCCTATCACCCACATGGGGGACCTGGATTGAGTTCCCAGGCTGTCAATGACCATTGGAAGTGAACCAGCAGATGGAAGCTCTCTTTGTAATACATAAAAATTCAAGAAAAAGAACAATTGCTCTTTTATTGCTTTCTATATTATTTTTAAAAAAAATTTTTTTAAATGATCTTAATAAATGGCAGTCTTCAAGATGTCCATATCCTGCC
Organism: Lepus europaeus; assembly: GCF_033115175.1. Lineage (NCBI taxonomy): Eukaryota > Metazoa > Chordata > Mammalia > Lagomorpha > Leporidae > Lepus > Lepus europaeus. The sequence continues at coordinate 32,018,605 of NC_084829.1, forward strand.
AGAAATAGCTTCAGCATTTCTGTTGTAAAAGTCTCTGTCTCTGAGGTCCAGTATGAGACCTGCTGTCTCACATCCCGGGCTGCTGAAAAATCTCTGACAGCACCCCGCCATCTGGAGGAGTGAAACAGCTCCCAGGAATTGCATTCAGCAGTGTCACTTCAGGTCTGAAAACAAGCATGAAAGCAAAGCCTTTTCTCTCAACCTACTGGACAGCTCCACTGCTTTGGGGCCTCAGATTATAACACAAGTTAGGCTTGCCATTTGGAAAGCCCAGGAAGGAAAGAAGAAAAATCAAACACGGGTCATCTTACAGAACTGCCTAAGGCTGGTTTTGGTTTCCACACTCGACTCACAATGTGGCCCCAACCCATATGCCATCCATGTCACTGCCAGCGCCATAAATGGGAGCTCTGTCCTCAAAGGCAAGGCCCTGTCCCCACCATTCTCTGCCATGTCTGTGCTTCCCCGAGAAACTCTTACATAGGAATGTGGAAGACACTGTTGAGGAAATCATTTATTGACCCAATCTTTCCAGAAGATAATAGTGTAAAAAGTGTTAGCATTTTAAACGTGCATTCCATTTTAAGGATTAAAAAAATCAGGATAAAAATGTATAGAGGATGTTCAAGACATTTTTGAAAAAACAAATGATTGGAAATAGCCCAAGTGACCAACAGCAGGGTCTGGATTAAATTAGTTCATCATCCAACACGGATGCCACTCATGGGTAGGTATTTGGCCTTGTGGTTAAGATGCCCACATCTGACATCCAAGTGCCCAGGCTTGAGTCCCAGCTCCATTCCGGATTCAAGCTTTCTGCTAATACACACTCTGAGAAGCAGCTCAAGTAATTGGGTCCCTGCCACCCACACAGGAAACCTGGATTGAGTTCCCAGTTCCCAGCTTTGAATCCTGGAACAGGCATAGAGGCACCAGTAGATGAAGAATCTGTCTCTCAAAAAAAAAAAAAAAAAAAAAAAAATTGAAAAAAATGCTAAAGATCAAGTTCATTGACATAGAAAATATCCAGAGTATACCGTGATGTGAAAAGCAAGTTTTGGAGCTGGTGCCGTGGTCTAGAAGGCTAGACCTCCACCTGCAGTGCCGGCATCCCTTATGGGTACCAGTTCAAGTCCTGGCTGCTCCACTCCAATCCAGCTCTCTGCTAATGCACCTGGGAAAGCAGCAGAAGATGGTCCAAGTGCTTGGGCCTCAGTGCCCAGGTGGGAGAAAAAGTTCCCAGCTCCTGGCTTAGGCCTGGTCCAGCCCTGGCCATTGCAGCCATTTGGGGAGTGAATTAGTGGATGGAAGCTCTCTCTCTCTCCACCTCTCCACTTGTCTCTGTATCTCTGCCTCTCAAATATGAATAAATAAATCCTTAAAAAAAAAAAAAAAAAAAGCAGGGTTCACAACAACAAAGAGAGTATGATCCTGTTTTTTTTTTAATTAAAAAAAAGCCAGACAGCAATAGACTTCAGTTCTGGCTGTGTCATTTACTGGTTTTGTAGATGAGAGCAAGTTTCTTAGCCTATGTAAGCTTTGTTTCTTGATGTATAAAACAGCAACAACAGGATATGTGTGTGCTGTGGGCAGGCGGCATCTGACACTGAGGCTCAGATGCCACTTGGGACAACTGCCTATCAGGGTGCCTGTCCAGCGCCTCTGCTTCTGATCCAGCTTCCTGTGAATGCACACCCTGGGAGGCAGGTGGTGGCTCAAGCTGGGCTCCTGCCGCCCTTGTGGGAAACCTGGCTTGAGTTTCAAGTTCCTGGTTTGACCTGGCCCACTAAGCCCTGGCTGTTGCAAGTATTTAAGGGGTGAAGCAGCAGATGGGAGATCTGTCTCTCTTTCAAATAAACAAAAATCAGTAAATAATAACAACTTTAAAAACAGGGTAGGGGGCTGGCATTATGGGATACTAGGTTAAGCCTCCGCCTGTGGTGCCAGCATCCCATATGGGCACCAGTTTGAGTCCTAGCTGCTTCACTTCCAATCCAGCTCCCTGCTAATGGCCTGGGAAAGCGGTGGAGGGTGGTCCAAGTGCTTGGGTCCCTGCACCCATGTGGGAGACCCAGAAGCAACTCCTGGCTGCTGGTTTCAGATCCGCCCAGCTCTAGCCATTGTGGCCATTTGGGGAGTGAATCTCTCTATTTCTCTCCCACACCCCCCACCCTGGTAATTCTGCCTCTCAAATAAACAAATCCTCAAAAATATGTATTTAAAAATAGGGTATATCACACAACAGTGTTATAAGAATTATATGAATTAACAAAGTATTCAGAACAGTACTTAGTGGATAGGAAGTTTCTTTCTTTCATTAAGCACCTACTATATACCTGGTCTATACTGGGCATTAGGTACACAGTGGCAACCTTAAGCATAGTCGTGGCCCTGTTTGAAAAATAAGCCATAGGCCAGTGCCGCTGCTCAATAGGCTAATCCTCCACCTGCGGCGCCGGCACACCGGGTTCTGGTCACAGTCGGGGTGCCGGATTCTGTCCTGGTTGCTCCTCTTCCAGTCCAGCTCTCTGCTGTGGCCCGGGAAGGCACTGGAGGATGGCCCAAGTGCTTGGGCCCTGCACCCCATGGGAGACCAGGAGAAGCACCTGGTTCCTGGCTTCGGATCAGCGGGGTGCGCCGGCCGCAGCGGCCATTGGGAGGGGGGTGAACCAACGGAAAAGGAAGACCTTTCTCTCTTTCTCTCACTGTCCACTCTGCCTATCAAAAAAATTTTTTAAATAAAAAAAAAAAAGAAAAAGAAGCCACAAGCAGAAAACACATTTCTATTAAACCACAATTGGAGAAGCACCCACTAGGAACAAAATAGAGACTAGGATGGAGGGGTTTCTCGGTCGGAAGTACCAGGAAGTGTCTCTTCAAGGATACAGCATTTAATCCAGGACCTGAAAGATGATTAGCAGCCCATGCTATAAGGGGGCCAGAGATGTAAAACAAGGTGAGACAAAAGGGACTGCATTCGTCTACTCTTCATTCTTTACACCAACAAAAGGCAGATCATGCCACCTACGCTATTCAGAATAGCTTCCTTCTCAACACATTTCATTCACGTGACACAGGTGTGCGACACACACAGCTCACCTCCCCGGCTAATCTGTATTCTGTCTCTCTCCCACCATGTCCAGCCTTCAAACACCAGTTCAAACTGAAGAGGCCCCAGGGCGCGGGCACACCCACCCAGACACCTACCTCAAATCATTCTTGAGTTCCACGACCACATCCTTGCCCACAAGGGACTTGAAGAAGGAGTAGAAGAGCTATTGGGCAAGAGGGGGAAAACCATCACATGGGAAGGGACCCCGGTGGGGAGCGGTATCCCAGGCCAGTATGAGCAAATTTTGGCGTAGGGATGCCCCGCCCCAAAGTTCCCAAAACTTCACAACACATGCTCATTTTACAGAGCCAAGGGCTGGAGCCCAAACGACTCCTCACGCTCCACTGGGCCCCTCGCGTAAAGTCCCAGAGACCTGCCCTGCACCCGTTACCATGCCCGGCCACCTCTCCCGGGGTCGCGGTCCCCGCCTCCGGCAGAAGGCAGATTACCCCACCCACGCCCCCCGAAGCCCGGTCTGCGGCAGGGAAATGCTCCCAGGGATCCAGCTTTTCCGTGTCCCGCAGTCCCCGCCGACCGTCTCTGGGAGTTGCTGAGGGTTTTCCTCCTGCGGCGGAGAAACCCACTCGCTCTCCGAACCCGAGGCGCAGGAACTAAGGATGGAGGGAAAAGCCTCGGACCAAACTCCAGCCCAGCGGCGCCAAGCTCGGACCTCCCTCTACGCCCTAAATGGCCCACAAGGCCAGGGTCCCCCGAGGGCGCCCACTTGTGACGTCACGGTACCCACCATGGTGCTGGCGCCGAGGGCTGCAGACCAGCCGGGGCGGGAGCGGGCCGGGTGCCGCGGGCCGGAGGCCGGGCGGGTACCGGAACACGAGCCCGCGCGTGGGGCGGGGCGCGGTCGCGCAGGCGCGCGGAGAACTCCGGGGAGGCAAGGGGAGCGCGCGAAGGGCTCGTGGCTCGTGGCTCCTGGAGGGCCGGTGAGCGGGAGCGCGGGGACGAGGCCGCCGGGAAAGGGGCGGGGCTTCTGCCGTTGGACTTCCTCCGGGGGTGGACGGCTCCTACTGCGCAGGCGCGGGCCGGAGTGGAGGCCCGCGGGTTCGGAGATGTCGGGCGCTTGTAGTGGCAACGCTTTTTGTGTTTTTTTTAACTCCGACGGCCATCCGGAACGTAATTTGTTCACATCCTACGCACACTTCTTATTGAGGACTGTTGGGGAGTTGGTGAAAATTCATTATAATTTGTGCATTTTTCTATGTTGCACTTTGATAAGTTAAATAGTGAGTCCCTAAGGTCAAGGGTAGCCTGAACATGGATCTTGATGTTATAAAAGGTTCCCAATAGATTTTTTTCCTCGAAGACCGAACCTCAGTCTCCACATTTCTTACACTCTGTTGCTTGGGCCTATCCAGTAAAAACTGAATACAGCTAAACAGACTGTGGCTTGGGATGGAGATGACCCATTCGCCAGAGCATCGCGGTGCAGCTGGTCGCTGCTTGTATATCAGCAGACGTCCTGGAGTCCTGGCTGCTCCACCTCTAGTCCAGCTCCCCATTAATGTGCCAGGGAAGGCATCAGATCATGGCCCAAGTGCTTGGGGCTCTGACCCCAGTGGGGTTCCAGAGCCCTGGTTTCTGCTCGGCTGCCACCCTGACAGTTGTTACCATCTGGGGAGTAAATCTGCAGATGGAAGCTTTCTCTCTTTCTCTCACTCTACCATTCAAGTTAAATAAATAAATAAATAAATATTTTTGAAAAATCTCATTTTAATATTTCAATTCTAAACATTACCATTCAAACACAGAGACACAAAGGCACATTTAACATGTCTCCCGTACTCATGATCCCCAGGTATTTATAAACATGCAGTATTATGACATAATACATGGGAATATTTTTTTTTCACAGAGTAAGACCATAAATCCTTCATGTTTCATCTCACATATTAAAAGTACCCATTTGTCAGGAGTTTGTTAAAATATTTTCTGGATGCAAAAATGGACTCAGAACACAGAGCTCCTGGACCCCCACCTATATATAGGTAACACCTATAGGTAGCATCAGAATATTAAGCAGGCTTGGTTTTGCCCCTGAATTTTAAACACCTAAACCTGCCCAAAACTGGTTCTAAGCAGCAAGTATAGTTTGCAACCACTTCATCTGGGTTAAAGATGCCTGAGGGTCAAAAATTATTTATAGGGCAGCATTGAGGTTGATCTACCACTTGGGCGCCAACATCTCATATCAGAGTTTCTGGTTTGATTCCCAGCTGCTCTACTTCCAATCCAGCTTCCCGCTGGTGCACACCTTGCTATGGCTGAAGTTCTTGGGTCCCCACTACCCATGAGGGAGACCTGGATGGAGTTCCAGGATACCAACTAACAGCTGGCCTAGCCATGCTGTTGTGGGTATTTGGAGGAGGGAATTAGCAGATACAAGATCCATCTTCCTGTCACTCTGCCTTTCAAATGAATGAATAAATCTTTTTTTTAAAAAATTACATATTGGAGCCAATGCTATGGCGTAGTGGGTAAAGCTGCCACCCGCAGTGTTGGCATTGCATATGGGTGCTGGTTTGAGTCCTGGCTGCTCCACTTCCGATCCAGCTCTCTGCTGTGACCTGGGAAAGTAGAAGATGGCCCAAGTCCTTGGGCCCCTGCACTCGTGTGGGAGACCTGGAAGAAGCTCCTGGCTCCTGGCTTCAGATCAGCCCCGTTCTGACCGTTGCAGTCATTTGAGGAGTGAATCAGTGGATGAAAGGCCTCTCTTTCTCTCTGCATCTGTCTCTCTGTAACTTTGCCTTTCAAATAAATACATATATCTTTTTTTTAAAAATTACATGTTTTAACCAATAAGCTCATGGAAATGCAACTTATTTTGCCCGTACCAGTTTAATCACTCACAATCAGAGAACACATACTCTCTCCATGAACTCTTTCTCCTTACTTTCAAAGGTACACTCATAGCTTAAAGATAGCAGAGGTAATTTACTTTGGGAGCAAATTTACTGAGTGACAAATAACCATCCACACAGGAAAAAGAAAGTCAAGGTGGCCAGAAATAAATAACAGACATCTAAAATTCATTAATGGTTCAAAGAGGGGCCTGGTTTTCCTAAGAGTCCATTCCAGAGTCAGAAAACAGAAGATTGGAGTGTGAAAGGATAGTATATGAGACTCCCAAAGAGGTGGTAACTTGATTTCAGGTCCAATTAAAAAAAATCACAACAATGTTTGAAGATGAGGGGAAGAAAATTCGCCAAGAGGCACCCTAGAACCATCCAGTTTCAGAGAAGATTAATCCACTTCTTCAATGGTGGGACCTGTAGCAGGCCTTCCAGCGTACCCCGGTGCACAGGAAGGCCCAGTGCAGCCTCCTTGGTAGAGTTTTGTGATGATGGGGTTGCACACCTGCTCCAATTCCTTTCTTTTATGATCAAACTCTTCTTTCTCAGCCAGTTGATTGGCCTCCAGCCATGCAAGGACCTGATTGCATTTATCCAGTATTTTCTTTTTATCAGCCTCGCTGATCTTGCCCTTCAAGCTTTCATCACTCACGGCGCTCTTCATGTTGAAGGCGTAGGACTCCAGCGCGTTCTTGGCTGCGATCTTCTCCCTCTGCCGCTCGTCCTCGGCCTTGTACTTCTCGGCCTCCTGCACCATGCGCTCGATCTCCTCCTTGCTCAGGCGGCCCTTGTCGTTGGTGATGGTGATCTTGTTGGCCTTGCCCGTGCTCTTGTCCATGGCCGTGACATTCAGAATACCGTTGGCATCGATGTCAAAGGTCACCTCGATTTGAGGAACTCCTCTGGGGGCTGGAGGGATGCCGGTCAGCTCGAAGCGCCCCAGCAGGTTGTTGTCGCGCGTCATGGCCCGCTCGCCCTCGTACACCTGGATCAGCACGCCGGGCTGGTTGTCCGAGTACGTGGTGAACACCTGTGTCTGCTTGGTGGGGATGGTGGAGTTGCGCTTGATCAGGACGGTCATCACGCCGCCCGCCGTCTCCAGCCCCAGCGACAGTGGGGCCACATCCAATAAAAGCAGGTCCTGTACCTTTTCAGACTTGTCACCCATCAGGATGGCTGCCTGCACTGCAGCTCCATATGCTACTGCTTCATCTGGGTTGATGCTCTTGTTGAGGTCGCGGCCATTAAAGTAGTCCTGAAGCAGTCTCTGCACCTTGGGGATGCGCGTGGAGCCCCCAACTAAAACAATGTCATGGATTTTGGCCTTATCCATCTTGGCATCCCGAAGAGCTTTTTCCACGGGCTCCAGGGTACCCCTAAACAAGTCTGCACACAACTCTTCGAACCGGGCCCTGGTGATGGACGTGTAGAAGTCAATGCCCTCATAAAGTGAATCGATCTCCAGGTTGGCCTGCGTGCTGGACGACAGGGTCCTCTTGGCGCGCTCGCACGCCGTGCGCAGCCGCCGCACCGCGCGCTTGTTCTGACTGATGTCTTTCTTGTGTTTCCTCTTGAACTCCTCCACGAAGTGGCCCACCAGCCGGTTGTCGAAGTCCTCGCCGCCCAGGTGCGTGTCGCCGGCCGTGGCCTTCACCTCGAAGATGCCGTCGTCGATCGTCAGCACCGACACGTCGAACGTGCCCCCGCCCAGGTCGAAGATCAGGACGTGTCGCTCGCCCTGACCAGCTTTGTCTAAACCATAGGCAATGGCAGCAGCTGTGGGTTCATTGATGATTCTTAGCACATTGAGCCCCGCAATCACACCTGCGTCCTTGGTGGCCTGGCGTTGAGAGTCGTTGAAATAGGCCGGCACCGTGATCACAGCATTGGTGACAGGGTGGCCCAAAAAAGCCTCAGCAGTCTCCTTCATCTTGGTCAGCACCATCGAAGAGATTTCTTCTGGGTAGAACGCTTTCTGTTCCCCTTTATAGGAAACCAGCACCTTGGGCTTGCCCCCTTCATTGATCACTTGAAAAGGCCAAAGCTTCATATCTGATTGCACAACAGGATCATTAAATTTCCTGCCAATTAGACGTTTGGCATCAAAGACAGTGTTCTGGGGATTCATGGCTACCTGGTTCTTGGCCGCGTCGCCGATCAGCCGCTCCGTGTCGGTGAAGGCCACGTAGCTGGGCGTCGTGCGGTTGCCCTGGTCGTTGGCGATGATCTCCACCTTGCCGTGCTGGAACACGCCCACGCACGAGTAGGTCGTGCCCAGGTCGATGCCTATGGCCATTCCCTTGGCAGTAGTCATGGTTTTCCGAGCCCTGTGGGAGTAAAAGAGTTACTGTTTTAGCAGAGTACTCCCTAAATTTTTAAAATGAATTTTAGTTATTTATTTGTTTGAAAGGCTGAGGGACAGGCAGAGAGAGATCTTCCATCCAGTGGTTCACTCCTGAAATGCCCACGAGAGCCCTGATTGGGCCAGGCCAAAATCAGGAGCCCAGAACTTCATCCAGGTCTCCCATATGGGTGGCAGGGAAGCAAGTGCTTGAACCATCACCTGCTGCCTCCCAGGATGCACATTAGGAGGAAGCTGAACCAGGAGTGAAACCCAGGCACTCTGATACGGGATGCAGGCTTCCCAGCGTCTCAATGCTGAGCCAAGTGCCCACTATCATCTTAGCCATTTTTAAGTACAAAGTTCAATCACAGTGGTGTCCAACTTATCTCCAGAACTTTCTTCATCTTGCAAAACTGAAACTTTATATCCATTAAACACCAACTCCCCGACCCGTCCCTGGAAACCACCATTCCTCTGTCTCTATGAATGTGACTGCTCTTAGTACCTCTTATAAATGGAATTATACATATTTGTTCTCTTGTGACCTGGCTTAATTTCACTCAGTATAACATTCTCAAATTTCATCCAGGTATTAGAATGTATCATAACATTCTTTTTAAAAGATTTATCTGGAGCTGGCACTGTGGCAAAGTGGGTAAAGCCGTCGCCTGCAGTGCCGGCATCCCATATGGGTGCCGGTTCACATCCCAGCTGCTCCACTTCCGATCCAGCTCTCTGCTATGGCCTGGGAAAGCAGTAGAAGATGGCCCAAGTCCTTGGGCCCCTGTACTCATGTGGGAGACCCGGAAGAAGCTCCTGGCTTCTGGATCCTGGCTTCAGATTGGCGCAACTCCGGCCCTTGTGGCCATCTGGGGAGTGAACCAGCAGATGGAAGATCTCTCTTTCTCTCTCTGCCTCTCCTTCTCTCTCTATGTAACTCTGACTTTCAAATAAATAAATAAATCTTTTTAAATAAATCTTTTTAAAAAAAAATTTTTATCTGTTTATTTGAAAGGTAGAGAGAAAGAGAGATCTTCCATCCACTGATTCACTCCCGAAATGCACACAACAGCCAAGGCTGGCCAAACTGAAGCCAGGAGCTGGGAACCCTATCTGGGTTTCCCACACGGGTAGCAGGAGCCCAAGTACCTGGGTGATGATGTGCTGCTTTCCCAGGTGAATTAGCAAAAAGCTGGATCAGAGACAGGTAGCTGAGTCTTGAACTGGCACTCTTACCTGGGTGTGGGCACCCCCCCACCACAGATGCTTAATCAGCTGAGCAACGACGCCCACCCCACAGCTTCTTCTTAAGGCTAAATAATATTTATTATATTTATATACATTCTGCTTATTCATCCATGAATGGAAACCTGGGTGGCTTCCACCCTATTGGCTACTGTGAGCAGTACTGCTAAGAACAGGGTTATATAGATGAAGAGTCTGGATTTCACAACAGAATCCCAAAGCGAGTGGAAGGGAAGTGGGTGCAATATTGTATTCAATTTCTCATGGAGCCCGATTCAATGACCCTGCTCCTGTGTCTGCGATATATTTTATTGTGGAACCCTATCCTCCTGCTGAACTAAGATTATTTTACATTCTAATCTCCTCGAGACACTACGGTTCCAATGCCTTCTTCAGTTCCTGGTATTCATAGGGAGAGAATTCAGACCAGTCTGAAGATGGCAGCTGTTATCCAAGCAAACCCTCCCAAGTGTTCTCCACAAAGGTGAGGCACTACAGGCAGTTTCTCTATCTTCTTCTGGAATAAGAACCCTGTAGTTTTCTGGAGCCAATAACAAATTAAGAAATGGTTGAAGGCATAGTTGTTGTGGCACAGCGGGCGAAGGTGTCACTTGGGATGCCCACTTCCCATATAGGAGTGATGGTTAGTGTTCAGGCTACTTGGCTTCTTGATCCATTATCGCCCTATTGATGCTCCTAGGAAGCAGCCTATGATGGCTTAGGTTCTCTCTCTCTCTCTCTCTCTCTCTCTCTCACACACACACACACACACACACACAATTTATTTTGGAGCCAGCGCTGTGGTGCAGTAGGTTAACGCCCTGGCCTGAAGTGCCGGCATCCCATACAGGCGCTGGTTTGAGACTCAGCTGCTCCACTTCTGATCCAGCTCTCTGCTATGGCCTGGGAAAGCAGTAGAAGATAGCCCAAGTCCTTGGGCCTCTGCACCCACGTGGGAGACCTGGAAGAAGTTCCTGGCTCCTGGCTTTGGATTGGCGCAGCTCCAGCTGTTGTGGCTAATTGGTGAGTAAACCTTCGGATGGAAGACCTCTCTCTCTCTCTCTGTAACTCTGACTTTCAAATAAATAAATAAATCTTTAAAAAAAGCTTTATTTTTATTTATTTCAAAAGTAGATTTACAGAGAGAGAGAGAAAGAGAAAGAGAGAGAGAGAGAGAGAGAGAGAGAGAGAGAGATATCAGTCTTCTGTCTTCTGATTCACTCTTCAAATGGCCACAAATGGTCAGGGCTGGTCTAGGCCTAAGCCCTTGGGCCACTGCTTTCCCAAGCACAATAGCAGGTAACTAGATCGGAAGTGGAGCAGCTGAGCCTTGAACGAGCACTCATATGGGATATTGGTGTTGGAGGCTATAGCTTGACTTGCTACACCACAACACTGGCACCTGGCTCAAGTATTTGAGTTCCTGCCACCCGTGTAGGAGACCTAAGATCGAGTTTCTGGCTCCTGGCTTCAGCCTGGGCCCATCTGTTTTACCCACATGGGAAATGAACCAGTGGATGGAATATCTCTCTCTCTCTCTCTCTCAAATAAATAAATAAATAAATAATTTTTTTCTGACAGAGTTAGACAGTGAGAGAGAGAGAGACAGACAGAGAGAAAGGTCTTCATTCCATTGGTTCACTCCCCAAATGGCTGCTATGGCCGGAGCTATGCCGATCTGAAGCCAGGAGCTGGGTGCTTCATCCTGGTCTCCCATGCGGGTGCAGGGCCCAAGCACTTGGGCCATCCTCACTGCTTTTCTGGGTCACAGCAGAGAGCTGGACTGGAAGAGGAGCAAACGGGACTAGAACCCGGCACCCATATGGGATACTGGCACTGCAGGTGGAGGATTAACCAAGTGAGCCACAGCACCAGCCCCCATAATTTTTTTTTTAAAAGATTGATTTATTTACTTGAAAGTCAGAGTTACACAGAGAGGAGAAAGAGATGTAGAGAGAGAGAGAGAGAGAGAGAGGTCTTCCATCTGCTGGTTCACTCCCCAGATGGCTGCAATGGCTGGAGCTGCACAAATCCGAAGCCAGGAACCAAGAGTTTCCTCTGGGTCTCCCACATGGGTGCCTTGGGCCATCTTCTACTGCTATCCCAGGCCACAGCAGAGAGCTGGATCGGAAGAGGAGCAGCTGGAACTAGAACTGGTGCCCATATGGGATGCCGGCGCTTCAGGTCAGGGCTTTAACCCTGTTGCGCCACAGCACCAGCCCCAAATACATAAATCTTTTTAAAAAAAGAATAAGAGGGGGTGCTGGCACTGTGGCATATCAGGTAAAACTGCTGCCTTCAATGCCAGCATCCCATATGGGCACTGGTTCGAGTCCCGGCTGCTCCACTACTACTCGCTGCTATGGCCTGGGAAAGTGGTAGAAGATGGCCCAGGTACTTGGGCCCCTGCACCTTCGTGGGAGACCCAGAAGAATCTCCTGACACCTAGTTTCAGATTGGTCAAGCTCCAGCCATTGTAGCTATTTGGGGAGTGAACCAGTGGATGGAAGACCTCTCTCTCTCTCTGCCTCTGCCTTGCCGCTGCCTCTCTGTAACTCTGCCTTTCAAATAAATAAATACATCTTTAAAAAAAAAAAAAAACAAAAAACAGGAGGGGAGGTTAGGATCTTCCCATGTCCTCTCCTGGTTTCTTGCAGCTCCGAGTCACCCTGGAGTTCTTTACAGGGACCCTTGTAGGAGTGGGCATTGTGGCTCAGCTGGATAAGGTAGTACTTGGGGCCCCCACATTCCATTTCAGAAAGCCCATTGGAGTTCTAGCTCCTTGGCTTCAGATCCAGCTTCCTGCTAATGCACCTGGAAAGCTAGGGAATGATGGCCCAAGAGCTTGGGTTCCTGTCACCCACGGAGGAGATTGTGTGGAGCTTCTGGCTACCTGCCTGCATTTTGGGAGCGAACCAGAGGATGCCAGTGCTCTCGCTTGCTCGCTCTATCTCCCTCTGTCCCTCTCTCTGTCACTCTGCCTTTCAAATAAAATTAATAAATTTTTTTCCCCAAAAACGACCTCCAGGGGCTGGAGTTGTGGTGTAGAGAGAGGGTTAAGGTGTCGCCAGAGAAGCTGGGCATCCCATCTGGGTGCTGGTTCATGTCCTGACTGCTCCACTTATGATCCAGCTCCCTGTTAATGCTCTTGGGAAAGCAGCGGAGGATGGCCCAAGTACTTGGGCCCCTGTACGCATGTGGGAGACCCGACGCAAACTCCTGGCGTCAGACCGGCCCAGTCCCAAGTGTTGCAGCCATTTGGGGAGTGAACCAGAAGAGAGATCTCTTTCTCTTTCTTTGTCTCTCCATCTCTCTTTGTAATGCTGCCTTTCAAATAAATAAACACATCTTTTTAAAAAATAAAAAAGGACCTCCATTCCCTGATTGGCAACACCCCCACACCTCAGACTTAAACCCAAATAGCAAAATTGTCATTAATTTTTCCAACAAGGACTTACTAAGCCTTAACCATTCCCATCCCATTCCAATCAGCCCCTCCCGGCTCACCGAGTGTCTCTCCGTCTTCGATCCAGTTTGGAAATTTCAAGTTATGGAGCCCCTGTGAGTGGTGGCTCCCAAAACATCCAAACTGCTCAGGTGGCGTCCCCCCACCCCCCACCCCGCCCGGCTCTACAACTTTTGAGCCAGATCCAGTCAAGTTACACTGACTCCAAAATGGCCATGAGGTCAAAGGCAGCGCCCCCATTGTAACGTGAATAGAGGAGGCTGCCTCAGCGCTCCGCCTAAACCCCGCCTCAGGGCGTCATCACCCGTCCCCACCCCGCCGCCGGCCGCCGGCCTGCTCCGAAGGCGCCCGTGCCCAGCCATGCCGCTGTGCGCTTCGCAGGGGGAGGCTGGCGGGAGACCGAGTCCACAACCGCTGTCCCCCGCCACCCCCCGCCAGGGGCTCCTGTGGAATCCGGTGTGGAGTCCCAGGGCCCGCCCTGTGGTCTCTGGTTCCTGGGAGCCCGACTGACGCGAGAGGGAACCGCCTGGAATAGTAGCGTGGCCACCCGGCTCGGGGATTGGCTACGACGACCCACGGCGCGCGGGAACCACAGATGAACACGACACGCGGAACCCGCGAACTGAGCTTCGGCCAAGAGCCAATGCCCAGTCTGCGGAGAGCGCAACCTGGGGCGCGACTCCCACAGCCCCCGGAAGCCAGGAGGCTACTGTAGTAAATCAGTTGTATAGGGCCCAGAATAGTGCTTTATTAGTAACGAATATGCTTCAAGACGTTGCTGGTCACCCTCAAAAAGATGGAGAAAACGATACCGGAACAACACGAAGGTCACTTTCTTAACAGTGAGAGAAGTGGAAAGAAACAGAGCTTGGAGCTCAAAGACAAGCTGGGGCTGGGTCGGTGGGGAGCCGGGATTGGCGGTCACCCCTCTGGGTGGTCTCTGCGCCTGTCCCCGGGGGATCCCGTGCAGCTCGGGCCCTCGCCTTCTCCTAGCACCGCTACCCAAACGGACGTTTCCTGAGCGGGGCGCAGTGGGAGCAGGGGCGGAATCCTCGCCCCGCGCTGCCCGCCCACCCGTGTCGGCCAGGGAGAGGGCACCGCGGGGGAGCAGGGGGCAGGTCCACAGTCGGCTTCCGGGCAGCCCGGGGATGCAGAGCCGCTCCCAGCCACAGGTCCATAGGTGCCGAGGGCCTGGAGGCGGCAGGGAGGCGGCAGCCCGCGGAAGGCGCGGGCTGCAGGTCACCGCTCCCATCCTGCAGGGTGCGCGCTCGCTGCGGGCGCGGGGGCTTCCCTCCTCGCGCCCCGCTACCCGCCTCATCGGGCTCAGGAGCCCCAAAGCTTTCTGGGGTCCGAGTCCTCCCTGAATTCGGTTTGCAAAACCCTTGGGAAATGCTCTCAGCTCCGCGGCGGCCCCGCCTCCCGCCCCGGCCCCTGTGTCCCAGTCGCTCAGGCTTGGGCTGCTTTGCCCTATTGTTGGCTGTGCCAGGAGTGGGCGGGACAGTCCTGTCGTTATAATTAGAACACTCCTCAACAAACAAAGACTCCACCCCAGGCACCAACCCCAACCCCAACCCCACCCCTACCCTGGGATATCAGGCTGAGTCAGGACTCAACATTAGCACCTAGAAGGTTCTGTGAACCGTGTGCCAGCCTTGCCAAGGCCCGGGGCTGCAGCAGCCTGTTCTGTAGGGAGGTGGGGGCTGGGCTAGGAGAAGCTGGAGGTGGGGAGGAGGGAGCCTAGGGGGGCACATACCCTAGGTGCTCAGGATGCTCCACTGGCCTGGCCTTTACTCCCGCCCCCTTCCTCTGTGTCCATTTGTTTGCCTCCTCTTATTTATTTATTCCTAAAGATTTACTGATTTATAAAAAGAGTAGGAAAGACAGCGGCAAAAGAGAGAACTTTCATCCACTGTTTGCTCCCCAAATGGCTGCAATGGACATAGCTGGACGAGGCCTTGGCCAAGTGGAAGCCAGGAGCCTGGAGCTTCATCCAAGTCTCCCATGGGGGTGGCAGGGCCCAGGTGTAGGCAGCCTTTGGACAAATCAAGGCCAGTCTTGGCTTGTGGAGTTCTGGGGATAAGAAAGTCACATACTCCCATCCTGAAGGAGGATGATAATCAAGAACGCTCTGTTAAAATTATTTGTGCCACTGGAGGCCCTGATAAGTTCCTTACGTGTGTTGTTATCTTTTGTGCTTCTTTGTGCTGGTAATGTATAAATACCACCGAGACATATAAACGAGCCTTGATCAGCCTTGTTGTCTTGGCTCCATTCTCTGCGATCGCTTGTCTCTCTTTTAGGTCCCTCTCCCTCCCTCTGGTTCCATTCGACTGGTGCGGCTGGCCCACACACCCAGGTACTTTTTTTCTTCTTTTTTATTAGGCAGTTTTAGAGAGAAGAGAGAAATAGATCTTCAATCAGCTGGTTCTCCCCCAAAAGCCTGCAGTGGCAGGACTGGGCCACACCAAAGTCAGGAGCCAGCAGCTTCTTCCAGGTCTCCCCTGTGGATGGCAGGACCCACGCACTTGGGCCATCTTCCACTGCTTTCCCAGGTGCATTAGCAGAGGGCTGGATCAGAAGTAGAGCAGTCAAGACTTGAACCAGTATCCATACGGGATGCCTGCCCTTGCAGGCATCAGCTTAACCTGCTGTGCCACATGGTCAGCTTCTGGGCTGTTTTCTGCTGCCTTCCGAGATGCACTGGCAGGGTGCTGGCTCAGAAGCAGACCAGCCAGGACTGCAATGGTGCTCATATGGGAGCTGAGCCACAACCCCAGTCCCTGTTTTCCTCCTTTTAGAGAATGAAACACTCAGGTTAGGGAGCCTGTGAAACAGTGCGAGGACACGTAGGTCCCCTCACTGAACCTGTGCTTACCTGTCATCTGGGTGGCCTGATCAAGCTTCAGAACCTCTCTCTTTAAAAAAAAATATATTTATTTACTTTGAAAGTCAGAATTATAGAGAGAGAAGGAGAGGCAGAGAGGGAGAGAGAGAAAGAGAGAGAGAGAGAGTGAGAGAGAGGTCTTCCATCTGCTGGTTCATTCCCCAATTGGCTGCAAAGGCCAGAGCTGTGCCAATCCAAAGCCAGGAGCCAGGAGATTCATCCAGGACTCCCACATGGGTGCAGGGGCCCAAGGGCCTCAGCCATCTTCCACTGCTTTCCCAGGCCATAGCAGAGAGCTGGATCGGAAGTGGAGTAGCTGGGTCTCAAATTGGTGCCCAGTGGGATGCTGGCACTGCAAATGGTGGCTTTACCAGCTACGCCACAGTGCCAGCCCCTCAGAACCTCTTTGATCCTTGATGCTCATCTTTGAAAATGGAAAGGTTGGGCTGAATGGCCTCCTAAAGATCTTACAACAGTTTTTAGGTTCAGCTGAAGGTAATTCTATGCTCCTGGTAGTGGTCTCCAACCTTTTCTTTTTAAAAGATTTAGTTATTTGCTTGAAAGTCAGAGTTGGGGGGAGGGGAGAGAAAAAGAGTGATGGTTCACTCCCCAAATGGCCACAACAGCCGGGTCTGGACGAGGCACAAACTAGTTTCCTGGAATTCCATCTGAGTCTCCCATGTGGGTGGCAGGGGCCCAACCAATTGGGCCATCTTCCTCTGCATCCCCAGGTGCATTAGCAGGAAGGTGCATCAGAAGTGGAGCAAGCCAGGACTGAAACAGGCATTCACACGGAATGCTGGCATTGCAGGCAGTGACTTAACCTGCTGCACTGCAGCTCTGACTCTAAATCCCCAACCTTTTATGCACCGCAATAAGAATAACTGGGGTGTGTGGCCAGCCTGTGGCACAGAGGGTAAGCCGCAACCTGCAATGCCAGCATCCCAAGTGGAGCAACCCTAGCTGCTCCACTTCTGATCCAGTTCCTGTTAATGTGCCTGGGAAAGCAGCAAGAAGAAGGCTCACCTGCACCCCCAGGGCATGTGGCTTTGGGCTACCCACCCCAGGCTTCCTGGCCTAGATGCTCCTCCATGTGGCTGGTTCCTGGTACTCAGTATGAACCCAAATTTACCCCTCTCTCTCTCTCAGATAAAGCTCTCACTCTCCTATGCATCTTTTTCGCTAAATAAAAACTTAAAATGCAAAAAAGAAGAAGAAGAAGAAGATGACTCAAGTGCTTGTACCCCCTGCACCCACATGGGAGATCTGGGAGAAGCTCCTGACTCCTGGTTTCCACCTGGCCCAGCCTTGGCCACTGCGGCCATTGAGGGGATGGGGTGGTGGTGAATGAGCAGATGGAATATCTCTTTCTCTCTCTGACTCTTCCTCTCTCTGTGTAACTCTGATTTTCAAATAAATAAATAAATAATTTTTAAAAAAACTAATAGAGTTGGGGCCGGCGCTGTGCCTTAGTGGGTAAAGCCACCACCCACAGTGTCAGCATCCTATATGGGTGCCGATTCAAGTCCCAAATGCTCCACTTTTCATCCAGCTCTCTGCTGTGGCCTGGGAAAGCAGTAGAGTACGGCCCAGGTCCTTGGGCCCCTGCATCTGCATGGGAGACCCAGAAGAAGCTCCTGGCTCCTAGCTTCAGATTGGCGCAGCTCTGACTGTTGTAGCCATCTGGGAAGTGAACCAGCAGATGGAAGACCTCTCTCTCTCTCTCTGCCCCCCCCCCCGTCTCTCTCTCTGCCTCTCTGTAACTCTGCCTTTCAAATAAATAAACAAATATTTAGGGAAAAAAACTACTTGACATGGGGCCAGCATTGTGGTGCAATGGGTTAAGCTGCATCCTGAGTCCTGGCTGCCCCACTTCTGATCTCCCTCCCTGCCAATGCACCTGGGAAAGCAATGAAAGATGGCCCGGGTGCTTGGGCCCCTGCACCCACATGGAAGACCCAGATAGAGTCCATGTTCTTGGCTTTGGCCTGGCCCAGCGTTGGCACTTGTGGCTATTTGCAGAGTGAACCAACAGACAGAAGATCTCTCTCTCCCCACCCCCCTGTAACTCTGCCTTTCAAATACATATGAATAAATTTTTAAAAAATGTAGTTGACAGCCCACACAGCTTATGAACGATGAGCTTCATTCCTTCCATACACCAAACCTAATAAAAATCTATTTCTGTAATAATCTAATTAAAATGCTGTTGGGGTTCTTACAGTCACCCTAGAGGGTAATCAAACCTGCCACTGGGCTTCTGCCTTGGGAAGCATCCAGTCTAAAAGACAAAATTCAGATGACCCTCTGCTTGTGAAGAAATAGAAGATCGATGGTGGATTTCCAGGCCAAGCCAAAGAGAGAAACTTTACACAAAATGTAGATCAACTATGTGTAGAGGACTGTCTGATTCGTGGAGGACATTTCCAGTAGATCTTTTTCTGCCACCCCAGCAGCACCAAGATTTAGAGCCTTATCACCATGGCCACCTGCCAGGAGGTGGAGATGTGATGCCATTTGTTTCAAACCATAGGAGAAGCGGCCGGTGCTGTGGCGTAGTGGGCTAAGCCTCCACCTGCGGTGCCAGCATCCTATATGGGTGCCGGTTCAAGTCCTGGCTGCTTCACTGAAAATCCTCATGGGAGACCTGGAAGAAGTTTCTGGCTCCTGGCTTCAGATCGGTCCAGCTCCTGGCCTTGGATCGGTCCTGCTCTGACCATTGCAGCCATTTGGGGAGTGAACCAGCGGATAGAATACCTCTCTCTCTCTCTGCCTCTGCCTCTCTGTAACTCAGCCTTTAAATAATTAATTTATTAGACAGGGGTGGGGAAGAGAGAGAGAGAGAGAGAAAGAGAGAGAGAGAGAAAATCTTTGGTTCACTCCCCAAATGACCAGAGCTGGGCCTATCCAAAGCCAGGAGCCAGGAGCTTCTTCCAGATCGCCCACATGGGTGCAGGGGCCCAAGGACTTGGGCCATCCTCCAATGCCTTCCCAGGCACATTATCAGGGAGCTGGATCAGAAGTGGAGCAGCTGGGACTCAAATGAGTGCCCAATATGGGATGCCAGCACTGCAGGTGGCAGCTTTACACAGCACCAGACCCCAAAACTCTTACTTTAAAAATGTGAAGAATTACATGGGCGGGAGGTCTGTGTGTAGTTCTTACTGGTTCAGGATTTTGGATTTCTTCTAAATTAACAAATGTTTGTGCTGAATTTTTATTATCACTATTATTTGGCATCATTTTTAGTACTATGCAGAATATAGGCAAAAGAGATAACTGGATGTTAAAATCTAGGATAGAAATATAATGTACTGGGGCCCGTGCTGTGGTGTAACAAGTGAGACTGCTGTCTGCAGTGCTGGCATCCTATGTGGGTGCAGATTCGAGTCCTGTATGCTCCACTTTCAATCCAGTTCTCTGCTGTGGCCTGGGGAAGCAGAGGAAGATGACCCAAGTGCTTGGTCCCCTGCAGCTGTGTAGGAGACCCAGAGAAAGCTCCTGGCTTCGGATCGGCCCAGCTCTGGATGTTGCAGCCATTTGGGGATTCAACCAGAGGCTGGAAGATGTCCCTCTCTCTCTCTCTCTCTCTCTTTGCCTTTGCCTCTCTGTAACTCTGCCTCTCAAATAAGTAAATAAAAAATTTTTTAAAAAAGAAATATAATGTACTACCAGGCATGCACAACAAAACCTATGAACTTGGAAAAAGCTTCCAAGAAATTCTGAGTTGGATAAGCAGTGGGTTTTTGTTTTGTTTTGTTTGTTTTCTAACTTTTAGTGCCTTCAGTTAAGCTAATAATTTTAAGTCTCCCTGTATATTCACCTGTGAGAGCAGTATATAAGGAGGTGTGGTATACTGAGGATTAATAAAGTAACACATAACAGGCTCAAGTACACTGCCTGTTGCCTGTCATTGGTGCAAACTTTTAAAATGTTTTTTAAAAATTTTAAAATATATACCTTTGACATGTCTTAAGATTTTATTTACTTGAGAGGTTGAGTGTCAGAGACAGAGAGGTAGAGACAAAGAGAGATTTGCCATTTGCTGATTCACTCCCCAAATGGCTGCAATGGCTAGGGCTGGTCCATACCAAAGTCAGGAGCTTGGAGTTCCATCAGGATCTCCCATGTGGGTGCCAGGGGCTCAAGCACTTGGACTATCTTTGGGTGCTTTCCTAAGCAAATTAGCGAGGAGCTGGATCAGAAGAAGAGCAGTCAGGACTCCAACTAGTGCTGTGATATGGGATGCCTGACCTGCAGGCAATGGCTTAACCCTTGTGTAAAATGCTGGAGTCTTTTTTTACAGTGTTATTTATTTGAAAGGCAGAATAACAGAGAGTGAGATGAAGATGTGCTAACTTACATCCATTGGTTCACTGAGCAAATGCCACAATAACCAGGTCTGCCCAGGCTGAAGCCAGGAGCTAGGAATTACATCCTGGTCTCCCTCTTTGGGTGCCAGGGACTCAAGTATTTGGGCCAAAAAACCCTGACTCCAAGGATGCATTAGCAGGCAGTTGGATAAGAAGCAGAAGTTCTGGGAAGTGTGTGTGTGTGTGTGTGTGTATGACAGCCAAGCATCACAAACTGCACAATCCTTGCTGTTGAGGCATCATATTCTTTTTTTTAATTTTTATTATTTTTTTTTGGACAGGCAGAGTGGCTAGTGAGAGAGAGACAGACAAAGAGAAAGGTCTTCCTTTTTGCTGTTGGTTTACCCTCCAATGGCCGACGAGGCTGGCACGCTGCGGCCAGCGCACTGCGCTGATCCGAAGCCAGGAGCCAGATGCTTCTCCTGGTCTCCCATGTGGGTGCAGGGCCCAAGGACTTGGGCCATCTTCCACTGCACTCCTGGGGCATAGCAGAGAGCTGGACTGGAAGAGGAGCAACCGAGACAGAATCCAGCACCCTGACCAGGACTAGAACCCGGTGTGTCGGCGCCGCAGGCGGAGGATTAGCCTATGGAGCTGTGGCGCCAGCTGAGGATTCATATTCTAAAGAGATGTGTTCCTAAGGTGTACATAAATTGTAGGTGACAACTTCTAGGTGTATGATATTTCTACTTCAGCATACATCCAGAATTAATTTTACAACAAGGCATCAGACCAAACAATTTTTAAAACAAGAACTAGGTATCCAGTGGTTCAGGCACTTCATAATTGGGCTTGAGCCCTCATTTCTTCATTGCCAATTTCAGACATTCTTTCTACTTCATGTTGAATCAGATCAGTTATCAAGGTTCTAACCCATCAGCTACAGTTACAGGAATGAGAAACATGACTCCACTGACTCTTCTACTTGCCCATGTCTAGAGGAAAACCCACCCAATTCGTATGGAGGGCATTTTTACATGCCTCCAACCTGCACATCCACCTTCAGTCAACCCAACTAGGCAAATCTAATCAGAACAGAAGGGTTGTTGGGTTTCCCTCCCTCCCCACACAAACAGCTAACGTTTTCCACAAAGGGATCACAGTGCAGCATAACCTAACTTGTCCAGATCCCTGTCCTGACCTGAGGCAGGAGGCCTTCAGCTTCACACACCATAAGTTAACTGGTCACCACCTTCTGACCACATAAAATAAAGACACCAGCAAGACACCATTCAAATTTTATGGAGGTTTATTTTCCTTCAAGTAACAAATGAAATTGGCTTCATTAGTACAAATATGCAAAAAATATGACTATACACCGTCTCTGCATATAAAACTGGACACAGTAAGTTCAGCAGCACAGGAGAAATCTAGTCCCAGTAGCGAAGAACACATGGAGCTCAGAGCTGAGGCAGAACAGCATACAAGGGAACGGAAAGGCCGGAGTCGCAGCCACCTCTCAAAATAAACGTGGGGAACCCACCAAGGGCCCCTAATCGACCTCCTCGATGGTGGGCCCGGACCCAGGGCCGCCCCTGGCGCCCGCAGCCCCGAAGCCCCCGCCGGCCCCGGCCCCGGGGCCGCCCGCACCCTGGTAGAGCCCGCTGATGACCGGGTTGCACACCTGCTCCAGCTCCTTCCGCTTGTGCTCGAACTCGTCCTTGTCGGCCAGGGTGTTGGCGTCCAGCCAGGAGATGACCTCCTGGCACTTGTCCAGCACCCGCCGCTTGTCCGCCTCGCTGATCTTGCCCTTGAGCCCGTCGTCCTCCACGGCGCTCTTCACGTGGAAGGCGTAGGACTCGAGCGCGTTCTTGGCCGCCACGCGCTCGCGCTGCACCTCGTCCTCGGCCTTGTACTTCTCGGCCTCCTGCACCATGCGCTCGATCTGCTCCTTGCTCAGGCGGCCCTTGTCGTTGGTGATGGTGATCTTGTTGGCCTTGCCCGTGCTCTTGTCGGTGGCCGTGACGTGCAGGATGCCGTTGGCGTCGATGTCGAAGGTGACCTCGATCTGCGGCACGCCGCGCGGCGCCGGCGGGATGCCGCTGAGCTCGAAGCGCCCCAGCAGGTTGTTGTCGCGCGTCATGGCCCGCTCGCCCTCGTACACCTGGATCAGCACGCCGGGCTGGTTGTCCGAGTAGGTGGTGAACACCTGCGTCTGCTTGGTGGGGATGGTGGAGTTGCGCTTGATCAGCGGCGTCATCACGCCGCCCGCCGTCTCCAGCCCCAGTGACAGCGGCGCCACGTCGAGCAGCAGCAGGTCCTGCACCTTCTCCGACTGGTCGCCCATCAGGATGGCCGCCTGCACCGCCGCCCCGTAGGCCACCGCCTCGTCCGGGTTGATGCTCTTGTTGAGGTCGCGCCCGTGGAAGAAGTCCTGCAGCAGCTTCTGCACCTTGGGGATGCGCGTGGAGCCGCCCACCAGCACCACGTCGTGGATCTGCGCCTTGTCCAGCTTGGCGTCGCGCAGCGCCTTCTCCACGGGCTCCAGCGTGCCGCGGAACAGGTCCGAGCACAGCTCCTCGAACCGCGCCCTGGTGATGGACGTGTAGAAGTCGATGCCCTCGAACAGCGAGTCGATCTCCAGGTTGGCCTGCGTGCTGGACGACAGGGTCCTCTTGGCGCGCTCGCACGCCGTGCGCAGCCGCCGCACCGCGCGCTTGTTCCCGCTCAGGTCCTTCTTGTGCTTCCGCTTGAACTCCTCCACGAAGTGGCCCACCAGCCGGTTGTCGAAGTCCTCGCCGCCCAGGTGCGTGTCGCCCGCCGTGGCCTTCACCTCGAAGATGCCGTCGTCGATCGTCAGCACCGACACGTCGAACGTGCCCCCGCCCAGGTCGAAGATGAGCACGTTGCGCTCGCCCTTGCCGCTGCGGTCCAGCCCGTAGGCGATGGCGGCCGCCGTGGGCTCGTTGATGATGCGCAGCACGTTCAGCCCCGCGATCACCCCCGCGTCCTTCGTGGCCTGCCGCTGCGAGTCGTTGAAGTAGGCCGGCACCGTGATCACCGCGTTGCTCACCGGCTGGCCCAGGTACGCCTCGGCGATCTCCTTCATCTTGCTCAGCACCATGGACGAGATCTCCTCCGGGTAGAACGCCTTGCTCTCGCCCTTGTAGCTCACCTGCACCTTGGGCTTGTCGCCCTCGCTCACCACCTGGAACGGCCAGTGCTTCATGTCGGCCTGCACCACCGGGTCGCCGAACTTGCGGCCGATCAGCCGCTTCGCGTCGAACACGGTGTTCTGCGGGTTCAGCGCCACCTGGTTCTTGGCCGCGTCGCCGATCAGCCGCTCCGTGTCGGTGAAGGCCACGTAGCTGGGCGTCGTGCGGTTGCCCTGGTCGTTGGCGATGATCTCCACCTTGCCGTGCTGGAACACGCCCACGCACGAGTAGGTCGTGCCCAGGTCGATGCCGATCGCCGTGCCTTTGGCCATGGCGCTGCCGCGCGCTCTCGGCCGCGCACCGAGCCGAGGGTCTGGGGGCGGCGGGCGAGGAAGGCGGCTGCGAGCCGGGTCCTTGCCGGGAGCTGGAGGCGGACGGCGCCGCGCAGAGTGGGCCTGGGAGGCTGCGGGGCCGCGGGCTTGGCGCTGGGGGTCCTGGGGGTCCGGCCGCCGAGCAGGGTCGCGGTCGTGTGCGCTGCAGTCAGCCGCGGTCGGGGGCCGCCCGGGTTCTGCCGTTCGCCCCGGCGCCCGCAGCCGCCTTTATCCGTCGCGGCCGCGCCCCGCCTGCCGCCGCCTCGGCCAATCGGCGAGCTCGGGGCGGCCGCCGGTCTGGAATCTTCCAGGGGGTTCGGCTCGCGCCCCGCCCTCGGGCTCCCGGGCACCCGTTAGAGACCGGGGCGCCCGCCCTCCGCGGAACTTTCCAGACGCTTCTGGGAGTCGCTGGAGCGGCCCGGAGCCCCGGGGCGGGGGAGCCGCGGCGGGGCGGGAGGCGGCCGTGGGCTCCGCCTGCGTGGCGGCCGTGCCCGGGCCTCTTAGTGTTAACGCGGGAACTGCGGGGCGGCTGCGGCTGCGGCCCTGACACCGGTTCCGTGGTTTAAGGGGGGACTGAGGGCTCCGCGGGTGCGCGGACTCCCAGAGCGCAGAGGCTGCGGGACTTCCCCGCAGGAGACGGCGCTCGGCGAGCTGTGGACGCTCTGAGGGCCCGTTGTGGGTGGGGGGCGTCGGGGAAGGGGCGCCTTCGGGTCTCCTTCCCGGGGTCCGGATGGGGGGCGCTGCCCGAGGGGCGCACTGCCCCTCCCTCCGCACCCGGCCCCTGCCCGCGGAGCGCTCTCCTCGTAGTTTTAAAGTGGGAACCGGAGGGACCGGTGCAGTGTAATTTCGGACAGTTTTTCACTTCAGTGTGGAATGTCGGGCCAGGATGCTGGAGTAGAAAAGACCCGGGACCCCGTGAACAGCAGGTGTTAGGATGCGGGGGCGGCTCTGTCGGAGGTCGAGGAGCGCTGAGGTGGGGGAGGGCAGCGCTGTGTCAGTAGCTCCCCATTGCCTGGGACTGGACCGGAGGTTAGGAGAAAAAAAAAAATTCCACAGGATGCTGGAGACTTAAGGCTTTGGGAGTTTCTTGCGTTCTTTCACGCCCCCCCGCCCCTCAGCGTGGGTCCGGTTAGCCCCTCCCCCTTTCTGCCTGCTCCTCAATTCCTGCTTCACTCTGCTTGGTGATTGGGACCATGGTTCTGAACTGTCGTCCCAGTTCGATCAGCGAGTCCCTGCGGGGCCCTAAGCTGTGAGCCACTTTCAGGACAAGTGTAGCAGAGTGGTGAGCTCGCAGCGTGGGGCGGACCGCTCCGGCTTCCTAACAGCACCAACCACGCACCACAGCTGTTGGCAGGGGCAATGGTGAAGGGAACCGCCAGGGTGAGGCTGAAGGGGCTGACGCCAGATGCTAGCTCTGTCTCCTGCAGAGCCTCAGGTGTGGCCGCACTGAATTCATCCCCTGAGGTTTTATCCTGCATCCCCGCACCTCCTTCATGTTTTAGCCACAATTACATTGGTCACGGGCTTTGCCCTTTTGTCTTTCATCTTTTAATGGGAGGCAAGATTCCTTGTTCGGCCCCTGAAGACATTAAAATAATAGCGCTGAGTTCGCCCCCTGAGAAACACACCTGTCCCGCACCCGCCTGTCTGTGCACAGTGGGAGGGGGCAGTTTTTGACGCAGGAGGCCTGCTCTCCCCCTTGGCGTTTTCAAACTCGCACACACACACTTTCTCTCTCCCTGTGTGTCTCATGCCCACCATGAGAACACTGCTTCGTGGGACCCATGGTATTCTATTAGTGTTCCTTCATTTGCTGATCTTATCTATGTTGCAAGAAATACCTCTGCTGTGTGTGCAGGCACCCTGGAGCAGACAGGCAGTGCTTTGACGAGGGCACAGCTCCCCAGGGAATCACCTTCTAACAGACGGGTGACGCCTGAGGAATTTTCCGTTTCTCCATGCAGACTCTGGCTGCGGATTCCCCCCTGTTCACTGGCAATGCCACGTGTCAGCACTTGGGAGACCCTTAGTCTGACCCCCCCTCTGGGAGCAGTCTGGCCATCAGCCCCAGCACCGGCACTTCTGAATTCTCTGCGCTCTGCTCCACACACCTGCAGTTTAGAAGACTGCGCTGCTGGTCTGAAAGCCAACGGCACCCAGCGCATCTCCGCTGCCTGGCAGGCAGGTGTGGCGATGAGGCTCTGCTCCTGCTGCTGCTGCTGCTACTGCTCTGGTGGCATAAAACCTGCACTGGGCGAGTCCTCTGGGAACCAGACCGTCGTCACACACTGTGGCCACGCATCTGAGTACTGTTACCACCCTAACGTTTGTGTAGTTTCTCTGCACGGCTGGGCCTGGAAAGCCACTCATCTATAGAACATATTCTGCGCCTATTCTTGACAGGAGGAGGGTCGTCTGGATTTTGCCTTTTAGACTGAGGGGTTCCCACTGCACAAGCCCAGTGACAGATTTGGTTGCTATATAGGGTGACAACGAGAACCCCAGGGAGAAATTAATTTGGTTATTATGGAATGAGAATTTTGTTGGGTGTGATAGTTGGAAGGAATGAAGCTCAGCTCTCCTACGCTGGAGGGCTATCAGGCACTGCGAAGAAGTATCCTGTGGGGGCCGGCGCCGTGGCTCAACAGGCTAAGCATCTGCCTTGCGGCGCCGGCACACCAGGTTCTAGTCCCGGTCGGGGCACCGATCCTGTCCCGGTTGCCCCTCTTCCAGGCCAGCTCTCTGCTGTGGCCCGGGAGTGCAGTGGATGATGGCCCAAGTATTTGGGCTCTGCACGCCATGGCAGACCAGGATAAGCACCTGGCTCCTGCCATCAGAAAAGCGCGGTGCACCAGCCGCAGCACTCTACCGTGGCGGCCATTGGAGGGTGAACCAATGGCAAAAGGAAGACCTTTCTCTGTGTCTCTCTCTCACTATCCACTCTGCCTGTCAAATAAAAAAAAAAAAAAAAAAAAAAAAAGTATCCTCTGGGGCCTGTGCTGTGGCCCTGTGGGTAAAACTGCTGCCAGCATTCCATAAGTGCGCCGGTTTGATTCCTGGCTGTTCTACTTGCCATCCAGCTCTCTGCTATGGCCTGGGAAGGCAGTAGAAGATGACCCAAATCCTTGGGCCCCTGCACTTGCATGGGAGACCTAGAAGTCTTGGCTCCTGGCTGAGGATTGGCACAGCTCTGGCCATTGTGGGCAACTGGGGAGTGAACCAGCAGATGGAAGACACCCCCCACCTCTCTGCCGCCCCTCCTCTCTGCGTAACTCTGACTTCCAAATAAATAAATAAATAAATAAATCTTTAAAAAAAAGTATCCATATGGGCACCAGTTGGAGTCTTGGCTGCTCCACTTCCAATCTCGCTCCCTGCTAATTAAAACAAAGACACAAGAAACAAACGAATAAAGTGGAGCGGGGAGTGGACAGAGTGTGGAGGCAAGAACAGTGTCTCCACAGAGTGAGCTCAGGGAAGGCAGCCTTCCTCGGCCTGGGGTTAGAGGGTCGTTATTTCTCCCACCCACCCCTTTTTTTTAATAGTTTCTCAAACAATACTGTTTCCCTCTCCATTCTATTCGTTTTATTTTTTATTTTTAAAAGATTTATTATATTTACTGAAAGAGTTATACCGAGATTAAAGGAGAGGCAGAGAGAGAGAGAGAGAGAGAGAGATCTTCCATCTGATGGTTCACTCCCCAATTGGCCGCAATGGCTGGAGCTGTGCCAATTCCAACCAGGAGCCAGGAGCTTCTTCCGAATATCCCACATGGTTGCAGGGGCCCAAGGACTTGGGTCGTCTTATACTGCATCCCCAGGTGCATTAGCAGAGAGCTGGATTGGAAGTGGAGTAAATGGGACTAGAACTGGCACCCATATGGGATGTCGGCAATGCAGGCAGTGGCTTTAACGAATAAGTCACAGTGCCGGCCCTAATTCTATTCATTTTATTTTTATTTTTTAAAGATATATTCATTTATTTGAAATTAACACAGAGAGAGAAGGAGAGACAGAGAGAGAGGTCTTCCATCTTCTCGTTCACTCTCCAAATGGCCAAAAAAGCTGGAGCTGCGTTGATCCGAAGCCAGGAGCCAGGAGATTCTTCAGGATCTCCCACGTGGATACA
The DNA here is from genome assembly GCF_033115175.1 of Lepus europaeus. NCBI lineage: Eukaryota > Metazoa > Chordata > Mammalia > Lagomorpha > Leporidae > Lepus > Lepus europaeus. The sequence goes on from NC_084829.1 coordinate 32,046,487, forward strand.
GGGGCCCAAGCACTTGGGCCATCTTCTATGCTTTCCCAGGCCATAGCAGGGAGCTAAATCGAAGAGGAGCAGCCTGGACTTGAACCGGTGCCCATATGAGATGCCAGCTTAGCCCACTACAGCACAACATGGCCCCTGATTCTATTCATTTTAAAACTGGTAAATTTCTAAGCCTATCCAGAAGAAAGCAAAAGAGTTAAAATATGAAGCCTGCAGGCTGCCTTCTGAACAACTAAATTGCAAAAGCTGCAGTGAGGTGGGAGCCCTGGCCGTACCAGCAGCAAGGACAAACCTGTGCGAGGCCCGGGTTTGCATCTGCACTCTGCTTCCTTCTGAAGCCATTGTGCTTCTCTTCTTCCAGTCAAGAACTTGCACACTAAACACGCCAGTCTCCGTCTGCTTACCTCAAAGCAGAATTCATGTCTGTTTCCCAGGATGGTGACGTCAGGAATTAACAGGACAGTGCCATATTGCCTGTTCAGAGTATGCTCTAGGAAATTTACTCCGTCTCTCTCTCCCCCCTCCCCCTTTTTTTGGGGGGGGAGTCACACCTCACATCTGACATCCCCGTCATTCCATTTTTAAAAAAAGATTTATTTATTTTATTTGAAAAGCAAAGTTACAGAGATAGAGAGAGAGGGATAGCTGGAAAGAGAGATCTTCCATCCAGTGGTTCACTCCCCCAAATCACTGAAATGGCCAGGGCTGGGCCAGGCTGAAGCCAGGAGCCAGAAGCTTCTTCCAGGTCTCCCACGTGGGTGCAGGGGCCCAGGCACTTGGGCCGTCTTCTGATACTTTTCCCAGGTCATCACAGGGAGTTGGATTAGAAGTGGAGCAGCTGGGTCTTGAATTGGCGCCCATATGGGATGCCAGCATCTCAGATGGTGGTTTAACCGGCTAGGCCATAATCTGTGCCTCCCCCAGGCCCCGCCGTCATCCTAGTCATTCTTACTGCTGTGACACAAGGCTGGGACCACCCGAGGACGATGGCATTATTGTCCTCAGAATCTAAAAAATTATCTTTAGGCACAGGCCATTCAGTCCAACCTTTTTATTCTCACAGCTGAGCACTGCAGAACAAAGGTGTTCTGCACCTGATTTGACACCCAGGTGATAGGTAAGTCCAGCACAGTGATAGACACACACGTCCTTGTGCTGTTTTACCGGCTCACTAACTTGCTTGTTTTATTCTTTAAAAGGAGAAAAACATGGGCCTGGTTTGTGGCATAGCAGCCTGAATGCTGGCATTCTTGTGAGCGCCTGTTTGGTTCCTGGCTGCTCAGCTTCTGATCCAGGTCCCTGCTAATGCACCTGGGATAAGGGTGGAAGGTAGTTCAAGTACATGGGCCCTGCCACCCACGTGGGAGACCCAGATAGAGCTTCTAACTCCTGGGATAGGCCTGGCCAGCCCTGGCCACTTAAGTAACGTGAGCATGTTCACGGTTGCTGCGGAGTACACCTGTGGTCGGGCGGCATCTTAGGAGAGCCCTGAGAGCCCGTGCGTACAGACTGCAGATCCCATGGGCGTGCGAATGAGTCCCTGTTTCTTCCCTCTCTCATCTTCTGGGAATGGTGGATGGGGCTTTTCTGGACTTGCAGCTCCTGAAAATCCTCCCAGGAGCTGAGCGGAACAGCGCTATCGACCTAAGTGCCCCCTTGGTGTATGGGGGGGGGGGGGACTCCTCCGAGCAGCCCCAGGGAGAGGGGTGAAGCCCATCTCGCAGTTCCTAGAGGAAAAGCTGTGACTTCAGGTGCAATGGCTGCTCAGCTTTCAGACCTTGTTGCCTCGGTTCCTTGTAAAAAATCACTTTCTTTACCAATCTTCATCCTTTTCAGCTCCTACACTCCCAGGCTGCTATCTATAATACCCACCAAGCTACCTTCATAGGCACAGACACAGAGGAAGGGGGCGGGAGTAAAGGCCAGGCCAGATGAGCATCCTGAGCCCCTGGGTGTGTGCCCCCCCCCCAGGCTCCCCCTCCCCCTTCCAGCTTCTCCTAGCCCAGCCCCCACCTCCCTACAGAAGAGGCTGGCAGGCAGAATCGGGAGAAACCAGGCACAGCCCCGGGCCTTGGCAGGGCTGGCACACGGTTCACAGAACCTTCTGGATGCTAATGTTGAGTTCTGACTCAGCCTGATATCCCAGGGTAGGGGTGGGGTTGGGGTTGGGGTTGGTGCCTGGGGTGGAGTCCTTGTTTGTTGAGGAGTGTTCTAATTATAACGACAGGACTGTCCCGCCTGCCTGCCTGCCCGACCAGAGGATTCCTGGCCCAGCCAACAATAGGGCAAAGAAGGCCAGGCCTGAGTGACTGGGACGCAGGGAGCCGGGGGCGGGAGGCGGGGCCGCCCTGGAGCAGGGACCTGGAGCCCCTGTCTTCCATGGCGGTCGTCTCCCTGCCGCCTCCAGGCCCTCGGCCCCTGTGGACCTGTGGCAGGGAGCGGGTCTGCATCCACCAGCTGTCCCGGGAGCCGACTGCGGACCTGGCCCCTGCTCCTCCGCGGTGCCCTCTCCCTGGCTGACACGGGTGGGCGGGCAGCATGGGGCGAGGATTCCGCCCCTGCCCCCACTGCGCCCCGCTCAGGAAACGTCCCCTAGCAGAAGGCGAGGGGCCGAGCTGCACGGGATCCCCTGGGGACAGGCGCAGAGACCACCTAGAGGGGTGACCGCCAATCCTGGCTCCCTACCGACCCAGCCCCAGCTTGTCTTTGAGCTCCAAGCCCTGTTCCTTTCCACTTATCTCACTTTTAAGAAAGTGAATGTCCTGTTCTTGCGGTACCCTTTTCTCCATCTTTCTGAGAGTGACCAGCAAGGTCTGAGAGCAATATACTTGATCCTCTACTACTGCTTTTCTACCATAGCCACCTGCCTTCCGTGGGCTGATGTTTGAAGAACCAGGTGATTGGAATCCGGGAAGGTAGCTTATTTTTAAAGATTTCTTTATTTGGAAGGCAGAGCAGTCAGAGAGGGTGAGCGAGAGACAAAGTTCTCCCATCTACTCGTTCATTCCCCTAGTGCCTTGGACGGCCAGGGTGGGCCAGACCTAAGACAGGAACAGAGACTCCATCCAGCTCTCCCACTTGGGTGACAGGGACTCAAGCACTTAGGTCATCATTTATTGCTTCCCAGGTGGATTAGAAGGTGGCTGGATCAGACAGCCCCAGGAATCAAACAGGCCCGTGGGGGGCCATGGCGAGGGGGCAGCCATGTCTGTCACCCATCGGTCCTCAGTGTTGACTCCGCTGATCTGGCTGGCTAGGTGTGTGTCCCCTCCTTTCCTCACCATTCCATGTGAGTCCCTCCACTCAGTCAAAGATGGTGACCCTCCCTGAGCGGTGGACTGCTCTGCCTTCAAGGGTACATGAGTGGCTAGGCTGCAAGACCAGCTTGTCTTGCAAGACCTGCAAGACCCTGCAAGACCTGCCCTGAGCGGTGGGATGTAGAGAGCTGGCGTGGCCTGCTGTGCCACAATGCCCACCCCAGATACTCTCCACGCCTATCATGTTGCTCCTGATGCCCCTCTGCCTGCTCAGATTCCCTCTGCTACCCCGACGTCACTGCCTCCACCACGGCTCCTAATGATCTTGGCTCCTTGCTCATGGCTTTGGCCTGGCCCAGCACCAGCCATTGTGGTCTATGTGGGACTGAGCCAGCAGATGGAACCTCTCTCTTTTTCTGTCTCTCTGTAACTCAGCCTTTCAAACAAGTAAATCATTTTTAAAACGACAGTAAAACAAGCACTAGTGTCAATATTACTTAAAGCACTTTTTATTTTTGTTTTTTTAAAGATTTATTTATTTGAAAGGCAGAGGAATAGAGAGAGAGGGAGAGAGAGAGAGAAAGAGAGAGAGAGAGAGAGAGAGAGAGAGGTCTTCCACCCACTGGCTCAAACCTTAAATGGCTGCAACAGCTGGAGCTGGGCCACTTCCTCCACGTCTCCCACACTGGTGCAGGGGCATAAGGACTTGGGCCTTCACCCACTGCTTTGCCAGATCATAGCAGAGAGCTGGATTGGAAGTGGAGCAGCCAGAACTGGAACCAGCGCCCATATGGGATGCTGGCACTGCAGCGGCAGCTTTACCACCTATACCACAGCGCTAGCCCCAATATTTTAATTGTTGATTCGTACCCCAATGCCCAATCAACTTTCACTGAATGTTGAAGAAAATAGAGAATTTTGGGAATTGCACATACAGATACACTCTGGAAGTCAGAATATGGAAAAGCTAGGGCACAAAACTTCTCAAAGTCAAAGAAGAAGGGATGGGCCTTATGGCCCAGTGGGCTAAACCAAGTGGACTAAGTGCTTAGCACGTCTGCATCCATATTGGAGCCACAGTTCTAGTCCTTGCTACTCCAGGTCCCAGCCAGCTCCCTGCTAGTAATGCCTGGGATGCAGCAGATGATCGGCCAGGTGGCTGAGCACCTGCCATCCATGAGAGAGACCCGGATGGAGTTCTTGGCTCCTGGCTTCTGCCTGGTCCAGGCTCAACTGTTGCATCCATTAGGGAAGTGAACCACCTCATGGAAGATCTTTCTCCCTCTCTCTGTCACTCTGTTTTGTGAATAAGTAAATCTATTATTTTTAAAAATGTATGTATTTGTTAGAAAGGCAGAGTGACACACAGAGTGAGGGAGAGCCATAGATTGACAGAGAGAGGTCTTCCATCTTCTGGTTCACTCCCCAAATGGCCGTAACAGCCAGAACTGGGCCAGGCAGAAACCAGGAGCCAGGAACTTCTTTGGGGTCCTCCACATGGGTGCAGGGGCCGAAGCACTTGGACCATGCCCCACTACTCTCCCAGGTGCATTAGCAGGGAGCTGGATTGGAGTGGAGCAGCCAGGACTTGAACTGGTACCATAGGTGACAGCTTTACCAACATGCCACAGCACTGGCCCCAATAAATCTATGGGCTTCTGTTGTGGCTTTGTAGGTTAATCCACTACCTGCATCGCCAGCATCCTATGTGAGCCTCAGATGGAGACCTGGATGAAGCTCCTGGCTCCTGCCTTTGGCCAGGTCCAGCCCTGGCTGTTGTAGCCTTCTGGCTATGAACCAGCAGATGGATGATCTCTCTGTGTCTCTCCTCTCTGTCTGTAACTCTACCTTTCAAATAAATAAAGTTCTTTAAAAGAAGTGATCCCTAGGCAACTGTACTTCAAGGCCATTCTTAAGCTTAGCTCTATCTGTTCTTTAGGCACCAGTTGTCTTGTCCAAGTGCCAGCACAGCATCACTTTGCTGGGAATTGTGTTTCTAGAACATTCTGACAGGCAGTAAGGACAAAGTTCAAACAGGGAAACATAGTAAAGCCAATAAGAATAGAACAAATCAAGTTTGCTGTTAAAAATAATGAACAGGGTTACCCAGTAACCAAATGTAGAAAGCTCTCAAGGTTAGCCAGCTTGAAACAATTAGCAATTACATTTAAAAGCAGCTGTAGTGCACTGGGAAAGCTGGCACTGTAGGGCGCTGGTTGAAGTCCCAGCTGCTCCACTTCTGATCCAATTTGTGTTAATGTGCCAGAGAAAGCAGCAGAAGATGGCTCAAGTCCTTTGACCCCTCCACATGGGAGACCTGGAAGAAGCTCCTGGCTCTGGGCTTTGGATTGGCCCAGCTCCAGCTGTTGCGTCTTTTGGGGAGCAAACCAGCGGCTGGAAGACGTCTATCTCATTCTCTCTTTCTGCCTCTTCTATCCATAACTCTCTGCCTTTTTTTTTTTTTTAATGTGACAGGCAGAGTTAGACAGTGAGAGAGAGAGAAAGGTCTTCCTTCCGTTGGTTCACCCCCCAAATGGCCACTACGGCCAGAGCAAGCCGATCTGAAGCCAGGAGCCAGGTGCTTCCTCCTGGTCTCCCATGCAGGTGCAGGAACCCAAACACTTGGGCCATCCTCCACTGCACTCCCGGGCCACAGCAGAGAGCTGGACTGGAAGAGGAACAGCCCAGCCTAGAACCCAGCGCCCAATGGGATGCCGGTGCCACAGGTGGAGGATTAGCCAAGTGAGCCACGGCGCTGGCCCCAACTCTCTGACTTTCAAATAAGTAAATACATATTTTAAAAATGAAAATAAAAAATAAGAGTCTAAATGAGTGGGGCAGTGTTTTGGTGTAGCAGGTTAGGCTGCCTCATCGATGCCCGTATCTCATATAAGTGCAGATTCGTGTCCCAGCTGTCCTATTCCTGATCCAGCTCCCTGCTAATGACCCAGGGAAAGCATCAGAAAATGGACAAAGTTTTGGGCCCCTACCACCCACATAGGAGACCTAGATGGAGCCCCTCACTCCTGGCTTCTGGCCCAGTGCTGGTCATTGTGGCTATCTGAGGAGTGAACCAGTGAACGGAAGATCTCTCTCTCTCTCTCTCTCTCTCTCTCTCTCTCTCTCTCTCCCTCCCTCCCTCCCTCCCTCCCTCTGCTTCTCTATAACTCTGTATTCCAAATAATTTTTTTTTTAAAAAAAGAACATTTGTTAGTGTCTTTCTCCATCAATCTGATTGCAAGTGATTTTAAGGTACACAAAACTGCGGTTGACAAAAAACATTTTGAATAATCATGATTAAAATGATAAAGTATAACCTCACTAATTGACAAGAAGAGGCACTTATGTTCACTCCACACATTACTTTAGAAAGCACTTGAAGGAGGCCGGCGCCGTGGCTCAACAGGCTAATCCTCTGCCTTGCGGCGCCGGCACACCGGGTTCTAGTCCCGGTCGGGGTACCGATCCTTTCCCGGTTGCCCCTCTTCCAGGCCAGCTCTCTGCTATGGCCCAGGAAGGCAGTGGAGGATGGCCCAAGTGCTTGAACCCTGCACCTGCATGGGAGACCAGGAGAAGCACCTGGCTCCTGGCTTCGGATCAGCGAGATGCGCTGGCTGCAGCGGCCATTGGAGGGTGAACCAATGGCAAAAAGGAAGACCTTTCTCTCTGTCTCTCTCTCTCACTATCCACTCTGCCTGTCAAAAAAAAAAAAATAAAAAAAATTTAAAAAAAAAAAAAAAAGAAAGCACTTGAAGGATTTTAGACACTTTTCCCTTTTTATAAACATTTGTACCTTGTAGGCAGCTGGGTATTTTATGTATATCTATCTATCTATCTATCTATCGATAGATAGATAATCATAATGATTGGTAAGAATTAAATAAGATCATTAGAGTGTTATAACTTTTGGACATTTATGTCAATAGAATAAGTACATATTCAAAACAATTTTTTAAAGATTTATTAATTTTATTAAAGACAGAATTACTGAGAGGGAAAAACAGAGGAGAGGAGAGGAGAGGAGAGCAGAGGAGAAGAAAGCAGAGGAGAGGAGAAGAGAGGAGAGGAGATCTGCCATCAGGAGGTTCCCTCCCCAAATGACCGCACTGGTCCAGGCTGGGCCATGCTGAAGCCAGGAGCCAGGAACTTCACCTGGGTCTCCCACGTGGGTCCAGGAGCCAAAAACATGGGCCATCTTGTGCTGCTTTCCCAGGCCATTAGCAGGGCGCTCGATCAGAGGTAGAGCAGCCGGGACTTGAACTGGTACCCATATGGAATGCCGGCACCGTAGGCAGCAGCTTTTTACCCACAAGTCACAGAGCTGGCCCCTCAGAAACAATTTTAACGTTTTTATTTTTAAGGTTTATTTATTTATTTGAAAGGTAGAGGCAGAGAGGGAAAGAGGTCTTCCACCCACTGGTTCACTCCCCAAATGGCTGCAACAGCTGGAACTGGACCCATCTGACCCAGGAGCCAGGAGCTTCTTCCAGGTCTCCCACGTGAGTGCAGGGGCCCAAGCACTTGGGCCATCTTCTGCTGCTTTCCCAGGCCACAGCAGAGAGCTGGATCAGAAGCGGAGCAGCCAGGACTTGAACCGGTGCCCATAAGGGATGCAGGCACTGCAGGAGGCAGCTTTACTCACTATGCCACAGCACCGGCCCCACCATTTTAACTCTTAAACTCCACTCTTTTCGGGCCAGTGCTATGGCATAGAGGGTTAAGCCTCCACCTGTAGTGCCACTATCTCATATGGGCACAGGTTCGAGTCCTGGCTGCTCTCCTACCAATCCAGCTCCCTGCTAGTGTGCCTGAGAAAGCAGTGGAACATGGCTCAAGTGCTTGGGACTCTTCACTCACATGAGACCTGGAGGAAGATCCTGGCTCCTGGCTATGGCCTGGCCTAACCCCAGCCAGAGAAGCCATTTGGGGAGTGAATTAGCAAATGGAAGAGCTCTCTCTCTCTCTCTCTCTCTCCCCCTTTCAAATAAATAAATAAGTCTTTAAAAAAATGACTCCACTCTCTTCAACAATCATAAAAAAGATAAAACAATAGAGAACATAAAAGATTATCTTGATTTTTAAAAGATTTATTTATTTATTTGATAGAGTTACAGAGAGAGAAGGAGAGGCAGAGAGAGAGGGGCCTTCCATCTGCTGGTTCACTCCCCAGTTGGCCACAATGACAGGAGCTGCGCTGATCCAAAGCAAGGAGTCAGGAGCTCCTTCTGGGTCTCCCACGTGGGTGCAGGGGCCCCATAGCAGAGAGCTGGATGAGAAGTGGAGCAGCTGGTTCTTGGACTGCGCCCATATGGGATGCCGGCACTGCAGGCAGCAGCTTTACCCACTATGCCGCAGCACCGGCCCCAAGATTATCTTAATAAAACACTAACTTTGTGTCTCCTTGTTAAGAGTTAGTTCATGAGGCCAGCACTGTGGCGCAGCAGGTTAATCCTCCACCTGTGGCGCTGGCACCCCTTATGGGCACCGGTTCTAGTCCCGGCTGCTCCACTTCCAATCCAGCACTCTATTGTGACCTGGGAAGGCAGAAAATGGCCCAAGTCCTTGGGCCCCTGCACTCTCGAGGGAGACCCGGAGGAAGCTCCTGGCTCCTTGCTTTGGATCAGCTCAGCTCCGGACGTTGTGGCTATTTGGGTAGTGAACCAAAGAATGGAGAACTTTCTCTGTCTCTCCCTCTCACTGTTTATAATTCAACCTCTCGAATAAATACATAAAATCTTTAAAAAATGCACAAAATCATCGCATTGATTTGAAACAATTTAACAATGTCAGCGCATAAAAGAGCTTACAGCAAATACCTCATTATTTTGACAGAGGTTTTAATCTTACATCAGTGTACCTTTATATTAATGTTAAGTTTTTGAAAACCCTGCTAATAGTATTTAAAAACTTATAGTCAATATTGTTTTTTTAAAGATTTATTTTATTTATTTGAAAGACAGAGTTACAGAGAGAGGTAGAGATAGAGAGGTCTTCCATCTGCTCGTTCACTCCCCAGTTGGCCGCAACGGCCAGAGCTGTGCCGATCCAAAGCCAGGAGCCAGGAGCTTCTTCTGGGTCTCCCACATGGGTGCAGGGGCCCAAGGTCTTGGGCCATCTTCTACTGCTTTCCCAGGCCATAGCAGAGAGCTGGATGGGAAGAGGAGCAGCCGGGACTAGAATCGGCGCCCTTATGGGATGCTGGCGCTTTAGGCCAGGGCTTTAGCCTGCTGCACCACAGTGCTGGCCCCTGTAGTCAATATTATTACACATGGCCGGCAATGTGGCTTAACAGGCTAATCCTCTGCCTTGTGGCGCCGGCACACTGGGTTCTAGTCCCGGTCGGGGCGCCGGATTCTGTCCCGGTTGCCCCTCTTCCAGGCCAGCTCTCTGCTATGGCCCGGGAAGGCAGTGGAGGATGGCCCAAGTCCTTGGGCCCTGCACCCGCATGGGAGACCAGGAGAAGCACCTGGCTCCTGGCTTCAGATCAGCGAGATGCGCCGGCCACAGCGGCCATTGGAGGGTGAACCAACGGCAAAAAGGAAGACCTTTCTCTCTGTCTCTCTCTCACTATCCACTCTGCCTGTCAAAAGAAAAAAATATATATTATTACACATACTCCTTCAGATTTATTTTTCTCAAACCTTTTGTGACTGATTCAAACCTTTGCAACTTCCTTAAGCCTTTAATTGTTTTTAAGTAGTCTTGAATTATTGTCATACATGGACAATTTATAAAAACATGTTGCTTGGGGCCGGCACAGTGGCATAGCAAGTAAAACAGCCACCTGCAGTGCCGGCATCCCATATGGGCACTGGTTCAAGTCCCAGCTACTCCACTTCTGATCCAGCTCTCTGCTATAGCCTGGGAAGGCAGTGGAAGATGGCCCATGTGCTTGGGCCCCAGCACCGTGTGGGTGACCTGGAAGAAGTTCCTGGCTCCTGGCTCCTAGATCCTGGCTCCTGACTTCAAATGGGCACAGCTGTTGTGGCCAATTACGGAGTGAACCAGCGGATGGAAAATCTCTCTCTCTTTGTCTCTCTCTGCATCTACCTTTCTGGAACTCTGCCTTTCAAATAAATAAAGTAATCTTTTGAAAAAACATGCTTGCTAATAAATCCAAGTAGTCCTTTTCCCATAGAATTTAAGTTGCTATAACTTAAGTATGCATTTAGAGACATTTATCAATGTGCCTGGGAATGTAGCAAGTGGCATTATCTCTTTTACCTCTACCCATTTTATACTTAGCCATTATATATAGATGCCTTAGGAGACTGACATATTAGACAGAGCTCTCACTTTCAATCATTTTCCTGTCAAATAAAACTCTATAGGCTAGCTCTTTGTACTTAATACATAGAACACAATAACCATTACAGTGTTACCTGAATTTTTATTATTTTAAAATTTATTTTTATATTTTTTAATGATTTATTTATTTGAAAGGCAGAGTTACAGAGAGGCAGAGGTAGAGAGAGATCTTCCATCCGCTGGATCACTTCCCAGATGGCCATAGAGGCCGGAGCTGGGCCTATCTGAAGCCAGGAGCCAGGAGCTTCCTTCGGGTCTCCCAGGTAGGTGCAGGGGCCCAAGCACCTGGGCCATCTTCCACTGCCTTCTCAGGCCAAGCAGAGAGCTGGGTAGGAAATGGAACAGCCAGGACTCGAACCAGCGACCATGCAGGATGCCGGCACTACAGGCAGTGGCCTCACCTGCATTGCCACAGCACTGGCCCCGGATCAATGCTGTTTTGAACCCCTCTGCATTAGCTCACTTTGGTGTCACAGCATAGGCTTGTATACACAGAATTTCCCCACCTTCCCACCTTGTTTTCTTAATAAAACAACTGTAAGCTGGGAAACACTGACATAAACCAGAGCTCTGTAAGTGACCAACTTCATTTGACCTCAGCGAGGACGGTGGCCAGGCAGTGTCGCAGTAATGCACTAATGTTTTTTCTCATAGATTTAAAAACTAGGGTTTTTTTTTTAATTTTGCATAATACATCATACAGGTTATAAAAACGGGTCTCTGGTCACTCATCCTCATCTGGCCAGACCTGTTTCAACAAACTACAAAACAAGTCTGGGAAGGTCCAAAGCAAGTTTTTTAAGGCAGTGAGTTATTTATTTATTTATTTACTTACTTACTTAGATCAAAGGAAGAAGTTCCTTTGACCCCAAAATGTAACCAGATTATCATGAAGCATATGATCCCGGCTTCATCAGGCGTGAGATTGTTATAAACCAGCCACAGAGGCTGCAGCTGAGGTGCAGGGGAGAGTGGACCTTTCAGGCCCTTCTACAAGCACAAGAGGTCAGCTCTACAACAGATAATGGATTTCTTTAAAAAAAAAGAAAAAAAGATTTATTTATTTGAAAGGCAGAGTTACAGAGAGGCAGAGGCAGGGAGAAAGAGAACTTCCATCCGCTGTTTCACTCCCCAGTTTGCCCCAACAGCAGGAGATGGACTAATCCAAACCCGGGAGCCAGGAGCTTCTTCCAAGTCTCCCTCACAGGTGCAGGGGTCCAAGGGCCATCTTCGACTGCTTTCCCAGGCCAGGGCAGAGAGCTCAAAAGGAAGTAGAGTACCCAGGTGAACTGGTGCCCATATGTGATGCTGGCACTGCAGGCAGCGGCTTTACCCGCTGCGCCACAGGGCCTGCTCTGTGGTAGTGGATTTCTAAGTTAAACTTTGGGGAATGATCAGAGACGACAACATATCACCACAGAAAGTGGAGACAGAGGCAGGGTGAAATGTCTAGATTCTTCAGGAGGCCAGCTCTCTCCACCCTCTAGTTTGCAACCAGGCTAGTTAGTGGGACAGAAAAGGCAAAATGTTTCTCCGGGCTCGGCGCTGGCCGCTCCGCGGGTGCTTTGCCCGGGCGTCTCAGTGCGCTCGGCCAACGGCCTGTGAGAGCGCCCCGGGAGCCGGCGGGCGGCGGCCCTGTGCGGGGACCTCCAGCGGGCCCAGGGGGACAAAAGTGGCTCTAACCAGCATATGAACATTGAAGCAAGTTAAGGAGTTAATATGAAGCACAGAAGCAGATAGTGCCAAATAGCAAGCAGTCATTGGTACACGTTTAGTGACTGGGGCAGCATTTCCCTCTCCCACTGCTGCTGAGATGGCAGAAATCAGTCGAATTCAGTATGAGATGGAATATACCAAAGGTATTAGTCAGCGAATGAGGGTCCCAGAAAAATTAAAAGTAGCACCACCAAATGCTGACCTGGAACAGGGATTCCAAGAAGGAGCTCCAAATGCTAGTGTGATAATGCAGGTTCCAGAAAGGATCGTTGTAGCAGGAAATAATGAAGATGTTTCCTTTTCAAGACCAGCAGATCTTGACCTTATCCAGTCAACTCCCTTTAAACCTCTGGCACTAAAAACACCACCCCGTGTACTTACGCTAAGTGAAAGGCCACTTGATTTTCTGGATTTAGAAAGACCTCCTGCCACCCCTCAAAATGAAGAAATCCGTGCAGTTGGCAGGCTAAAACGAGAACGCTCTATGAGTGAAAATGCCGTTCGCCAAAATGGACAGCTGGTCAGAACGATTCCATACCTGTGTTGCGTGGTGGTCTGCTGCCGCCACTTCTAATCCTCATCATGACAACGTCAGGTATGGCATTTCAAACATAGATACAACCATTGAAGGAACATCGGAAGACATGACTGTTGTAGATGCAGCTTCATTAAGACGACAGATTATCAAACTAAATAGACGTCTACAACTTCTAGAAGAGGAAAACAAAGAACGTGCTAAAAGAGAAATGGTCATGTATTCAATTACTGTAGCATTCTGGCTGCTTAATAGTTGGCTCTGGTTTCGCCGCTAGAGGTAACCTTAGCTCTCAAAAATATGTCTCAACAGCTGGAAATATAAAGGATTTACAAACTTCTTTGTTTCTGTCTTTGCATTGTATGCCGTTTTATAGTCCAGGCCCTGGAAATGTATTTCTTCTAGAAAACAGGTGGGAAGGACCTGCACTTGTAGAAGTAAAGGTATATTCTATTCTGTCACTGAGCTGTGCACACTTTCATGCAGTTCTGCAGTAACACTTAAAATGCTCCCTTTGCATGTTTTGTAAATAGGCTCAAGTTGTTTTTTTTTAAGAAAGAATTGAGTTTTGGCCTCATCAATCTGCACCTAATTCTCAGAATGGGATGGAGAGTACATAGAGAATGGATTTAGAAAAGAATCTATAAAAGAAAAACAGTACTTTTGGTCTTGTTTCTCAAACACTATTAAACAGTTTTGTTAGGCATTTTTGCGTCCACATTTCAACATTAACACTTCTGAAGTCGTGGTTTGGTGTAAGATTTAAGAAAACCAAACCAACTTGTATTCCATGGTCAGTACTTCATGATCGCCTGTACAGTTTGAAATAAGTTCTGTCAATTCCGTTTATCTAGTACGTGTGCAGTGTGTACGTTCTTATTTTCATTTGAGTTTTGCGGATGATTTTCTATAAAGTCTGTTTTTACTAAGTCCCTGTGTGAACAATTTAAAAAACTACAGAATAAGGTACAAATGTAGTGTATTTAATAAACTGTCAACCAAAAAAAAAAAAAAAAAGAAAAGGCAAGATGTTTTTTCTTTAGGTTCTGGGGGTCAAAAGAATCCCAATAGTTGAGAATGCACCCCAAAGGGGTGCCAGCTATAGATGACATTTCCCCATCTGTAATGAGAGACTAAAAACAAAGGTATTGGGGCCAGCATTGTGGCATAGTGGTTAGGCCACTTGTGACACCAGTGTCCCATATGGGTGCTGATTCAAGTCGCAGCAGCTCCACTTCCGATCCAGAGCCCTGCTAGTGGCCTGGGAAAGCAGTGGAAGGTGACCGTACCTAGGCCGCTGCCACCATTCAGGGAGACCCAAAAGAAGCTCCTGGCTCCTGGTTTCGGCTTGGTCCAGTACTGGCTGTTGCGGCCATCTGGGAAGTAAAGCTGCAGATGGAAGATCTCTGTCTCTCCTTCTCTCTGTAACTCTGACTTTCAAAATAAATCACTCTTTTTGTATGGTGTCCCAAAGATTTTATTTCTCCTAAGTTTGAAACATCTCTCAAAGCTCCAACCTGTGGGACCAGATGAGCCCTGAACACTATAGTGAGGGAGGAGGCCACAGGAGCTAATACGCATGCTCAGACCATCCTTGCTTGTGGTCTGGGGATTCCTAACACCAGGTCTGAGGGACTGGGAACAGCACCAGGTGCCCTGTTGGCATCACCCTCCTGGCTTCAGTGAATAGAAACAGTTGTCTTGTGACCCCTAGCTTTGAGCCATATTTTATATGCCGGAATTTTTAAAAAGACTTATTTATTTATTTGAAAGGCAGAATTCACAGTAAGAGGATAGGCAGAGAGAGAGAGAGAGAGAGAGAGGTCTTCCATCCGATGGTTCACTCCTCAATTGGCCGCAACAGCCAGTGCCCTTATGGGATGCTGGCGCTTCAGACCAGGGTGTTAACCTGCTGCGCCACAGTGCCAGCCCCGTATATGCCTGAATTTGGAAGTGAGCTTTTATTAAAGAGCCGCAACTAATATCCGATGTTTGGAGAGAGGGCAATGGACCTTGCTACCAAGACTTAAATAAGCAGAGGAAGGGGAAAGATAGTAATTTTTCCCAGTGAGAATCATGAAATCACTTTTAACTGGTTGACAGGGCCTGGTATACTTAAAGAAAAATGACTATGGGGGCCGGCGCTGGGGCGTGGCTGGTAAAGACTCCACCTGCAGCGCCGGCATCCCATATCGGCACCAGTTGGAGTCCTGGCTACTCTGCTTCCATTCCAGCTCTCTGCTCTGGCCTGGGAAAGCAGAAGACGGCCGAAGTCCTTGGACCCCTGCACCCATGGGGAAGTCCCAGATGGAGCTCCTTGCTCCTGGCTTCGGGTCGGCACAGCTCTGGCCATTGCAGCCACCTGGGGAATAAACCAGTGGATGGATGACCCCTGTCTCCCAGCCTCTGCCTTTTAATAAATAAATAAAATCTTACTTTAAAAAAAGAAGAAAAGAAAATGACTATGAAGGAGAGTGAGGTTTCCAAAATGCAGAGGTAGAAGCGGTCCACTTACTCACTCTTCTGATAATGATCAGAGTCACCAGGGATGTGACAGGAACTTGGAGTTAGTTGGTTCTTTGTCTCACGGTGATAAAGACTTATACGAGGGACACTAAGAGAGCACAGTGAGCAAAGTGAAAGTTTTGTTGAGAGATGGAGACTCCTGCCTGCCAGGAGGGGTACCAAGGGAGGGGTCCACCCAGGTCTAGTGTTGGGAGCTTCCATAAGGCGTGCATGTCAATCGATCAGTTCTGCTACAGAGTTTGCTCGTCAGGGGTCCGTTTTGTTTTCCTATGTCTGTTGTGCAGCAGTCAAGGATCCTGACCAGATAACAAATGCTACCATGTCAACCCTTGTGAGCTGTGACGGCTGAGAGCCTTTGCCGACCTGGCCAGGGAAGGCAGGTGGTGCCTGTCTGCTCAGTTGCTGGGCACTGAGACCTCAGCTCTGTGCTGGGTTCTGGTGTGACGCCAGAGCCTAGGTCCTCACACGGTTACCTGGGGCTGTGAGCCATTGTGCTCCCTATCAATCTTCTCCTTTTCTTGGGGCAATGATTTTTGTCCAGTCAGCAATGGCAGGTTTCATAAACACCTGGTTCCTGAGTCCCCCAGGAGTGTTTGCTCACTGCCTGCTAACCTTACCGCTTCTCACAGTGAGATTAACAAAGTCAGACCTAAAAGGCCCAAGGACAGTGCCTGCCACACTGGAGCAGTCAACTTTCTAAAAACTGTTATTATTATTTTATTTATTTGAAAGGCATAATAACAAAGAGAGAGAGAGAGAGAGAGAGAGAGAGAGAGATTTTCCAGCCCTTGGTTCATTCCCAAATGGCCACAATGGCTAGGTTCAGGCCAGGCGTAAGCAGGAGCCAGGAGCTGCATCCTGGCCTCCTACGTGGGTGCAGGGGCTCAAGCATGTGGGCCATCTTCTGCTGCTTGCCCAGGCGCATCAGCAGGGAGCTGGATTGGGGGTAGAGCAGCCCTGACTGGAACCAGTGTCCTGTGGAATGCCAGCATCACAGGCAGCAGCTTTACCTGCTAAGCCACGGTGCCAGCACCCTCTACTTTGTTGATTTTTTATTTATATAAAGGAAACAGATTTCACATGTTTTATATATACAGATTTAGAGGAATAGTGATACTTCTACCCAACCCTCCCTCCCGCCCACACTCCCACCATTCATCCTCCTGTTTATTTTTTAAAGATTTTATTTATTTATTTGAGAGGTAGAGTTACAGACAGTGAGAGGGAGAGACAGAGAGAAAGGTCTTCCTTCTGTTGGTTCACTCCCTAGACAGCCACAACGGCCAGAGCTGCACCGATCCGAAGCCAGGAGCCAGGTGCTTCTCTCTGGTCTCCCACGTGGGTACAGGGGCCCAAGCAGTTGGGCCATCTTCTACTGCTTTCCCAGGCCACAGCAGAGAGCTGCATTGGAAGTGGGGCAGTAGGGACTAGAACCGGCGCCCATATGGGTTAAGGGGCCACAGGCAGAGGATTAACAAACTGTGCCACAGAGCCGGCATCCATCCTCCTTTCTTAACTTTTTCATTTAATGTGTATAATGACATTTTTCAGTTAATTTTATAATCACAAGCTTAGCACCCCACTAAATAAGGAATCCAACAAAAAGTAAGAAGGAGAAAACCTCTGTTCCTCAACACTATAGACAAGGGCTGGAAACAATAATTTTTCTTCCCTTTTTTCAATTTTATTTACGTTTTACAAGTTCATGTATTTCATATACACAGATTTAGGAACCTTGTTATAGTTCCCTCCCTCCTGCCCACACTCCAACCTGTCTTCCTCCTCCCTCTCTCATTCTCACTCTAAATTGTTTATAAAAAAATTTATTTGTTTGAAAGGCAGAGTTACAGAGAGGCAGAGGCAGAAAGGGAGAGAGAGGTCTTCAATCCGTTGGTTCACTCCCCAAATGGCCACATGGCCAGAGCTCCACTGATCCGAAGCCAGGTGCCTTGAGCTTCTTCTGGGTCTTTCACATGAGTGCAGGGACCCAAGCACTTGGGCCATCTTCTACTGCTTTCCCAGGCCCTAGCAGAGAGCTGCATTGGAAATTGGGCGGCCAGAATTGAACTTCTGCCCATAGAGGACGCTGGCGCCACAGACAATGGCTTTACTCGCTATGCCACAGTGCCAGCCCCAGCAGTCAACTTTCTAAAAACTGTTTATTTTTCAAAAACATACAGCTTTTGGCATGTTTTTGATGATATTTATTTGAAAAGCAGAAAGAGAGAGGAGCGAGACAGAGAGAGAGGGAGGGAGGGAAATTCCTTCTGCGTGCTGGTCCACTCCTCAATGGCTGAAATGCTCAGGGCTGGGCAGCCCACAGTCAGGCACTCAGAGCTCCATCTGGGTCTCCCTGTTGGATGGCAGGGGTCCCAGCACTTGCGTATCTTCCATTGCTTTCTGAGTTGTCGAGCAAGGAGCTGGATCAGAAGCACAGCAGCCAGGACTTGAACTGGTGCTGCGATATGGGATGCCAGTATTGCAGGCAGTGGCTTAACACCCTGTACTGAAGAGCTGGACCCTATTTTCTTTCTTTTTTAATTAATTAATCAATTAATTTCTTGACAGGCAGAGTGGGCAGTGTGAGAGAGAGAGAGACAGAGAGAAAGGTCTTCCTTTTTGCCGTTGGTTCACCCTCCAATGGCTGCCGCGGCCGGCGCTGCAGCCGGCGCACCGCGCTGATCCGAAGCCAGGAGCCAGGTGCTTCTCCTGGTCTCCCATGCCAGTGCAGGACTTGGGCCATCCTCCACTGCACTCCTGGGCTATAGCAGAGAGCTGGCCTGGAAGAGGGGCAACCGGGACAGAATCCGGCACCCCGAACCCAGTGTGTCGGCGGCGCTGCAGGCGGAGGATTAGCCTATTGAGCCGCGGCGCTGGCCTCTTCTTTAATTTAAATATTTGTTCATTTGAAAGACAGTGAGCGTGAGAGACAGACACATCTTCCCTCCGCTGGTTCACTCCCCAAATGGCCATAAAGGCCAGGATCTCCATACTGGTCTCCCACAAGGGTGACAAGGTCCTAGAACATAGGCCACCATCTACTGCCTTCCAAGGATGCAACAGCAAGAAACTGGATCAGAAAAAAGTACTGGTTTGTTTGTGTGTGTGTGTGTTTGTGTGTGTGGGCATTCCAAGTGGCACCACAATGCTTGCCCCAGAAGCAAATATTGTGGCCCATGTGTAGTTGAGAGGTAATATTCATTGTTTGCTGTTGTTAAAATCTATTTATTTATTTATTTATTTGAAAGTCAGAATCAATGAGAGAGGAAGACCGGGAGACCAGGAGAGAGAAAAAGAGAGAGATCTTCAATCCACTGGTTCACTCCCCAAATGGCCATAAAGGCCAGGCTCTCCATAATGATCTTCCACAAAGTTGACAGGGTTCCAAGGACTTGGCTACCATCTATTGCCTTCCCAAATGCATTAGCAGGAAACTGGAAATAAAATGTACTGGTTTCTGTGTGTGTCTGTGTGAGAGGGGGTGAACATTCCAAGAGGCACCACAAAGCTTGCACCAAAAGCAAATACTGTGGTCCTTGTGATGTTGAGGTGTAATATTCTTTTCTGCTGTTGTTAAAATTTATTTATTCATTTAAAAGTCAGAATCAGGCTGGCACCACGGCTCACTAGGCTAATCCTCTGACTGCAGCGCTGGCACCCGGGGTTCTAGTCCCGGTTGGGGCGCCAGATTCCGTCCCAGCTGCTCCTCTTCCAGGCCAGCTCTCTGCTGTGGCCCGGGAGGGCAGTGGAGGATGGCCCAAGTGCTTGGGCCTTGCACCCACATGGGAGACCAGGAGGAAGCACCTGGCTCCTGGCTTTGGATAGGCATGGCGTGCCGGCCACATCACGCCAGCCGTAGCAGCCATTTGGGGGGGTGAACCAATGGAAAAAGGAAGCCCTTTCTCTCTGTCTCTCTCTTACTAACTCAGCCTGTAAAAAAAAAAAAAAAAAAAAAAAAAAAAAAAAAGTCCGAATCCACGAGAGAGTTGGAGACAAGGGGAGAGGAGAGAAAGAGAGAGATTTTCCATCCATTGGTTCATTCCCCAAATGGCTGCACTGGTCAGGGGTGGGTCAGGCCAAAATCAGGAGCCAAGTGATTCACCTGGGTCTCCTACCTGGGTGCAGAGGCCCAAGCACCTGAGCCATTTTCTACTGCTTTCCCGTGTGCATTAGCACCATTTAGCTGGCTTGGAAGTGGAGCAACCAAGATTCAAACCTGTGTCCATATGAGACGCTGACGAGCAGTGGCTTAACCCAGTACACCACAGGGCCAGCCCAAGGCATCATATTCTGAAATGATATTTCCCCAAGGTGTTCCCTGTGATACTTAAGTTGTAGGTGACAAACGCTAGGAATGTGGCATTTCTACTTCCGTATCATCAGAATTAGCTTCAGGTCAAGGCATCATGCCGAACCATTTTAAAAGTCGAGAGCAGCTAAGGGACTTCTGTATCATTGGGCAAGCCAGGGCTCCAGCACCATCCCCTCACTGTCAATTTTGGACTCTCCTATTTCATGTGTAGTCAGAAGAATCATCAGGGCGCTGAATGAAGCAGGTACAGTTACAGGAAAGAGCAGCATGTATCTCCCATTCAATGACCTCTTGTTCTTTATTTTCTACTTAATTTTATTAAGGCTTCTTAAATGGAGAACAGGGATTTTAATGGGAAAATAACTTGTTACCCTTGCACGTCAGAATGGGATGAATGCCTGTTGTTCTTCCCACTACCCAGGAACACCCTCCTACTGACTTAGTTACAGGGCATCTTTGCATGGCCCTACCTGCACACTCACCTCGAGGCACCCAGCCAGCCTCACTCATTCTGACACCAGGGTCTGTGGTGGCCACGCCCCTCCATCCCAAAGCCAACACCCAATCATCCACCCAAGGACTCAGTTTTACCCAAAAGGGTCACATGCAGCATAACCTTGCTTGTCCAGCCCCCTGTCCTGACCTGAGGCAGGAGGCCTTCAGCTTCACACACCATAAGCCAACTGGTCACCACATTCTGACCACATAAAATAAAGACACCAGCAAGACACCATTCAAATTTTATGGAGGTTTATTTTCCTTCAAGTAACAAATGAAATTGGCTTCATTAGTACAAATATGCAAAAAATATGACTATACACCGTCGCTGCATATAAAACTGGACACAGTAAGTTCAGCAGCACAGGAGAAATCTAGTCCCAGTAGCGAAGAACACATGGAGCTCAGAGCTGAGGCAGAACAGCATACAAGGGAACGGAAAGGCCGGAGTCGCAGCCACCTCTCAAAATAAACGTGGGAACCCACCAAGGGCCCCTAATCAACCTCCTCGATGGTGGGCCCGGACCCAGGGCCGCCCCTGGCGCCCGCAGCCCCGAAGCCCCCGCCGGCCCCGGCCCCGGGGCCGCCCGCACCCTGGTAGAGCCCGCTGATGACCGGGTTGCACACCTGCTCCAGCTCCTTCCGCTTGTGCTCGAACTCGTCCTTGTCGGCCAGGGTGTTGGCGTCCAGCCAGGAGATGACCTCCTGGCACTTGTCCAGCACCCGCCGCTTGTCCGCCTCGCTGATCTTGCCCTTGAGCCCGTCGTCCTCCACGGCGCTCTTCACGTGGAAGGCGTAGGACTCGAGCGCGTTCTTGGCCGCCACGCGCTCGCGCTGCACCTCGTCCTCGGCCTTGTACTTCTCGGCCTCCTGCACCATGCGCTCGATCTGCTCCTTGCTCAGGCGGCCCTTGTCGTTGGTGATGGTGATCTTGTTGGCCTTGCCCGTGCTCTTGTCGGTGGCCGTGACGTGCAGGATGCCGTTGGCGTCGATGTCGAAGGTGACCTCGATCTGCGGCACGCCGCGCGGCGCCGGCGGGATGCCGCTGAGCTCGAAGCGCCCCAGCAGGTTGTTGTCGCGCGTCATGGCCCGCTCGCCCTCGTACACCTGGATCAGCACGCCGGGCTGGTTGTCCGAGTAGGTGGTGAACACCTGCGTCTGCTTGGTGGGGATGGTGGAGTTGCGCTTGATCAGCGGCGTCATCACGCCGCCCGCCGTCTCCAGCCCCAGCGACAGCGGCGCCACGTCGAGCAGCAGCAGGTCCTGCACCTTCTCCGACTGGTCGCCCATCAGGATGGCCGCCTGCACCGCCGCCCCGTAGGCCACCGCCTCGTCCGGGTTGATGCTCTTGTTGAGGTCGCGCCCGTGGAAGAAGTCCTGCAGCAGCTTCTGCACCTTGGGGATGCGCGTGGAGCCGCCCACCAGCACCACGTCGTGGATCTGCGCCTTGTCCAGCTTGGCGTCGCGCAGCGCCTTCTCCACGGGCTCCAGCGTGCCGCGGAACAGGTCCGAGCACAGCTCCTCGAACCGCGCCCTGGTGATGGACGTGTAGAAGTCGATGCCCTCGAACAGCGAGTCGATCTCCAGGTTGGCCTGCGTGCTGGACGACAGGGTCCTCTTGGCGCGCTCGCACGCCGTGCGCAGCCGCCGCACCGCGCGCTTGTTCCCGCTCAGGTCCTTCTTGTGCTTCCGCTTGAACTCCTCCACGAAGTGGCCCACCAGCCGGTTGTCGAAGTCCTCGCCGCCCAGGTGCGTGTCGCCCGCCGTGGCCTTCACCTCGAAGATGCCGTCGTCGATCGTCAGCACCGACACGTCGAACGTGCCCCCGCCCAGGTCGAAGATGAGCACGTTGCGCTCGCCCTTGCCGCTGCGGTCCAGCCCGTAGGCGATGGCGGCCGCCGTGGGCTCGTTGATGATGCGCAGCACGTTCAGCCCCGCGATCACCCCCGCGTCCTTCGTGGCCTGCCGCTGCGAGTCAGCGGCAGGCCACGAAGGACGCGGGCCGTGATCACCGCGGGGCTGAACGTGCTGCGCATCATCAACGAGCCACGGCGGCCGCCATCCCATGGACGAGATCTCCTCCGGGTAGAACGCCTTGCTCTCGCCCTTGTAGCTCACCTGCACCTTGGGCTTGTCGCCCTCGCTCACCACCTGGAACGGCCAGTGCTTCATGTCGGCCTGCACCACCGGGTCGCCGAACTTGCGGCCGATCAGCCGCTTCGCGTCGAACACGGTGTTCTGCGGGTTCAGCGCCACCTGGTTCTTGGCCGCGTCGCCGATCAGCCGCTCCGTGTCGGTGAAGGCCACGTAGCTGGGCGTCGTGCGGTTGCCCTGGTCGTTGGCGATGATCTCCACCTTGCCGTGCTGGAACACGCCCACGCACGAGTAGGTCGTGCCCAGGTCGATGCCGATCGCCGTGCCTTTGGCCATGGCGCTGCCGCGCGCTCTCGGCCGCGCACCGAGCCGGGGGTCTGGGGGCGGCGGGCGAGGAAGGCGGCTGCGAGCCGGGTCCTTGCCGGGAGCTGGAGGCGGACGGCGCCGCGCAGAGTGGGCCTGGGAGGCTGCGGGGCCGCGGGCTTGGCGCTGGGGGTCCTGGGGGTCCGGCCGCCGAGCAGGGTCGCGGTCGTGTGCGCTGCAGTCAGCCGCGGTCGGGGGCCGCCCGGGTTCTGCCGTTCGCCCTGGCGCCCGCAGCCGCCTTTATCCGTCGCGGCCGCGCCCCGCCTGCCGCCGCCTCGGCCAATCGGCGAGCTCGGGGCGGCCGCCGGTCTGGAATCTTCCAGGGGGTTCGGCTCGCGCCCCGCCCTCGGGCTCCCGGGCACCCGTTAGAGACCGGGGCGCCCGCCCTCCGCGGAACTTTCCAGACGCTTCTGGGAGTCGCTGGAGCGGCCCGGAGCCCCGGGGCGGGGGAGCCGCGGCGGGGCGGGAGGCGGCTGCGGGCTCCGCCTGCGCGGCGGCGGTGCCTGGACCCCTTAGTGTTAATGCGGGAACCGCAGGGCGCCTGCGGCTGCGGCCCTGACACCGGTTCCGTGGTTTAAGGGGGGACTGAGGGCTCCGCGGGTGCGCGGACTCCCAGAGCGCAGAGGCTGCGGGACTTTCCCGCAGGAGACGGCGCTCGGCGAGCTGTGGACGCTCTGAGGGCCCGTTGTGGGTGGGGGGCGTCGGGGAAGGGGCGCCTTCGGGTCTCCTTCCCGGGGTCCGGATGGGGGGCGCTGCCCGAGGGGCGCTCTGCCCCTCCCTCCCTCCGCACCCGGCCCCTCCCCGCGGAGCGCTCTCCTCGTAGTTTTAAAGTGGGAACGGAGGGAACGGTGCAGTGTAATTTCGGACAGTTTTTCACTTCAGTGTGGAATATCGGGCCAGGATGCTGGAGTAGAAAAGACCCGGGACCCCGTGAACAGCAGGTGTTAGGATGCGGGGGCGGCTCTGACCGAGGTCGGGGAGCGCTGAGGTGGGGGAGGGCAGCGCTGTGTCAGTAGCTCCCCTTTGCCTGGGACTGGATGGAGGTTAGCAGAAAAAAAAAAAAAAAATCCACAGGATGCTGGAGACTTAAGGCTTTGGGAGTTTCTTGCGTTCTTTCACCCGCCCCCCCCGCCCCCCAGCGTGGGTCCGGTTAGCCCCTCCCCCTTTCTGCCTGCTCCTCAATTCCTGCTTCACTCTGCTTGGTGATTGGGACCATGGTTCTGAACTCGTCGTCCCAATTCAATCAGCGAGTCCCTGCGGGGCCCTAAGCTGTGAACCACTTTCAGGACAAGTGTAGCAGAGTGGTGAGCTCGCAGCGTGGGGCGGACCGCTCCGGCTTCCTAACAGCACCAACCACGCACCACAGCTGTTGGCAGGGGCAATGGTGAAGGGAACCGCCAGGGTGAGGCTGAAGGGGCTGACGCCAGATGCTAGCTCTGACTCCTGCAGAGCCTCAGGCGTGGCCGCACTGAATTCATCCACTGAGGTTTTTATCCTGCTCCCCGCACCTCCTTCATGTTTTAGCCACAATTACATTGGTCACGGGCTTTGCCCTTTTGTCTTTCATCTTTTAATGGGAGGCAAGACTCCTTGTTCGGCCCCTGAAGACATTAAAATAATAGCGCTGAGTTCGCCCCCTGAGAAACACACCTGTCCCGCACCCGCCTGTCTGTGCACAGTGGGAGGGGGCAGTTTTTGACGCAGGAGGCCTGCTCTCCCCCTTGGCGTTTTCAAACTCGCACACACACACTTTCTCTCTCCCTGTGTGTCTCATGCCCACCATGAGAACACTGCTTCGTGGGACCCATGGTATTCTATTAGTGTTCCTTCATTTGCTGATCTTATCTATGTTGCAAGAAATACCTCTGCTGTGTGTGCAGGCACCCTGGAGCAGACAGGCAGTGCTTTGACGAGGGCACAGCTCCCCAGGGAATCACCTTCTAACAGACGGGTGACGCCTGAGGAATTTTCCGTTTCTCCATGCAGACTCTGGCTGCGGATTCCCCCCTGTTCACCGGCAATGCCACGTGTCAGCACTTGGGAGACCCTTAGTCTGACCCCCACTCTGGGAGCAGTCTGGCCATCAGCCCCAGCACCGGCACTTCTGAATTCTCTGCGCTCTGCTCCACACACCTGCAGTTTAGAAGACTGCGCTGCTGGTCTGAAGCCAACGGCACCCAGCGCATCTCCGCTGCCTGGCAGGCAGGTGTGGCGATGAGGCTCTGCTCCTGCTGCTGCTGCTGCTGCTCTGGTGGCATAAAACCTGCACTGGGCGAGTCCTCCGGGAACCAGACCGTCGTCACACACTGTGGCCACGCATCTGAGTACTGTTACCACCCTAACGTTTGTGTAGTTTCTCTGCACGGCTGGGCCTGGAAAGCCACTCATCTATAGAACATATTCTGCGCCTATTCTTGACAGGAGGAGGGTCGTCTGGATTTTGCCTTTTAGACTGAGGGGTTCCCACTGCACAAGCCCAGTGACAGATTTGGTTGCTATATAGGGTGACAACGAGAACCCCAGGGAGAAATTAATTTGGTTATTATGGAATGAGAATTTTATTGGGTGTGATAGTTGGAAGGAATGAGGCTCAGCTCTCCTAAGCTGGAGGGCTATCAGGCACTGCGAAGAAGTATCCTGTGGGGCTGGCGCTAGGGTGCAGTGGGTAAAGCTGCTGCTTGAACTGCTAGAATCACAATGGGCTCCTTTTGGTATTCTGGCTGTTCCACTTTGCATACAGCTCCCTGCTAATTAAAATGAAGAAAGATACAATAAAAGCAGGTGGACAGAGAGTGGAGTGCAAGAACAGTGACTCCCCAGAGTGAGCTCAGGCCTTCCTCAGCCTGGGGTTAGAGGGTCTTCATTTCTTCTCCCTTTTTTATAGTATCTCAAACAATACTGTTTTCCCTTCAATTCTATTTATTTTATTTTTATTTTTAAAAGACATTACATTTACTTGAAAGTCAGAGTTACACAGAGAGAGAAGGAGAGGCAGAGAGAGAAAAAGAGAGAGAAAGAGAGAGAGAGATAGAGAGGTCTTCCATCCCCTGGTTCACTTCCCAATTGGCCACAATGGCCAGAGCTTTGCCGATTCCAAGCCAGGAGCCAGGATGTTCTTCTGGGTCTCATATGTGGATACAGGGGCCCAAGGACTTAGGCCATCTTATATGCTTTCCCAAGCTATAGCAGAGAGTTGGATCTGAAGAGGAGCTGCTGGGACTAGAACCGGTGCCCATATGAGATGCCAGCACCACAAGTGGAGGCTTATCCCTCTACACCACAACACCGGCCCCCAATTAAATTTATTTTAAAACTGGTAAATTTCTAAGCCTATCCAGAAGAAAACAAAAGAGTTAAAATATGAAGCCTGCAGGCTGCCTTCTGAACAACTAAATTGCAAAAGATGCAGTGAGGTGGGAGCCCTGGCCGTACCAGCAGCAAGGACAAACCTGTGCGAGGCCCGGGTTTGCACCTGCACTCTGCTTCCTTCTGAAGCCATTGTGCTTCTCTTCTTCCAGTCAAGAACTTGCACACTAAACACGCCAGTCTCTGTCTGCTTACCTCAAAGCAGAATTCATGTCTGTTTCCCAGGAAGGTGACGTCAGGAATTAACAGGACAGTGCCATATTGCCTGTTCAGAGTATGCTCTAGGAAATTTACTCCGTCTCTCTCTCCCCCCTCCCCCTTTTTTGGGGGGGGGGGAGTCACACCTCACATCTGACATCCAGTCATTCATTTTTAAAAAAAGATTTATTTATTTTATTTGAAAAGCAAAGTTACAGAGATAGAGAGAGAGGGATAGCTGGAAAGAGAGATCTTCCATCCAGTGGTTCACTCCCCAAATCACTGAAATGGCCAGGGCTGGGCCAGGCTGAAGCCAGGAGCCAGAAGCTTCTTCCAGGTCTCCCACGTGGGTGCAGGGGCCCAGGCACTTGGGCCATCTTCTGATACTTTTCCCAGGTCATCACAGGAGTTGGATTAGAAGTGGAGCAGCTGGGTCTTGAATTGGCGCCCATATGGGATGCCAGCATCTCAGATGGTGGTTTAACTGGCTAGGCCATAATCTGCCCTCCCCCAGGCCCCACCGTCTTCCTAGTCATTCTTAATGAGGTGCTTCCAAGGCTGGGGCCAGTTGGAGGACGATGGCATTACAGTCCTCAGAATCTAAAAATATATCTTTAGGCACAGGCCATTCAGTCCAACCTTTTTATTCTCAAAGCTGAGCAGAGCAGAACAAAGGTGTTCAGCATGATTTGGTCATCCAGGTGATAGGTAATCCAGAACCAGTGACCTGAGACTCGTCCTGCACTGTTTTACTGGCTCCCTAACTTGCTTGTTTTATTCTGTAAGGGGAAGAATACATGGGCCTGGTTTGTGGCATAGCAGCCTGAATGCTGGCATTCTTGTGAGCGCCTGTTTGGTTCCTGCTGCTCAGCTTCTGATCCAGCTCCCTGCTAATGCACCTGGGATAAGGGTGGAAGGTAGTTCAAGTACATGGGCCCTGCCACCCACGTGGGAGACCCAGATAGAGCTTCTAACTCCTGGGATAGGCCTGCCCAGGCCCTGGCCACTTAAGTAACGTGAGCGTGCTGTCACGTTACTGAGGAGAAGTACACCTGTGGTAGGGCGGCATCTTAGGAGAGCCCTGAGAGCCGGTGCGTACAGACTGCAGATCCATGGGCGTGCGTTTGAGTCCCTGTTTCTTCCCTCTCTCATCTTCTGGGAATGGTGGATGGGGCTTTTCTGGACATGGAGCTCCTGAAAATCCTCCCAGGAGCTGAGCGGAACAGCGCTATCGACCTAAGTGCCCCCTTGGTGTATGGGGGGCGGTTCCTCCGAGCAGCCCCAGGGAGAGGGGGTGAAGCCCATCTCGCAGTTCCTAGAGGAAAAGCTGTGACTTCAGGTGCAATGGCTGCTCAGCTTTCAGACCTTGTTGCCTCGGTTCCTTGTGAAAAATCATTTTCTTTACCAATCTTCATCCTTTTCAGCTCCTACACTCCCAGGCTGCTATCTATAATACCCACCAAGCTACCTTCATAGGCACAGACACAGAGGAAGGGGGCGGGAGTAAAGGCCAGGCCAGATGAGCATCCTGAGCCCCTGGGTGTGTGCCCCCCCCCCAGGCTCTCCCTCCCCCTTCCAGCTTCTCCTAGCCCAGCCCCCACCTCCCTACAGAAGAGGCTGGCAGGCAGAATCAGGAGAAACCAGGCACAGCCCGGGCCTTGGCAGGGCTGGCACACGTTCACAGAACCTTCTGGATGCTAATGTTGAGTTCTGACTCAGCCTGATATCCCAGGGTAGGGGTGGGGTTGGGGTTGGGGTTGGTGCCTGGGGTGGAGTCCTTGTTTGTTGAGGAGTGTTCTAATTATAACGACAGGACTGTCCAGCCTGCCTGCCCGACCAGAGGATTCCTGGCCCAGCCAACAATAGGGCAAAGCAGGCCAGGCCTGAGGAACTGGGACGCAGGGGGCCGGGGCGGGAGGCGGGGCCTCCGCGGAGCTGGGACCTGGAGCCCCTGTCTTCTGTGAGCGGTCGCCTCCCACTGCCTCCAGGCCCTTGGCCCCCTGCGGACCTGTGGCAGGGAGCAGATCTGCATCCCCAGGCCGACCAGGAGCTGACTGGGCACCTGCCCCCTGCTCCTCCGCGGTGCCCTCTCCCTGGCTGACACGGGTGGGCGGGCAGCATGGGGCGAGGATTCCGCCCCTGCCCCCACTGCGCCCTGCTTCAGGAAACGTCCGTTTGGGTAGCGGTACTAGGAGAAGGCGAGGGGCTGAGCTGCATGGGATCCCCCGGGGACACCCAGGGGGCACCCCGGGACAGGCGCAGAGACCACCTAGAGGGGTGACCGCCAATCCCGGCTCCCCACCGACCCAGCCCCAGCTTGTCTTTGAACCCCAAGCCCTGTTTCTTTCCACTTCTCTCACTTTTAAGAAAGTGAATGTCCTGTTCTTGCGGTACCCTTTTCTCCATCTTTCTGAGGGTGACCATCAAGGTCTTAGAAATACATTCGTTACTAATAAAGCAATATTCTGGGCCCTATACTACTGCTTTTCTACCATAGCCACCTGCCTTCTGTGGGCTGATGTTTGAAGAACCAGGTGATTGGAATCCGGGAAGGTAGCTTATTTTTAAAGATTTCTTTATTTGGAAGGCAGAGTGGTCAGAGAGAGATAGAGAGAGAGAGGGAGAGAAACAGAGTTCTCCTATCTACTTGTTCATTCCCCCAATGTCTTGGACGGCCAGGGTGGGCCAGACCTAAGACAGGAGCCAGGAACTCCATCCAGCTCTCCCACATGTGTGACAGGGACTCAAGCACTTAGGTCGTCATTTGTTGCATCCCAGGTGGATTAGAAGGTGGCTGGATCAGACAGAGCCCAGGAATCAAATAGGCCCTGACGAGACGAGGGTGAGAGGGCAGCCATGTCTGTCATCCATCGGTCGTGGGGGTTAACTCCGCTGATCTGGCTGGCTAGGCCAGTGTCCCTCCTTCCCTCACCACTCCATGTGCGTCCCTCCACTCAATCCAAGAGGGTGACCCTCCCTGAGTGGAAGACTGCTCTGTGGTCAAGGGTGCATGAATGGCTGGGCTACCCTGCAAGACCTGCACTGAGCGGTAGGATGTAGGCATCCTGAGAGCTGGTGTAGCCTGCTGTGCCACAGTGCCCACCCCGGATACTTGATTGAAAATTCTCTCCACATCTATCGTGTTTTTCCTAATGCCTCTCCACTTCCCAAAGTCCCTCTGCTACCCCGAACATCTCTTCCTCCAGGATGTTCGTAATGATCTTGGCTCCTTGCTTGTGGCTTGGCCTGGCCCGGCCCCAGCCATTGTGGTCAATGGGGAAGTGAGCCCGCAGAAGGAATCCTTCTCTTTTTTCTGTCTCTGTAACTCAGCCTTTCAAATAAACAAATCATTTTTAAAAGGACTGTAAACTAAAGCACTAGTGTCAGCACTACATAAAAGCACTTTTCTTTGGTTTTGTTTTTGTTTTTTAAAAGAATTTTTATTTAAAAGGCAGAGTTGCAGAGAGAGAGAGAGAGAGAGAGAGAGAGAGAAAGTCTTCCATCCACTGGCTTACTCCCCAGTTGGCTGCAACAGCTGGAGCTAGGCCTCTTCTTCAGCGTCTCCCACATGGGTGCCAGGGCCTAAGGACTTGGGCCATCTTCCACTG
Source organism: Lepus europaeus (assembly GCF_033115175.1). Classification (NCBI taxonomy): domain Eukaryota; kingdom Metazoa; phylum Chordata; class Mammalia; order Lagomorpha; family Leporidae; genus Lepus; species Lepus europaeus. The sequence goes on from NC_084829.1 coordinate 32,076,268, forward strand.
CTTTCCCAGATCATAGCAGAGGCTGGATCGGAAATGGAGCAGCCAGAACTCAAACCAGCACCCATAGGGGATGCCGGCAATGTAGCGGCAGCCTTACCCCCTTCACCCCAGCACTGGCCCCAGGACTTTATTTTTTGATTCCCAACCAATGCCCAATAAACTTTGATGGAATCTTTAAGAAAATACAGAATTTTTGGAATGGCACATACAGGTACACTCTGCTTTGGAAGTCAGGAAATGGAAATGAAATCTAAGAGATGCTTCCTTTCCAGACCAGCCTAGAGAGGCACGGTTCACACACACACTGGTTAACCTGTAGCACTGGGGACTCTTGCCATGTTGTAAATCTTCATGGGTTGAAGCCTTTGCTATAGGAACCATTAGACCTACAGTGGCGTTTGTAACTGTCATTTGCAGATAATAGAGTGACTTTTTTCTCTTTAAAACTTAAAAATATTTACTTATTTATTTCTACAGCAGAGTTAGAGAGAGAAAGGGAGAGAGAGAGAGTTCTTCCACCTGCTGGTTCATTCCAGAATAGTCACAACAGCCAGAACTGGGCCAACTGAAAGCCAGAAGCCAGGAGCTTCATCCAGGTCTGCCATAGGCTGTCAGGGGACCAAGCACTTCGGCCATCTTGTGCTGCTTTCCAGGTGCATTAGCAGGTTGCTGGGCCAGAGGTGGAGCAACTGGAGCTCACAGGGGATGATGGTGTTCCAGGCATTGGCTTAACCTACTGTGCCACAACACTAGCCCCACACCAATATTTTAAGAGGTTCACGACCCAAGCCTTGAGGGTTGTGGCAGGCATTTTCCAAGAAGGAAGCTTGGAAGGCATTACTTCCAGGATATTAGGAGCTAGGGCATAAAGCTTCTCAAGACAAAGAAGTAGGGGTGGGCCTTATGGCCCAGTGGGCTAAACCAAGTGGACTAAGTGCTTAGCACGTCTGCATCCATATTGGAGCCACAGTTCTAGTCCTTGCTACTCCAGGTCCCAGCCAGCTCCCTGCTAGTAATGCCTGGGATGCAGCAGATGATCGGCCAGGTGGCTGAGCACCTGCCATCCATGAGAGAGACCCGGATGGAATTCTTGGCTCCTGGCTTCTGCCTGGCCCAGGCTCAACTGTTGCATCCATTAGGGAAGTGAACCACCTCATGGAAGATCTTTCTCCCTCTCTCTGTCACTCTGTTTTTTGAATAAGTAAATCTATTATTTTAAAAATGTATGTATTTGTTAGAAAGGCAGAGTGACACACAGAGTGAGGGAGAGCCATAGATTGACAGTGAGTGGTCTTCCATCCTCTGGTTCACTCCCCAAATGGCCGTAACAGCCAGAACTGGGCAAGGCAGAAACCAGGAGCCAGGAACTTCTTTGGGGTCCTCCACATGGGTGCAGGGGCCCAAGCACTTGGACCATGCCCCACTACTCTCCCAGGTGCATTAGCAGGGAGCTGGATTGGAGTGGAGCAGCCAGGACTTGAACTGCTGCCACAGGTGACAGCTTTACCCACCATACCACAGCACTGGCCCCAATAAATCTATGGGCTTCTGTTGTGGCTTAGTGGGTTAATCTGCTGCCTGCATCGCCAGCATCCTATGGGCCCTCAGATGGAGACCTGGATGAAGCTCCTGGTTCCTGGCTTTGTCCTGGTCCAGCCTTGGCCATTGTGGCCTTTTGGCTATGAACCAGCAGATGAATGATCTCTCTTTGTGTCTCTCCTCTCTGTCTGTAACTCTGGCTTTCAAATAAAAGTTTTTTAAAAGAAGTGATCCCTAGGCAACTATACTTGGAGGCCATTATTAAGCGTTGCTTTATCTGTTCTTTAGGCATCAGTTATCTTGTCCAAGTGCCAGCACAGCATCACCTTGCTGGGAATTGTGTTTCTAGAACATTCTGACAGGCAGTAAGGACAAAGTTCAAACAGGGGAACATATAGCAAAGCCAAAAAGAATATATCAAATCAAGTTTGTTATTAAAAATAATGAACAGGAAAAAAAAAAAAAAAAAAGGCTGGCGCCACGGCTCACTAGGCTAATCCTCTGCCTGTGGCGCTGGCACCCCAGGTTCTAGTCCCGGTCGGGGTTTTTATAGTCCCCGCGCAAACAAGTATTACGCCCTATTCCTTCCTTCCCCTGGCCCTGCAGGACCAAGGACGGCCCACCTTATTGGTTGCCTCCACCTGGTCCTCCCGGACCAAGAACTGCCCAGTGTTAGGTTTCATCTTTGCATACCAGACGCATCCTGGGCCTAGTCAGTTCCTTTGTCTTGTGAGAAGCCTGTCATGGCCTAGCTCTGGCCTCTCACAAGTCTAGAAGGGTGGGGCAGTGTTGTGGTGTAGCAGCTTGGGCTGCTGCCTTTGATGCCAGTACTCATGTAAGTGCAGATTCCTGTCCCGGCTGTCCGGCTTTGGACCCAGCTCCCTGCTAATGACCCAGGGAAAACATCAGAAAATGGACAAGGTTTTGGGCCCCTACCACCCACATAGGAGACCTAGATGGAGCCCCTCACTCCTGGCTTCTGGCCCAGTGCTGGTCATTGTGGCTATCTGAGGAGTGAACCAGTGAACGGAAGATCTCGATCTCTCTCTCTCTCTCTCCTCCTCCTCCTCCTCCTCCGCTTCCCTATAACTCTTTCAAATAAATAATTTTTTTAATAAAAGAACATTTGTTAGAGTCTCCATAAATCTGATTGCAAGTGATTTTAGAGAATAAAAACTGCAGATGATAAAAAACCATTTTAAATATTCCAGGCCTCTGGGTCAGGAATCTTCCAGGAGGTTCGGCTCGCGCCCCGCCCTCGGGCTCCCGGGCACCCGTTAGAGACCGGGGCGCCCGCCCTCCGCGGAACTTTCCAGACGCTTCTGGGAGTCCCTGGAGCGGCCCGGAGCCCCGGGGCAGGGGAGCCGCGGCGGGGCGGGAGGCGGCTGCGGGCTCCGCCTGCGCGGCGGCGGTGCCCGAGCCCCTTAGTGTTAATGCGGGAACCGCAGGGCGGCTGCGGCTGCGGCCCTGACACCGGTTCCGTGGTTTAAGGGGGGGACTGAGGGCTCCGCGGGTGCGCGGACTCCCAGAGCGCAGAGGCTGCGGGACTTTCCCGCAGGAGACGGCGCTCGGCGAGCTGTGGACGCTCTGAGGGCCCGTTGTGGGTGGGGGGCGTCGGGGAAGGGGCGCCCTCGGGTCTCCGTCCCGGGGTCCGGATGGGGTGCGCTGCCCGAGGGGCGCTCTGCCCCTCCCTCCCTCCGCACCCGGCCCCTCCCCGCGGAGCGCTCTCCTCGTAGTTTTAAAGTGGGAACGGAAGGAACGGTGCAGTGTAATTTCGGACACTGTTTTTCACTTCAGTGTGGAATATCGGGCCAGGATGCTGGAGTAGAAAAGACAAGCGATCCTTGTGGACAGCAGGTGTTAGGGTGCGGGGGCGGCTCTGACCGAGGTCGGGGAGCGCTGAGGTGGGGAAGGGCAGCGCTGCCAAAGTTGCACTTCTTTGATTCGTCCTGGATCCGGGTTTTAGAAAGAAAAATGATAAAAATAATAATTCGGGTCTGGCGCTGCTGCGTAGGGGGTAAAGCTACCGCCTGCAGAGCCAGCATCCCATATGAGTGCCAATTAGTGTCCTGGCTGTTCCACTTCCGATCCAGCTCTCTGCTATGGCCTGGGAAAGCAGTAGAAGATGGCCCAAGTCCTTGGGCCCCTGCACCCACGTGGGAGACCCGGAAGAAGCTCCTGGCTCCTGGCTTCTGATGGCGCACTTCAGGAGTTAGTGGATGGAAGGCATCTCTCTCTCTCTCTTCTCTTCTCTCTCTCTGCCTCCCTGTAAATCTGCATTTCAAATAAAGAAATCTTTTTTAAAAATTCATATAGCATTTGCTGACCTGAAGGTTTTGCGGGCTTTTCGGGTTCCTCACCATTCCCAGTGTTGGGTCTCCCTTCTGAATTTTTGGTTCATTTGGGTTGCTGACAGGGCCAGGATTAGAGTCCCAGTTTGAGCTTCTGCATGTGGTTGTGCCACTAAACTCCTCAACACCTTTATTGTAAATGTTAAGGAGCAGTGAGCTCACAGGGTGGGGTGGGCTGCTCTGGCTTCTTGAACAGCAAACAGGCACCACAGCTGTTTGGCAGGGGTCATGGTGAAGCACATTGTCTGGGCAAGCGGGAGGGTTGAAGCCAGATTCTGGTTTAGCTCCTGTAAAACCGCGGGTTCTTTGTTAATTCACCCATTCAAGTTTTATCCTAGAGACCAATGCCCTGCGTGTCTCTCCCTCTTGTTTTAAACACATTTAGTAATTTACTTTGCCCTTTTGGCCTTTGTCCTTCGGGAGATGGCAAGATCTCCTGTTATGCACCTGAAATGAAAAAGTGAGGGACATTAAAGTAACAGTACTGAGTTCACATCCCATGGAAAAAAATTAACCCATTGCTATAGCATATTTTATCTTTTTTTTTTTTAAAAAAAAGATTTATTTATTTGAAAGGCAGAGTTACAGAGAGGTAGAGGCAGAGAGAGAGAGAGAGGTGTGTTCCATCCGCTGGTTAACTTCCCTATGGCCACAATGGCCAATGCTGCACAGATCCAAAGCCAGGAGCCAGGAGTTTCTCCCACATGGGTGCAGGAGCCCAAGGACTTGGACCATCTTCTACTGCTTTCCCAGACCATACTAGAGAGCTGGATCAGAAAAAGAGCAGCTGGGACTCGAACCAGCACCCATATGGGATGCTGGCACTGCAGGCGGCAGCTTCACCCGCTACGCCACAGCGCTGGCCCAACTATACCATATTGTCTTCTGCACAAGTGACAGGAGGCAGTTTTTGATGAAATTTGTCTACTTCCTTTCAATTGGCATTTTCAGACTCTTTCTCTTACCCCCCCTCTCCCTACCCACCCCCACACCACACCCACAATCAAAACACTTCTTTCTGGGGTCCAAGGATATTCAATAGTTTATTTCCACATTTGCTGATATAAACCCATATTGCAAGAGATAGCAATTCTGTATGTGTGTGCAGGTGCACGCTTGTGCAGGTAGAGAAAACTTTGGCAATCAGATGCAGCTCCCAGGTGAATCACCTCCCCAGTCTAGTCAGACAAGTCAAACCTGAGGAATTTTCCATTTCTCTATATGGTCTCTGGCTGCAGATTCCCCCACACTTTCATCCTCAATGCCTAGTGTTGTAGACCCTAAGTCTCACCCCTGCCTGTGGAATCTTTCTCACCATCCACCACCACCACCACTGGCACTTCTGAGTTCTCTTCTTTCTACTCCACAAATTTGCAATTCAGAGTTTGAAGCCCATGGCATCCAGCACATCTCCGCCGGCAGGCAGGTGGGGTGATAAGGCTCTGCTGCTGCTGCTGCTGCTGCTGCTGCTGCTGCTGCTGGGGTGGCAGAAAACCTCCACTGGGCGTGTCCTCCGGGAACCCACGATCCTCTACTCCTGTGGTCAAGTCTACAGTGTTATAGTTGACCTACTTTCTGTGTACCGTTTGTCTCTATGGATTGACGTGGGAAGCTACACATCTACATTCTGTGTCTATTTCTCTACAAGAAGGGGGTCATGTGGGTTGTGTCTTTGGGGCTGGATGGTTCCCAAGACAGAAGCCCAGTGACGGGCTTGATTGCTATCTAAGGTGACTACAAGAATCCCAGGAAGATTTTAATCTGATTAATTATAAAGTTAGACTTTTTAAGATGGGTTTGGAGTTCAGAAGATGGGTGGGCTGTCAGGTACTTTTATGGGGAAAGGGGACCAGCGAGAAGAGCGCAAGAACAGTGACTTCCACAGCAGTGAGAGGGTTCGGGGAGCAGCACCTTCCTCCGCCTCATGTTACAGGATCTTCTTTTCTTCTCTCTCCTTTTACTCATAGTTTCTCCAACAGTATTGCTTTCTCCTCGAGTGCATTCATTTGGTATAATTCTAAATTTATCCAGAAGAAAGCAAAAGAGTTAACATAGGAGGCCCACAGGCAGCCGTTCTTAATAACTAAATTGCAAAAGCTGCAGTGATATGGGAGCCCTATACTTCCAGCCATGTCAAAAAAACTAAATAAATAAAATCAACAACAACAACAAAAACCGTAGGGACCGAGGTTTTTATCTGCTTGCTGCTTGCTTGAAGCTGTTTTTCTTATCTTTTTCCAATCAATCATTAAACAGATAAGTCTCCATCTGCTTATCTTTAAAGCAGAACTACTGCCTGTTTCAGAATACGTGCTCAGAAGTTTGCTCCACCTCCCCCCCCCCCCGCCTTTTTTTTTGCAGGAGACCCCACACTATTGCATCTGACAACCCAGTCATTCCTACTGAGGCTGGGAACCACTACCAGTTTGAGTTACTTTCAGCTGAACCTAAGAACTGTTACAAGATCTCTAGGCACAGGCCATTCAGTTCAAACTTTCCATGTTCACAGTGAGCACCAAGGATCAAGGAGGTTCCGAGGCTTGATCTGGTAACCCAGATGACAGGTGAGCTTCAGTGAGGGGACCTATGTGTCCTCGCACTGTGTCACAGGCTCCCTAACCTGAGTGTTTCATTCTCTAAAAGGAGGAAAACCGGCTGGGCTTCTGGCTCAGCCCCCACATGAGCAACATTCCAGTCCAGGCTGGTCTGCTTCTGATCCACCCTGCCAATGCAGCTGGGAAAGTAGCAGAAAACAGTCCAAGTACACAGGCCCTGCCATCCACTTGGGGGACCCAGATGGAATTCCAGGCTCCTGGCTCCAGCCTCCAGGCGTGGCCCAGCCATGACTATTGCAGCCATTTTGGAGAGTGGATGGTAATGAAAGGTCACTTAGTCTCTCTACGTGTGTCTTCCCCCCTCTGTGGGTACTCTGCCCTTCAAATAATAAAGGAAAGCTTTCAAAACAAACGTAAATAAGAGGAGGCAAACAAATAGGCACAGAGGAAGGGGGTGGGAGTAAAGGCCAGGCCAGTGGAGCATCCTGAGCCCCTGGGTGTGTGCCTCCCCAGGCTCCCCCTCCCCCTTCCAGCTTCTCCTAGCCCAGCCCCCACCTCCCTACAGAAGAGGCTGGCAGGCAGAATCAGGAGAAACCAGGCACAGCCCCGGGCCTTGGCAGGGCTGGCACACGGTTCACAGAACCTTCTGGATGCTAATGTTGAGTTCTGACTCAGCCTGATATCCCAGGGTAGGGGTGGGGTTGGGGTTGGGGTTGGTGCCTGGGGTGGAGTCCTTGTTTGTTGAGGAGTGTTCTAATTATAACGACAGGACTGTCCCGCCTGCCTGCCTGCCCGACCAGAGGATTCCTGGCCCAGCCAACAATAGGGCAAAGCAGGCCAGGCCTGAGTGACTGGGACGCAGGGGGCCGGGGCAGGAGGCGGGGCCCCGGTGGAGCAGGGACCTGGAGCCCCTGTTTTCCGTGGGCGGTCGCCTCCCCGCCGCCTCCAGGCCCTCGGCCCCTGTGGACCTGTGGCAGGGAGCGGGTCTGCATCCCCCAGCTGTCCCGGGAGCCGACTGTGGACCTGGCCCCTGCTCCCCTGCGGTGCCCTCTCCCTGGCTGACACGGGTGGGCGGGCAGCGCCGGGCGAGGATTCTGCCCCTGCCCCCACTGCGCCCCGCTCAGGAAACGTCCGTTTGGGTAGCGGTACTAGGAGAAGGAGAGGGGCCGAGCTGCACGGGATCCCCTGGGGACAGGCGCAGAGACCACCTAGAGGGGTGACCGCCAATCCCGGCTCCCCACCGACCCAGCCCCAGCTTGTCTTTGAGCTCCAAGTCCTGTTCCTTTCCACTTCTCTCACTTTTAAGAAAGTGAATTTTAGGGGCCGGCTTGTGGTTAAGCCCACGGCTGGTTTCCTCCACTCTGGTCTAGCTCCTTTCTAATGTGCCTGGGAAAGCCCAGGTGGGAGACCAGGATAAAGCTCTGGACTCCTGGCTTCCTTGTAGCCATTTGGGGAGTGACCAGTGGTTGGGAGATCTCTGTCTCTCTCCCTCCATCTTGGTTACTTTTCCTTTCAAATAAATAAACATTTAAAAGGAAAAAAGAAGAAAAGGTGAATTTTGTGTAGCCCTGGTACTTTTCTCAGGATCTTTTCTTTTTTGAAGATTTTATTTGAAAGGCAGAATCAGACACAGAAGCACACAAAGAGACATCTTCCACAGCTGGTTCACTCTCCAAACAGCCGGGGGGGGGGGGGGGTGGCAAGGTCAGTCTGAAGCCAGGAGCCAGAAGTTTCTTCCGAATCTCCCACTAGGTGCAGGGACCCAAGCATCTAGGCCATCTTCCCCTGCTTTCCCCTGGGCACACCGGCAGGGAGCTAACCTGCCGCACCACAGCAGTGGCCCTTTTAGTAATCTTTTGAAGATTCCTAATCTTATGAAGATCAGGAATCTATCTAGTTATGAACAAAGCAATATTCTGTGTTGAGATGCCTTATACAACTATTCTTAACTACCATAGTCTCCTGTCTTCTGAGGACTAGGAGACTAGCGTAGGAAGACTTAGGTGATTGGAATCAGGGAAGATATTTGATTTTTAAAGATTTGTTTATTTGGGGGCTGGCACTGTGGCAGAGCCATTTAAAGCCTGGACTTGCAGCGCCAGTATCCCATATGGGCACCAGTTCAGGTCCCAGCTGCGCTGCTTCTGATCCAGCTCCCTGCTAATGCACCTGGGAGGGCATGGGAGGATGACCGAAGTGTTTGGGCCCCTGCACCCAAGTGGGAGACCCGGAAAAAGCTCCTGGCTCCTGGCTTCTGGCCTAGCCCTGGCTGATGCAGCCATATGGGGAGTGAACTAGCAGATGGAAGACCTCTCTCTCTCTCTACCTCTCTTTACCTCTGTCTTTACAATACATAAAATAAATCTTTTTTAAAAAAGATTTATGTATTTGAAAGACCAGCATTGTGGCATAATGGGTTAAGCCACCGTTTGCAGTGCTGGCATCCCATGTGGGTGCTGGTTTGAGTCCTGGCTGTTCCACTTCTGATCCAGCTCCCTGTTAATGTGCCTGAGAGGGCACCAGAGGATGGCCCAAGTACTTGGGCCCCTGCACCCACATAGGACCCTCAGATGAAGCTCCTGGCTGCTGCTTCAGCCTGGCCTAACCCTGGCTGTTGCGGCCATTGGGGAGAGAACCAGTGGATGGAAGATCTCTCTTTCTCTCTCTCTCTCTCTCTCTCTCTCTGCCATAAATACATAAATAAACTAGGAGAGAGAGAGAGGGAGAGAGAGAGAGATTTGTTTATTTGAAAGCATGACAGAGAGGGAAGAGAAAAACAGAGAAGCCTCTATCTGCTTGTTCATTCCCCAAAAGCCTACTAGAGCCAGCGTGGGCCAGGCCTAGGACAGGAGACAAAAACTCCATCTGGGTCTCCCACTGGGTGACAACGACTCAAGCACCTGAGCCATCATTTGCTGCTTTTCTGGTGCATCAGCAGATAGCTGGATTGGAAGCAGAGTTCCCAAGGATTAAATAGGCCCAGAGATATGGGGTGTAGGTGTCCCAAGAGGTGGCTTAACCTGCTGTGCCACAACACCCACCCCAGGTATTCAAATTCCTTTCCACACTTATAGTTATTTTTCCTGATGCCCCTCCTCTTTCTTAAAGTCCCTCTGCTACCCCAAACATCACTTCTTCCATGGATGGCATTGAATAGTTTTTGCTAATTCTACCATTCCCTCAACTTGACTTCCATGAGCTTATAAAGTGAACATAGTCTGCTAGGGTACACTGGCAGGTAATAACTGTCAGGTTTTTTTTTGTTTTTTTTTGTTTTTTTTTTTGACAGGCAGAGTGGACAGTGAGAGAGAGAGACAGAGAGAAAGGTCTTCCTTTGCCTTGGTTCACCCCCCAATGGCCACTGTGACCGGCGCACCGCGCTGATCCGAAGGCAGGAGCCAGGTGCTTATCCTGGTCTCCCGTGGGGTGCAGGGCCCAAGCACTTGGGCCATCCTCCACTGCACTCCCGGGCCACAGCAGAGAGCTGGCCTGGAAGAGGGGCAACCGGGACAGAATCCGGTGTCCCGACCGGGACTAGAACTCGGTGTGCCAACGCTGCAAGGCGGAGGATTAGCCTGTTGAGCCGCGGCGCCAGCCATAACTGTCAGTTTTTTAAGCACGTCTGGATAACCTTAACTGATCTGATCATAGGAGCTCTTTTCTCAACTCAAAGTTATTTTAATCTCTATCTCTAATGAGAAGTATTTGGTAGGTCCTTCCCAATATGCACCCCTTCCTAACCACCCTCTCCCAACCCCAAAGGAGTAGTATTGGCTGCTGGCTTAACAAGTCACTCTGTTATCTTCAGGTGAGAGTCCCAAATGCTACTGTAGGTCTAGTGGATAGAGGGCATCCTCTAACAAATGCTTATACCCAATATTTACACTGTGACAAGATCCCCAGTGCTACAGTTGAACTACTATGTGGGTGAACTGTGCCTCTATAGGCTCTATAGGAAAAGGAGCATCTCTTAGATTTCTTTTCCAGTTCCCAACTGCCAAAGCAGAGTGTACCTGTATGTGCCATTCCTGAAATTCTGCATTTTATTCAACATTCAGTGAAGGTTTGTTGGGCTTTGGGTTATGTACCAATAAATAAAGTGCTTTTATGTTATGTTGATAGTAGTGATTTTTTTTTCAAAAGAAGTATTTACTTATTTGAAAGGCAGAGTTAGAAAGAGAGAGAGAGAATCTTCCATCTGTTGGTTCACTTCCAAATAGCCTCAATGGCCATGGCTGAGTCAAGCTGAAGCCCGGAACCTAGAACTCCATCTTGACCTCTCATGTGCGTCCAGGGGCCCCAAGACTGGGCCATTTCCAGCTGCTTTCTCAGGCCCATTAGCACAGAACTGGATAGGAAATGGAACAGGCAGGGACTTGAATCAGTGCCCATATGGAATGCTGGCCTCACAGGCAGAGGCTTAACCCTCCTGCCACAATGAGGGCCCTGTTTTACTGTCCTTTGTTGAAAAATTCACTAATATAAAATTAACCATTTTGAAGTGTGCCATTCACTAGTATTTATTTTATTTTTATAGAGATTTATTTATTTATTTGAAAGGCAGAGTTACAGTGAGGCAGAGGCAGAGAGAGCATGAGAAAGCAAAAGTGAGAGTGAGAGAGAGAGGTCTTCCATCAACTGGTTCACTCCCCAGATGGCTGTAATGGCCAAAACCATGCCAATCTGAAGCCAGGAGCCAAGAGCTTCTTCCAGGTCTCCCACACAGGTGCAAGGGCCCAAGGACTTGGGCCATCTTCTACTGCTTTCCCAGGCCATAGCAGAGAGCTGGATTGGAAGTGGAGCAGCCAGGACTCAAACCAGCACCCATAGGGGATGCCGGACCTGCAAGCAATGGCTTTACCCACTACACCACAGCGCCGGCTCTGTTCAGTGGTATTTAGTACCTTTACAATGTTATCCAATTATCACTTCTATGCAGTTGCAAGATATTCATCCTTTCTGATACAACCAATTTTTATATTTAAAATTTTTAAAGTTTTATTTATTTGAAAGGCAGATTAAAAAGGGGGAGGGGGACACAGGAGAGACAGAGATTTCCCATCTGCCGGCTCACTTACCAAATGGCTGCAGTAGCCAGGGCTGGGCCGCGTTGAATCCAGGAGCCTGGAACTCTGTCCATTTCTCCTGCATGGGTGTCTGGCAGCCAAGCATTTGGACCATCTTGTGCTACTTTCCCAGGTAAATTCACAGCAAGCTGGGTAAGAGGTGGAGTAGCTAGAGCTCACATAGGATGATGGCGTCCCAGGCCATGGCTTAAGCTGTTGCAATACACCAGTCCTACAACCAAGTTTCAAAGAGGTTTACTACCTAAAGCTGTGGAGGGCGTTGCTTCCAGGATGTCAGGATATAGGGCATAAAGCTTCTCAAAGGCAAAGAAGTAGGGGTGGGCCTTATGGCCTAATGGGTTAAACTGGTACTTTGCAGGTCTGTATTCCATGTTGGAGTCCCAGTTCAAGTCCTAGATACTCCAGTTCCCAAGCAGCTCCTTGCTAATAATGCCTGGGACATAGCAGATGCTGCGTTAAGTGTTTCAGCCCCGACCACCCACATGAGAGACCCAGATGAAGTTCCTGGGTCCTGGCTTCTGCCAACTGCACAGTGAGCCGGCTCATGAAAGATCTCTCTTGCTCCCTCTCTGTCACTCTACAGTTCAAAAAATAAAAGTTTTTATTTTATTTTATTTTTAAAGATTAATTTATTGGACGGCACTGTGGCCCAATAAATGGAATGGAAGACTTTCTCTCTGTTTCTTCCTCTCTCTGTCTCTGTAGCTCTACCTCTCAAATACATAAATTCTCAAGGAAAAAAAAAAAAAAAAAACCAGGGGAGACGTGTCCTGTACTGCAGCTCTGGGAAGGAAGAGTGAATACAGAGTGCAGTGGTGGTGGGTGACAGTGAGGATAACTGTGGAGGAGGAGGAGGTGGCTCTCAGAGGGAGAAGGTGAGACCAAGGACTCTGAAGTGATAACACTCCCCGATTAAGATGAAAGTGCGGGGAATCCCCAGCCAGGGACCGCAATGCAAATGGAAAATTCCTCAAGTCTGACCTGACTAGACTAGGTGCTGATTCACTGGAGCTGCGTGTGTCTTCACAGCAGCACGCCTGCCTGCACAATGCATGGAAGTGCGCACACACACACACACACACAGGATCCTTACCGCTTGCAACATAGGTTTAGATCAGCAAATGGGGGCATACATAATTGAACATCCTTGGATCCCAAGAAAAAATATTTGGATTGTGGAAATGAAAGCAGAGACAGGCACACAGAGACAGAGAGAAGGAAGAGACTGGGAGACAGACAGGCTGTACCTGAAAATGCCAGCTGAGCGGGAGCAGGCTTCCTCCCACCTGTGCATACAGACGTGTGCGTACAGCAGAGGGTTTGATTTGCTCATGGGTGTCAACTCAACACCACTACAATGTCCCTCACAGTTTCTATTCGGGTGCCTAACAAGGGACCTTGTGTTCCCACAAAGGATGAAGAACAAAAAAGGCAAATTAGCAAGTGTAACTGCGTTCAAATAGGAGGAAGGGGATATTCAGAGCATTGCTATGCAGGATAAAAACCTAAGTGGGCGAATTCAATGCATGACAAATCACCCGGTATTACAGAGCTAGAACTGGAATTTGCCCTGCAACCCCTTCTGCCTCGCCCTGAGAGTTTGCCAAAACCAGGCCCTTGACGAAACGCGGTGACCCATAGTATTGGCTGTAAAAGCCTGAACGTTCCGCCAAGCCAGGCCACCACTCAGTTGCTTTTAGACTGAAAGAGAACAGTGTAGCTGACACGAAGGCAGAAGATCGAATGGGGCTCAGATGATGAACCTTTGCCACCCTAACCAAGACGAAATAAACCAGGAATTAAAGTAACACAGAAAGGAGGGAGGGGCTGAGGGGACTAGGCGGGGTGGGGGGTGGGGGGGTGGGGTGTTCGGGACGCCACCTAGGCTTTAAAGACCACGACGGTCTGCGAAAATTTTTTTGTGCTAACCTCCGGTCCAGTCCCAGGTAAGAGGAGCGACTGACATAGCGCTGTCCTCCCCCACCTCAGCGCTCCTCGTCCTCGGTCAGAGCCGCCCCCGCATCCTAACACCTGCTGTTCACGGGGTCGCGGGTCTTTTCTACTCCAGCATCCTGGCCCGATATTCCACACTGAAGTGAAAAACAGTGTCCGAAATTACACTGCACCGTTCCCTCCGTTCCCACTTTAAAACTACGAGGAGAGCGCTCCGAAGGGAGGGGCCGGGAGCGGAGGGAGGGAGGGGCAGAGCGCCCCTCGGGCAGCGCCCCCCATCCGGACCCCGGGAAGGAGACCCGAAGGCGCCCCTTCCCCGACGCCCCCCACCCACAACGGGCCCTCAGAGCGTCCACAGCTCGCCGAGCGCCGTCTCCTGCGGGAAAGTCCCGCACCCTCTGCGCTCTGGGAGTCCGCGCACCCGCGGAGCCCTCAGTCCCCCCTTAAACCACGGAACCGGTGTCAGGGCCGCAGCCGCAGCCGCCCCGCGGTTCCCGCATTAACACTAAGGGGTCCAGGCACCGCCGCCGCGCAGGCGGAGCCCGCAGCCGCCTCCCGCCCCGCCGCGGCTCCCCCGCCCCGGGGCTCCGGGCCGCTCCAGGGACTCCCAGAAGCGTCTGGAAAGTTCCGCGGAGGGCGGGCGCCCCGGTCTCTAACGGGTGCCCGGGAGCCCGAGGGCGGGGCGCGAGCCGAACCCCCTGGAAGATTCCAGACCGGCGGCCGCCCCGAGCTCGCCGATTGGCCGAGGCGGCGGCAGGCGGGGCGCGGCCGCGACGGATAAAGGCGGCTGCGGGCGCCGGGGCGAACGGCAGAACCCGGGCGGCCCCCGACCGCGGCTGACTGCAGCGCACACGACCGCGACCCTGCTCGGCGGCCGGACCCCCAGGACCCCCAGCGCCAAGCCCGCGGCCCCGCAGCCTCCCAGGCCCCCTCTGCGCGGCGCCGTCCGCCTCCAGCTCCCGGCAAGGACCCGGCTCGCAGCCGCCTTCCTCGCCCGCCGCCCCCAGACCCCCGGCTCGGTGCGCGGCCGAGAGCGCGCGGCAGCGCCATGGCCAAAGGCACGGCGATCGGCATCGACCTGGGCACGACCTACTCGTGCGTGGGCGTGTTCCAGCACGGCAAGGTGGAGATCATCGCCAACGACCAGGGCAACCGCACGACGCCCAGCTACGTGGCCTTCACCGACACGGAGCGGCTGATCGGCGACGCGGCCAAGAACCAGGTGGCGCTGAACCCGCAGAACACCGTGTTCGACGCGAAGCGGCTGATCGGCCGCAAGTTCGGCGACCCGGTGGTGCAGGCCGACATGAAGCACTGGCCGTTCCAGGTGGTGAGCGAGGGCGACAAGCCCAAGGTGCAGGTGAGCTACAAGGGCGAGAGCAAGGCGTTCTACCCGGAGGAGATCTCGTCCATGGTGCTGAGCAAGATGAAGGAGATCGCCGAGGCGTACCTGGGCCAGCCGGTGAGCAACGCGGTGATCACGGTGCCGGCCTACTTCAACGACTCGCAGCGGCAGGCCACGAAGGACGCGGGGGTGATCGCGGGGCTGAACGTGCTGCGCATCATCAACGAGCCCACGGCGGCCGCCATCGCCTACGGGCTGGACCGCAGCGGCAAGGGCGAGCGCAACGTGCTCATCTTCGACCTGGGCGGGGGCACGTTCGACGTGTCGGTGCTGACGATCGACGACGGCATCTTCGAGGTGAAGGCCACGGCGGGCGACACGCACCTGGGCGGCGAGGACTTCGACAACCGGCTGGTGGGCCACTTCGTGGAGGAGTTCAAGCGGAAGCACAAGAAGGACCTGAGCGGGAACAAGCGCGCGGTGCGGCGGCTGCGCACGGCGTGCGAGCGCGCCAAGAGGACCCTGTCGTCCAGCACGCAGGCCAACCTGGAGATCGACTCGCTGTTCGAGGGCATCGACTTCTACACGTCCATCACCAGGGCGCGGTTCGAGGAGCTGTGCTCGGACCTGTTCCGCGGCACGCTGGAGCCCGTGGAGAAGGCGCTGCGCGACGCCAAGCTGGACAAGGCGCAGATCCACGACGTGGTGCTGGTGGGCGGCTCCACGCGCATCCCCAAGGTGCAGAAGCTGCTGCAGGACTTCTTCCACGGGCGCGACCTCAACAAGAGCATCAACCCGGACGAGGCGGTGGCCTACGGGGCGGCGGTGCAGGCGGCCATCCTGATGGGCGACCAGTCGGAGAAGGTGCAGGACCTGCTGCTGCTCGACGTGGCGCCGCTGTCGCTGGGGCTGGAGACGGCGGGCGGCGTGATGACGCCGCTGATCAAGCGCAACTCCACCATCCCCACCAAGCAGACGCAGGTGTTCACCACCTACTCGGACAACCAGCCCGGCGTGCTGATCCAGGTGTACGAGGGCGAGCGGGCCATGACGCGCGACAACAACCTGCTGGGGCGCTTCGAGCTCAGCGGCATCCCGCCGGCGCCGCGCGGCGTGCCGCAGATCGAGGTCACCTTCGACATCGACGCCAACGGCATCCTGCACGTCACGGCCACCGACAAGAGCACGGGCAAGGCCAACAAGATCACCATCACCAACGACAAGGGCCGCCTGAGCAAGGAGCAGATCGAGCGCATGGTGCAGGAGGCCGAGAAGTACAAGGCCGAGGACGAGGTGCAGCGCGAGCGCGTGGCGGCCAAGAACGCGCTCGAGTCCTACGCCTTCCACGTGAAGAGCGCCGTGGAGGACGACGGGCTCAAGGGCAAGATCAGCGAGGCGGACAAGCGGCGGGTGCTGGACAAGTGCCAGGAGGTCATCTCCTGGCTGGACGCCAACACCCTGGCCGACAAGGACGAGTTCGAGCACAAGCGGAAGGAGCTGGAGCAGGTGTGCAACCCGGTCATCAGCGGGCTCTACCAGGGTGCGGGCGGCCCCGGGGCCGGGGCCGGCGGGGGCTTCGGGGCTGCGGGCGCCAGGGGCGGCCCTGGGTCCGGGCCCACCATCGAGGAGGTCGATTAGGGACATTTCCTTTATTTCACTAATTTGCGATATAACTGGGACTGAAAGACTTTACTGTTGTCCTTTTTTACTTAAGTCACCCGTCTACTTGGTAAGTTGCTTTTAAAGTTATAACTTGATAGTAATTAGCTCTTCTTTGTTATTAGTTCGTTGTAACCTAGATATTCGTTGGAGTTTTTGTAGTTAATCTAAGTTTGTACTGTAAGATTGTCTTCTTCCTCTCAAATGAATCAATACTGCCACCGTCTGTACAACTTTGCTTTGTAAATCATCACAGTGTAGGGATGCTTATTTTTATATTTTGTTTATTCAGCTATGATTAATAAAATACTGAAAATGTTTGTCTCTTTGTGTTTCTGGAGGTGTAATGGAGTCGTCTTCTCTATTTGAATTTTTCTCTTGATCAAAGGGCCATGCTGCTGAGCAGTATGGGTATTTGGAGTCATGGCCATGGGTATTTTCGTTGTCTTAGTTGTAAGGTGGTAAATGACATGCGTTACAGATGGTTTGGTGCCTAAAGTTTTTCTCCACTTCCTGGCCCCTGTTGGCATTCGGTGGTTCATGTCAGGCTGTGTGTGAGGCTTGTACCCCAGATTAAGCTCTTTTCCCTACTTAATAATGGCCTTCAAAACTATAGCAGTGTAACATAATAGTAAATTTAATTGTGAAGAAGGGAAAGAAAAAGTGGTAGGCATAGAGCCAGAGAGATCCAGGCAAGGTCAAGGCAGAGTCTTCCCTGAGGGCTCCTACTGCAGCCACTGGGTGTCTCTAAGTCTCCACCGGCCTGAGAGAATCCTGACTTCTCTCCTCCCCTATACTCAGCCTGAAAGATTCCTCCCGAATCAGACTGATTAACGTTCCATGTTATATCGGTCACTGAATCCTTACCCGGTGGCAAAATCAAACATTTTAGCAATGACAAAGTACAGGAAATCCTCTTTGAAAGCTTATATAGGAAAATACAGCAAAAATTACTTTGGTTTCTGAGCCAATTTTCAAAGGTAAATTATAACGTGACAGCCTCTGACCACAGCATATGCTGAATGGTTCTGCTGCAGCAGGAAGTGGGGCTTTCTCTCTCATTGTTTGTTTTTGGTGGTTTTTAGTTTGTTGTTAATTGACAGGCAGTAGAAGGAACAATTCTTCAGCTTCAAGCCATTAGAGCCATGGTGTTCTACCCTAATGGTATAATAAAATCATTTGGGGGAAAAATACAAATACAAATCCCAGGCTAAATTAGAATCTGTGTGGGCCAAAGTGGTATTTTTATTTAAAACTGCCCAAGTATTTTTTTAAGATTTATTTTATTTATTTGAAAGGCAGAGTTACACAGAGAGAGAAGTAGAGATGTTCCATCTGCTGGTTCACTTCCCAAATAATCACAATGGCCAGGGCTGGGCCAGGCTGAAACCAAGGGCCAGGAGCTTCATCCAGGTCTCCCATGCAGGGACCCAAGGACTATGGGCCATCTTCCACTGCTTTTCCAGGAGCATTAGCTGGGAGCTGGATGGGAACTGGACTCAAACTGGTGCCCGTATGGGATGCCAGTGTCACAGGTGGTGGCTAAACATTATATCACAACACTGGCCCCTGCCCAAGTATTTCTAATGTGCAGCCCAAGTTGAGAGAAGCCAGTAAACCAGAGGCTGCTCCTGACTTTATGTTTAGGAGGACTAGGAATTGGGGAAAGGAAGTCAGGAAAATGTGAGTGCTCCATGGAGCAGTGGCTGGTGGGTAAGAAGCAGTCTGCTGGAGCTTGAGGCAGCAGTCTCAAGAGGCCCATCAGCCATCAGAGGCCAGGGAGCTCTCCAGCAGCAGTTTAATGAGCGGGAAAAGAATCCCAGAGGCTGAGTAAACACACTCATGACTCCCTTATTAGGGAATGGATTCAAATGGAAGCAATGCCAGGATGTGAGAAGTCATGGCTTATTTGTACACATACACAGCATGGAGCTTGAAACACTTGGCAACATCAGCCCCCGGTGGAACTTGGCCTATAGGAGCTGAGAAATGTATCAAATAAACGGCGGAATACCAGAGGCCTCTTGGAAGGTTTTTTTGGGTGTTTTTTGTGTTTGTTTTTTAATGTAAGGCTGAAACCTTGAGGGAAGAGGAAGGACATGAAATAACTGCAGAAGGAAAGACGTTTCCTGTGCCCGCAGTGGCCTCTGTCCCAATCTGAGCCGCGGCTTCTTGGCACCTGTGTTATGAAACTGAAAGGGTGTGACTGACAGAGTATGACAAGGGTCCCCCAATTCATCCTTTTGTATGTGACTTTCTCAGAGACGAAGGAAAACATGCCAGCACATCACCAGACTCGTGCTTCTACACGCAAGGGTCCAGGAGGTGGGATCTGGATGACATCTGCAGTGGCGGGAGCAAGGGAAGAGCACAGGGCTAAGGAAGAGCCCCTCGAGGGGAAGGGACCGGCCTGGCTGTTGCCACTGCACACCAACTGGGCTTGCTCCCAATCCCCGGGGACCGGCGCTGGGCAGAGGGTACTGAGCACTCGCACCATTTTTGGTCAATTCCCAACCCACTCACTGCACATAGACAGGGCACAGTGCAGGGGGCTAGGGAGTCATTGTGTAACGGGGATAGCTTTTTAGTTTGGGAAGGTGGAGATGCGTTGCAGGACAATGTCCATTCTCCTGAATGCAGAACTACATTGAAAAGGATGATGGCTACAGTTCATTATAACAATTTGTTATATAAAGACCTAGAATGGAAGAGTGTGAAGTTTCTCAACACAAAAACTTGATGTTTAAGGAGATGGGAATACTAATTGATTTGATCACAGCACACTGTACACGTATCAAATTATCACATAATAAGCCCTAAATATGTACAATTACATAAAATGTTTTTTAAAAAAAGTGTTTTTATTTGAGAGTTAATGAGAGGGAGAGACATTAGTCTTCCATCTCCTGGTTCACTCCCCAAATGACCGCAACGGCTGCAGCGGGGGCCATCCGAAGCCAGGAGCCTCCTCCAGGTCTCCCACGCAAGTGCAAGGGCCCAAGGGCCATCCTCCACGGCTTTCCCAGGCCACAGCAGAGAACTGGACAGAATTGCAGCGGCCGGGTCTCGAACCGGCGTCCACATGGGATGCCGGCGCCCACAGGCGGAGGCTTAGCCCAACACACCACAGTGTCAGCCCCAATTTAAAAAATTTTAATGTTAAGATTATTTTCTAAAAAGACTCTTACCAAATTTTATATTTCAACTATATGCAAATAATTATGCAGCAGTATAATAAAACTATTTTGAATATTTAAAAGATACGAAGCTCAATACGCGTAACAGGTCCGCCGGCTCAGCGCGGGAGCCAATTCCGACTGTGGCGGCACCGAGCGGTGGGTGCTGCGGCGCGGGTCGGACCCAAGCGAGGACAGCCGATAGCGGGCGAGGGCGCGCGGGGTCCTCGACCTCGCGAGCCGCGGCTGGGGAACGCGCCGAACTCTCGCGAGACCGGCTGCGGGGGACTTTCTTCTGCCTGTCTTCCAAAATTTACAGAAACCTCCCAGTATTAGCAGCATGCCTCTGAAATGATGTGCAACATACTTTCGAGGCCTTTATTTCCTGTGTTTTTATTCGTATTTGGACAAACGATGGGCAAAATGCTGCACGTGGAGACAGGCATATAAGAAGACAGCCATGCCCACCAGGCCCCCGATCCGCGCCGCCATAAATAGCCCCCGCCTGGCTCGCGCCCTTCTTTGTGCGGTGGATGCCGGCTGGGCTGCGTTCAGTCGTTTTGCTATGGAGCACGGGGCAGGCGGGGGGCCCGACTCGGCGCGGACTGGCTTGCATAGGTACCGCGGGGCGCTGCTGGGGTTGGGGGCCGCACTCCCGGGCTGAGCAGGATGAACGACTGTTAACAGACTAGAGTTTCTGAGGTCTCTGTGACGCCACTGCTTGTATCTGACCCAGCCCGGGTCGCAGGCGGGAACGCCGGAGTCTCCCCTTGCTCTGCTAATTCCTCGACTTGGTTCTAGGTCCCTGATGCGTGCCGGCCGCTCCGCAGCGACGTGATGGCCGGTGAGTGGGTCCCGCGGGCGGTGGCGCGCTCGAGTGCCTGGCGGCCTTGTGGGCAGACGAGGGTTGATGATGACCCCAGGTGACTCTGAGTGTCTCGCTGAGGCCAGCACCGCAGCGCGCTGACGGCCCCTCTACCTCAGGTTCGGGGAGGTTGGTGGCTGGAGGGCTCAGGTTAGTAATCTTTCTCTTATTTCCCTTACTAGGGGATGTGAGGCGTCCCCCGGTGTTACCAGCGGGAAAAGGTGAGTGTTGCCTGCGGGAGCCCTCCTGCTCGCTGACCATCTCGTCCCCACGTTTGTCCTTCGTGGGGGCGCTCTCGAGGTCTGTTTTTATTATTTTTTTTTGAAAGGCAGAGTGACAAGTCTTCTGTCCCTTGCTTAGCTTCCCCGGGCTGAAGCCAGGAACCCATTCCCTCCACGGTGGTAGGAGTTCCAGTACTTAGCTGTCTTGTGCTTCCCAGGCGCATAAGCACGGAGCTGGATTGGAAGCACAGCTGGGACCCTGGTATGGGATGCATGCCGTACCATCTGTGGGTTAACTCAATACAACACAACCCCCGTCCCAGATCTGCCCTTTTTTATTTGAGAGGTAGGAAGAGAGAGGTCTTTCATCCGCTGGTTCACTCTGGAAATGGCCAGAGCTGTGCCGATCTGAAGCCAGGTCTCCCACGTGGGTGTGGGGGCCCAAGGACTTGGGCCGTCTTCTGTTGCTTTCTGAGGTCATAGCCGAGAGCTGGATCGGCGGTAGAGCATCCAGGACTTGAACCAGCACCCATATGAGATGCTGGCCCCAGTACCCTGCATTTTTTGCTCACCCTCAAACCTGTCTGCATCACCCATTTTTCTGTTGTGAGCCCAAGTGTATATGGCGCCTCCCAGTGGCCTTAGGTTTTTTTAATAAGATTTGTTTATTTGAAAGAGCCGTAGAGATCACGCATCTGCTGGTTTACTGTTACGGCCAGGGATGCCCCAGGCCAAAGCCCTGATCCAGGAATTGAGTCTTGGGTGTCAGTATGGGTGGCAGTGGCCCAAGCACTTGGCCCATCTTCTATTGTCTTCCCAGGCACGTTAGCAAATAGCTGAATCAGAAGCAGAGTGCGCAGGACTTGAACTGGTGCTCCGATGGATGTTGGCATAAAAAGTGGCTTGACCTGCACCGCAGTGCAAGCCCCCGTCCCTGGCAGGAACTCCAGGACTTACCCAGCTTCTATTTCCAGGCGCGGTAGCTGGGTGGGAAGCAGACCATCTGGGGCTCCTGGCACTCTGATGGGATGTGGCTGTTCGTTCTGGCTTAATTCACTACTCCACAGCCCTGTCCCAGTTCTCCCTGGTTCCTGATGAGCACATGGTACGGTGCAAATATTGCGCCTGGTGATTTTCTAAGCACCACTTTGTGGATCTTACTTCCTGTGCAGCTGTTATTGCTTATATCCCTGGCTTCCTTATTTGTTAGAGGGTACTGTCTCTTCCAGATGGCATCCCTTGATCCAGGTCTCCCTAAACAGGTATGATGATTTCACAGACTAGAGTCTCTGACCCTGGTCCTGATGTCAAAAATGAGTTCTGACTCGTTTAGGAGACCGGACACGGGGGTTTCTGCCAGGGCTGTGTCTCCTTGTTGGTCTCATGGTTGCCCGGTTTTCATGTCTCTAGGATGAGAGCTCTGGAAACAGCCAGGGCCGGTGCCCCCTGACAGACTGAACGCCTCAGTTGTGGCTGGGCTGACTGCTGGTTCGTCCTCGGGCTGTGATGAGTGCAGAGCCGGCCCTCTTGAGTGCAGTGGTGAGTGTTACTGGCTTGGGCTCCCAGCACAGCACACAGTGGTCGTGATGACTTGGTTGGACTAGAGTCTCTGAGCTTTCTCTGAGGATCTTTGAGACCACCTGATCCACTCTGTGCTTCCCCCACGGCCGGGGCTGCTCACTGCTGGTTGCCAGCATGGTTCTAACACTTGTTCCTTTTGTGGACTTCAGGAGTTTGCTGACAAGGATGGGGCAGACCATAGGAACTCAGCGTCTTTGGCGTTTTCCTGAGTGACCATCAACGAATGCAGAAATACTAGAAATTTTGAGGCCCCTGCATGTCAGCTGGAAAGGTTATGAGTACCAGTTTTTGTCAAAAAAATTTCAATAAAATAAGTAAAACAAGTAATGGATTGGTCTCAGTGCAAACAAGGCGCCATAGCGCTGGCCCACAAGGCAGTAATTGAGGGAAGTGGGAGGTGGCATCACACCGGGGAACAGTCACCGCGGTTGGCACCAAAGTGTTTCTTTACAGACAGGTGTAAAATGGGATTACCAGAGTACTTTCATGTCCGGTATTAACAGTATTCCCAAAGGCTCCTGGTTGTGTTTCCGTGTGAAAACGGGGCCCCTGACAGCTTCCCAGGTGAGTGTGACAGCAGGAAGCTGCAGCCCACTGCGTACCCTGTGTGAGGTGAGACAGCAGCATGAGAGTGCAAATGGAATTGAAGGACAAGTGCATCTTCAGAATTCTAAGACATTTGAGAGTGATAGAATTCACTGGTACACTCACTAACGTCCATAATGATCAGGGTTCAGTCAGACTGAAGCCAGGAGTCAGGAACCTTGGGTCTCCCTTGAGGGGTGCCAGGGCCTAAATACTTGGACCACCTTCCACTATCGGGCATGTTACTGCAGAGCTGGATTGGAGGCAGAACCCTGGAACTGCAGCTCTGACGGCATGGTGAGGGCCACGGCATTGGCCGCAGGTAATGGGCATTTTCATGTAGTTTGAACCACCTGTGTTGGTGCTACCTAGCAGACAACTGGGCGGGGAGCAGAACAGATAATGCCCAGAGGAACAGATTTGGGTGTGAGGGTTTTTTGTTTTAAAGATTTATTTTATTTGAAAGGAGTTCAACAGGAGAGGCTGCAGTCAGGACTCAAACCAGTGCCCATATGGGGTGCTGGTGCTGCAGGGCTAGCCCCTTAATTTACTTGAAAAAGAAAATAAAGTTGTTTAAAAATGATTTATGTATTTGAAAGGTAGAGTTAGAGCTTTCATCTGCTGGTTCACTCCCCGGCTGCATTTCCTGGTGGGTGCAGGGCCATCCTCTACTGCTTTCCCAGGCACAGGAGCAGGGAGCTGAGGTGGAGGTAAAGCAGCACCTGGGGCCTGAACCAGCACCCAAGGGATGTGAACGCTGCAGGCTATGCTACAGTGCCGGCTCCCTCCCCACAATATTTAAGACAAGTTTTGTTTCTAGAATATTCCTATCACAGATAAACTGCAGAAAGCAAATCTCCATCTCTAAGGGGCTTACAGTATGTGTTCTTAGGGAATGTTTCCTGCTTTTCTATCCCACTAGTCCAGCAAGGATTTCTTTATTTTCCTTAATCATGTTTTTGCTCACTGTGCTCCCAGAGGACAGGGTCACCTGCTGCCATTTCTGTTCTGAGCTCTAGTCCCTGTCCCAAAACTGAACTAGCCCTGTGTTAAAAGAACTGGATTAAAGTTGGGTGTTTTTGATTTGAAGGCAGAGGCAAACATTTCAACCAGTGGTTCTCTCAAATGCCTGTAACAACCAGGGCTGGGTCAAGGAGTCCCCCGTGGTGGGTGGGCTGTGACCTGCCTCCTGGGGTACAGATGTACAGGAAGCTGGAACACAAACCCAGTCTTAGTATGGAATGCAGGCATCCCAGCATGGCGTCTTAACTCCTGCACCTGACATCTGACATCTGCCTCAAGATGGCGCACTGGTTTGAAGCTCGGCTGCTCTCATCCCGCTCCCTGATGTGCCTGAGAAGGCAACTGAAGGTGAATCTAGCACCTGGGCTCCCGCCACCCATGTGGGTGACCAGGCTGGAGTTCCCGGCTCCCGGCTTCCCCAGCCCTGCTCTGGCTGTTGTGGCTGTTTCGGGAGTGAACCAGTGGATGAAAGACCTTTCTCTAGCTTTGCCTTTCAAGTAGGTTTGAAAAAAACCATTTCTTTAGCTCTGGTGGCTCCCGTTCTTAGGACAAGATCAAACTCTTGGGAAGACCCACCAGCCTGTTGTCAGTTAAGGTGACTTGCAGAGGGGGATTGGGCCTGGGGTGTGGGTAGGAGCACACATCTACTTTTTACCCGTGTGTCTGAGTTGTTCCCAGCTGAGAAGGCACTCTTGCTAGAAGGTGCCAAGCACATCATTCTGTTTGGCTCCCGCATGTCATTCTGCATCGTTTTAGCAGTCACGATGTGTTTCGTGTTTAGATCAGTGCCAGGTATTTTACATGTTTCACTTCATTGAATCTTTACCAGCAGATGTGATCTGTCTTCTCTGACTTTCAAATCTTTAAAAAAGGGCGGTTGGCAGGGAGATGGGCATTGTGTCTTCAGATTGGCTCAGCTCTGGCTGTTGCAGCCATTTGGGGAGTGAACCAGTGGATGGAAGACCTCTGTAACTCTGACTTTCAAATATTTTAAAATAAATCTTTTTAAAAATGCTTTTTTTTTTTTTTTTTACTTTCGAAAGGCAGAGAGAAAGCTCCCATTGGTTCACTCTCCAGATACCTGCAGTGGCCAGGAGCCCAGAACTCATTCTGGGTCTCGAACCCAGGCACTCCAGTGTGGGCTGGAGCAGAGTCTTCAGCGCTGTGCACCACCCGCCCTGTTACTGCACAGTTCTGAACTGTGAAGCTCCCAGGTACTGAACTCAGGGTAGTGGTTCCTTGGGCTGAGACGTGGAAGTGCGTGTAGGGAGGCCGATGAGCAGCCAAGGAGCTGTTTGTGGGAGCTCACTGAGTAATCTTGATGTTTCCAAAACAGTTCTCCGTAGCTTAGCAACACATTGTGACCTGATTCCCAAAGGACTGAACAAAAACTGAGCTGTCCTCCAGGGACACCTGCGTGCTCCAGCTCACACATGGAGTTCCCTTGCGAGACAACCGTTAGGAGCCAGGGTCAGGACCACAGGGGGATCCGGCCCCGCAGCAGCAAGCCAGCAGGTGTAATAAAAGGTGACTGAGCAGCCAGGAAACATAACAGCTCACGAGGTGGGATTAGGAGGCTGACAGCACTCGGAGAAAGAGCTTAGTCCTTTGTGCAAGGGCAGGGCCTTGTAAAGGAGGGAGCAGCAGACTAGAATTGACATAAGCAGGTGAAACAACAGACTGGGAAATTAGTGAATTAGAAGAAAAAACCTGAGGCTGCCGCCTGCAATGCAGGCATCCCACATGGCACTGGTTTGAGTCCCAGCTGCTCCACTTCTGATCCTTGCTAATGGCCTGTGAAAGCAGTCCTTGGGCCACTGCACTTGCATAGAAGATCCTGAAGAAGCTCCTGGCTTCAGATCGGCCTAGTTCCAGCTGTTGTGGCCATTTGGGGATGAACCAGTGGATGGAGGACCTAAGTGTGCCTCTCGAGTAAATAAATCTTGGAAAAAAAAAAAAAAAAAAAGCCAACGTGTGGAGCAGAGAAGCTGGAGATGGTTAGAAGCAGTCTTGAAGCGTGAAGCATGGAGTGACTTGCTCCGGCCTTGGTGCTGCTTGTTCAGCTCTGCCCTCACCGTGCTGGTGGCTTATGCTGCAGCCCCAGGTGCCATCTTCAGCTCTCCCAGTGGTGCATGGGAACATCTGGTTTTAGCAACACAGACCCATTTGTTAGTTTATTATAGTACTTTCTTTTCCATGACATCCTACTCCCCTATGATCATCTTTAAAAAAAAAAAAAAAAGTACTTTTTTAAGATTTATTTTATTTTGAAAGGCACAGGCAGAGAGAGAGGTCTTCCATCCACTGGTTGCAACAGCCCAAAGCTGCGCTGATCCAAAGCCAGGAGCCAGGAGCTTCTTCCTGGTCTCCCACGTGGGTGCAGGGGCCCAAGGACTGGGCCATCTTCTACTGCTTTCCCAGGCCACAGCAGAGAGCTGGATCAGAAGTGGAGCAGCCAGGTCTCAAATTGGTGCCCATTTGGGATGCCTGCACTGTAGGCAACAGCTTTATCTGCTACGCCACAGTACCGGCCCCCAAAATGTACTTATTTATATGAAAGGGGAAGCATCAGGGAAAGAGAGATCTTCCATCCACTGGTTTAATCCACAAATGGCTGCAACAACCTGGCTGGCCAGGTCGAAGTCAGGAGGCTGGAACTCCATCCAGGTCTCACATGAGTGGCAGATGCTCACGCTTGGGCCATCACCCTGGTGCATTAGCAAAGAGCTGGATTGGAAGCAGAGTAGCTGCTGCTTGAACCAGCTGTCTGAAAAGGGATACCAGTGTCACAAACTTAACCTGCTGGGCTACAAAGCTGGCGCCTGTGTTTTGTTTACTTTTATTTTCATTTTAAGATTTATTTATATATGGGGCTGGCACTGTGGTGTAGTAGGCTAAGCCTCCACCTGTGGCGCCAGCATCCCATATGGGCACCAGTTCATGTCCCAGCTGCTGCTCTTCCAATCCAGCTCTCTGCTTTTTACCTGGGAAAGCAGCGGAAGATGGCCCAAGTCCTTAGGCTCCTGCACCCACGTGGGAGACCCAGAAGAAGCTCCTGGCTTCAGATCTGCCAATTTCTGGCCATGGCAGCCATTTGGGGAGTGAACCAGTGGATGGAAGATTTGTCTCGCTGTCTCTCCATCTCTGTCTATAACTCTAGCTCTCAAGTAAATAAATAAAAATCTTAAAAGATTTATTTATCTATTTGAAAGGCAGAGAGAAGGAAAGACAGAAAGAGCTCTTCCATTTCCTGGTTCACTCCCCAAATGTCTGCAGCAGCCAGGGCTGGGCCAGGCAGAAGCTAGAAGTCAGGAGCTCCATCCTGGTCTCCCACGTGGATGGCAGGGACCGATATACTCGGCCCATCCTGCATTGCCTTCACAGGTGTGTTAGCACATTAACAGGAAACTGAACCAGAAGTGGAGCAGCTGAGACTGGAAACGGGTACTTGGCCTTGAACATGGGATGCTGGTGGCTTCACCTGCTGTGCCACAACACCAGAGCCCCATGATTGTGTCATTTCCCAAAGAATAAGGAAACAAATGGTCCTAAGGGTTAAAGTACCTGCTGACTCTGAAAGCAGCAAATGTCATTGTCCCCAGTCAAGTGAAACTCAGGTAGAAGTAGGTCACATTCTAGACTGGCTATTACCATCATTAAACCATAAATGCTAAAGAATGTAGTCAAGATGGCAGCCTTAGTCCTCCAGTAAGTGCTCTTAGGTAATAAGCTGGGAGAGGGGAGATGTTTGTGAAGGGCCTGGCGTGAGCAGCGACCACCCTCCAGCACCACACAGGGGTGGTTGATTTCTTCTAGAAGCTGAGCAAATATTACAGAACCAAACCAAACCAAAAAGCAACTTTTTATTATGGAAACTTCAAAAAAAATTTATTTATTTATTTATTTATTTGAGAGGTAGAGTTACAGAGGAGAGACAGATTGAAAAGTCTTCTATCCACTGGTTCACTCCCCAGATGGCTGAAACAGCTGGAGTTTCATGGATCCGAAGCCAGGAGCCAGGAGCTTCTTCCAGGTTTCCCATGTGGGTGCAGGAACCCAAGCACTTAGGCCATCTTCTGCTACTTTCCCAGGCCATTAGCAGAGAGCTGGATCAGAAGAGGAACCCCTGAGACAGGAACCGAACCAGCACCCATATGGGTTGCTGGCACCACCAGTGGAGGCTTAGCGTACTATGCCACAGTACCAGCCCCTATTATGGATCTTTTAAAACAATAGGAAGGATACTATCAGGGAAATCTGTACACCTACAACCTAAATCCAACAGTCACTAACACTTTGTCAACATTTTCCCATATTTGTGAATATAGCAAAAAAAGTTGTGTTCATATTTATTTGTGTTTGACATGTTGTTTCAAAGTAAATTATAAAGATCAAGACATTTTTATCCCTTATTATTTGAGCATACATCTCCCAAAAAATGAGGATATTAATCTACACATCAACTATTTTTTTTTAAGTTTTATTTATTTATTTGAAAGGCAGAGTGAGAGAGAGAGAGAGAGAGAGATCTCCAATTTGCTGGTTCACTCCCTAAATGGCTGCAATAGCCAGGTACTGGCCAAGGGCCAAGAACTCCATCCCAGTGTCCCACACAGACGCAGGGGCCCAAGTACTTGGACCATCATTCTCTGACTTCACAGGTGCATTGGCAGGAAGCTGCATCAGAATTGGAGCATCTGGGACCCACACCAGATAGGGGATGCCAGTATCACAAGCTGTGACCTAACCTGCTGTGCCACAATGCTGGCCCCCACAGCACTATATTTATTTATTGGGTTGGTATTCGCTTTCTGTCCTTTATCCTGAAATACACAGTTGGGCTAGATGAGTAGGCAATATTTGTCAGATGCCCCCCACATGGCAAAACACAGGTAATGAAAGATATCTGTGGATGTGTGATTGTCTCTGAGACACTGGCCTAGCCCTTGAATAAGCTTTTCTAATTCAGCATCTACAACCCAATACTATTTTCATAGCCAAGAAAGCTAACTGGAGTTCCCTAAAATTACTTACTCAGCATTCAAACTTTTCAAATGACCCCAAGATATCGTATGGATTTTATTATTAAAACATTTTAAAAAGTTTTATTTGTTTATTTGAAAGGAGAGAGAGAGAGAGAGAATCTTCCATCCGTTGCTTTACTCCCCAAATGCCTGTGCCAGTGTTGGGCCAGGCCAAAGCCAGGATCCTGGAACTCATTCCCGTTCTCCCAAGTAGGTGGCAGGGACCAATATGCCATCACCTGCTGCCTCCCAGGGTGCCCTTTAGAAAGCTTGATCCGGGGGCTGGTGCAGTGGCACAGTAGGTTAATCCTCCGCCTGCGGCACCGGCATCCCATATGAGTGCTAGTTCTAGTCCCAGCTGCTTCACTTCCGATCCAGCTCTGCTGTGGCCTGGGAAAGCAGTAGATGATGGCCCAAGTCCTTGGGTGCCTGCACCCACGTGGGAGACCTGGAAGAAGCTCTTGGCTCCTGCCTTTGGAATGTTGTGGCCATTTGGGGAGTGAACCAACAGACGGAAGACCTTTCTCTCTGTCTCTCCCTCTCACTGTCTGTAACTCTACCTCTCAAATAAATAAATAAAATTTAAAAAAAAGAGGGGCTGGCGCCGCGGCTCACTTGATTAATCCTCCGCCTTGCGGTGCCAGCATCCCGTATGGGCGCCGGGTTCTAGTCCTGGTTGCTCCTCTTCCAGTCCAGCTCTCTGCTGTGGCCCAGGAGTGCAGTGGAGGATGCCTGGGCGCTGCACCCACATGGGAGACCAGGAGAAGCACCTGGCTCCTGGCTTCGGATCGGCCAGTGCGCCGGCTGTAGCGGCCATTTTGGGAGGTGAACCAACGGAAGGAAGACCTCTCTCTCTCTCTCTCTCTCTCTCACTGTCTACCTCTGCCTTTCAAAAAAAAAAAAAAAGGATTCTCAAAAAAAAAAAAAAAAAAGAAAGAAAGAAAAAAGAAGCTCGGTCAGAAGCAGAGCTGGGACTCACTGGCACTCTGAGAATCCCAAGAGAGAGAACTGCTGCACCAAGCACTCGCCCTTATTGATGTGCTCTAAGGATTTATTTACTTAGGCAGAGAGAGAGAGAAAGAGAAGAGAGAATGAGCAAGCTAACGAGAAGTCTTCCATCTGCTGGTTCACTCCTCAAATGGCAAGTACGTGAGCCATCTCCCGCTGCCTCCAGGCACGTTAGCAGTTAGGAAGCTGGACTGGAAGCCGAGCGGCCGTGACCGGGCAGGCGACGCCAGCACTGTGAGCGGCAGTTTAATCTTCTACACTGCGACACCGGCCCTGTGATCAGGGCTCGAGCGCTGTGCTTCACTGTTAATTTCTAAGTGTTTATTCCATAGCAATCCCCTTGTTTTCTTCTTTCTGTGACATCCGTCTTAATTTTCAAATTATTTTTAAAGATTTATTTATTTATTTGAAAGGCAGAGTTACACAGAGAAAGAAAGAAAGGCAGAGAGAGAGAGAGAGAGAGAGAGAGAGGTCTTACATCCGCTGGTTCACTCCCCAATTGGCCACAACGGCTGCGGCTGCGCCGATCCGAAGCCAGGAGCCAGGAGCTTCTTCTGGGTCTCCCACGCGGATGCAGGGGTCCAAGGACTTGGGCCATCTTCTACTGCTTTCCCAGGCCACAGCAGAGAGCTCGGTTGAAAGTGGAGCAGCCAAGACTCAAACCTGTGCCCATATGGGATGCTGGCACTGCTAGACGGTGGCTGTACTAGCTACTCCACAGCGCTGGCCCCTCAGATTATTTTAAAAATTTATATTTTATTTGAAATGCCAAGAGACAGATTGCGTGTGTGTGTGTGTGTGAGAGAGAGAGAGAGAGAGAGAGAGGTCATCCGTCTTCTGATTCACTCCCCAAATGCCCACAGCAGCCTGGGCTGAGCCAGGTGGAAGCTAAGAACTGGGAACTCACTCCAGGCCTCTCATGGGTGACAGGGACCCAGCTACTTGAACCATCATCTGATGCTTCCCAGGGTGCACAGTGACAGGAAGCTGGAAGCGGAAGCCAAGCTGGGACTCAACCCCAGCACTCAGACACGGGTTGGGGACATCCCAGGTGGCATCTTAGCCACTGCGCCAAATGCCCCTCCATTCTGTTGAAGAGAACAGACGGATTGTTGTGTACGGTGTTCTGCGTGGTGGCTTTGTCTGACGGTGCCCTCTTGTTGCTAACTGTTCCTTGATCTGCACTTTTTGAACTGGAAATTCAACCCGAAGGCGTGCAGGCAAACGCTTCACGAGTGAAGTATGTGTTTGTTTGTTTCCTGTGAGTGGGCTGACACCTTACCGGAAACCTAATGGCTTAAAACAGCACAAACTTAAAAAAAAAAAAAAAAAAAAAAAAGAAAGAAAGCAGAAACTCGCTCTCCCAGATGCAGCAGCAGAAGTCTAAAATTAGTTTGTCCTGGGCTGAAAACAACATACCAGCAGGGCCTTGCCCCTTCCCGCGGCCTCAGGGGAATTGTTGCTGCTGCCTCCAGCTTCTGGGAGCCACCGACCTGGCTTGACCTGTGCCTGTGGTCACCTCACTCTCACCTCCACCCAGGGTCACCTTGCTGCCTCCTTTCTATTCGATGTGTGCATCCAGTCTTACCTTTCAGTCTGTTGCCCACCGCGTCCTCCCAAGACCCTTCATCCGGGCATCAGCCTCTGCTTCTCCTGCTGTCCCTGGTCGCAATCTTATCACCGGGTGGCCATGGTGACTCCCAAATCTCCGTCGTAGAAGTCCTTCCCCCCACGCCTCTGTGGTTGCCAAGAGTGCTGTCATGAATTCTTCGACCTCATGTGAATAAATCCAGTTCCCTATCAACTCTTTTTTTTTATGTAATGATTTCAGCAGCCATTGTTGATGTTTGCCCGACTTACTTCACTGGGGTTTGCAAAATAGTGATTTTCTCCTTTGATTATTCTTTCAACAGCTATTAGCCGACATTCTTCATACAAGAAGTAATAAATAAATCATCTCATCAATTGCTAATTCTTTGCCCTGAATAAACACTGCAGAGGCAGTCTGAATGACTCATTCTTTTCCTTTATTTACAAGATCACAGTGCATAGAGGGAATTGATGTAAAGTCTTCTCTAAGGCCACCAGATGAATTTCCCCCTCTTCTGTATATGTGAGACGAGGAAATTTCACTCTTGTTCCTTTGTCCATAGCAGACTTCCTCTGAAACCCAGACGTGCTGAGACACTGGTCCTACCCTTGTCCCTCCTGCTGGCCCTGGTTCTGGTGTAGGCCCAGCCCGGTGCCCTCAGAGAACCCACCTTAGCTCCCAGACCTTTCTCTGCATCAGACCCGCACCGCATTGCTTCCCACCCCAACCCCCAAGCCCTCAGTAGTAGAAGGGCAAACCGCGGTTCCATAGCATTCATAGGAGACCATCGGCTTGGCCTGAAGCCTGCACCAGGCCTAGCAGATCTAGTGAAGTGGAGTCACTCAAGTTAGTGCCACATCACCAAGTTGAAACAAAGGTGTTTTTTTTTCCATCTGATCTGCCAGGAAATCAGGAGAGATAATGATCCGATCTCCAAGCAGGCCAATCCCTCTGCTTTACCCTTTACCGGGAAAGTAGCTTGGAAACCAACCAGCTGCTGTTTGCCTTCATTTTGGCTTTCCTCAGCCCTTTTCTATTCATAAAGCTAGCTTTTCTCAGCTTATGGAAGGTTCGCTCTAGTTTATAGAATGAGTTGTTACCCGAGTCTGGGATAGCAAACAATGGCAGTCAGATCTTTAAATTTGTTGTAATTATATATATATATATATATATATAGATTTATTTATATATATAAAATATAAATATATAAATATACATTTATATATAAATATAACATATTATATTTATATAATATAAATATTATATATTTATATAATATATAATAATATATTATATATTATATAAATATATAAATATTTATATATAAAATATATAATATAAATTATATATAAAATATATTTAAATAAATATATTTATTTATTTTCTTTGAAAGGCAGAATTACAGAGAGGCAGAGGCAGAGAGAGAGAGAGAGAGAGAGAGGTCTTCCATCTGCTGGTTCACTCCCCAATTGGCTGCAATGGCCAGAGCTGCACTGACCCAAAGCCAGGAGCCAGGAGCGTCTTCTGGGTCTCCCATGTGGGTGCAGGGGCCCGAGAACTTGGGCCACCTTTCACTGCTTCCCCAGGCCACAGCAGAGAGCTGGATTGAAAGTGGAGCAGCCAGGACTCGAACTAGCGCCCATATGGGATGCCGGCGCTGCAGGTGGCGGCTTTACCCACTACCACACAGCACCGGTCCCAATTTTATCTTTTGACACAACACTGTGATAGGCCAGAGCTACGCCATGACAGGCTTCTCACAAGACAAAAAAAAAAAAAAAAAAAAAAACTGGCTAGGCCCAGGATGTGCCTGGTATGAAAAGATGAAACCTAACACTGGGCAGTTCTTGGTCCGGGAGGACCAGGTGGAGGCAACCAATAAGGTGGGCCGTCCTTGGTCCTGCAGGGCCAGGGGAAGGAAGGAATAGGGCGTAATACTTGTTTGCGCGGGAACTATAAAAACCCCGGGAACAAAGAGAAGGGGGTCTTGGTCTCCCAGCACTGCATTGCATGGGAGGCCAGGGCCCTAGCATGCTGGACCTACAAATAAAGTCCCTTTGTTTCTTGCATTTCGGTGAGTCTTGCTGGTTCTTTCTATCTGGGCAATCGGAACACAACAAACACATGTGCCTTGTAAATTGATTTACTGATAGGAACATTGCAAAGTTTTCTTGGTTTGGCTTAAGATACTACAGCAGGGGCCAGCGCTGTGGCACAGTGGGTAAGCCACTGCCTACATCAGTGTCCTGTATGGGCACCTAACCCAGCCCTGGCTAGAATGCCCGTTTGAAGAGTGAAAGATCTCTCTCTGTAACTCTACCTTTCAGACAAATAAATATATATATATTCTTACTGAGTTTTTTGTTTCCCTGAAATCCTGCTTTGTTGAGAGCAAGGGTCCCTCTGCTTAACTTCCCTTCATTTTCACAACCCTGGTTTTGTCTTTGGACTGCAAACCCGTGATCTACCGAGACCTTCATTTAAGCGCTGGGATTTGACCAAATCCCCCAGGGCAAAAGCCAGAAGTTCCAGAAATCATTTACTGTTTTGGACTCTTACTTGTGTCATTTGTGGCTTCTAAGGGTTTCCCTTCCTTTCCTGGCAGCTAACCCTTACACTCAAAATGTGTTTTTAAAAATATACTATCCAGGGGCCGGCGCCATAGATTGATCCTCTGCCTGTGGCGCCGTCATCTAATACGGACACTGGTTCTAGTCCTGGCTGCTCCTCTTCCGATCCAACTCTCTGCTATGGCCTGGGAAAGCAGCATAAGACGGCCTAAGTGCTCAGGCCCCTGCACCCGCATTGAAGGACCCTTATGGGGGAGAGGGACAAGAAACTAGGCCTGGGCAAATATCAGGGGCTTCTTAAGAGGATAGATGTTCCCCAGAGTCTAGCGGGCAGGACATTCTCTGGGAAGGAAAAGTCAATCCCCTTCAGAGAACCTCTAGGCACGCCCAGAGCAGAACTGCCCCTCCCCTCTGGGAAACCTCTGGGCGCGCCCAGAGCAGAGCTGCCCCTCCCCTTCGGAGAGTCTCTAGGCGCACACTTATGATGTCACTGCGACCGGCCAATCCTGTAACACCTCAGCACTCTCCCTCAGCACTCTCCCTCAGCACTCTCCCTCAGCATTCTCCGGTATGCTAATTGTCCCTCTGAACCAGCCAATCCCGTGCCACCTCTGCATTTTATACCAGCACTCTCCACCAGCATTCTCCCATATGCTAATTCGTTGCCTATATAACCTGTGTGAAACTGCCGCTCAGGGCTCCTCACCGCCTGAGGTGGGGGCCCGTTTGCGCAAACGTTTAATAAAAACCTCGTGCTTTTTGCATCAACTGGTCTGGAATCTGGATCTTTGGGCGTCCTCCCGAGTAAGTGGGCATCTCTGCAACTGAGAGGTCCAACAGCATGGGAGACCTGGAAGAAGTTCTTGGTTCCTGGCTTCGGATCGGCGCAGCTCTGGCCGTTGCAGCTGAAGGACCCTTATGGGGGGAGGGACAAGAAACTAGGCCTGGGCAAATATCAGGGGCTTCTTAAGAGGTTAGATGTTCCCCAGAGTCCAGCGGGCAGGACGTTCTCTGGGAAGGAAAAGTCAATCCCCTTCAGAGAACCTCTAGGCACACCCAGAGCAGAACTGCCCCTCCCCTCCGGGAAACCTCTGGGCGCACCCACAGCAGAGCTGCCCCTCCCCTTTGGAGAGTCTCTAGGCGCGCACTTATGATGTCACTGCGACCGGCCAATCCTCAGCACTCTCCCTCAGCACTCTCCCTCAGCATTCTCTAGTATGTTAATTGTCCCTCCGAACCAGCCAATCCCGTGCCACCTCTGCATTTTCCACCAGCACTCTCCACCAGCATTCTTCGCCAGCATTCTCCCATATGCTAATGGTCCCTCTGAACTGACCAATCCTATGCATGCGCATTAGGAATATGCTAATTCGTTGCCTATATAACCTGTGTGAAACTGCCGCTCAGGGCTCCTCACTGCCTGAGGTGGGGGCCCGTTTGCGCAAACGTTCAATAAAAACCTCGTGCTTTTTGCATCAACTGGTCTGGAGTCTGGATCTTTGGGCGTCCTCCCGAGCAAGTGGGCATCTCTGCAACTGAGAGGTCCAACACGGCCATCTGGGGAGTTAACCAATGAAAGGAAGACTTTTCTCTCTGTCTCTCTCTCTCACTGTCTGTAACTCTACCTCTCAAATAAATAAATAAAATCTTTATATATATATATATATATATATATACACACACACACACACACACACTATCCAGGGACCAGTGCTGTGACATAGCAGTTAAAGCCGCCATTTGCAGTGCCGGCATCCATATGGGCACCAGTTCGAGTCCCGGCTGCTCCACTTCAGATCCAGCTCTCTGCTATGGCCTGGGAAAGTAGCAGAAGATGGCCCAAGTCCTTTTCACTCACATGGGTGACTCAGAGGAATCTCCAGGTTCCTGGCTTTGGATCGGCACAGCTCCGGCCACTGGGGCCATTTGGGGAGTGAACCAGCAGATGGAAAACCTTTCTCTCTCTCCTTCTTTCTCTCTTTCTCTCTCTGCCTTGACATCTCTGTAACTCTGACTTTCAAATAAATAAATCTTTAAATATATATATATATATATATATATATATATATATATATATATATATAATCTGAAGTGTGTGTGTGTGTGTGCATACTATCCAGTGTCAAACTCAAAACTGAGGCCAAAGCATCCCTGGAATAAAAGGGCTTACTGAGCCAGTGCACCTGCTGCCTGGGAGGGGCAGCACCAGGTCCTAGGACAAGTTCTTGCAGTTGCCAGCAGCAGGGCCAGGTAGTGGTTGGAAGAGTTTTTCTGGGCCAGAGCTAAGAGCAGTTTTAGAAATTCTGGGAGAAGCAAAGCAGGGGCTCTGAACAAGGGGATAGGATTAGGACCAGCTTTCGAGAGACGGATGGGTATGTAAATAGGGCCTTTGGTGGCCCACCTTGATGACATTTAAGTTTCTTTCTTAGAGAGAGAGAGATTCCATTCATTAAAGATGGAGAGAGTGAGAGGAAGAAACAGATCTTCCATCTGCTGATTCGCTCCCTAAATGGCCAAGGATGGGTCAGGCCAAAGCCAGGAGGCAGAAGTTTCTTCTCGGTCTCCCACATGCATGCAGGGGCCCTACAGAGAGCTGGATTGGAAGTGGAGCTGCCAGGACTCGAACCGGTGCCCATATAAGATGCTGGCACTGCAGGTAGTGGCTTAGCTTACTTCACCATGCTGCCACCCTGAGTCTTGGTTTCACCAGCATTGGTTAACTGATTAATTTCCCTTATCTCTTCAACTTCCATCTCTGGCCTTTATAATTAAACTTAGGACATCTCAGAATTTATTTTTATTGTCAGAATATTAGGAAAGGAGAGACCTGACCTTTCATTTACATCACCATTATTATTATTATTATTATTATTATTATTATCATCATCAAAAAGAAGGGGCAGATGTGATACAGAGGGTTAAACCACCTCTTTCAGTGCCAGCATCCCGCTTGTGTCCAGGCTGCTCCACTTCTGATCTAGCTTCCTGCTAAGGTGCCTGGAAAAGCAGCAGAAGATGGCCCAAGTCCTCGGGCCCCTGCCCCCACATGGGAGCCCTGGCTCCTGGCTCCTGGCTTCTGTCTTCAGCCTGGCTCAGCCTTGGTGGCTGAGGCCATCTGGCGAGTGAAGTAGTGGATGAAAGATCTCCTCTCGCTCTTGCTCTCGCTCTCGCTCTCACTCTCTCTGTAACTCTGTCTTCCAAATAAATAAATAAGTAACTAAGTAAGTTACTAAGTTCTTCTCTAAAAGAAGTCCAAGCCTCTGTGTCTTCGGCTTCCTTCCTGGTCCTTGTTTGGGCAAATAGGATCAATTTCTCGCTACTCCTTCTTGGTAATGGCTTTTGCTCGTGAGAATTTGTGTGGCTACAACAGATCTGACTCCAACTCAGCTTCTCCTCCCCTGTGCTAGGGCTATAGATCAGTTGTGTGGCCTTGGAAGATGTGAGGGTTTCCTCCCTCCAGCAAATGACCAGTTCTGCTGCAGACACCAGCTGGGTGTGCCCGAATTCACTCAAGTCCAGACCGCACAGGCTGAAGGCACAGTCCACACATGGCGTTTCCTCTGCAGACATTCGGTCCCAAGCCCCAGGGAGTTTTACCTGTGCTTCTGACCAACTGGCTGTATGCTATTTTATTCCAATCTGTTTGAAAGTCAGAGAGACAAAGAGACAGAGACACAGAGAGAGATCTGCCATCTGCTGATTTGCTCACAAACAGCTGGGGTTGGGTGAGGCTGAAGCCAGGAGCCCAAGCTCAATCCGATCTCTCACTGGGGGAAGGGGACCCAGGGACTTGGCCCGTCACCTGTTGCCCCCACAGAGTGCACATTAGCAGGAAGCTAGAATTGGGAGTGGAGCTGAGGCTGGAGCCCAGGGACTTCAGGAGATGGAATATGAGTATCCCAAGCAGCGCCTTTTTTTTTTAATTACAAAATGTATTGTTTATTTTCATTTTATTGAAAGGGAGAGAGACAGAGACATCTTCCACCCACTGGTTCAGTCTCCAAATGCCTGCAGCAGCCAGGGCTGGGCCAGACCAAAGTCAGGAGCCAGGAATTCAGTCTGGGTCTCTAACATGGATGGCAAGGACCCAACTATTGGATCATCCTGTGCAGCCTCCAGGGTGTGCATTGGCAGGAAGTTGGATAGGAAGCGGAGGAGGCAGGACTCGAACCAGGTCATCAGATAAGGGATGTGCATCCTGAGTGGCATCCTCACCCCAGAGACCAATGACTGCTCCCCCGGCCCCGCCATGGCTATAAATCCGGGGTACCACCCCTACTCAGCTTTCACAGCTCACAGAACTCAGGGAAGCAGGTAAACTGGTTCATTACCAAGGACAGCACACGGATACTGAGGGAAGGGAGGCACTGGGCGCGGTGTGGGAGGAGGGGTGTGGCGCTTCTGTGCCCTCTGTGGGTGCACCACCCTCTGGGAGTCTCACGTGTTCAGCTTTCCAGAAGCCCTCTGGACCCTGTCCTCTGGGGCTTTTATGAGGCCATTGTTGCACACAACGTGTCAACATCTGAGTGGACAAAAAGGGTATGGCCTGATGTTACCAGACTGGGCGCGGAAACCCAGCGAGGCCTGTGTGCTCAGGTTGTTCTGGGCCTCACTGGCTGCATTCCTTCCTCCAGGGTATGGGTTAGGACCCCCCACTGAAACGGGGGTCTTCTCATCCCTTGTCAGACAAGGTGGGTCAGAGAGAGGTGGGGACAATTAGAGTTTCTAGGGCATACCTTAATTTCTATGGCCTGCCTCACTGAGGGATTTCTGAGCCAGGAATGGTGGACAAAAAGACAGTCTATATGTGGTATATGTGGTATATATATATGTGGTATATGTGTCCATATACCATAACCTCACAGAAATAAATTAGTGGAAAAACTGTACATGGTGCTTGGTCCCTGGTATTGGCTACTGGTCAGTGTTGTTACAGCTCCCCCGTTGTTTAAGTGTTCAGCTGGTAAGACGGAGGTGGGGGGAGGGGGAGAGTGAGAAGTGGGGAGGGCTGATGGTGGGAGTGGGAAGCTTCCTGCTAAACTTCGGCTGCAGATCCAGGCTGGGATCTGGGAGGTCCGCTTGTCACATTTGCACAGGTGAGTGCCACACCTTCATCCTTCCGTCTTCTGTCATTGCTCTCAATCTTCCTCATAGGAACAGCAAAAGACCTGAAAAAAAAAAAAGGGGTGGGGGAGGTCTTCAATCCTTTCCCTGACAAATTAGCTAGACGCTAGAACTTGCTTAAGAGGTAAGTGGTTGGCCGGCGCCGTGGCTCAATAGGCTAATCCTCCGCCTTGCGGCGCCAGCACACCGGGTTCTAGTCCCGGTTGGGGCACCAGATTCTGTCCCGGTTGCTCCTCTTCCAGTCCAGCTCTCTGCTGTGGCCAGGGAGTGCAGTGGAGGATGGCCCAAGTGCTTGGGCCCTGCACCCACATGGGAGACCAGAAGAAGCACCTGGCTCCTGCCATCGGATCAGCGCGGTGCGCCATTGGAGGGTGAACCAGAGGCAAAAGGAAGACCTTTCTCTCTCTCTCTCTCTCTCACTGTCCACTCTGCCTGTCAAAAAAAAAATATATATATATATATAATATATTAGTTCTTAAAAAAAAAGAGGTAAGTGATCTAAGGGCAGGGGCTGGTCTGTAGCAGGTAAAGCTGACTCCTGCCATGCCAGCATCCCCCATGGGTGCCAGTCTGATTCCCGGCTGTTCCACTTCCCATTCAACTCTTTGCTATGGCCTGAGAAAGCAGCAGAGGATGACCCAAATGCTTGGGAGACCTGGATGGAGCTCAAGGCTCCTGGCTTCAGTCTGGCCCAGTCTGGGCTGTTTACAGCCATTTGAGGAGTGAGCCAGTAGATGGAAGATCTCTTTGTCTTCATCTGCTGGTTCATTCCCCCAAATAGCTGCAATGGTCTGAGCTGGGCCAGACTGAAGTCT
This sequence comes from Lepus europaeus, assembly GCF_033115175.1. Taxonomy (NCBI): domain Eukaryota; kingdom Metazoa; phylum Chordata; class Mammalia; order Lagomorpha; family Leporidae; genus Lepus; species Lepus europaeus. Next base: position 32,116,340 of record NC_084829.1, read on the forward strand.
GAGGCCAGGAACTCTATCCGAGTCTCCCTCTGGGTGGAAGGGGTCTGAGTACTTGGGCCATCTTCCACTGCCTTCCCAGGTGCATTAGCAAGGAGCTGGATGGGAAGCAGAGGAGCTGAGACTCGAACCAGGACTGGAACCTGATACAGGATGCTGGCATCAGCAGGTGCACAATGCCACAGTGCCGGCCCAAATTCACCAGAGGACTTATTCATGTTCTGGGAGCTGGGCCCCACCTCCACAGCCCGGCATTGGTCTGGGGGGTGGGGTGGTGGGCAGGTCAGCCATTACTAACTTACACCCAGGTTGTTGCTACCTGTTCAGAAACACTTGGAGAACCAGGGGCCCAAGGCCTCAGCATTCTATATTTGTCTTTCCTTGTGGATGAATCACCCCGTGCACGCTGGGTGGTGTGGCAGGCAGCCAAGATGCTGAGGGAGATAAGGGCAGGTTTAGTTCCCGACAGCTGTTAACTGGTTTTCATTTCTTAAGACACAAATTCTTCCTGGCATTAAAAAAATATTTGAAAAGCAAACAGGAGAGAGAGAGAGAGACAAAGAGAGAGAGAGAGATCTTCCATCTGCTGGTTCACTCCCCAAATGGCTGCAGCAGTTAGGACTGGGCCAGGCTGAAGCCAGGAGCCAGGAGTTTCATCTGGGTCTCCCACATGGGTGGCAGGGGCCCAAGCACTTAGGCCATTTTCCACTGCTTCTCAGGTGCATTAGCAGGGAGCTGGATCAGATGAGGAGTAGTCTGGCCTGAAACCTGCACTCCGATATGGCATGTGGGCATTCCAGGTGGTGGCTTAACCTACTGCACCCCTCCTGCATCTCCCACGTGGGTGGCAGGGGCCCAGCACCCTGAGCCAGCAGCTCACTGGCCTCAGCCTTCTGTGGTCCTAGGGGAAGAGCAGGACTCCAAGGCAGGCGCTGATTTGGGACGTGGGCATCTCCAGCAGTGACTTAACCGCTGCACCAAACACCCAGCCTACACGTTCTGAGATTTTTTTTTCTTCAGTATTTCAAAATCTGTTCTTACATCTAGGCTTACCGTCCAGGAGTGTTCTTACAATGCAGCCCCGGCAGCCCAGTGACAGAGTCTCCTGCAGTTCCTGTTAGAAAACGCACATTCTGGAACCTTGTTCTAGAGACACTGGCGCCACAGGCATGCTCTGGGCCCGGCTCTGGTTTCTGATCAGCTGCTGGTGCCTGGGAAGGGTGCCCTGGAGGATGGCCGAGGATGCTCAGGCCATGAAGAACGAAGGCAGCGGCTCGCAAGCCTGCAGCCACACTTGCTGCACAGCCAGCTGCTCACGGGGCAGACACTCCCAGCGTCATCCCCTAACACTGTCAGCAAGGCTTGGTCAGATGTGGGGCTTTTGGTGGAGGAAGTCCCGCAGCAGGGCATGCCGGCTGCTGCGTCTCCCGAGCTATGTGGCCATCTGCGCTGGGAAGGTGGCCCCAGGCTGCCTCAGTTGAGCTCATAGGATGCCCTTCCCCCACTTCCTGGGGCCAACAGATTCTTCCTGTTTGGTCCCATGGGGTAACAAAGTGGTTTACTGACAAAGGCAAATGATTACAACACTTTACTCTGAAAACTGATCATTAAAGGGGGAAATATAAGCATTTATCACGCAATTCCTATACTGTTTTGCTTACCATGTTTCATGGCAATCCAACAGCCTTGACAAGGAAAACTTTTTTTTAAAAAAAATAATAATTTATTTGAAAGGCAGAGTTGCACAGAGAGGAAGACTTGGAAGAGAAAGAGTTTTTATCCATTGGTTCACTTCCCAAATGGCTGCAGCTGGACTAGGCCAAAGCCAGGAGCCTGGAGCTTCCTCTGGGTCTTCCATGTGGGGCCCAAGGACCCAGGCCATCTTCTGTTGCTTTTTCAGGCACATTAGCAGGGAGCTGGGTCAGAAGTGGAGCAGCCAGGATTCGGACTGGTGCCCATATGGGATGCTGGTGTTGCAGGCAGTGGTTTAAACCTGCTACACTACACTGCTGGACCCAGAGGAAAGCTTTCTAAATACTTTTTTTTTTTTTTTTAATTTACTTGAAAGACACAGAGACTAAGGGGAGACAGGGAGAGATCTCCCAACCTCTGGGTTACTCCCCAAATGCCTATAACAGCTGGGGCCAGTCCAGGAGCCCAGAACTCAATCCAGGTCTCCCATGTGGGTGGCAGGGACCTGACTGCTTGAGCCAGGGTGCACATTAGCAGGAAGCTGGCGTCTGAAGCAGAGCCAGGCCTCAAAGCCAGGCACTTTGCTGTGGGCCGCAGGGGGCCCAAGAGGCATTGCAACTGCTGGGCCAAATGTTTGTTTTACTGAAGAGTTTCAGCTAATGCTCACAAATGAGGAAGAGCAGAATTTTAAAATCACCATTTTGCAACTCCTCATGAAATAACCGACCAGGACAAAGTCACCCACGGGTAACACTGTCATCGGGAGTGTCCACGGTGGGGAGCTTACAAGGGAGGAGCCGGGCTCTGGCCGTCTGTCCCCACCGCTGATCTCTGCTTCACTCCACCAGACGGAGGCTGTAGCCTCTGCTGTGCCCCTGAGCGGGCCCAGCAGGAAGCACAGGGCACCTGGAAAGCCATCTTGCCCGCCAGTCAAACTGTCACAGGTTTGGTAACTGGAAATACGAGGGGCGGAGGAATATAGTGACCTCAAGAAAGCACCCTCACAAATCCAGAGACGGAGATTCTCCACAAAGACGCTGTTCTGCCTAGACGGCATTAAAAACAGAAGGGAGAGCAGACTATTGTAGACTAGGAGGGACAGCAAAAGGCGAAGTGCACATTGTTTTTTAGATCCTGATTTGAACAAATCAACTATAAAGAAGTCATTCTTGAGCCATTTGATGAAATTTGAATGTCAACTGGGTATTAGATGATATGTTATTAATTGCTGGGGTGTGCAATGGCATTGTGGTTATATAATAACCATAATGGTCATTTTATTATTTATTTTCACTTTATTTAAAAGGCAAAGAGATACAAATTTTTTTTTTTTTGACAGGCAGAGTGGATAGTGAGAGAGAGAGACAGAGAGAAAGGTCTTCCTTTTTGCTGTTGGTTCACCCTCAATGGCCGCTGCGGCTGGCACATCACGCTGATCCGAAGCCAGGAGCCAGGTGCTTCTCCTGGTCTCCCATGCGGGTGCAGGGCCCAAGGACTTGGGCCATCCTCCACTGCCTTCCCAGGCCACAGCAGAGAGCTGGCCTGGAAGAAGGGCAACCAGGATAGAATCCGGTGCCCCAACCGGGACTAGAACCCGGTGTGCTGGTGCCGCAAGGCGGAGGATTAGCCTGTTAAGCCACGGCGCCGGCCGAGATACAAGTTTTTTAAAAATATTTTTTAATTAAAGGAATTATCTCAGGTTTTTTTTTTTTTTTTAAGATTTACTTATTTATTTGAAAGGCAGAGTTAGAGAGAGGCAGAGGCAGAGAGAGAAAGGTCTTCCATCTGCTGGTTCACTCCCCTGATGGCTGCAATGTTTGGAGCTGGGCTGATCCAAAGCCAGGAGTCAGGAGCTTCTTCCAGGTTTCCCATGCAGGTGCAGGGGCCCAAGGCCATCTTCTACTGCTTTCCTAGGCCATAGCAGAGAGCTGGATTGGAAGTGGGGCAGCCTGGACTTGAACTGGTGCCCATATGAGATGCTGGCACTACAGGCAGCAGCTTTACCTGCTGTGCCACAGTGCCGGCCCCAGGTTGTTTTTTTTTTTTTTTTTTAAGATTTATTTATTTATTTGAAAGGCAGAGTCGCAGAAAGGCAGAGGCAGAGAAAGGAGAGAGGAGAGAGAGAGAAAGGGAGAGAGAGGTCTTCTATCTCCTGGTTCACTCCCCATATGGCTGCAATGGCCAAAGCTGTGTCAATCTGAAGCTAGGAGTCAGAAGCTTCTTCCAGGTTTTCCATGTGAGTGCAGGGGCCCAAGGACTTGGGCCATCTTCTACTGCTTCTCCAGGCCATAGCAGAGAGCTGGATTGGAAGTGGAGCAGACGAGACATGAACCAATGCCCATATGGGATGCTGACACTGCAGACAGTGGCTTTACCCCCTATGCCACTGTGCTGGCCCCAAGTTTATTTTATTTTATTTTTTAAAGATTTATTTATTTCTTTGAAAGGCAGAGTTGAGAGAGAGAGAGTCAGAGAGAGTGGTCTTCCATCCACTGGTTCACTCCCCTAATGGCTGCAATGACTGGAGCTGGGCTGATCCGAAGCCAAAAGCTTCTTCTGGGTCTCCCACAAAGGTGCAGGGGCCCAAGCACTTGGGCCATCCTATTTTGCTTTCCCAGGTGCATTAGCAAGGAGCTGGATAAGAAGTGGAGCAGCTGGGCCGGCGCCCTGGCTCACTAGGCTAATCCTCCGCCTTGCGGCGCCGGCACACCGGGTTCTAGTCCCGGTCGGGGCACCGATCCTGTCCCGGTTGCCCCTCTTCCAGGCCAGCTCTCTGCTGTGGCCAGGGAGTGCAGTGGAGGATGGCCCAAGCACTTGGGCCCTGCACCCCATGGGAGACCAGGAGAAGCACCTGGCTCCTGCCATCGGATCAGCGCGGTGCGCCGGCCGCAGCGCGCCCTCCGCGGCAGCCATTGGAGGGTGAACCAACGGCAAAAGGAAGACCTTTCTCTCTGTCTCTCTCTCACTGTCCACTCTGCCTGTCAAAAAAAAAAAAAAAAAAAAAAGAAGTGGAGCAGCTGGGACTTGAACTGGTGCCCCTATGGGATGCTGGCACTGAAGGCAGCAGCTTAACCCACTATGCCACAGTGCTGGCTCCAATTTTTTTTTTTTTTTTTTTAAGATTTATTTTGAAAGGCAAGGCAACAGAGAGAAGAGACAGAGAGAAAGAGAAAGGGAGCTCTTCCATGCCCTGGTTCACAACAGCTGGGGCTGGGAAGGCAGAAGCCAGGAGCCAGGAACTCCATCCGTGTCTCCCAGGTGGGTGCAGGGGACCAAGTCTTGTGCGATCTCCTGCTGCTTTCCTGGGCACATTAGCGGGGAGCTGGATCAGAAGTGCAGCAGCCGGGACTCAAACTGGTTCCTATATGGGATGCCAGCATCGAAGGTCCTGGCTTAACCCGCTGTGCCACGGTGCTGGCCTCTGCTCCACCCTTTCTACAAGCATCTGCTATAACACAAAATTGCCATTTTCTTTTCTTTTCTTTTTTTTTAATTTTTGACAGGCAGAGTGGACAGTGAGAGAGAGAGAGACAGAGAGAAAGGTCTTCCTTTTCCATTGGTTCATCCCCCAATGGTCGCTGTGACCAGTGCACTGCACTGATCCTAAGCCAGGAGCCAGGCGCTTCTCCCGGTCTCCCATGCGGGTGCAGGGCCCAAGGACCTGGGCCATACTCCACTGCCTTCCCGGGCCACAGCAGAGAGCTGGACAGGAAGAGGAGCAACCGGGACAGAATCCGGCGCCCCGACCGGGACTAGAACCCGGTGTGCCAGCGCCGCAGGTGGAGGATTAGCCTATTGAGCCGCGGCACCGGCCAAAATTGCCATTTCCTCACACCATGTCACAGGAAGCACTTGCTTCCCTGCCGGGCTGGCCTAGGACTGGCTACCTATCTGCGTTTTATACACCTGCTCCCTGTCTCAGGGACACTATCCCACCACATCCTAGAAATATAAAACACGGGCAGGCATTTAGCCTAGCAGTTGAGAAATCTGCTCCCCATACTGGAGTGAGTTGGAAGCCTGCCTCTGGCTCCTGACTCCAGCTCTCTGCTAATGCAGACTGTGGGAAGCAGTGGTGATGGGGGAGACCTGGACTGAGTTCCAGGCTTCTGGGTTTGGCCCCAGCCCGGCCCTGGCCACTGCAGGCATTTGGGTAGCGGGCCAGTGGATAGCAACTCTGTCTTTAAAGTAATTAAAAAGAAGAAAGAGATACAAAGCACAGCAGTGTTGCATTCAGGTATCAGGCCGAGCTCTCTCCTCATTACCCCCAAAGATCAGCCTGTTTTTCTGTGGGAGGCAGAAATGCCCGAGGGAAGGGGCTGAGCTGCCACACCCAGGTCTCACAGGCCACAGCACTCAGCGCCTCCCCCAGAGCTCACTCCCGGTCTCACAAATGCACAGAAACACGGAGACTCTGCACATGTTCATTTTCATTAAAAACGCTGAGTTCCATCAGTTTGATTCATAAATAGTGATGGGGAGGAGGGTGCACCTAGTTTCTTACCCTGAAACCAAGTATCCTGCCCCCTGGAGACCTCCACCAACCCTCTTCAAAGCCAGATTCTCACCCCAACCCTAGAGAGGAGGCTCCGCCTTCCTCAGGTCCCTGAGTTCACATTTATTCGATTCCACAGGCCCACCTGGCTCAGCCCAAAAAAGTATGAAATCACTGTCCTGGAAGGGCCGAGAGGGGCCAGGGTCACACCCGGCAACGAGCAGAGGAAGCACTTCCGGGTGAGAGCAGGACTTCCTGTGTGGGACAGGAAGTGGCTTCAGTGCTAACAGAGGGATTGTCCTACCAAAAAGAAGTTGGTTTTGCAAAAGGCTAGGGCCCACAGGAACGTGGGACTGTCACTGGGCACCTCCAGCTGGCCTTCTAAGAACCGTGCGCCTGAAGGCAGAGTCCAGGCCTTCTCCTCTGGGGCGGGGCCGCAGCTCAGAGCACCCCGTAAATGCTGACTTTGACCAGAGAGATGCTCTCTGTGTAGTGGTTCTGGCCTTTCTCATACAGGACGTAGAGCTGGGACGCCTGCTTCTCGCCATCCACGCTGTCCTCCAGGGCTGTCAGCGATGAGTAGCCACTGGGCCCTGGCCACAGCTGCACTGTCTCTTTTTGCCATGAGGTGCCGTTGCTGAAGCTCCAGCGGAGGGTCAGGTTCACTCCTGGGGAGAGGGGAGGGGAGGGAGGGCGTGTCTGAGCCCAGGTCTGCTGGAGACACCAGGCTCCCCAGCCGGCCCCACCCAGCGGGCACTCACGGAACTCGGGGTGGGCTGGGTTGGAGAAGAAGATGATGCCGGAGCTGGTGGCAAGGGCTCCTGCCGCGACTACGGGGTCCACGAGCTCGGGGTCGAAGGTCACGTCCCGGGGCCTCAGCGTATCACAGCCGTCGTAGCTGTGCAGGACGATGCGGCAGCGGCAGTGGTAGTTGTTCTGGTTTCGCGCGTTGATGGCCACGGACCCGTCCAGGAGCTCATAGGGCTGAGGGGAGAGCACAGGGCCTCAGCGGATGGGGAGGGGCAGGGCCAACGCTCCAGCCTTCAGGGCGCCCAGCCTGGGTGGCACCAAGCTGGGCGGCCAGCTCCCGGGTCTGTGTGCTCACTGGTGCTCTGAGCCCAGGGCAGACCGGAGAGTGGGCACCACCCCGACCCCCTGTCCCCAGCCCAGGGCTCCTGACCTGGCACTCATCGGGGTTGAAATCGTTCTCCCGCTTGGGCTGGCCGTAGGGGATGCCGGTGATCCTCCCGCCATAGCGCCAGGAGGCGCCGTGGTCATCGCTCAGGAGACAGAAGACGCCATCTCGCTCCAGTGTCCCGTGGCCACACACGATGAGCCGGCCCTTGTGTGGCTCGCGCTGTTTCTGTGGGGAGCGGAGCTGGGTGTCACAGACGGCGATGCGGTGGGGGCTCCGAGGTGGGGTCGGGGAACTCATGGCCTCCCAGGTGTGAGGACATGTGTGTTCCCTTTAGGTCCGCCCTTCCTCACGAGGTCCTAGAAGGACCCCACAGACCGCCTGAATTAAGCAGCTCTGAGACATGCTGTGCACATGGGGACACTGCCACAGGGCAGCTTTAGGGCTAAACCCAACCATGGGGGCCGGCGCTGTGGTGTAGCAGGTAAAGCCACCTCCTGTGGTGCCGGCATCCCATATGGGCACCAGTTCAGGCCCTGCCTGCTCCTCTTCCGATCCAGCCCCCTGCCAATGGCCTGGGAAAGCAGCAGAGAATGGCCCAAGTCCTTGGGTTGCCACACCATGGGAGACCCAGAAAAAGCTCCTGGCTTCAGGCTGGCCCAGCCTAGCCACTGCAGCCATCTGGAGAGTGAATCAGGGGATGGAAGATCCCTCTCTCTCTGCCTCTGCCTCTCTGTAACTCTGCCTTTGAAACAGATAAATAGGAGCTGGCACCTGCAGTGCCAGCATCCCATATGGGCACTGGTTCTAGTCCCTGCTGCTCTACTTCCAATCCAGTTCTCTGCTGTGGCCTGGGAAAGCAGCGGAGGATGGGCCAAGTCCTTGGGCCCCTGCACCCGCATGGGAGACCCAGAAGAAGCTCCTGGCTTCGGATTGGCCCAGCTCTGGCCATTGCGGCCATCTGAGGAGTGAACCAGCAGATAGAAGATCTCTCTGTATCCCCTCTCTCTGTAACTCTGCCTTTCAAATAAACAAATCTTTTTTAAAAATAATAAATAAGTAAATATTTAAGAAAATAACCAAAAAACCCAAACCTAAGCTCACTTACCAAACTACACCCTCCCCCCCCCCCAGGCCTGGGTCGGCCTGAAGGAAGGGGTGTCTTTGCCTACCTTGCCTAGGAGCAGGTACAACCCCAAGTGGGGAGCCAGCGGCAAAGCTCTGTCCTCCCTGCTAGGGGGTTCCTCCCAGGACATCCTTTCTTACCCGGGAATCCCACCCAAGACAGAAGACCGGATGCACAGCATCTACCCCCAGGAAGGAGCCCATTCAAAGGCATCCCCCCAGCGTGTCCGCAAGGCAGGCCCGTCCACTCATCTCTCAGCAGAGACCTGGATGCCGGAGCCTGGGCCGGGGGCAAACATCTCCGTGCCAATATCCAGCGAGAGGTTCCGGGGCAAGCTCCAGGAAATGCCATCATCCTTGCTCCATATCAGCATGGTGGAGGCCACCTGGCAGCCGGCCCTGTGAGCACAGAGGCTGTAGAAAAGGAACACCACTCCTGTCTCCACGTCGCTCACCACGGCGCCCAGGTTGAGCCCGTCGGGGGTTTCCCCGTCATCTACAATAAATGCTGTAGAGGACCACGTGCTGCCTGTGAAAGAAAATGGAGAAAGCACCGTGAGAACGCACAAGGGCCCCTTCGCACCGCTCTGTTAATGTCCTGCCGCCAGCCAGGCACCCAAGGCTTACAATGGCCCCAGGGCCCCGCGAGACCATCGGCATCTTATCTGCTCTTCCTTCCTGCTCACTCCATCCAGCGACAGCAGATCCTTCCCATTCCTCAAATACCTCCCCTCCTGCAGGTCTCCGCTCAGGTCTGCACCCTTCATCCCGGCTCACTCTTCACTTCCTTCCAGTCTTTGCTGGAATGTCGCCTGTTTACAGTCGCAGTCCATCACGGGCACGCCCCGCGCTTCTTGCATCAATCCCATTCAACACACACACACACACACATCTATTTATTATGCTCATTGTGGGGCTCCTCCCAACAGAACATAACTCCCAGAAGGGGCAGGGATTTGGGTTTTGTTCATGACTGCATTCCCTTGAACGGGGTACCCAGTGGGGCTGGTGTGGTGCAGTGGCTTAAGCCACTACCTATGATGCTGACATTCCGTATTGCTCTACCAGTTCAAATCCCAGCTGCTCTGCTTCTGATACAGCTCCCTAACACAGACGGGAAAGCAGAGGAAGAGGGCCCATGTGGGAGACCCAGATGGAGTTCCAGGTTCCTGATTCTGGCCTGGCCCAGCCCCAGCTGTGGTGGCCATTGGGCAGTGAATAAGCTTATTTTTTTTTTAGAGGAAAGGCTTATTGTTGGGTGTAATAAGCCCAATGGGCCAGGGAAAGAGGGTGAGAGAGTAAGAAAGAGAGATCAAGAGAGCACGTGTTTGGGAACAGCTCCTGTGAAACCTTTGGGGGGGGGGGGAGGCAGGGAAGCAGGAGCAGTGAATCCCATTAGAGTGGGGGTAGAGCTGATGCCTGTAGTTGGGCCATGGGGTCACCTGGTTCCCAGCAGTGGTTGCAGGAGGCTAGAGCCTAGGACGGTGTCTGGGGCATAGATCCCGCCACAGGTAAGACTGTGCTATTTTACTAAATAAATATTTTTTGAATGAACATTCACTTATTGCCAATCCCAATGTCCAGATCACGGCCCTGGACGCCTTCCCTCCTCAGGTTCTTCCTACCCCTGGGAGCCCCTGAGCAGTGGGCGCTCCCCATGCATCCAACCCAGCACTTGCTCTTTGGACCCAGGCATCCTCATACCCTGGTCGGTGGACCTCCGCAGTGCGATGAACTTGGCCCCAGCGTCGGATGCCGACATTTTTCTGGCCTCAGCGAAGGCTAGGAGAGTGCCCTGAGGGGTGGCCGTGATGAGCGGGATGCGGAAGGTGTCCACTTCGCCAATCTGTTTCCCGCTCACCCACAGCAGCTGCTCCATGGTCACCAGCGGCTGCACCTGCCACGGGAGGAGCAAGGGTCAACACGGACCAGCCTGAGTCGGGATTCTGGGACCGACTCGGACTCGGGTTCTCAGGGGAGTTAGGGTAACTGGGATTCCCAGAAGCACTAGGGATCCTAGAACAGGAAAGGGGAACCTGAAAAGAGAGTTTGGAGCGAGGCTGGCGGCTGGGAGCGGAAGAGGCGCCACGGGGAGGGAAGGAACGCGGACCTGGAGAGGAAGAGGGGCCGAAGCGGGCGCGGAGCGGCCTCTAGAAGCGAGGGGCGTCCCATCGCGGGACCGGGCAGCGACCACCCGCGGCAGTCGGGATGGAGATTGACGAGGGGCGACTCACCAGGCTGAAGTCATTCTTAGCCCCAGCTTCGAGCCCGGCCAGAGTCAACAGCAGCTGGAAGAGAGCCGTAAACACCTGCGCCCTACCGCCTCTCCGCAAACCCAGCGTCCGCGGTGCCCAGGGTCTGGCCAGGAGCGCTGAGCCCAGCCGCTCGCCGGTCATCGCTTCCTCAGGCGGCCGCGACCCTGTCCGCGAAACTAGACATGAGCCGATCAGCTGACCCGGGCCCTTTAAACGCCGAGATGTCACCCTCAAGCCCGCCCCGCGCCGGGCAGCCGGGCCGCGGGGCGCGCAGCCGCACCGCCGCGCCTCTAATTGGCCCGCAAGTATCCTGGCCCGCCCACGCGATTCGGCAGTGCCCGAGAGCGCGACCTCCTGATTGGTTCTCCCAAAGGCGCCGGAGCGCGTGACTCGGCGGAGAGCAAATTGACCCGCGCGAAGTTGGGCGGCCTTCCTCCATCCGAGCCTTATGATTGGCTATGGCACCCGGGTCACGTCACCAGGGGCGGGGCCTATTTTTAAAGAGCCGGCGCGAGACGAGGAAAAAGGCCGGACGTCTTGGAGTAGAAGTCACAGACTGAGAAAACAAAAATCTCAATCTTTAATAAAATCTTGATACTACAAAATAGAGATCTGTAAGGCGAAGTGTGGCTGGGCCAGGGTACGGGCGGGTGCAGTCCTGGGTCAGGGCCATGGCCCTCACTTCTTCCTCTTTCTGTCCCCCGGAGGCGCCTCGTTTTTCTTGCCCAGAATCTTCAGAAGGGATTTGGACATGTAATAGGGCCGGTCCCGGGAGCCGTCGTTCCGCTCCAGGTCTTCCACTGAGCCGCAACGGAGACGGGTTAGAAGGGGTGGGAAGTCGGGGAGGGGAGGCTGCACCTGCTCCCGCTGGGTGGGCGTGTGTGGCTCCCGGGGGTTTTTTTCTCCGGGTTTTGTGGACTGTAAGTGGTATCACCCTAGAGTGATGCTGAGGATAAACTGCAAACGCGCGGCACGGGTGATGCACCCCGCGGAGTAAGGAGGCCCCCTCATTACAGCTACCTGCTGGGAAGTCCCCCTTGCGGCCCCTTAAGTGGAGGCGTTCGCTCTTTCCTTTCTTCCCAAACCCCTGGCCACAGGATGTCAGAAGGGACTCCCTCTGCCTCCCCTGGTGCACAAAATGCTGTTTCTGGAAACACCAAGTCTCTAGGAAACACCTGAACAGCCTGGAACCTTGAGGCTGGACTGGACAGGGGTGTTTGTTGTGTGTGTGTGTGCACGGCTGGGGTTGTCACGGAAGCAGAGGAAGAGGGTGTCCACGGTGTGTGTGTGTGTGTGTGCACGGCTGGGGTTGTTACAGAAGCAGAGGAAGAGGGTGTCCACGGCGTGTGTGTGTGTGTGTGCACGGCTGGGGTTGTCACTCACAGAAGCAGAGGAAGAGGGTGTCCACGCACATGCCAAAAACACTGAAGAAGCCACTGGCAATGACGTAGGCCCCCACGATGGAGGTCTGGAAGACAGAAAGCCCAATGGGGCTGCCAGGTTCCTTTGGGAAGTTGGGGTGTGCAGCAGAGTGAGCGGGGCCACTCACCATGATGGGCAGCCAGTAATAGTTGAGGTGGGGGTTCTCAAAGTCTTTACCCAGTCCCTGGATTCGGCCCGAGAAAAAAAAGAAGGCCAGGACCCCTGTGGGAGAGGACTAGAGGTTAGGGCTTTCCTCTGAGGCCGCCAGGCACCCCGACCCTCTGCCCCCACGAGGCTTGGCCTTGGTGCGTACCAACACCTCCGACCACCAGCAGCTTCCCAAAGAACAGCAGCAGGTCTGTGACTTTATCCAGGACCACCACCCTGTACCGGAAGTTAGGGCGAGTCGGGGGTGAGAGGCTGTGGTGGGGGTGGGCGCTGGGCTACATACGGTGCGCGACAGGTGCAAAATGAAAACTGTTCGCATTTCCAGAGGTGCTAGCCGGGCCTCCAATGGCACACAGGGCCCTTCCCAGCACAGCACGCACAGCTGTGGGTGGGCAATCTGAGAGGACCCCCAACACACTCCGTGGGTGGGGACAGCCTGACCTGATAATGTTTCGCATGAGCAGCATGAAGGCATTCTTGGCTGAGACGCAGAAATTCTTCCCGTAGATAGCGATCTGAGGGAGGGCAGGAGGGTGGGTGTCACCTGTGCTGAGCCTGGGCCAGGCCGGGGGCACTGGAGCGGGGAGGAGGGGGCGTTTGCACCGTCCGCTCACCATGATGTAGGCGTTGCGGTTCAGGAACTTGATGAACTTTTCCAGACACCAGAGGCAGCACTTGAAGCAGCACATGATGCAGCGGGCCACAGGGTTCTGGGCTCCTGGGGGCAGAGGAAGCTCCTGCTTGCTCTCTGCTCGCTGAGAGCCCCTAGCCAAGGACCCAGCTGCCCAGCACCGGACGTGGAGCTCACCTCTCAGCTTGTGGTCGATGTACTCCAAGACGATCCGGGCCAGCTGCACCAGGGTCAGGATGAGGGCCCCAAATGCCAGAGACCCAGTGTGGTACCTGCAGAGGGAGCTGGACAGTCAGGCGGGCAGCCCTGGGACCCCCGTGGACTTCAGTCCCGCAGCCCCTGCCCCAGGCTTACCGCAGTGTGCGGATGAAGGCAGAGGCCAGGGGGAAGGTGGGGATGTCTCGGGGCTTATGGAAGGCCCAGTAGAAGGAGGCAAAGGCCCCGGCCAGCACACACTGGCCCAGGGCCAGTACCCAGTTAACGGTCCAGAAGAGCCCCAGGACCCCGTAGATTTGCAGGTTGAAGATAGAGCGTTGCACCAGGCCTGTGGATGAGTAGCTCTGGAAGACGCACATGAGCCCTGGGCACGAGTAGTTCCTGGACTGGGCCTGGGAGTGGGGCGGGGGAGCAGAGCAGGTTCAGGCCCAGGCTTCAGAGACCTCAGTGCAGAGTCCCTGCCTCTGGCCAAGGCCAGCCGGCGCCTGTCCCTCCCAGAGGTGAGGGAGGGAAGTGGCAGCCTGGAGTTCCATCTCCAGGCTCACACTGGGCTCCGCCTGCCTATCGTGTGAGCCGGATGAGCTTCAGACTGGCACAAGAGCTCCCAGGCCATCTGGGCCAAGTCACCATGGTGCGAGTGCAGGCCGTCTGCCATACCCACTAGCAGCCCCCTCCCACAGCGCCTCTGCAATGACACCCAAAACACTTCCCAGTCAGCTAACAGACAGGTACATGGTGATGTTAAGGGATTATTTCTGATTTGTAAGGTCTGATAATGGAGGTAACAGTGGTTACGCTTTTTAAATGTCCTCATCTATTGTGATCCATCCTGGAATACTTACAGGTGAAACGGTATGATATCTAGAATTTGTCTTAAAAAAAAAAAAAAAAAAAACTCCAGAAAAAAATTACAGGTGTGGAGGGGTTAGGTTACAGGGTTAGGTGCGGAGTGGGTAGATGGAATAAGAATAGCAAAATTGAGAGCTATAAGTCTGGGTACAAGGATTCATTGCACTATTTTTTTTTTTAAATATGCATTTATTTGAAAGGCAAAGTGACAGAGAGGCAGAACCAATCGAACCCAGAGAGAGACAGAGCCAGGCATGGCCAATCAAACCAGAGTGAGAGTGAGGGGGAGGGAGAGAGGGAGAGAGGGAGAGAGGAAGAGAGGGAGAGAGGGAGAGAGGGAGAGAGGGAGAGAGGGAGAGGGAGGGAGGGAGGGAAGGAAGGAAGGAAGGAAGGAAGGAAGGAAGGAAGGAAGGAAGGAAATAAATGAACCTTCCATCTGCTGGCTCAGCCCCCCAAATGGCGGCAACAGTGGAAGGCTGGGCCAGGCAGAAGCCAATAGCCAGGAGCCAGGAACGCTATCCGAGTCTTCCAGCTAGTGGGAGCAACTGAGCTGCCTGAGCTGTCGTCCGTGGCTGGGATTCCAGGCCTATCAGGGAGCTGGATTGGCAGCAGCAGGAGCTCACACTGGCACTCCGACATGGATGCATGCATCCCCAGTGGTGGCCTGACCCACCGCACCACAAGCCTGCCTGTCCCTGTATTATCATCTTTACCTTTGCACGTGATTGAAATCTTCCATAGTGAAATGTAAAAATGAGGGGCCAGCGCTGTGGTTAGGTATCTGCCTGTGGTGCTGGCATCCCATATGGGCACTGGTTTGAGTCCCGGCTGCTCCACTTCCAATCCAGCTCTCTGCTATGGCCTGGGAAAGCAGTGGAAGATGGCCCAAGTCCTTGGGCCCCTGCACCTATGTGGGAGACCAGGAAGAAGCTCCTGGCTCCTGGCTTTGGATCTGCCCAGCTCCGGCCGTTGAGGCCATCTGGGGAGTGACCCAGCAGATGGAAGACTCTCTCTCTGCCTCTGCCCTTCAAATAAATAAGTAGAGCTTAAAAAAAAAATTGGGGCAGGTGTTGTACACAGCAGCTTGAGCTGCTGCTTGGGACAACTGCATGCCAGGTCAGAGTGCAGATCCGGGTGTGGGTTCAAGTCTCATGACCACCTTTACTTCTGATCTAGCCCTGGCTGTTGTGGGCATTTGGGGAGTGAATCAGCAGATGGAAAATTCTCCTCTCTCTCTCTGTCTTTCTCTCTCTCTGCCTTTCAAGCAGATGAAAGTAAACAAGCTTAAAAGAAATGAACCACTGTTCACTTTGTGCATAACTGTAGGCTTGCGTCCATCTTCACTGCTGGGTGGAGGACAGGTTGAAAATGAGCCGCAGGTCCTTCTGGGCTGTCACCCCCAGGGCCTGGCATGCAGTGGGCCCTCTGACATGTCAAAGCCCTTTCACAGAGTGGGGCTAATGCCCGCAGCCACAGCCCAGGGGCCCAGCTCAGCCGAGTCGATGACCTGGCACAGTGCTGACGACAACCCCTTCCCAACAGGCTAGTGCGCCTCCGCCCCGGGGCCCTCGTAGGGGACTTTGGGGAGCAGCTTCCCCCTGTCTCCCAGACCCTGTGCCCTCAGGACTCCCACCTGCACCTGCGTATGCATAGGGCAGCATTCCCAGGGAGGAGGGCAAAACAAAACAAAACAAAACGACCCAACCAGTGGTGAGCTCTTAACAGGTGCCAGGCATTGTATTAAGCACCATGCGCGTTCAGCATCATTGAACCGTCTCAGCCACCCACATGGACAGGTATTAAGATCATGTCCATCTTACAGGGGAGTGGCTGGGGTGTAGGGGTGGTTCATGGGCCTCCAGGCAGAGGACCGACCCAGTATCCAGCCCCAGTTGCTACCTCCCCAGCAGGCCAAGGCTCTTGTCCCAGGCTCCACAAGAAGAATGTGAGGTCAGGGGCCGGCGGCCTGGCTGCTTCCTGCCCTGCTGTGTGGCCTTGCGTGAGCTCCTCACCCTCTTTGGGCATCAGCCCCCTCTGTGCAAGGAAGGATTTGATCAGTGGCCCCTCACGTGCCCTCCACGTCTACCCCATGTCCCCTCACCATGGGGTCACACGACGTATTCATCGGCACTTCCTCACAGCCAGGCAAGCTGGCGTTGGGGGCCCAGTAGACGTACTGGGGTTGCCCTGATGTGGCCAGGTATCCAGTTGGGGCGTCAAGGAAAGCATGGAGCTGGAACGCCCGCAGGCCGCACCCTAGAGACCTGCTCCTGGGTGCACAAAGCGGGCTGGAGGTCACGCGGTGCCCGTGCTTTCCACTCTGGCCTGCAGGGGCTGTGTCTTCCCAACAGCACTCAGGCACTGCCAGGAAAGCGCCCACATGCCCCGCCCGGCCCCGCGAATCCAGGAGGGCAAAGGATACAGCGCAGTCATAGCCCAGTAGGCAATGCAGATGAGCAGGAGGACGAAGGTGAGCACCGGGAAGAACATGGTCGACAGCATCTGTCCCACTGCCCTGTGTGGGAGGGAAGAGCTGCAGCCAGCATGGCCCCGCGGGTCTTCTCACGGGGCTGACCTCTGACCCTGCAGGCTGGGAGCCACTGGGCAGCCTCAGAGTCATTCCCGTCCATGTCCCCAGCTCCTAGGACAGGTGCCCACTGCATCAACCAGGCTCGGGTGCCGCAGAAGAAGCGAGTGTGGCAGAGAAGCCACCGCGGCGGCTCCCAGGGGAAGGGAAGAGTCTCTCGTAGATTTGGCAGCTCCTGGTTAGGGGGCAAGCTGCTGCTTCTCCCTGCCAGGGTTCTGGCCTCCTACCCACAACCACTCCTACCAACCCTTCTAGAAGGGCTACTCCACATTCTAGGCACTGGACAGGGCTTACTCATTTAATCTCTGTGATAACCCTATACCCATTTTACAGATGGCAAAACTGAGGCTCTGAGCATCCAAGCCACACATCAGTGTTAGCCATCGCACTACTCTGCCCTCCTCCTCTAGGGCTCCCCGCCACCCCCTAGCTGGGCCCGCAGCCCTGCCGCGGCCCCATCATTCCTCACTTGCTGGCCTCCTTCAGCAGGGCGATGGCGATGCGAATCCGCTGTCGCAGGAAGATCAGCATCAGCAGCAGGATGCCTTCGAGCACGGCCAGCAGGATCACTGCGGGGCACAGGGGTGGGGGACCTGCGTTGGGGCCGGGCCAGGCACAGCCCAGGGTGGTCCCTGGACGGCTGGTGGCTTGGGGTATGCAGGGCACTCACAGGCAGCCAGCCAGGTCTCCTGCACGCTCTGGTAGGCGCTGAGGTTGGTGGTGAAGCCGAGCTGGGAGATGGAGGCGCCCTGGTCCCGCAGCACCCGGTACTCCTTCCAGCAGTGGTAGATGCCGTAGGCCAGCACGGCCAGCACCCCTAGGATCAGCACGAGCACCAGGGGCCCGGCCACCAGGCGCAGAAGCAGGATAAACAGCAGGCTGAGGAGCAGAGCCACGCCCAGGGCACTGCAGGCGGCATGGGGAGCCTAGGGTCAGCCTTGTCAGAGGACCCCCAGGGCCCCTCCCCTGTAAGTCCTGCCGGGCTGGGGGTCCGTTCTGAGCTGCAGCCCCTCCTGCTCTGGCCAGAGCCTCTGTTTCAGAAATCAGGCTGCGAGAGGGGATCAGGGAGGGGGAGAAGGGAAAATGGGCCTGGGGGGTGGGGGCTCTGATGACTCACACAAGAATCCAATACCAGGACTGCGCGAAGTCTTCAAAGATCTTCACGCCGATGTCTCGGGCATTGAGAGCGTCAAGAACCCCGCTGTCGGGGAGAGACAGTCAGGGGGCGCTGCGGGGGGGGGGGGGGAAGGGTGGGAGTGCAGATGTGCGGGCTGGGGGATGCCTACCTGATGCCCTGAGAGATGGACGTGTTGCTGATTCCTGGGAGTTCTGGGGAGGTCACGTTGGACCACGGAAAGCAACGGCCCAGGGCTGCAGGGGAGAAGTGGGTGCTGGGTGCTGGGTGCTGGGAGGGAGGCCTTTGCCTGGGAAGGCTCTGCCCCCTGCCCAGGCCACAGTGCCCTGGAGGGGGCAGGGAGGAGTGCTGGCTCAGCCCCCCCAACAGCCAATGGGAGCTCCTGGCTTGCAGAATCCAAGCCCCCCCCCCCCCCCCCGCCCCGTCTCCACTGCTACCCTGTTTCAGCCCCCCCTCCCCTCTGGCCTGGACCTTGTAACTTCCACCCTGACCTTGCCACATCTCAGTCCGTCCTCTGAGAGGACCAACAGGCCTCATCATTCCAGGGCTGGGCCACACTCGCTGGCCAGGCTTCCAGGTCCTGCCAGCAGAGCCCTGCTCACTGCTGCCTCGGCTCCATGCTTGCTCTTGTTGGGTCTCTCAGAGAGCTTCCCGTGCCCCCAGAAACGCCATCCATTATCCCCTGGTCAGCTCCAGCTCCGGCTCAGCTCCCCCAGGAAGCCCTCCCACCCCACCCCTATTTCCCAAGGCGCCTGCAGAGCCATTGGTTGCCACTCTCACATCATCTTGGCCAGGCGGGCTTGCTTTTCCTTCTACATTCTATATATGAAGAACACGGTTCAGAGAGGTTGAGTAACTGGCCCCAACCCACACAGCTGGGAAGTGCAGGAATTTCAGCTTAGATGTATCTGGCTTTTCAGTATTCATTTGAGATATTGCCTGTTGCACTTACACTAAGAACTGGGTATCTTTTCTTATGCTATAAGTTAACAAAGAACATTTTCCATTAAAAAAAATAACATTTGTGGGGCCGATGCTGTGGTGTAGCGAGTAAAGCTGCTGCCTGCAATGCCGGCATCCCATATGGGTACCAGTTCAAGTCCCGGCTGCTCCACTTCCAATCCAGCTCTCTAGTATGGTCTGGGAAAGCAGCAGAAGATGGTCCAAGTCCTTGGGCCCCTGCACCAGTGTGGGAGACCCGTAAGAAGTTCCTGGCTTCGGGTTGGCACAGTTCCGGCCATTGCAGCCATTTGGGGAGTGAACCAGAGCATGGAAGACCTCTCTCTCTCTCTCTTTCTCTGCCTCTGTAATGCTTTCATATAAATAAATACATCTTTAAAAGATAACATTTGCTATTGGCAAGAAGAGCATCAGAAAAAAAGAGGTGGGCTGAGACTCTACTGCCCAGCCACACTCGCTCACAACATTTGGATGCGTGCCCCCAGGTCACGCATCAGTGTGTGCCCAGGGACACCCCAGTGTGTCATGGGATTCTTACAGCCTCTCTGTGAACATCTCTGGTCCGTGTGCCCAGAACACAGCTCAGCAGGGAGAATGTTCTTCCCTGCGTCCGTCCCCAGTGCCTGGCACACAGCCGGAGCCAATGAGCAGTGACGAGTTCACTGGGGTGGCGTGCAGCAGAGAGGGACGGGAAGGCCTGGTGCTAACCCCCATTGGGCCATGGACAAGCTGTGTGGCCCTACTCTGTCCGGGCCGGACTTCCGCTCACGGGTGACACCAGCCCAGGGCTAGAAGGAGTGTGTACTCTCACCTGGAGAGGACGGGAGCAGGAAACGGGGGCACAGTTCCTGTTCCAGGCTTTGGAGCACCGGCTGGGGCGGGGGTGGGGTGGGGGAGGACAGACAGACGCCCAGACTCAGAACAGAGAAGTGGGTACCCTCACCATGCCACCGCCCACCACCACCTTGGGGTTCAGCTGGCCCACCCTCCCCGGCTGCTGTGGGCCCTCTGGGCAGCAGTGTGGTTGGGGGCAGCGCTCACCAGATCCCCGGGCACCCCGGGCCGGCAGAAGTTCCTGTTTTCAGAATAGAAGACCTCGCCCACCGTCTGCGAGTACTGGCTCTCTTGCGGGACCCACAGGGCTCCGGGGCAGGAGGCCACACACACCTGGGGAAAGCAGGCGCGCTGAGGGGCAGTCCCCTGGGGACCCCAGGGGAAGCCCTGTGGCAGAGGCAGGCCCCGGGCTCTCACCTGGGGCGTGGGGCACTGGAGGCCGTTGGTGGCGGCTGTGATGATGTTGGTGCCCAGGATGCAGCTGAAGATGTTGAAGTACAGGAGGTAGGGCTTCTCTCTGCAGCAAGGGAGGAGGTCTGCATGTGGGGGCCTGGCCAGGTGTTGGGGGTGGGGAGGCATGGCTAGGGGGTCTCCCCAAGAGCACAGCGGGGGGCCAGTGTGGCCTCAGGACTTCACAAGCCAGCTCCTGGCTTTGGCTCAGCTAGGGAGGCGGGGAGACGCCCGCAAGGCTTCTGAGTCATTTAGCATTGCCGCAGCTAAAGGTAGCCACACACTTGAACTTGAGGGCCAAACACCCTCCTACCAGCTATGACCTCGAGCAGTGGCTGAGCGGCACTTGTGGGTGTCCAGTACCCCTGTCCAGTAGTCCTCTCTTACGCAGCTTTGCTGTCTCCAGCTCCCATTACTCTTGCTAAACCACAGTCAGAAAATATTAAATAGAGGCCGGCGGTTGCCTAGGGGTTGGGACAGCCCACGAGATGCCTGTGCTCTGCAAGAGAACACCCAGGCTTGAGTCCAATCCCAGCTTCCCGCTAATGCGCCTCCTGGTCTCAGCTCAAACGGTGTGTGGGACACCAGGATGGAGTTCCTGGCTCCCAGCTTGGCCCCAGCCCAGCCCTGGTTTTTGGGGCCACTTGGGGGAGCAAACCAGCAGATGGAAGCTGTCTCTGACTCTCAACTAAAATAAATAATAAATAAAAAGGTAATTTATTTTTCTAAAGATTTATTTTGTTTATT
Source organism: Lepus europaeus (assembly GCF_033115175.1). Lineage (NCBI taxonomy): Eukaryota > Metazoa > Chordata > Mammalia > Lagomorpha > Leporidae > Lepus > Lepus europaeus. The sequence goes on from NC_084829.1 coordinate 32,137,038, forward strand.
TATTTGAAAGGCAGAGTGACACAGAGAGAGGGAGAGACAGAGAGAGAGAGAGAGTGTGTGTGTGTGTGTGGGGGGGAGAGAGAGAGAGAGAGAGGGAGAGAGAATCTTCTATCTGCTGGTCCACTCCCCAAATGGAGCTGTGCCAATCTGAAGCTAGGAGCCAGGAGCTTCTTCCAGGTCTCCCACATGGGTGCAGTGGTCCAAGCACCTGGGCCATCCTCCACCGCTTTCCCAGGTGCAGTAGCAGGGAGCTGGATCAGAAGTGGAGCTGGGACTCAAACCAGCGCCTATTTGGGGGTGCTGGTGCTGCAGGTAGCAATTTAATCCGCTGTGCCACAGCCCCGGCCCTATCCCCAAAACATATTTTAAAAAGAAAATGCTAAATAAGAAATTCCAGAAAGAAGCAATCTGTAAGTTTCAAAGCGCTCCTCACTGCGAGCAGAGTGTTGATGGTTCACTCTGTCCGGCCCTTGTCCAGCGTGTCCACGCCATGCACCACCCTGACACCAGAGCGACCATCGTGGCCTCACGGTGCCTGTGCTTGGCTAACCCTTATTTTACCTAATAACGGCACCAAAGCACAAGGACAGTGATGCTGGTGACTCATCTACGCCAGAAAGAAGCCATAAAGTGCTTCCTTTATGTGAGAAGGTCAAAGTACAGGATATTTCCAGAGAGAGAGAGAACATTCACATAACCTTTATTATACTCTATCATTATAACTGTCCTATTTTATCATTGATTACTGTTAATCTCTTACTGGGCCTGATTTCCAAATTAAACGTTATCATAGATCGGTATGTCTAGGAAAATATATAGACTCTACACACTATTTGAGGTTTCAGGCATCCTTGGGGGTTTTGGGACCATCCCCACGGATAAGGGGGCCCTCCTGCACTGCCTACCTGGACATAGTGAATGCTATAGAAATTGTAGCGGTCCTATGATGCATGGAGCATCCTGCTTGTAGGAACTGAGAGCATTGCTTCTGAAGACATCCGTCTGCTTCAGACGAGGAAGTCAAAGCCCGGAGATGCTGAGTGTCTTGCCCAAGGCCACACAACCAGAACTAAGCCCAGCAGGGAGTCCAGACTCCAATCTCTGAACTCCAAAACCATGCACTTAACTATGACCCTGCAAGGCCTCCCAGGTCTGGGCTGACAGCATAGGAGGCTTCTCTATGCGGCCTGGAGAGGTCAACTTCCAGGAGGCACAGGGTGGGGTGGCAACCAGCCCTGTGCGTCCTCTGCTCTCCTGCCCGCCTGCCCACCTCTGCCCGCCTTTGCACTCACTTGTTCTGGCCTATCCCGCAGTAGGCCCCCGTGGAGTTCCTGGGGTAGAGGACTTGCCGAGGGTCTCCATACACCCAGGCTGGAGACAGACACAAATGAATCACACTGCAAGGTAGGGGCTCAGTGGGGGCAGCTGCGGGCGTGGTCCCTGCCCCTCCCCCACTGCCCCAGCTTTGGGCGGCTGGAAACTCACCCACGATCCCCACCACAATGTAACCCAAAATGAAGAGCAGGAAGAGGACGCAGCAAATGACATCTGTGCAGCCCCTGGGAGAGAAATGGGGATGGGAGCTGGGGGAGTCTGCTTCCGGGAGGGGCTGTGTGGGGTGCCGTCCCCTGGGGTCCCAGGCTGGCCAGTGACAGGGGCGGGGGGGTGCGAGAGGGTAGCAGCAGCAGGTCTTATTAAAGGGAATCTCTGAGTCTGGGTGGGTGCGTCTTCTTCTGAGGGTTTTCCCAAAAGGCACGAGCAGGTGTAGCCAGCACCCAAACCAGGGAACAAACATCTCGCCCCAAGGCACCACGCAGCAGGACACCCGACACAGCAGTCCGTCCCAAGGCACCACACTTGGGGGGGGGGGTTCTTTTTCTGCTTCTTACTAATATTCAATAAAGATAAAGCAAACAAAATGACCCCTTTCCCTGACTCTGCCCCCACCCCGACCCCGGGCAGTACTCAGAACTCACCTGTTCTTGATGGGGCCTCGAAAGGAGGGGTCGTACTTGGCTGGTTTCCCTGAGGGGTACGGGGAGGAGGGTGGGCAGTGAGGCCCCCATAACCAGCACTCAGGTATTGGAGGGGGTGGTAATGGCAGGGCAGTGCTGGCAGGAGTAGGGGACAGGGTTGAGAGGGGGCAGGAAAGGTAGGGTTCCAGCCTGGTCAGTCTCACTAAATCCCCAGGAATTTCACCCAGGCTGTTGAAATAGTCTTGGTCCCCTGTTCCCCCTCTGTTCCATTTCTCCTGAGTCTCCCTCCAGCTGGGACATGGGACCCTGTGCCTTAGTGGCTTTCACATCCATCCCCCCACCCCTTGTCCCTTGCCTCTCCCTTAAGCTCCTTCCAGACTGCACAGACCTGGAGCCCCTCTGGCAAGTCACGGCCCCTCCCCACAGGTACCCAGGTCCCACCTCCTTCCATGGTTCAAGTCCACAGGTGTCAACCCCCCCAGGGTCCGGAGACGGAGATGGCCCCTGTGGACCCCCACTCTGAAGGGACCTCAGTCCCCAGGCGGGAAGTCAGGGTGACACCTGAGCTGGCCTGTTGGGACTGTGGCCGCACACTGTTCCTGGTCCTCCCTGAGTACACACTGGGAGGAGGTGGGGCCTGGCAGCCAGGGTCCTCACAGGCACCCAGAAGCAGGGCAAGTCTGGGAAGGGTGGGATCTGTTCTCCCCTCGTGCTCTGGACTCTGTTCCTCCGGGGCCATGGACAGGAGGTGAATGATTGACCCAAAGCTCCTCCAGGAAGTCTACTGGGAAGTTCCATCTGCCCCTTTCCCTATCCCCCTAGGGCCAAGGCCCAGGGTTCCCTCCCCTCCAACAGGAACTCAGGCACCCAGGCCTCACTGTTCACAGGGATCTGAAGCTGGCCCCCTCTCCCGGGGGCCCTCTCCCCATGCCCTCTGCACCCCTTCTCCTGGGGGCCCTCTCTCCCCACGCCCCCTGCGCCAGGCTCAAGCCCTTATCCCTTGAGATCTGGCTCCTTGCCCCTTCTTCCCTCTGGCCTCACCCTCCACAGAAACCCCCAAAGGCCCTGCCTCTATTCCTCAGAACATTCCAGGCAGGTTCCTACTCCCTCTGTGGCTGGCCCCTAGCCCCTCCTCCACAGGGGCTAGAGAGAGACCCCTGCAGGCAGACCCCAGCCTGGTTAGGATCCCAATCCCTCAAGACCTCACAGACCCTGACCAGATGGCCCCGCCCCTTCCTCCCCCACCCCCAGCAGCAGGGCCCGGGCTTAAGCTGCTGCTGCCCACAAGGCCTTCCAGGGCCTCCCCCAGCTCCGGCCCTCCCTGCCTTAAACCCCACTCTCCTGCTCAAGATCCTACCCGGCCACCTCACACAGGCTTTGTTTGTCAAGGCCTTGCCTTCAGGGACCCAGAGCCCAGGACTGACACACCCAGGGACCCCAGCTCCAAATCCTCACACCCACCAACCCCAGCAGCAGCCCCCCAAGGCTCCCCAGCACTGGCTCCAGGCCCGAGCCCCCTCTCCCTCCCAGAACGCCTCCTTCCTTGGGTTCCTGCTTCCCGGCCCTCCCCTCGGGGACCCCCAGACTCCCCCTCGTTCCTCTCCCTGCAGCCAGCCCCAGGTACCCTGCCCACCTGGCTGGCCTCCCTCCCTTCCTCCCCAGCCTCACCGTAGGCCCCGTCCTTGTCCGGCTTTCGCCCCATGGCTCAGTCTCCGGAGTGATTGGAGCCCGGGAGACCTGGCGGCTCACCTGCTGCCTGCCCCGCCCTCCCACACGTCAGAGCCCCACCCCCGACTGTGGTCCCCGACACAGGACACACTAGTTCCTGCTTCCCCACTCTGCCCAGTGGGCCGGGACACCTGAGCCTGGGACTGGGGCTTGGGGCTGCTGTGGACCACAGCGTGAAGGACCCGGCACGCTCCAGTAAGAAAACAATTCATTATCTTGCAGACTTTCCCTGTATGGGGTGCGCGGGCTCACACTCTCCAGATTTGCCTTGAAGCTCGCTAGACCCTGCTGCCAGCACCACCCCAGCCCTCCACCCCACTGGGCTGCTGCCCATAGCAGCCACACCTGTCCACCCTGCTTCCCACTGCCCCTTGGACCCTCTGTCCCCGTGTGTGCTTCCTCCTCGCCTTCCCGCAACAATTACCCAGACAGTTTATTACCAAACCCAACATTTACTGAAAACAAAAAGGAAACCAGTTGGCGCTGAGGCCCAATTTCAATTCATCAAAAGTCAGCTGAGGACGGGGAACAGGGGACGGCCAGCCCTGAAGCCCCCTTCCCAGGGAGGAACCAGCTCTGGGGGACGGGGCTGTCAGACCTCCAGGGCCTGGCTGGGGTCTCTGGTCCAGGAATGTGTGCCAGGGTAGTAGGGGAGGAGTGGGCAGATGGCAGAGGAGGCTGCTGGGCGTGGGGCAGGGGTGGGGGGAGGCAGGGTTGGTCCAGGCTCAGGTGTTGACAGGGGGCAGGGAGCCGAGCTCAGGCAGCAGCTCAGGGTGAGGATCCATCCGGGCCAGGCGGCTCTGCTCCAGGGCGATGGCCTCGGCTGAGTGCTTGCACTTCTCAGAGCCACACTGGCATGTGAAATATTTGCTTTTGATGTCCCAGAAGCGGTCGCCATAGTCAAATCTGTCAGGAGCACAGGAGCTTGTGGGACTGAGGCTATCCAGCCCTGCCTGGCTGCAGAGGGGCTCCAGGCCCGGTGTGTCCCATGGACTTGGAGCATCAGCACAGCCTGTGGACTCGTTAGAAAGGCAGATCTGGCCCCCTCTCCCCTAAATGCACTGGATCTCTTGGTGAGGCCTAACACTACAGACACTGGGCTCTGCCAAGTCTCACTCCAACCCAAGCCTGGAAAGCGGGCGCCCTCCGGCCGTCAGATTCCCAGGGTGCAGCACCTCCCGCACTCCGGGAAGAACCCCAGGACGCCTCACCCCAGCTCCTCTCCAGTCCGGATGTCGCGGGAGCTGAAGAAGGCGATGCGTGGAAATCGCAGGTCCTGGTGGAGCATGAAGACTCGGACGGGGATGATGTTGGGGTCACACAGGTGGTTGATGAAGCGGCTGATGTTGCCATAGTAACGGGCATCAATGCAGTAGACCTCTCCATCCTGAGGGGCATGTCACCGTTCACATCCACCCCAGCCTGCCTGCCTGGCCAGCCTCACCCCGCCACCTGCCCAGGCCCTCCTCCCCAGAGAGCTCCAGGAAGCCGGCCGCTAAGGGCTCAGGGCCAGAGGGGTCTCCTGCACACCTTGTTGTCTAAGTCGAAGAGATAAGAGTCATCCTCTCTCACGTCAGCCTCAGCGTCGGAGATCAGCTCCCCAACGTACCTGTGGGGCAGGAATCGGTGGTGCTGAGGGACCAGAGCTCCAGGCCGTGTCTTTCCTCACAAGCTGTGGAAGCCTCTTCTGCTACTGCCCTGCCCTGTCCTTGAACTCACAGGGGAAGACCAGAGGCCCAGAGGGCCCAGAGGGGAGTGGACACCACGGGCCAGGGGGGAGGCCAATGGTCAGGAGGAGGAACGCGACACAGGCGTGTGAGGGGAGCCACCCAGGACACAATCCTGTCAGCTGGGGTCCCCCCTGCTGGACAACTGGAATAACAGGACCGGCAAGGTGGGGAAAGCCCTGGGCAGTGAATCAGGGAAGCCGTGGAGAGGCAGCGCAGTGCCACTGAGCCTCTGCGGTTATGGGGATTAGTAGCCGGGCAGCTGGCTCGGCCATGGAAACCGCTGGGGTCTATGGTGTGTGTTGGAAACAGCCAGCAGGCGGCAGATGATGCAGGGCGGAGTGAGGAATGTGAAACAGGGGTGAGGACAGGCATGGGTCAGCAGAAGGAGGAAGAGGAGCTGGCGAGGTCGGGGTGCACAGAGGTGCGGGCCACACCACGGGAGCCGGGAGGTCTACGGGGTAGACAGTGGCGCAGTGAACGAAGACAGAGGCATGCGGGGCAGGAGTGGCTGCGGAGAGGCGGCAGCTGCAGAGGGCGAGGGCGACGGCAGATTCTGGCTAGGCCAGGCGGTGAGTGGACGGTGGGGAGGCTGGGGCCCAGGAGGCAGGGGCCATCTGTCTGAGAAGCTGAGAGCTGACACCAGACTGCAGGGTCCCTTGCACAGGCAAACAAACGGGACTCAAGAGACCTAGGGAGCCTGAGAGCTGTCAGTTCAGGGGAGATAAGGAGATGGGATGACTGCAGGTGCCGGGCAGGGGAAGCTGATAAGAGCAGCACAGGCCCCAGAGAAGGCAGCCGGAAAGGTGGCTGCTGTCACGTCCGATTTACAGACAAGAAAAGTATGACTCAGAGAGGCCAAGCAACTTGGTCAAGGATACCCAGCAGCAGAACCAGCTCAGCTGCCTCTGAACCTGGTGCTTCCCCTAGCTAGTAGGAGGGTTGCCCGCGGCTCTGAGACTCGCCGGAGTAGTGAGAAGGGCAGGGCATAGGCAGTGCAGAGGAGCGCCCTGCAGCCTGGTCTTTGGCCGTGGGGACGGGGGCCAGGAGAAGCTGGCCCGAGGGTGGACAGCAGAGGACAGGTGGAGGAGCCTGGGAGTCCGCAGTGGCCACGTGCTTCCCCGCAGGTGCCAGGGCGCCCCCTGCCGACTTACTCGCAGATGAAGGTGCCCTGGGGGATGGTCTGCAGGGCGCGGACCCCCCAGCCCATCTTGGCTGTCCGGTAGAGCTGCAGTCGAACCCTGGGGGTGGGGAGAGGATGAGGTTGGCATAGGGAACTGGAAAAGCCCCCAGGGCAGGGGAGCAGAGGGGAGGGGAGGAGGGCTGGGGGTGGCCGGAGGGGCGGGGCCTCACTTGATGCCGCTCTGCACCACCCGGTTCTTGCAGTTTCTCCAGCAGGAGCACGCCTGGTTACACTCAAAAATCAGGGGGGGCTCGATCTTGTTAAATTCCTGGAGCAGCCGCCCATCCTGGGACGCAGAGGGAAGGGAGAAAAGTGGTTTCAGTAGGGGTGCACCTCGGCTGCCCAGGACCTCCACGCCTCCAGGGAAAAAGCCACTGCCGACCCCAACCCAGAGACGGGGAGGATGGGCAGGCCACGCACAGGCTCTGAGGTCAGACAACAGGAAACGCACGAGCCACACCCTTGATCTGCATATACCTGGCACAGGCTCGTCTCAGTCCTGGCACTGTCCCAGGCCTTGCCCCGCCCCCTCTGTCACTTCTCCCGAGGGGGCAGCAGGTGAGGAGCAAGGTCTCGGGGAGTTGGCAGTAGAGCCCAGCTCCTTTGAAGGAGTGACCGGGCCTCTGCGGGCACGCACCTTATCATACCAGCATCGGATGCTGAGCTGGCCGCAAAGGCAGTTGGAGCTGGAGCAGTCGTCCACACACGTGCAGTGCTGGAAGGGGAGGCAGAGGGCCAGCTCAACCTCCAGAACTGGCTCCCAGCACCGCTCCCAGCCTGCAAAGCCCACATGTCTCTCGGGGAGGGCCCCGGGCCCCGCTCACCTGCAGGTGTGTGATGTTGCGGTCGATGTTCATGGTGGACGTCTCGCAGTTCTCTGAGATGTACTTGTAATCCTCAGGGCAGGGCTCCCCGTCCACACCGTTGACACAGGGAATAGGCACGTTCTCATAGCCTCGAGCCACATCCCTGCACGGGAAGGGGGGAGACGGGGCTGCGGGCCAGGGCAGGGAGCCAGGGGCGGGTTGACAGAACCGTGGGGAAGTCTGCCCAAAAAGGCAGGACACCCAGGTAACCTTAAATTTCAGGTGAACAAGCAATGACACTTTAGCATAAGCACGTCCCAAGTATTGCAGGAGCATCCTTATGCCAACCAAGCGTGCATTTGCCTGTCCTAGCTGGGGGTGGGGGGCAGGGAGGCTAGGGCAGCTGTTGGATTCAACGTAGCACGGGGAGGGTCTTGAGGATGCTCTGAGGGTGCAGCAGGGCCTGGGGTGGGGCTCACCGGCAGATGATCTTCTCCGTGCGGATGGCGCGATTGCCCACCCCGAGCCGGAGCTTGCGGTTGAGCTGCAGCGCGAACCACACGTCAGAGCGCTCCGGGGTCAGATCCCACGCGGTGTCCCCCTCCTTGTTGCGCAGTTCGGGGTTGGCGCCGCGCGACAGGAACAGGCTGGGGCGAGGACAGGTAGTTGGTGAGTGGGGGCGGGGCTGGGGTGGAGGGGGCGGGGCTGGCTGGGCGGGCGGGGCTCACAGCACACAGTCGTGGTAGCTCTCCCGGGCAGCAATGTGCAGGGGCGTGTCCCCGTGGTAGTTCACAGCGTGCAGGTCACAGCGGGCGTTCAGGAGGACCTCAGCGATGGCAGCGCTGCCGGTGAAGGAGGCCCAGTGCAAGCAGATATTTTCCTCCTGGGGAGGTGGTGGGGCGAAGAGAGCGCTGGGCTGCAGGCTGCTGAGCCCCAGGGCCCAGCCCCCACCTGGCCTCCTCCCACCCTGAGCAAACTGTCACTCACGTTGTCAGTGAGGGTGACGTCGGCACCCCGTGTCAGCAGCATGCGGATCACCTCAATGTGCTTGTGCTCCGCGGCCCAGATGATAGGCGTCCACCCCCCGCTGTCCTGTGGATGGGAAGCCAGTGAGGGTGGGGAGCGGCTGGCCCTGGCGCCCAAGTGACTAGGACCCAGCTCCACCACTCACAGCTGTAGGACCCTGACTACTATCCAAGGTTGCAGAGGCAATGAAGCGAGTGCTGGCCGGCGCCGTGGCTTAACAGGCTAATCCTCCGCCTTGTGGCACCAGCACACTGGGTTCTAGTCCCGGTGGGGGCGCCGGATTCTGTCCCAGTTGCCCCCCTTCCAGGCCAGCTCTCTGCTGTGGCCAGGGAGTGCAGTGGAGGTGGCCCAAGCACTTGGGCCCTGCACCCCATGGGAGACCAGGAGAAGCACCTGGCTCCTGCCATAGGATCAGCGCAGCGCGCCGGCCGCAGCGCGCCTACCGCGGCGGCCATTGGAGGGTGAACCAACGGCAAAAGGAAGACCTTTCTCTCTGTCTCTCTCTCACTGTCCACTCTGCCTGTCAAAAAAAAAAAAAAAAAAGAAGCGAGTGCTTTCCTTTAAAAAAAAAAAAAAAAAAAAACGCATTTGCTAAGTCTGCCTGCTCCAAAGTCCAGGAGTCAGAACCCGGGCTGTGTTTCCTATAAGATACTCCCCAGGTCAAGGAACCCAAGTTTCTTAGCAAAACGGAGTCTGGGGCAGGAAAGCTGCGGAGAGGGCAGAGGCAGGTCAAAGGCCACAGAAGCCCACCTCGAGAGCCCAGTCCTGGACAGAGGAGGCAAGAATGAGAATAAAACAGAACACCTCCGCCGGCAGTTACTAAGTCACACTGGACGCACTGGGAGTCAGGCAGCTCTGCCGGGAGAGCAGGGAGCTCGCTAACGCTCCTGACTCGGACCCTCTGTGCTGCAGGTGTCGACGGTGCTGGAGCCTACCTCTGGGAGTGCAAAGCATCCTGCACCTGCTTCACGACACGTCGTAGTGCCCGTGCTTTATCAGAGCTGTTTTTAGTGACGTTACTCTAGAATGCTTTCTTTCCCGATGATGACTGAGAAGCTAATAAAAAAAAAACGGTGCCAGGTACCACAACAGTAACAGGACTTTGCTGTTTGGGGGATTTTTGTTTTTTAAATGGAGTGTGCTAGATGTCTCTATAATTTGGTTCAAATGACTGCAGAAACTGGAAAGGCTGTTTCTGCTATTGATACAAAACACACTGCTATTACTGGTCTTTTTATAGAAATATAAACATATATACATATATGTAATTTAATTTTTGGAAACTGCAGCTGTGCTGTCAACTTTGAGAACAGTATCTCAGATTACCGTGTTGACTTAGCACTGTACAGAAACTAACAGCCACATTGGTCTAGAAATGTTAAACTTAATTTTTTTTTCCATTTGTACAGGGATAACGCACTGTATTAAACATGTAAGGTCTTATCTACATGGGTTTGATTACAGAACTAATAAAGTATTCCGTAAATAATGAAAAAAAAAGAAGTTAAGGCAGGAACTCATTCTAAAAACAGATAAAGAGGGGGCCAGCCCTGTGGCATAGTGAGTAAAGCCACCGCCTGCAGTGCCGGCATCCCATATGGGTGCTGGTTCGAGACCTGACTGCTCCATTTCCCCATGCAGCTCTCTGCTATGGTCTGAGAAAGCAGTAGAAGATGGCCCAAGTGCATGGGCCCCCGAACCCATGTGGGAAACCTGGAGGAAGCTCCTGGCTCCTGGCTTCAGATCGGCCCAGCTCTGGCCATTGAGGCCATTTGGAGAGTGAACCAGTGGATGGAAGACCTCTTTCTCTCTGCCTCTGCCTCTGCATCTCTGCCTTTCAAATAAATATATTAATTAATTAAAAAATAATAATAAAGAGGAAGAAAGCAAGAAAAAGGGTGAAGAGAAATGTAGAGGAAGAGACAGGACAGACCCAGGCAGCGTGACACAGAGTGAACGGGGCCCAAAGCCCCCTGCTGAGGCCAGGCGCCCGGGCTGGACGGGCAGCTTAGGCCGCTGACCTGGGCATTGACGTCCACCTGTCCCGTGCTGAGCAGCAGACTGACCATCTCCAGGTTCCCGATTTTGGCTGCATGGTGGAGGCAGGTGGAGCCATCCTCCTCCTGAGGGAGACACGCGCGCTGGTGAGAATCTGGCTGCACCCAACCCCAGCCCCGACTCCTGCTGGCCGTGCCTGCAGCCGGCCGGGCCGCACCTTGCTGTACACACAGCCGCCTCGCTGCACCATGTAGCGCGCCACCTCCAGGTGGTTGTTCACCACAGCCTCCATCAGGGGTGTCCGCTGCTGCTTGTCCACCGCGTTGATGTTGGCTCCAGCCTGCGAGGGGCAGGCACACGGGCTGGCATCGGGGAGGGGCTGGGCAGGGGAGGGGTCCCAAGGCTGGGGCTGTGCTGACCTGCAGCAGCACGTGGCAGATCTCTACGGAGCCCTTCTGGGCGGCCGCATGCAGGGGTGTGCGCTTGCTCTGCTGGTCGCTCTGGAAGTTGGGGTCCAGGTTGTCCACTGCGGGGAGAGCCCGCCACACCGGGAGAGGGAGGGGGACAAGTGGTAAGCAAGCTAGGGGGCAGGTGGCGCCTCCTACTGGAAGGCTTCTTGGGGGGGGTCCCAGCCTGGGTCAGGGGCCCCTCCTGGCATTCTACATGGCGCTTAAAGAGAATATGGAGTTGAGAGCCCTGGCTGCGCCCGAGTTCAGGGCCACTGCATGCTGGGCAAGGCACTCAACGTCTCTGCACCTACACGCCAGGAGGTTAAGAGTAAAGACGTAGCAGTCCTCAGAACAGCACCACTGCTCCCAACATCCAGGTCTTTCGCCCACCCCACTGCTCCCTTTGTGGCTGTCTTCCCCGGAGCCCAGTGCCTGGGGTACAGTGAGGATACGGGGAGAGGGGCAGCCGAGCAATGAGTGCCATACTCACGCAGCATCAGGATCACCTTCTGCAGCTCCCCCTGCTTCACCGACAGGTACAGCTGCCGGGGGTGGAACCGGAGCTTCTTCCTCCTGCCACAGGAGGGAGACGAGATGGCTCCGACACCCGCTCCTCCAGCCCCAGCCCCACTCCCGAGGCCGGAGGGCATCCCTGCTCACCTCTCTGACTCCTGGATGACCAGGGCCTTTTCCAGGGCCTCCCGGCCTGGCCCTGGTGGCAGCCCCACAGCTGAGAGGCAGCCTCCATTGGGCAGGGTCAGAGAGGGGCCGGAACTGTCAATGGTGTCAGCGAGGGGGTCGCAGGGTGGGCGCCGTGGCTCTCCATGCCCACGCATCCGGGCGCTGCGGAAGACAGGAGGAGGTGTTGGTACCTGGGGACAATGGGGAGTGGGGAGGGAGAAGGGGACAGACAGCAGGGTAGAGAAGGCCAGTACCTGGGCTGGGACGTGTCTGCTCTCCCAGGGGCATCCTGGGCCAGGGTTGGGGGCACGGGAACTGCAGTGCCAGCTGGGGAGGTCACCCCATCCCCCCGGGGGATGGTCACCTCCTGGGCCTCAGAAGCGTCCTCCCCACAGTGGGGACAGAAGACCATCCCGTTCAGCTGGGACACACAGGCCTTGTGGAAGCGATGGGCCACGCGGAAGTCCGGGTGGCACTCTAGGAAGGTGCCCTGGGGGCAGGGAAGTGATGTGGTCAGGCTCGGAGAGACACCTGCGGGGACACGCTGCCTGGCTGCGCCTCTGCTCACTCACCGCGGTGCAGAAGTAGCCGCAGCCTGGGCAGCAGTGGTGCTTGACCATGCGGGCGCGGTGGGTCTCGCAGAGCACCATGAGCGCCACACGGCTGGACGGCCTCATGGTCTCCCGTTTGAGGATGGCGGCGTTGCAGCCCGACAGCTGTGGGCGGGAAGGCGGCGTGAGGCTGGCGCCTGGGGGGCTGGAGGCCCCGCACTTCTCCCAGCAGCCCACAGGCCCACCTCGCCGTCCACGCTCTCAGTGGCCATGCACTTGTGCCCTGCTCTCTCACTGATGCGGTCGATCTTGGGCGCCTCCATGCGGCAGCTACAGAGAGGCAGCTCCTCAAAGCCCCGCTCGGTCTCCAGCGAAGATGTGTCATTGGACACCCCTTGGACAGAGGGATGGGGAGGTGAGGGGGGCCCTGCCCTTCACTCCCAGGGCAAGTCCTCTCACTCCCACCCTTCCTCTCCCTCCGTGCTCCAGAACCCTCAAAGCCTGGCCACCGACACCCCAGCTCCACTGGGGCCTCCCTCCTCCCCTTTCCCTCCGGCCCCGAGGGCGCCCCCTGGTGGTTCCCTGTCCCGGCAATTACCAGCGTGGTTGGGGGAGAGGGTCCCCTCGCTGGGCAGCTCCAGGGACCCCAGAGGGACCTCCATGTACTCACTGGGGCCTGAGGAGCCCACACCATTCACTCCTGACACAGAGACAGAGAGAGTGAGAGTGCGAGCTCACGGTGCCTGGGCGCGTGGGTACATGCGGGTGTGTGTACGATGCAGGTGCATGCTCCCTAGGGCCAGGAGGGGCGGAGGAGGGCACCCAAAAGCCGAGCAGCCCCTCACCTCGAGGCTCCTTGGCCCGCGGAGGCTCCCGCTTCCGTCGCTTCCGAGTCGGCTTCACCCACGGGCTGTCCTTCCGCCATTTCTTCTTGGCTTTGCGCCGGCCGCTGGAACCGCTCTGTGGGGAAGGCAGGGAGTCAGGGCCCAGGGCCTCCCCCCCCCCCCCCCCCCCCAGTCACACCTCTCCTCCTCTGAGGGCTCAGACTCGGACCGCAGTCCCTCACTCCTCTCAGGGCACCAGCACCCTGCTCCTCCTACCCTATCTGACTGATTGCCCGACTCCTCATCTTCCTCCTCTTCTTCCTCCTCTTCCTCCTCCTCCTCCTCTTCTTCTTCTTCCTCCTCCTCTTCTTCCTCCTCTTCACTCAGTTGTTCTGCCAGAGCTTCCACTTCAGACTGGGAGAGAGGAAAAATGGTGTTGGGGGGGTCTCTGCAGGGAGACCGTGGGAGAGGGGCAGGGCAGGACAGATCCAACCCCAGGACTCAAAGGGTGGGCAGAGACGGCCACTTCTGCCACCGTTGCCCAGGGATGGCTCCTTGGAGGACGGAAAGGCACAGGAGATCACACAGCAGTGAAAAAGCTGCGATGGTTACGCAGGAGGGTATTCAAAAACTCCACGGCAAAATGGAGTTACAAGATAAATGTATTTCAGGGCAAAGGAAAAAGTAGATCTGTGTGTGGTTTCTTCATAATATCCATTTTCCACGGACGTTAAGACCCCTCACACAACCACATGTGTGATTCTTGGCAATATTAATATTCAGTAAAAAAAAAAAAAAAAGTTCCAGGAGACAAACATCTAGGGTGACATCATTCTTAAGAAGTTCACAAACAGACAAGGCTACCAGTGACTCAAAACACCAGATGGCGCAGCTGGGCAGGGGTGGGGTGGGCTGGGGGTGTGTGTCTTGGCCTGAGGGTTGATACCAGCTGGGACACCTGCATCCCGTGTCAGAGTGCCCCGGCTGGAGTCCCCACGTCAGCTCTCATTTCCAACTTCCTGCTAACGTGCACCGGGGGAGGTGGCAGGGTATGACACAAGTAGTCAGGTCCCTGGCACCCACATAGGAAACCTGCCCTGGCACCCCAGCTCCAGCCTGGCCCAGCCCAGGCTGTTACAGACATCTGGGGAGTAAACAAGCAGATATGGGGGCTCTCTTTCTCTGAATCTCAAACCGACTAAAACAAATAAAACAAACACAAAACCCAAAAGCCAACAACATAATGACAAAAATATCACAAGGAACTTTATAATGGTGACTAAGTCAATCTCACCCAAACCCACTGGTCAACCTTACAGTTCCTAACAAGAAAAAGAAGACATGCCTCCTGACACCTGGCCACCACACCCACTGTCTAGTCTTCCTGCCATAAAAGGATGCTGGGGCGAGCTTCTGAATCTACCAGTGTACAAGATACTACCGAGCAGACAGGAACGTGTCCATCCCTACCCAATCAGCCAGCTCCAACACGCAAGGAATTCTACAGGACAAGTGACTGACTTCAATAAACAAATGGTGCGAAAAAGGATTTTTAAGAAAATGACACACGGTGCCGGCGCCATGGCATAGCAGGTAAAGCCGCCGCCTGCAGTACCAGCATCCCATATGGGCACCAGTTCGAGTCCTGGCTGCTCCACTTCCCATCCAGCTCTCTGCTAACGGCCTGGGAAAGCACTAGAAGATGGCTCAAGTCCTTGGGCCCTGCACCCACATGGGAGACCCAGAAGAAGCTCCTGGCTCCTGGCTTCGGATTGGCACCTGCGTTGGGGACCAGGAGGAAACTCCTGACTCCTGATTGGCCCAGCTCTGGCCATTGCAGCCATCTGGGGAATAAACCAGCAGATAGAAGACCTCTTTATCCCTCTGCCTTTCTAATAAATAAATAAATCTTTAAAAAAGAAAATGACACAGGGGCTAGTGCTGCTCAGCGGGTTAATGCCCTGGCTTGCGGCGCCAGCATCCCATAGGGTGACAGTTCAAGTCTTGTTGCTCACTTCTGATCCAGCTCCCTACTAATGCGCCTGGGAAAGAGAAGGAACATGGCCCAAGTGCTTGGGCTCCTGCATCCACGTGGCAGACCTGGGAGAAGCTCCTGGTTCCTAGTTCCAGACCGGCTGAGCTCTGGCCGTTGGGGCCATTTGGGGAGTGAACCAGGAGATGGATACTCCCTTCTCCCTCTCTCTCTCTGTCACTCCCTTCCAAGTAAATAAACAAACAAATCTTAAAAAGAAATAAAGAAAAAGAAAACCCATATATCAAGAGAAATCTAAGACAAATGTCAACCAAATCAACATGTGGACTCCATTTGGACTGCTTATGAACAGTTGAAAAAGTATGAAGACTGATATTTGATGATATTAAAAATCATCACTAATATTTTTAGGTGTGAAATAGTAGCATAGTGACGTTAAAAAACAAAAAGTAGATTTATATGTAGAGATACACATGGAAGTATTTCTGGATAAAATGATGATGCCTGGGATTTGCTCGAACATTCAGCTGGTGCCAGGTTAAGCTGACACCCACAATGCCAGCATCCCATATGATGAGCACCAGTTCAAGTCCCGGCTGCTCTGCTTCTGATCCAGCTCCCTGCTACTGCTCCTGGGAAAGCAGTGGAGGACAGTCCCAGTGCCTGGGCCCCTGCCACCCGTGTAGGAGACCCGGATGGAGTTCTGGGCTCTTGGCTTTCAACCCAACCCAGCTCTGGCTGTTGTGGGCATTTGGAGAAAACACCAGCAGATGGAAGATCTCCCTCAAACAGATGAGAAAATAAAATAAACGATTCAGCCAGCACGTGCTGAGGGAGGAACAGATAGGTCGAGGCTGGCTGTGTGTATTAGTAATGGGTTTGCACTAACACCCTGGAGCTGGGTGCTGGGCATATGGGGGCTCACTCTTCGCCTCTGTGTATCCTTGAAAGTTGCCATGACAAAAATGTTAAAAGAGCAAAACGGGCAAGGCTGAACATATGATGTAGGCAAACATGAGATAAAGCCAAACCCAGAGCAGGGAAAAAGCAAACACACACATAACAAGATGGGATGCTGACCCGCAGGTACAGGATGCTGGCGGGGGGACGGGGTGGAGCACACTCTGGAAGTAGCTGCAGACAGCATGGGGCAATAAACTGAGTGGGTGCTCGGGAGACTAAACAGGGAAGGATGGGAAAGACGAGCGTGAGCCGGGAGGGCAGGCGGCTCACCTTGCTGTCAGAGTCCACGCGCTCATCCACAGAGTAGGAGTCATAGTAGAGACTGAAGTCATCGCCCACCACCGTCTCCCACTCCTCCAGGGACCTGTGGTCCCCCTTCTCCAGGGTCACCTCTCCTGAACCCCGAGTAGAACCCAACTCCTCTGACTAGGAAAAGATCAGAGAAATTGAGGCCACTGTGCTCTCCCACCCCTGCCCCCCACTTCTCTGGATGCAGCCCCAGGGGGAGAGGTCTTGCTCCCTGCTCTCTTGCTCACCAGGCCACCTCCTGAGTTCAGCTTTCTCCTTTTGGCCACATCTGGAAGAGGAGAGATAGAGAGAGAGAGAGAGAGAGGGAGGGAGGGAAAGAGGGAACGAGAGAGAAAGAAAGAGAGAGGTGAGCAGTGAGGCCTGTACTGTCAAAGCCTCAGGCAAGGCCACGTCAACAACAGGGTAGGGGTGGGCCGCAGGACACGGGACTGACCGGAGGTCACCTTCCCCAGCGAGTGGACATCATCACTCATGCGGAAGTGCTGCACTTCAGGAGGCCGCTTCTCCGGGACAGGGGGCTGGGGATGAGGAGGAGCACGGTTAGGGTCACACAGCACCTACAGTCCTAGTGGGCTTGGCTGGGAGCCCAGCTGGGGGGCAGCAGGGAGCCACCCAGCACTGAGGCCCACGCAGAGGCAGGGCCCCCTGTCCCAGTGTGCAGAGGAGGACAAAGTTAGCAAGGTTAAAGACCACATTCAGAGCAGCATCGTTCCCGACAGCGTGGGAGCGACCAGTGTCCGCTGACAGATGAGTGCAGAAATGAGATAGACAGTCAGCTTCTTTCTGTATCCACTGATTCCACCAACGTTGGAAATATTGGGAGAAAGACAGGGGCCGGCGCTGTGGCGCAGCGGGTTAACACCCTGGCCTGAAGCGCCGGCATCTCATGTGGGTGCTGATTCGAGACCCGGCTGCTCCACTTTCAATCCAGCTCTCTGCTATGGCCTGGGAAAGCAGTAGAAGATGGCCCAAGTCCTTGGGCCCCTGCACCCGCCAGGGCGACCCAGAAGAAGCTCCTGGTTCCTGGCTTTGGATTGGTCCAGCTCCGGCCATTGCGAGAGTGAATCATCAGATGGAGAACCTCTCTCTCTCTTTCTCTCTCTGCCTCTCCTCTGTCTGTGTAACTCTTTCAAATAAAAATAAATAAATCTTAAAAAAAAAAAAAAAGATAAACACTGCCTGTACTGAACACATGGAACTTTCTTTTTCATCACGATTCTCTTAACAACACAGCAGAACAACTATTGATGCAGCATCTACGCTGCATGAGGTGTTGGTGCTGGAAGTAAATGCATTAGGAGGCTGTGCAAGGGGGTGGGTGGGAGTCTTGGAGCCAACCCCCCCCCCCCATCTCCGGGAAGGACTGCTGGACACAAAGTGGAGTATTCCTCAGCCATAAACAGGAGGGAGATGCTACCACAACACAGACAACGCACATTACGCTAACTGAAACGAGCCAGTCACAAAAAGACATGCTGCACGATTACGCGTATGCCAACGCTTTAGGAAGTTCAAGGAAGATGGGAAGATAAATATGGGGCAAGTGATCAACACAGCCGTCAAAGAACCACTCGGGACACACACAACACAAAACAGAGTGCCCGGTCCCTCTGCTTCCCATCCAGCTCCCTGCTAATGGACCTGGGAGGCAGTAGCTGATGGCTCAAGGACTTGAGCCCCTGCCACCCACGTGGGAGACCTGGATGGAGTACCAGGCTCATGGCATTGGCCTGGTCCAGCCTGGCATTTAGGCAGTAAATAAGCAGATGGAAGACTTCTCTGTCTCTCTCCCTTTCAAATAAAATCAAAAGAAAATTTTCAAGTATATTTCAGAATAAAAGATTTTGAAATCCTTACATAGTGTTTTCATAATATGCATTTCCCACAAACCGTGAAGTAAGCTTCTAAGTCCTCAAACTCAGAAACAAAACAGATGTCAGGGGCTTGGGAGAGAATAGGGGAGTTATTAATTTTTTAAAAGATTTATTATTTTTGGGCCGGCGCTGTGGCTTAACAGGCTAATCCTCCGCCCTGCAGCGCCAGCACACTGGGTTCTAGTCCCGGTTGGGGCACCGGATTCTATCCTGGTTGCCCCTCTTCCAGGCCGGCTCTCTGCTATGGCCCGGGAAGGCAGTGGAGGATGGCCCAAGTGCTTGGGCCCTGCACCTGCATGGGAGACCAGGAGAAGCACCTGGCTTCTGGCTTCGGATCAGCGCGATGCGCCGGCCGCAGCGGCCATTGGAGGGTGAACCAACGGCAAAAGGAAGACCTTTCTCTCTGTCTCTCTCTCTCTCACTATCCACTCTGTCAAAAAAAAAAAAAAAAAAGATTTATTATTTTTGAAAAGCATAAATAGAGAGAAGGAGGGAGGGAAGGAGAGAGAAAGAGAGAGAGGGAGAGAATCTCCATCTTTTCCATCCTCTGGTTCACTGCCCAAATGGCTGCAATCGCCA
Source organism: Lepus europaeus (assembly GCF_033115175.1). Classification (NCBI taxonomy): domain Eukaryota; kingdom Metazoa; phylum Chordata; class Mammalia; order Lagomorpha; family Leporidae; genus Lepus; species Lepus europaeus. The sequence continues at coordinate 32,155,705 of NC_084829.1, forward strand.
GGGCTCTGCCAGGCCAAATCCAGGTCTCCCACGTGGGTGCAGGGGCCCAAGAACTTGAAGACCACTGCTTTCCTAGGCGCATTAGCAGGGAGCTGGGTCAGAAATGGAGCAGCTGGTTCCCTATGGGATGCCAGTACTGTAAATGGCCACAGTGCCGGCCCTGGGAATTACTGCTTAATGGGTACAGTTTTTAGTTTTATAAGCTGAAAAGTTATGTAGAGTGCTGGTTGTACAACATTATGAATATACTTAATACCACAGAAGTAGTTTAGATGGCAAACTTTACATTATACCTATTCTACCACGAGAAAAAAGTTGCAAGAAGAAAGAGGCTTCACAGGCTACCCAAACCACATCCAGAACACAATATCAACAGCCTTAACACTCTGCTTAAGCCACCATGGGGGAGGCCTGGATGGAGGTTCAGGCTCCTGGCTTCAGCCTGGTCCAGCCACGGCCACTGCACTATTTGGAGTTAACTAGCAGATGGAAGATCTCTGCCTTCCAAATAAATACTAAACAAATCTTGCTTCTGGGATGCTGGAGCCTTCATCATTTCCCTCTGCCAACATTTCTGTGGCCTCCATCTCCTTCCTAGTAGGGATTCTCAGGGAAAAGTTTACATACAAAACAGGGGCAGTTTTGGTGCCGGTGCCGTAGTGCTGGGGTTAAACTGCTGCCTGTGTTGCTGGCATCCCATGCAGTCGCTGGTTCCAAGTCCTGGATGCACCACTTCCAATCCAGCTCCCTGCTAACGTGTCTGGGAAAACAGTGGAGGATGGCCCAAGTGCTTGGGCCCCTGGACCCACGTGGGAGACCTGGAGGAACTTCCTGGCTCCTGGCTTTAGTCTGGCCCAGCCCTGGCCATTGTGGCCATTTGGGAGTGAACCAGTGGATGGAAGACCTTTCTCTCCCTCTTCCTCTCAGACTTTCATATAAATAAATAAATAAATCTTAGAACAACAAAAACTAGGGCAGTTTCAAAGAAGGAAAGAAAAATTCCCTCAGGGCTTGCTTTGAGGTAGAAAGGAAGGGTGGTTAGAAATTCATTTGCATGGTCATTATCATAAGAGTAAACACGACATCAGCTATTTAATTAACTCTTTAACATCTGTATTCTACTCTCACCACTCCTCCCCCTAGAATGCAAACTCCGGAGGGGGTTGGGGAGCAGTCTGTTTGTTCTCAGGCTCATCTGAATATCAGACACAAAGTAGCCCCCCCATAAACACCAGGTGCGGAAGGAAGAGACTAGGCCTAACGCTAAATTTAAAAAAGACCAGGTTTCTCCCAGTCCCGCTCCGCAATCCTCACCTGTCCATTTCCTGGTTTGGCCATGGTTTTCCGGGCTCGGTGGACCTTGGGCTGCCCCTCTGGGCTGGTGGTGGCTGGAGAGGGCTCAGGTCCCGCTGCTACAGCTCCCTGGGTCCCTGGCATACTCAGCAGCCTCATAGCCAAGCTCTGCACAGATGGGGGGGACTTCCCCGCCCCTGTCATGGACATCTTGGCGCGGCTCGCACAGGCACCCCCTTTGCTGGGAGATGAGGGGAACGACTTTGTGGCATGGCCTGGGAAACAAAGAGGAAGGCAGGCAGAGGACAGGGTAAGAAGGCAGGCGGGGTTAGACGGTTCCCCCACCCTACAGCCCAGGCTCCCCAGCCTCTCACCCAGCAGGACTCGGCCCCCAGGAAGGTCCCCATCTCCCTCCAGGCTCTCGGGTTCGTCCCCAAGGAGAGGTGTAGCCCCTACAGGGGTGTCAGCCCCCTCATCGCCCACGGTGACAGTGACAGAGGCCGGAGAGGAGGGGCCAGCAGGCTCCAGGGAGTCGGGACTGGCCTTGGGCACGGTCTCCTCACTACGAGGAGTGTCTCCCAGGGAGCCGTGAACTGTGGAGGAAGAGAAAAAGTTCAGGGCTAAGGGTTCCAGGGCCCCTGCGGCAGGAGAGCCCAGGGGCCAACTCAGCCGGCTCCTGCTGCACTCACTCACCTCTCTCGGCGGCTCCTCGCGGCTCCTGGTCCAGCAGCAGCGCCCCCATCTCAGCGGGGGCCTCCCCCTGGGAGGGGAGACAAGGGACAGGGGGCGGGCTGGTCAGTCTGGGAGAGAGCTGGGGGGCCCAGGAAGCCTGGGCCCTGGGCAGAGAGAGGAGGCTCCGGGGCCTACCTCTCCCTCTATGGGGCGCCCCTCTTCCTCGGCCTCGGCTGCCGGGAGGGGCCGCACGACCCCTCCCCCGGGCCCGCATCAACCCCCTCCCTCTCGGTAGACCCCGCATCTCCGGGGCCGAGAGGAGAGGAGGGGGAGGGGGCGGGGCCTCGGCGCCCCGGCCCCGCCCCCTCCTCCCGGCTGCACGCGCCGCTCCCCCTTTGTCCCCCAGGCCGCGGGGACCCCGGGCACCAACCCCTCCAGCGCCCGCTGCCCCCCAGCCCGGTGGACGGCCCCTCGTGCCCCTCGCGCGCGCTCCTGGGGCCCCGGCACCCGCCGCCCACTCGGGGGCAGCCGGCGGCTGCATGCGCGCCTCCGTGCCCACTCCCCCCACCTCCCACCCCCTGGTCCCCTCATCCGCCCCCGGTGCTGGCCCCCCGGTTTGCTGCAAGTCCCGCCCGGGCCCCCCGGCCCCGTTGCACCCCCGGAGCATTGCACGGGTGCGCGCTTCCCCCGGGCGCGCGCGCGGGCATGCACCCGCCTCTCCCCCTCCCCTTCCGCACCTCGGCGGCCGCCGCCGCTGCAGCTCCCGCCGCCGCCGCCATCGCCGCTTGCGCGGGGGGCTGAGCCGGCGCGCGGCCGCCCCGGATCACGTGGGCGAGGGAGGGCGGCCGGGGAGGGGCCTTAAAGGAGCCGCGGCACGCAGCCGGGCCATTTTCCCCTGAGAGCGGCTTTGGCGATGGCAATGGCTGTCCTTACACTGGGGCCTGCAGAGAATTCCTATCGTTCCCGGCGTCGGCCCTGCAGGGGGCCAAGGTCCAGGGCCGCCCGGGTTCAAGTGTAGCTTCCCCATCCCCACCTCGGGTTAGGTAACGAGCGGGGTGTCCGAGCCTCCGGACGCAACGGCGGCGGCTGTTTCTGTCTGGCCCGCTGGTCCTTCCCCCGCATCTAGCTTTTCTATTTCTGGTTCACCACAGGGAAGGCTCTGCCTCGGGTCGAGGCCTCGCCTTCATAAACGAGCACGGAAAGGAGCGATAGGGCCGCACAGGAGACACCGTGACTATTGGCTTCTCCTGGAGCGGCGTCCCCTTTTGAAACCCTGGGTCTCAGTGCCTCTTCTAGGCCGCCACGCGCAGTGGAAATCCAGGTAAGCCCAGCCGCCCGACAGTCACTGGCTCGCGACCTTGCATAAGGAACCTTTTTTTTTTTTTTTTTTTGGCCACAAGTCACAAGCACAGGTAGGCACCTTACTCCGTGCGTTATGTTGCCCAGCTGAGTTTCGGCATCAATGATATACACCCTAGACATGCAGCCCTGGCAGAGCAGAATTTATGTACCGCCCTCCTAGGTCTTAAGACCTGGTCAGTTTGGAAATAACCATTTGGTTTCACAAGCAGTATCTCACATAGGTATGTGGTTGGGATGTGGGGCACCTGAGGCCAATTCAAGGCCTTCTGGGAACTGTAGTTCTCTTCGCTGAAGGGTGAGTCCAAAGCTTTCTGGGAATTGTAGTCTTCCCACACCCTAACCCAAACTTGGTGGTGTTTTTTTTTTTTTTTTTTTGCTTTCCTGGAGACAGGAAGCGTTTCTCCACGTCCCTCGCCCAAAAAAAAAAAAAAAAAAAGGCGCCCGAGTACAGGCACAATTTCCTTGGGCACACCGCCACCTGTGGCCCAGCCCTAGCGCTGGTACCAACTCAACCCATGGAGCACCAGGACTGCCGATCACTTGTGCTGCGAGGTATCAGGCTGGGCTGAGGCTGCAGAATGGGAGTAGGGGGGACTGAGTGTCCCTGGCCAGAGGAGCTCACTTGTCACACTCCTTTGTTTAGGGCTGGGCTAATCAGCCCTGGACCTGTTTGAGTGGTGGTGTCTGGCTATTGAACACACGGTGTCAGGATGATCATATACACGCACTTACCAGAACATAAAGAAAAAAAAAAGTTTTTTTTTTATTTTGTGGAAAACAAAAGCAGAAAAACTAAAACCCCAAACTCCAGAAAAAATCCTAAAAAATACGTTTTCTTAAAAAATACTGTATACGTCTCTACTCCTCTCCCTCCCCCCCGCAACGGCCCTCTGTGTCCTTTTTTCCTAAGTGCCCTACCCCCCACCCCTCCACTATCCCTGGTTCTCGCTAGTGAACCCCTAGTTCCCAACATCTACCCAGGCAGCTCACCCCGCGTTCTCTGACCGGCACCTGGCTTTGCCTCCCTCACGCCTTGGCGAGCCTCGTACCCACAGTCCCGGTTCCCCAGCATGCAAGAACTGTCTCCCACTTCCTCTTCTGGGATTCAATCATCCTTCCCCCCTACCATTCCCTCTCCCCAGGATCTATTCTAAGCAGGAGCACCTATGCCGCCTCCTGCCAATTCCCTCCCGTTCCCACCCACCCACACTCCCTACCTCAAGAAATGTCAGAGCCTTCTCCTGGGCAGCGACAGCCAGGAATGCAATTGTCCAGTCTCTGCCTTTCCTTACTCTACGGGACCCCTGCCCCTCCCTCCGCATAATCCATGCACCTCGAAGGGAAGAAAATCTGTCTCTGGGACCCCACGTCCCCTCGGCCTTCTCCAAGAACCCTGTCCCTGGCTCCACCCACCCCCAGCTCCCCTGGGCTAAGGTGCCCCCTGCCCACCCAGCCCAGGGCCCCAGCCTCGCGGCCCCCACGCCCACGGCGCTAGCGGATGAGGACGTTGATCTCGGCCACGCTGGCCTCCAGCACGTTCTCGGCTGTGGTCTTGCCGTGCTGCTCCTTGAGGTGCCGCCTGATGGCGGGCTTGTGGGCGAAGCGCACGTCGCAGTAGGAGCAGCGGTAGGGCCGCGCCCCCGAGTGCAGGTTGAGGTGGTCGTGCAGGGTGGACTTCTGCGTGAAGCACTTGCCGCAGATGCCGCACGAGTGCGACTTCACGCCGCGGTGCACGTTCATGTGGCGGTTGAGGTTGCTGCTGTGGTTGAACTGCTTGCCGCAGCGCGGGCACATGAAGATGAAGTGCTGCGCCCGCATGTGGAAGACCAGCTTCTCCACGCCCTGGAACACTTCCGGGCACTTGGTGCACTTGATGTTCTTTAAGGGGTTTCCGCTCGAGAAGCCCCCGGGCAGGGGTCCCCGGCTGCCCCCTGCCCCCAGGCTGCCCCCCGCCCCCCGGGCAGCCATGGCCACCGCTGCCGCTTCCACCAGGCCAGAGGTGGCCCCCACACTGGCCCGGCCCCCGGGGATCAGCAGCAGGCCCTCCCCTTCCGCGTCCTCCGACAGGCTGTAGCAAGCTTTCACCACGCCCTGCGGGGAGGCCACGGAGCTAGGCGGCGCGCTGCTCTGGGCCAGCTCCCCAAGGTGGCTGCTCACGGAGCCCCCAATCCCCAGACCTCCGCCCAGGCTTCCAGAGGGCTTGAGCCGGTGCGCCACCTCCAGGGCCGACTCCACCTTGACAATGCAGATGTCGGACACGTCCTCGTCCTCGTCCTCGTCCTCCTCCTCGGCCTTCAGCTCCAGGTCCTCGTCCAGCGGGAATTCCAGCTTCACGGGCCGCAGGAGCGGAGGGGGCAGAGGAGGTGGGGGCGGGGGCTTGGGGGCTGGCTTTGGGGTCCTGGCCGGAGGCAGGAGGGACTTGGTGGCGCTGACACTGCTCACCAGGCTCGCCTCGCTGACCCCGTCCTCCTTGAGGCCTATCTTGGGCTCAATGAACTGGCTGAGGGCGTTCCGGCATTTCTCGACCACGTGCTCCATCTGCAGGTAGGAGGCGGCCGTCAGGTAGTTGACGATGTCCCTGACGGCGAATTCGAGGGCGCCGGTGTAGCAGGAGAGGAGCAGGTCGGCCACGATGCGGGCGCTGTGCATCAGCGAGACCTGCAGCTCGGAGCTGGGGTTCAGCAGGAACTGGTCCCGGAGGAACGGGGAGCAGGCGGCTAGGATGACCTTGTGGCCGCGGAACTTGAGGCTGTCGGCCACAATGGTCACGTCGCAGAACCGCTCCTCCGCGCGGAGCTGGTTCATGTTCCGCAGCGTGGCGGCCTCGTGGCCGGGCAGCTGGAAGCGCAGCACTTCCACCCCCGAGGCCATTGTGGCGGGGCCGGGCAACCCTGGGTGGGAAGGAAACCGGTCAGAGACAAAGGTCTCCGCTCTCGGGCCCCTGGCCCCCTCTTCCTCAGTTTCCCCAACCCTGGGGAGGCGCCGGCCCTCGGAGAGGAGGGAGGCGTGGTTCCCGGGGGCGGGGCGGCGGCGTCCACACCCCCCAGTCCGGCAGCCCGCGAGGATGGGGGCGCGCTCGCGCGCCCTCGGGGTGGGGGGAAGGACGGAGAAAAGGGGGCGCAGAGGCCCGGGGCTCTGGACTTGGGGGCGGCCCCGCCGGCTGGCTCCTCACCCCGCCCCCTTTACCCGCTGCCTCGTTCCTCGCCCCCCCCTCGCCTCTTGCACGCATCGTGCACGCCCCCCCACCCCACGCTCAAGGCTCCGTGGCACGCCCCCCCCACCCCCACGACCCTGAGTGCACGCGCCTCTCACCTGGCCGGGTTCCGCGCGCTGTTTTTTTCCCCCCAATTTCCCCCACCCCCCCGGGGCCGGCTGTGCCCCCCACACAGAACACGGGCAGGGCCTGGGCAGCGCGCAGGCGCGGAGGTTCGCGGGGCGCGCGCGCGGGGCCGGCTCCGCGTGGGCGTGAAGGGGGAGGGGCGCGGGCAGCTCGCGCCGAGTGTTCCAGGCCCCGCGCGCGGCGGCGTCGGCGCGGACTCGGGGAGGAGGAAGAGGGGAGGGAATTAAAGGAGCAGGAGCCCACTCCCCGACCCCCCTTTATTCGCCAGCACCCCCACGCGGTTAAAGGGCCGGACGGCCTCGCCTCCCCTTTGGCCAGGATTATTTGTCCGCCAGAGCGGAAATACGTTCCACACCCCCCCTTCGTGCTCGCTCCCCCGCCTCTGTGCCTCCGGGGCCCGCGGCACGTCTGCGCGTGCGTGCCAAGTGCCGCGCGGAGGCCCGCTCGCGCCGGCCCGCCCTCCGCTCCCGGCGGCCCGCGGCGCTGCCCGCTCCGCGCCCCCGCGCGCCGGCCCGAGCGTCCCCGCGGCCGCGCTGCCACCTGCTCCCGGGGCGGCTGCCGCTCGGGCCGGGCCGGCGCCCCTCGCAGGGCCCGAGGCCGCCGCTGCTGCCCACGCACGTCCTCTCAGTCTGTTCACGGTTCCTCCGGGCACGCTCGGAGACCCTTGCGACCTTGGAGTCCACTGCCTGCCAGGCCAGAGGACCCGCTGCTCTCAGCTCCCCCTGCCGCTGGCACGGTCACTTAAAATCACGCCCGTTCTCCCGACTTCTTGCCAAGGAAAAGGCCTCTTGTGCTGTCCTGCCCTTGAACGTTTCACCTCTACTGTATAATTGACCCCGGCACTAATAATTCTAATTATGCGATCATGTACATTAGTATGATTCTGCTGTCTTCAAATTTTCCGCTGCGCCAGCGCCTCCTCGCCCTCACGTCTGCAGATGCTTGCGGGCCCACCGCCCTGAAGAAAACCCCCCAGCGCTGTGCCTGGGCCCCTCAGGCCCTCCCGAGCTGTGGTCTCACAGCCGCACCACCAGCACTGACCAGCGCCCGGCTTTCCTGCGCCCGCCGTGGGCGCGGTTCCCGACCCAGCCACGTCCGTGTGAGGGTGCCAGTTGGGTTTCTTAGTCCTCGGGGAGACCAGCTCATTCTCCTTACGTCTCAGTTCTGGCTGCCCGTTCTGGTTCCCCCTCGAGACTGTAAACTTCCTGACTGCGGGAATTATGGTGCGGGTCATGTTTTGCAAATAAAAGGCAGTAAGTGACTCTTGAAGTCAGTGCTCCCAGTTCAGCCAGCTTCCGCCCCGTAAAGCGTTTGCTCCAGACTTCGCTGAATACCCAAGCTCTGGGGTGCCCCTGGTGGGAGGCTGGGGCGGTGTTTACTTGGGGTCTCCTCTCCCCGCCTTTCACTTTCAAATTCTCTTTTTTGTTCCCACTCTGTTTTCCCTATACTAAAATGCCTCCTTTGTAGTCTAGCGGTGTGGAAGAACATAAGCTCTGGTGTCAGACGCACCTGGGCTGAATGCCATATTCCACTGCATGCTAAGTGAGGGCCCTCGGGCCGCTTACTCAGCTCCTGAACCACAGCGGTGTAGCTGAGCGCAAGGCCCTCGTGGCCGCCGAGGGGGTTTAAGTGACCCTGGCGCACAGTAGGTGCTGAATCAACCGTACTTAGCTCCTTTCGCCTCTGCCTAATTGCGGGACAGACTGTGAGGTTTTTTTTAAGGAACCTTAAAAATTCTATTCTCCCTGTGTAATCTCTGCTTTTCCTCATTGCCGAACTTCTCGAAAGAGTAGCACACGCTCCAGTGAGAGCAGAGGTGGGAAAAGCTGTTGAGAGTGAGAGTTTGAAACTAGATTACTGTCCGCTTCACACCACTCGTTTCTGAAAGTGTGGGTGGGGCGATCGAAGCCTGGCACCTAGCGCAGATGGTGCCTGGGGGCAGGTGGAGCCCTCAGCCAAAGTGTCCCATGTGTCCAGCCCGTCTAGAAGCGAGCGGAGTGCACAAAGCTGGTTTCCTGTACAGCCGGGGGGGAGGTGATGGAGGCTGTTTTCCCACATACCCTATCTAGAGGGTCTAGAACCATCTAGATCCCTGTTCCTTGTTCTTCAGCTACTGCCAGTGGAGGACAAGGGGTCCTGGTGTAGTGTCCAGGACAGATACGCTGAGGACTCCTGGGGAGGGAAGGGTTGGCATAGCAGGTAGGATGCTGCTTAGGCTGCCTGCCTGCCGTACTGGAGCGCCTGGGTTTCCGTCCCACCCCTGATCTCTGTACTAACTTCCAGCTTCCTGTGCAACCTAGGAGGCGGCCCACAAGGGGTGGGGTCTCTCCCACCTACAGGAGAGACAGGGGTAGAGTTCTGGATCTGGGTTTCAGTCTCGGTCATCTTGGGCATTTGGGGAGTGAACCAGTTCTTTCACCCACACTCCCCGCTGCTGTCCCAGCCAGGACCCTGGAGGACGGTACAGGCACTTCTGCCCACACGGGCAGGGGCTCACTGCTGGGGAAGAGGAACCACGTGAGAGAGGGGGGCCTCCCTCACTGCGCTGCTGCCATGCAAAGCTGGATTTCCGAAGGCCATCCCTCGCCTTCAGTGTGCTCCTCACCCTGACTCTTCCTCCTGCGGCCTCCTGCTTCCTCGGGGCGCACCAGCTCTTTGGAACGCTCTCATGTCTCCGTGCCCTGACAGCTCCTCCTTCCCCTCCTGCCTGAGAGGAAGGTCTTCGTGCTCCCTGATCAGGACCAGGTCTGGGGCCCAGGCAGAACAGGCTCTTCCACTTCCGACCCCCTGTGCTTCCCTCCCTGCCTCACCGGTCTGCTCTGCAGAGTGAACCAGCAGATGGAAGACTTCTCTCTGTGTAAAAAAAAAAAAAAAAAAAAGAGAGAGAACCTGGTGAAGGCCTTCCTCCCCTCTTCCCTGTTCCACTTCCCTTTGGCAACCACTTGTGGTTTTTTCAAAGCTTCTTGACTTTCTTGCACCAACTTTTTTTTTAATATTTATATTTATTTATTTTATTTGAAAGGCAGAGTTAGAGAGGCTGAGTCAGAAAGAAGGAGAGAGAGAGAGAGAGAGAGGTCTTCCATCCGCTGGTTCACTCCCCAGATGGCCGCTAAGGCTAGAGCCAAGCTGATCCAGGAGCCAGGAGCTTATTCCAGGTCTCCCATGTGGGTGCAGGGGCCCAAGGACTTGGGCCATCTTCTACTGCTTTCCCAGGACATAGAAGAGGGCCGGGTTGGAAGTGGAGCAGCCAGGACTTGAACTTGCACCCATATGGGATGCCAGTGCCACAGGAGAAGGCTTTACCCACTACGCCACAGCGCTGGCCCCACCAACTTTTTTTTTTTTTTTAATTTATTTAGGGGCCGGCGCTGTGCGGTAGTGGGTAAAGCTGCAGCAGCCTGCAGTGCCAGCATCCCATATGGGCACCAGTTTGAGTCCCGAAGCTCCTGGCTCCTGGCTTTGGATTGGCGCAGCTCCGGCCAATTGGGGAGTGAACCAGTGGATGGAAGACCTCTCTCTCTCTCTCTCTCTCTCTCTGCCTCTCCTTCTCTCTCTGTGTAACTCTGGGCTTCAAATAAATAAATAAATCTTTTAAAAAATTATTTATTTGAAAGGTAAAGTGTATGTGTGTGTGTGGGAGGGTAGAAGTTGGGGGAGATCTTCCATCTGCTGGTTCACTCCCCAAGTGGCCACAACAAAGCCTGGAGTCTGAAACTCTGTCCTGCAAACTGTGCTCCTTTGTTGGGGGGTGGGTCAGCTTTGTATGCAGAGGCTTAACCTGTGGGCCCCACGACGCTGGCGCCCTCTTTCTGATGACCTTTGTCTCTACTGTTTCAGCCACTTCCTCCCAGACCTTGCAGAGGTGATGATCACCACCTGGGACTTCATCCTGTGTGAGGCTGAGACGCCAGGTGTGGCTCACAGGCTGCTGCCTTACCCTCAGGAGCGCCTCCGCCCTCGGGCTGCCGAGGTCCATCACATCCTTCTCCCTTCCTCCTTCCCTGTCCAGCCATGATGCCTCTTATTTTTAAAAAAAATCACTTATTTATATTTATTTGAAAGGCAGAGAGATGCACACAGAGAGACAGACAGGAACAGAGATCTTCCAGTCTGCTGGTTCACTCTCCAAAATACCCATAACAGCTGGGGCTGGGCCGAGCTGAAGTCAAGATCCCGGCACGCTATCTGGGTCTCCCATGTGGGTCGCAGACACCCAAACACTTGGGCGATCACCTGCTGCCTCCCAGGGTGCACAGTAGCAGGGCGCTGGAGTTGGAAGCAGAGCCAGGCGCTCTGATATGGGACGTGGGCGTCTCAGTGGCATCTGAACTGCAGCGCCATATCCCCGCCCCAGCAATACCCCTCTCACTCAGCAGGGACCGGTGATGCCACTGTGTGTACCCCGTGAGCCCCTCTCCCCTCCTGTCCTCCATGGCTCCTCTCCAACCTTGTCCATCCTCAGGGTCCCCTGCCAGCTCCCCGTCCTGCTCTCTTAGCAGGCGCCATGGGTCTCCTCACTGATAGCCCTCCCTTCACAGCCCCTAACGCCTTCCTTTACTCATCTGGACTTCCCTGCCCTAGGTTCCCCATCTCTTGGAAGCCACAATCCCTTCCTACAAGCTATTCCTAATCTTGCTCCAGGGCGTCCCTTGGATCCCTTTCACTACTTTGGACTTACAGTCTGCAAACAGCAACAACAAACAAAACCTTGGCCTCCGGACTTCCCTGGCTGTGCACGTCCCACTTCCCCTTTCCCAGCACAGCCAGCAACCTGAGGGTTCACCCTCTCCACCCCTTCTTCACTCTCATACTCTCTCCTAACAAAAATGTATCACACAGGGCTGGCACTGTGACGCAGCACGTTAAGGCGCTGCCTGCAATGCTGGCATCCCATACAGGAGCTGAAAGCAGTGCTTAATGGTCCAAGTGCTGGGCCCCTGCAGCCACAGGGGAGGCCCAAATGAAGCTCCTGGTTGCTGGTTTCCTGCCTGGCCCCATCCAGGCGGTTGTAACCATTTGGGGAGTGAACCCATGGATGGAAGTACTCTCTTTCTCTCTCGCTCTCTCTCTCTCTGTCTTTTCCTCTCTCACTCTTTGTAACTCTGCCTTTCAAATAAATTAATTAAATTGCAAGAAAAAAATGTATCACACACAAAGCAGAATGGACTAAATGAGTAAATGAGTGTGTGTAAATAAAGATGAATGAGGGGCCGGCACTGTGGCGTAGTGGATAATGCGGTGCCGCATCCCATATGGGCACCAGTTCGAAACCCAGCTGCTCCACTTTCAATCCGGCTCCCTGCTGTGGCCTGGGAAAGCAGTGGAAGATGGCCCAAGTTCTTGGGCCCCTGCACTTGTGTGGGAGACCCGGAAGAAGCTCCTGGCTCCTGGCTTCTGATTGCTGCAGCTCCGGCCGTTGCGGCCATCTGGGGAGTGAACCAGCAGATGGAAGACCTCTCTCTCTGCCTCTTCTTCTCTCTCTGTGTAACTCTGACTTTCAAATAAATAAATATTAAAAAAAAAAAAGATGAATGAAACTCACCTGAGTACCTGACTCCAACTTAAGGAATACATTCAGGGGCTGGGTGTTTGGCACAGTAGTTACAACCCCATTTGGGAGAGATGCCTATTTCTCATAGCAGAGTGCCTGAGTTTGAATCCTGGCTCCATCTTCTTCCGGCTTCCTAGTAGTATGCACTCTGGGAGTAACAGGTGCCTGCTCAGGTGGCTGACCTGGATTGAATTCCTGGCTTTGCCCTGACCCAGCTCCAGCTGTTGCTGGGCATCTGGGCAGTGAACCAGCAAATGGAAGATATCTCTGTCTCGGTCTCTGTCTCCTTGCCTTTCAAATAAAGTGAAAACAAGTAATTTTTGAAAACAAAGGAATAGTCAGGAACTTAGAGGGCCCTGTGTGCTCCACGCTGACCCCTTCCATGCAGGACAACATCTGTCCTGAATTAGTTGTTTTTTTTTTTTTTTTTCAGATTTTAAAAACTGATATCTTCATTTTATTTGAAAGGCAGAGACAGAGAAAGAAGCGAAAAGAAATTTTCCCATCTGCTGTTTTACTCCCTAAATATCCACCATAGTCAGGGCTGGGCCTGGCTATAGCCAGGAGCTCAGTACTCCATCCGGGTATCCCACTTGAGTGGCAGGGGCCCAAGCACTGGGGCCATCCTCTGCTGCTTCCCAGGGTGTTCATTAATAGGAAGCTGGATCAGAAGCCGAGTGGCCAGGACTCAAACCAGGGTGAGGACAACCTAAGGCGCAGCTTAGCCACTGAGCCAAACAACTGCTCCCATCCTGAATTCCCTGCACCCCCCTTGCTGATGGTCTCCCGTGTAGCACTGTGGTGTGGGAGGCGTTCCCAGACAGTACACTGTTTCGCGCTGCCTGTTCTGCCTTCTTGTGGATGGATCACACGTCACCTGCTCTGGGGCTGGCTCTCTCACTCCACACTGTTGACTTAGGTCATCTGATTTATTCATTGTCTTTGTGTTGTGTGCACATACCGCTGTTTGTTCATCCTTCCCTCTGTTGACTTGACTGGTTCACACTGGTGGCTGTCGCCAGTTTCTGTGCTTTCCTTGTTGCCTTCTCTGGGTGCGATGTGTGAGTTTCTTCAGAGCAGCAGTCAGTCTTCACACTGGGGCGTCTGTGTCCGGCCCCCTGGTGCAAGGGGCTGTCCAAGGAGTGTGTAGACCTGGGTAGCTTAAAGGGACTTGTTCGCAGATCTGACACTCCCAGGGGACATTGGACATTGATGGGGCTGAGAGGGTCCCTGTGAAGGCTCCCCTGCCCCTTGCCCAATCTTCCTTACCACTGGAAGAGGGTCTGGGGGGACTTCAGGAGGGTAAGGACATTCAGGACACCAAAGGAGCACTCCCCAAAATCTGTGTTGGTTCTGAGGACTTCAGTGGCTTTGTCACTGGGGAGCAAATACTTTCTTCCTGTTTTTCTTTTCAACAAAACTGAAGGATTTTTTTTTTAAAGATTTTCTCCATTTATTTGAAAGGCAGAGTTACAGAGAGAAGGAGAGACAGAGAGAGAGAGAGAGAGAGAGAGAGGTCTTCCATCCGCTGATTCACTCCCCAAATGGCCACAAGGGCCAGGGCTGGAAGCCAGGAGCTTCTTCTGTGTCTCCCTGGCGGGTGCAGGGGCCCAAACACTTGGGCCATCCTCTGCTGCTTTCCTAGGTGCATTAGCAGGGAGAGGGATAGGAAGTGGAGCAGCCGAGACTCAAAACAGCACCCGTACGAGATCCTGGTCCTATAGGCAGCCGTCCAATCCACTGAGCTACAACTTCGGCCCCAAGGATTCACTTTTTTTTTTTTGACAGATAGAGTTAGACAGTGAGAGAGGACACAAAGAAAATGGTCTTCCTACTGTTGGTTCACCCCCCAAATGGCTGCCACAGCCGGAACTGCGCCGATCCGAAGCCAGGAGCCAGGCGCTTCCTCCTGGTCTCCCATGTGGGTGCAGGGCCCAAGCACTTGGGCCATCCTCCACTGCCCTCCTGGGCCACAGCAGAGAGCTGGACTGGAAGAGGAGCAACTGAGACTAGAACCCTGTGCCCATATGGGATGCCAGTGCTGCAGGAAGAGGATTAACCAAGTGAGCCACAGCACTGGCCCCAGGATTCACTTTTTTAACCCTTTTTGTTCTTGAGATAGCATTCACATAAAGTAAACTTGACTGCTTTGAAGTGAACAACTTGGTGACATTTAGTGCATCCGCAGTATTGTGCGACCACTACCTCAATTTACTTCCAACACATTCACATTCACTACCCTGAAAGGGAGCTCTGTGCCCACTGAGCTCCCCATCAACTTCCCCCCCAAGCCTGGGGCAGCAGCTGGTAACTGTTTTGTTTTTCATGTATTTGGGTATTTCCTATAAATGGAGTAATACAATAAGTGGATTTTTGTATCTAGGAGTGAAATTGCAGGATTATTTGGTAATTCTTTGTTTAACTTTTTGAGGGATTGACAAACTGCTTTCTACTGTTTGGTGGCTAAACCATTTTATAGTCCCATAAGCGCATTGTGCAAGGATTTCAAATTCTCTACATCCTTGCCAATATCTGTTGTTTTCTGTTTGTTTGTTTTATCATAGACATCCTTGTGGGTGTGATGCACTACTCCTGATTTTTTTTTTAAAAACATTTATTTATTTATTTATTTGAAAGGTGGAGTTACAGAGAGAGAGAGAGAAAGAGAGATCTTTCATCCACTGATTCACTCCCCAAATGGCCAAAATGGCCAGGGCTGGGCCAGGCCGAAACCAGGAGCGGGGAACTCCATCTGGGTCTCCCATGTGGGTAGCAGGAGCCCAAGCAGTTGGGCCATCTTCTGTTGTTTTCGAAGGCACATCAGCAGGGAGCTGGATCATAAGTGGAGTAGCTGGGATTCCAACCAGCGCCCTTATGGGATGGCGGCATCACAGGCGGTGGCTTGGCCTGGTGCTCCATAACACCCAGCCTTAATGATTTATTTTTAAAATTTTCTTTGAAAGAGGGCAGGGGAGACACACACACACACAGACAGAGAGACAGAGACAGAGAGAGACAGAGAGATAACTTCCCATTGGCTCACTCTCCAAATGCTTGCAACAGCCAGGGCTGGGTCAGGCTGAAGTCAGAGCCAGGAACTCCATCCTGGTCTCCCACATAGAAGGCAGGGACCCAAGTACTTGGGTCATCATCTACTGCCTTCCCAGATGCATTAGCAAGAAGGTGGATCAAAAGCATAGTAGCTGTGACTCCAACCAGCACTCCGATATGGATGCCACATGGGAAGTGACAGCTTAACTTTTTGTTTTTAGAGATTGATTTATTTGAAATGCAGAGTTACAGAGAGGCACAGGCAGAGGCACAGAGAGAGAGAGAGAGAGAGAGAGAGAGAGAGTGGTCTTCCGTTTCCTGGTTCACTCCCCAGATGGCCGCAGTGGCTGGAGTTGCACTGATCTGAAGCCAGGAGCCAGGAGCTTCTTCTGGGTCTCCCATGTGGATACAGAGGCCCAAGAACCTGGGCCATCTTCTGCTGCTTTTCCAGGCCATAGCAGAGAGCTGGATTGGAAGAGGAGCAGCCGGTACTTGAACTGGCGACCATATGGGATACTGGCACCGCAGGTGACAGCATTACCCACTACACCACAGTGCTTAACTTTTGCCAAAATAGATTTGAGGGGCTGGTGCTGTGGTGTAGTAGGTTAAGCCCCCACCTGAGGTGCTGGCATCCTCTGTGGGCACTGTTTCGAGTCCTGGCTTCTCCACTTCCCATCCGGCTCCCTGCTAATGCACCTGAGAAAGCAGTGGAAGACGTCCCAAGTGCTTGGGGCCCTGCATTCATGCAGGAGACCTGGAAGAAACTCCTGGTTCCTGGCTTCAGCCTGGCCCCTAGCTTCGGCCTGGTCCAGCTCTGGCTGTTACAGCCATCTGGGGAGTGAAGCAGTGAGTGAAAGATGTCTCTTTCTGTCTGTAATTCTGCCTCTCAAATAAATAAGTGGATCTGCTTTCTATAAAAAATAAGTGAATCTTTAAAAAATAGATTTGGTATTGTGGATTTTAAATCTATGTATAATAATTGTATTATTGGTGTGTGGTGCAATATAATGCTATGTTTTGAATTATCTAAAATCAATTTCAGAAGGAGAGGGCAAGTAGAGATGAAAGCAGATTGTCCAGGTTGATGGCTGTTGAAGCCAGCGGTGGCCGCATGGAGTTCGTGGTACTATTTCTCTACTTTTCCTTGTCTGAAATTTTATGAAGTAAAAATCTAGAGATGCTCTTCGGGTTTGTTGGTTTTGGTCCAGCAGCGGTGATCCCGCGTGTGTTGGAGCCCTCCAGCCTCTGTTTCTGTAGCAGTTTCCCAGAGCTTCTCCCACCCTCTCCCCCCCCACCCCGCCCCCTCCATGCCCGGGACCCTGAGTAGACAAAGGAATTGTTGACCTCCCCCAAAGAACCCTGCCCAGGGGGAGCCTCTCTGCCAGCTTCCAGACCTTTCTCCTCAGTCCCCTATGTTCCCCTCCACGTGTTTGAATAGGGATCACATGTGCCCAATACAAAGTCCAAGCCATAATCGAGGAGCTTGGCATAGGGCCGGTCTCCCTCCTTGCCTCCATCCTCCCCAGAGGCAACTCTCCCACCCAGCTTCTTGTGCCCCTTTCCAGAGAGTTTACACGCATAAAAAGCACACTTGTGGCTACCAACCAACCTCTTTTTATCCCTTCTGTAAATGGTGGCATCCCATACACATATGTCTGTTTAGTTAGAAAGTAGATGTTATGGGGCTGGCACTGTGCTGTAGCTGGTAAAGCCACCGCCTGCAGTGCCGCATCCCATATGGCCTCTGGTTAGAATCCTGGCTGTTCCTCTTCCGATCCAGCTCTCTGCTATGGCCTGGGAAGGCAGTGGAAGATGGTTCCTTGGGCCCCTGCACCCACAAGGGAGACTCAGGGGAGGCACCTGGCTCCTGGTTTCGGATTGGCCCAGGTCTGACCATTGTGGCCACTGGTGGAGTGGACTAGCAGATGGAAGACTCTGTCTATATCTGTCTCTGCCTGTCTGTAACTCTGCCTTTCAAATAAATAAATAAATACCTAAAGAAAAAGAAAGCAGATGTTATAGCACATATAATATCCTGAGACCTTCCACTCTGTACATCTGGAGAAGCCTTAAGCTTTCTGAGGCTGCGTAGGATTCCAGGGCCCACACACCACAGTGCGCTGTGCCAATAGACGCAAGTTGTTCCCAAGCCTTTGTTCTTGGTAACAGTGGATTCTGCAGGGAATATCCAGGTACATCGCCCGTGCACACCTGCACATCCCCCTTGCACACCTGCACGTCACGATGGTGCACCTGGACTGTACTATCTCATATACCTAGGGCAGCAGCTCCTCTCCTTTTGATGGTCCTGACTTAACTCGCAGAGGTAACCTTAAGGTGACTATATTTTACACTTGGCTTCATGTGTGACAGGTGACGAAATAGGGTGAGTGGGGTTATGAAATAGTCGTTTTGCCAGACTGAACCTGAAATCCCGGGCTGTCTTAGGTCTGGGGCCTGGGGGTAAATCTTTAGTTTGTGCCTGGCAGGAAAGCACAGCATGACCGGGTGCCCTTTCTATCTGGAAAATTCTCTCCCTGCCCCTTGGCAGCACCTGGGGGTGAGGGCAGGAGGCTGTCCAAGCCCGGGCTCCAGGGCCTTTCTTTCGGTAGGAGCCTGGCACCAGCGCGGGGAGGGAGAGAGGCATCTCCCCCACTGGGAGACAAGGAAAACATTACCAGTGATTTTGAATGACAGAGGGGAGGGCGGGTGTTTAGATAACCCCCTGCTGCCAAAGCTAAGTCCAGAGATTGGGGGGGGTTGGGGAGGTGGGAGAGTGAGGCATGAGCTGGGGTGGTTGAGCCCTAGGCCACCCGTGAGCACTGAGTAATCAAGCTGTGGTTGCCATGGTCACCATCCTGGCACTTGAGTTATGCAGGGCAGCGCCCTTCATTGGTAGCAAGATGTCTGTGTGTGGGGGAGGGTGGCTAACGTGCACCCCTGGCCCCCTAGACAGCAGAGACCTCAGAGGGCTGGGACCCAGGGGTGAGGTAAGAGCTGTGGTGTGGGCAGACAGACACCCTGGCGAACTCCAGGCCAGGGAGTCGCCACAGTTTGAATTTTGTCTAAGGCAGCCTCTAATAGGAAATCTTGTGTTTCTTGCAAGGTCTTGCTCTGCTCTAGTTCCGGTCTAGTTCAGAGTTGTTTCTGCGGTGAATGAGTGAGGGCGGGAGGCTCAGTGTCTATCCCTAGGGTGGCCTCTGGCTCCTACAGGAGCCTGGGAGTGGGGAAAAGCCAGGGTCAGGTTGGTCATAACCCTTTCCTGAGGCTCGAAGTGGGGGGAGGGATGAGGGGACTTCAAAAAGTTCATGGAAAAATTGAACTGAATGATACGTTTATTTTGGAGTAAAAAATTAGAAATCCATGCATTGTTTCTTCATAAGATGTATTTTTCCGACCCTTTTTTTAAAGATTTATTTATTTATTTAAAGAGTTACACAGAGAGAGGAGAGGCAGAGAGAGAGAGAGAGAGAGAGAGGTCTTCCATCTGCTGGTTCACTCCCCAAATGGCAGCCCCGGCCTGAGCTGTGCCTCCGAAGCCAGGAGCCAAGAGCTTCCTTTGGGTCTTCCACGTGGCCGGGACTCAGAACTGGTGCTCCTATGGGATGCTGGCACTGCAGGCAATGGCTTCCCCTGCTTTGCCACAACCTTTTTGAAGACCTTTCATTGGCAAAGTTTCCTTTAGGTCACAGTTGGGCAATCAGTTCAAAGTAAATAGGTCTGTGATTGGGGGATGGGGCTCGTGTGTGTACATAGCGACGGACTGCATAGCAGCCTGTGTTGGAAAGTGGGTGGTCTGACCCAATGCAAATATATTTATTTAAAAAAAAAAAGCAACAATGGGGAGATTAGGAACCAAAGCCACTTTTGCTGCCAATGTGAAGGATGCTATTTATTTGGGAGTGAGGAAAGGACCAGGAGGAGTGTTGGTCCTGAGCTTACTTTTAGAGTTCATTGTTTCAACAAAAATTCCTGGGATCCCTCCTCTGGGGAGTTTGAACCAAACACATGAATAACTGGGAGGCAGTACGTGAAATGCACCGGCTCTGTAGGAGTCTGGAGGGTGAGGGCTCTGAGGAGGATGGAGAAGGAGGAGCCAGAGGCTAGAGCCTTGGGGAGGGAGGGCTGAGAGAGCCATAGTGCCAGGGGTGGGCTGGACCTGGGGGGTATGCAGGGGGCTGCTGCAGAGGTGTGAGCAAGAGGCACTGTGGTGTAGACGGTGCAGACGGTGTAGATGGTGCAGACAGTGTAGATGGTGCAGACAGTGTAGACGGTGTGCACACAGGAGCCCTGCTCCCCGGAGCGGGATCTCAGCTTGGCCACTTAGTACCCCTGTAAAGTTGGCAAAGCTCAGGCACTTGTTGTTGGTCTTCTTTAGTACATGCACTACCAAGCTGAGTGCTCACGTAACCATGTGACTCGGTTTCCCGCTCTGTAAGGTGGTAGAAATGATAGAAACTGTGTTCAAGGCCTGGTGGAAAGATTAAGTGAGCAGCTCCCTATGAAGGGCTTACAAAAGTGTCTGACACGTAGTAGATCCTAGTAATTACAAAGTCTTCCCCCAGAGGCAGACCTTGAGACAATGAGTCAGGTGCAAACAGTGCATGTGGGAGACCGTCCCAGGAAACCTGGGTAGGGGAGTGGAAAAGTGGGACGGGAAGAGGTCAATGTTCTCAAGCTGTGAGTGGAGTTTAATCCTGTTGGTAGCTTTGTTTCTTTGCCGGCATCACCATGTGGCCTAAGGTGGCTGTTGCTGCAGTGCCGGCATCTCATATGGTCGCTGGTTCAAGACCCGGCTGCTCCACTTCCTATCCAGCTCTCTGCTATGGCCTGAGAAAGCAGCAGAGGATGGCCCAAGTCCTTGGGCCCCTGCACCTGCCTGGGAGACCCAGAAGAAGCTCCTGGCTCCTGGCTTCCGATTGGCGCAGCTCCAGCCATTGCAGCCAACTGGGGAGTGAACCAGCAGATGGATGATCTCTCTTTCTCTCTGCCTCTCCTTTGACTTTCAATTAAATAAATAAATCTTAAAAAAAAAAAAAAAAAAGAGCATGCTCCAGGGGCCCAGGGAAAATTTGGAAAAACTTGGCATGTTATTACTTAAGGAAGAAGAAAATGAATTCTGCCACATTTTGCCAAGTTCATGTTACTTAAAAAATATTGGGAGAAGTCTGTGAAAGAAAGATGCCTTTAAATTTTTTTTTACTTATTTATTTATTTATTTATGAGAGAGCTCACTAATCACTGATTCCCCTTCCAAGTGCCCACAACAGTGGGGGCTGGGCCAGGCTGAAGGTAAGAGCCGGGAACTCAATCCAAGTCTCCCAGGTGGGTGACAGGGACTCAGCTGCTTGAGCAACCACCTGACTCAGCCCAGGGAAAACCAGCAGGAGAACCACATGGCCAACCTACAGAACCGTGGGAAAGAATAATCATTTAAAACCCCTGCATTTGGGGCAATAGTTGTTTTTTCTTGTAATGCAGTAGATTAAAATAACAAAAGTTTATTTTTTCGCTAGTATGACATTTCCAGAGAGGGTCAGCAGAAAATTCTGCTTTGGGCGTTACACCCTGAGATCCAAGCTAATGGAGCAGCCACCATCTCAAACATTGCAAAACAAAGGGGAAAGTGCCTTTGCTCTTAGAGCTTCCGCCTGGAGGTGACACACCCCACTTGTACTCACATTTCATTGGCTAAAGCAAACAGATGGGAACATATGGTCCCACCATGCGAAAGGAGACAAAGTCACACTATTTGTGACTATCCCTAAATATCTCCATCCTTAAATAATTTATTTCTCTCTTGTAACAATCTGAGTGGGTGGGCCTGACATAGTAGGACTAGCCTGACATCAGCACAGCGTGGGGACCCAAGCTCGTCTGTTTGCTTGGTCTGTCACCCCAGAAGGGTGCCATCATCTTCATGATGAATGATGGAAGGGTTATATTCCAATTTAGGAGGATAACTTGAAAGTTACACATTTAAGTTGCGTTTGCATCTCATTGGCCACAACCAAATCACCTGACCACCTGCTGGGAAATGTAGTCCTTTGTAAAAAAGATTTATTTTACTTATGTGAAAGAGAGAGAGAGAGAGAGAGAGAGAGAGAATCTTCTACCCACTGGTTCATACCCAACATGGCCACAACAGTTGGGGCTGGGCCAAGATGAATCCAGGAGCCAGGAACTTCCTCTGGGTCTCCCATGTGGGTGTAGGGGCCAAGCAGTTGGGCCATCTTCCACTGCTTTCCCTGGCACATTAGCAGAGAGCTGGATTGGAAGTGGAGCAGCCGGGACTTGAATGGTGCCCCACATGGGACCCTGGCGGTGCAGGCAGTGGATAAACCCATTATGCCAGAGCGCCAGCCCCAGGAAATGTAGCATTTAGCTGAGTGACTGTGTGCCTGCCTAAACATCACCGTAGAAGGAAAGGGAAAAGAGAGGAGGGGGGCACAGCAGCTCTGGGACCCCACAATACCAGGGCTGTCATGGTTTTCATGCACTCAGTCCTGTCCACGGTGAATCCCACTTTGGATACACGTGATTCTGATCAGTTATTTTAAATCAAAAGAGTTTCCACGAACTTAGTGGTCACTTCAGAGAGGTCTGACCTTCATTAGAAAACATTTGAGAAGCAGAACTAGGTGTGCGGAGACGTCACACAGAGACAGAGCTCCCATCCTCTGTCTGCAGCAGCTGAGGCTGGGCCAGGGCCCAGCTGGGAGCCAGGAACTTGGTTCAGGCCTCTCGGGCGGAATACTGGAACCCAATTACTGGAGCCAGCACCTTGTCTCCCAGGGTCTGCCTTAGCAGGAAGCTGGAAACTGGACAGCGGACTCCGACGTGGGCGTCTTAGCTACCAGGTTAAATGTTCACCCAGTGTCTTCGCTTCTGATTGGTCTTACTTATTTATACCCACATTGTTTGAAAAACCACTGAAGCAGCAAGGAAGCCGCTTGGGACGCCCGCTTCCCATATCAGAGTGCCTGGTTCCAGTCCCTGCTACTCTGCTTCTGAGCCAGCTTCCTGCTAGTGTGCACCCTAGGAGGCCCCTGCCGATCATGTAGGAGACAAGGATTGAGTTTCTGGCTCTTGGCTTTCACCTGGGACAGTGCTGGCTGTTGTGGGCATTTGGGGAGTGAAGAAACTCTCTCTTCTAAAGTGAAAAATACATTAAAAAAAAAAAAAAAAAGAGGAGAGAGAGAGAGACTTCTCCAGGATGGGGAGACCAACACACTAACTTAGTTTCTTTGCTTCCTACATTTCATCTACATGCAGGTTATTATTTTTAAAAAATATTTATTTATTTGAGAGGCAGAGTTACAGAGAGAGAGAGAGAGAGAGAGGTCTTCCATCCACTGGGTCACTCCCCAATCGGCTGCAATAGCCGGAACTGCTTTGGTCTCTCATGTGGGTGCAGGGGCCCAAGGACTTGGGCCATCTTCTACTGCTTTCCCAGGCCATAGCAGAGAGCTGGATGGGAAGTGGAGTAGCCGGGACTTAAACCTGTAACCATTTGGGGTGCTGGCACTACAGGTGATGGCTTTACCCACTTATGCCCCAGTGCTGGCCCTGTAGGTTATGATTTAAAGGAACTTCTCAACCCTTAACTATTTTATTTCCTTCAAGTAGCCAACCCCAAATTCATTTATGATGTAAGCTAGGAATTTTATCTTCTGGGAGATCCCATAAAAATGTTCTAAACATTTTTCCTGGCTCCACAGCTAAGCGCTGATTTCATTTGTATCTTCAGATTCTTTCTGGGGGAAAGGTTGCAGGGGGGAAAAAGATTGTGACTCTTCCTACTGATCCAGAAATTCTAAGAAAATCCATTTCAATCCCTTGGAAGCTTATATTCAAAAGGCAGCACGGTCCCAGGCTCTCAGAGAGTAAAATGCACTTGGCAAAATTTAAAGAAAATGAAAAGTTTACTTGAATAAAATACCTGGCAGTATCCTGGATGGTCTGTGGGTTTGTGTGCTTCAGTCAAGCATGAGGACACGTGTGCATGTGTGTATGTGTGTGTGTGTGCAGCAGGTGGAGCGTGGGCGCTGTAAATAGAGCCTGCCGTGGCGCCCTCCTCCTCTGCGGAGGCATGAGGAGTGTGGAGACCGGGCAAAGGTTTGGTCCCTCAGCTCAGCCCCCAGTCCCTGCTTGTTCTATCCCTAACAAGAAGCCGTCCCCCTCGCCACTCCCTAGTTTTCGTTTTCTGGCAGCAAATGAAGAAGCTGCTGAGCCAGCCCTGGTTTTCGGGAAGTCAGATGACCTTTTCCCTCCCTCAGCGCTCAGCTCTCTCTGCCCTTAGGTGGACACCATGGACCCACCGAGGGCTCTCCTTTGCCTGCTGCTCCTGTACCCAGGTAGGAGGCAGAGGAGGGGCTGTTGGGGTCCCAGGTTGGAGTCCAGGTGCGAAGCGGACAGTCTCTTTTGCTCTGCTTTTTCTTGTCAACGACTTTCTTCGTTTTCCTGTCACTCTGTCCTGTCCCCACACCCGCAGGCCTGGCACCTGCCACTCCTTCCTGCAGTCAGAACGTGAATATCTCCGGCGGCACCTTCTCCCTCAGCCACGGCTGGGCCCCTGGGAGCCTCCTCACCTACTCCTGCCCCCAGGATCGACACCCGTCCCCGCCGTGGCGGCTGTGCAAAAGCAACGGGCAGTGGCAGACTCCGGGAGCCAAGCGGCTGACGAAGGCAGTCTGCAAACGTGAGACTGGGCTGGCATTCCTCAGAGAGCCCCAGCAGGGGCCAGCCCAGAACTTGTCTGGTTGCTTGGGGTGGGGCTTACCCTGACAGAACATGTGGGAGGGGTGACCGGGCTGCTTTTGCGGGGGCCTTGCAAAATATTTGGAGAAATATTAGGCTTTGATGGAGATTATGGGGGAATGAGAGCCACAGGGGATTTTTTTTTTTAAAGATTTATTTATTTGAGAGAGAAGAAAAGAGAGAGAGGTCTTCCACCCACTGGTTCAGATGGCTGAAAAGGCCAGAGTGGGCTAATCTGAAGCCAGGAGCCAAGAGCTTCTTCTGGGTCTCCCATGTGCGTGTAAAGGCCCAAGCACTTGGGCCATCTTCCACTGCTTTACCAGGTGCATTATCAAGGAGGTGGAGCAGCCGGGACTCGAACCGGTGCCCATATGGGATGCCGGCACTGCAGGTGGAGGCTTAGCCCACTATGCCACAGCACGGGCTCCTACAGATGACTTATGACCTACAGTTGCCCATATAGTAGCAACTCCGAGAATGGATGCTCAGTGGTCCCAGCGTCTTGTGGACAGCTGAAGATCTCAGGGGAGGGTTGGGGTGGCCATTGCCCTCAGGGAGCTGTGGGAAGCAACTGTTTATCAATCAATTGATGTGAATTGTGGAGATTGCCGATATCCAACCAGGAATCGTGCGGGCATCAGCTGGCTGTCTCAGTGTTTGGAAAGCCAGCAGTTGGCCACTCCCCGCAGACTCACCAGCTGCTTGGCGTCCAGCTCAGGTATTTACCACATCACCCTGTGTTCGCCCCCTCCTCCAGCTGTTCGCTGTCCAGCCCCTGTCTCCTTTGAGAACGGCATGTACACCCCACGGCTGGCAGCCCACCCGGTGGGCAGCAACCTGAGCTTCGAGTGTGAGGACGGCTTCATGCTGCGGGGCTCGCCCGTGCGGCACTGTCGCCTCAACGGCATGTGGGATGGAGAGACGGCCGTGTGTGACAATGGCGGTGAGTACCTGGACCGCTGTGCCGCTGGGGACTGGGGTCTCCTGGGGAACTCTGGAGCCAAATATGCACCTTGGGTCTCTGTGGGGCCTGGGGTTCTTCTTCTTCTTCTTCTTCTTCTTCTTCTTCTTCTTCTTCTTCTTCTTTTTTTTAAGATTTATTTATTTATTTATTTATTTATTTATTTTTGACAGGCAGAGTGGATAGTGAGAGAGACAGAGAGAAAGGTCTTCCTTTTTGCCATTGGTTCACCCTCCAATGGCCGCTGCAGCCGGTGCATCGTGCTGATCTGAAGCCAGGAGCCAGGTGCTTATCCTGGTCTCCCATGGGGTGCAGGGCCCAAGCACTTGGGCCATCCTCCACTGCCTTCCTGGGCCATAGCAGAGAGCTGGCCTGGAAGAGGGGCAACCAGGATAGAATCCGGTGCCCCAACTGGGACTAGAACCCGGTGTGCCGGCGCCGCAAGGCAGAGGATTAGCCTGTTAAGCCACGGCGCCGGCCAAAGATTTATTTATGTATTTGAAAGGTAGAATTACACAGAGGCAGAGAGAGAGAGAGAGAGAGAGAGAGGTCTTCCATCTGCTGGTTCACTCCCCAGATGGCTACAATGGCCACAGCTGCACCTATCTGAAGCCAGGAGCTTCTTTCCGATCTCACGCAGGTACAGGGGCCCAAACACCTGGGCCATCTTCTACTGCTTTTTCAGGCGCATCAGCAGGGAGCTAGATCATAAGAGGAGCAGCTGAGACTAGAACCTGCGCCCATATGGGATGCTGGCACTGTAGGC
Organism: Lepus europaeus; assembly: GCF_033115175.1. Taxonomy (NCBI): domain Eukaryota; kingdom Metazoa; phylum Chordata; class Mammalia; order Lagomorpha; family Leporidae; genus Lepus; species Lepus europaeus. The sequence continues at coordinate 32,181,464 of NC_084829.1, forward strand.
GGATGCTTAGCCCAGTACACTATAGCGCCAGCCCCCTCCCATATGGGCTGCCGGTGCCGCAGGTGGAGGATTCACCTATTACACTACAGCGCTGGCTCCCTGAATTATTATTACTGCAAGGAAGATTTGCTGGGGGAGAGCGAGCTGAGGATTGTGCCAAGTGCCTTGTCTCTGGAGCCAGCTTTGGGTTTGAATATGACTTTTTTTTTTTTTTTTTAATTTGACAGGCAGACAGGAAGGAAGAAAGAGAGGGAGAGAGCACTCCCCTCCACTGGTTCTGGCGGGTGGCGTGGGTGTCCGGGGCTCAGTGGCCAGGAGCCTCCGGGTCCTGCTCACCTGTGTTCCTTGGTTCACTCCCAGCTGGCCACTGCCCCAACCCGGGCATTTCAGTGGGTGCGGTGCGCACAGGCTCCCGCTTCGGCGTCGGGGACAAGGTCAAATACCGCTGCTCCTCGGATCTGGTGCTGACGGGCTCCGCGGAGCGAGAGTGTCAGAGCGATGGGGTCTGGAGTGGGACGGAGCCCGTCTGCCGCCGTGAGTAGCCCCCCTCCCCGTCCCCGCCCCGCCCCCGCCCACCGAGACTGCGAGCAGCCTGGCTGATTCTGGGGAGCTCTTCCCCCAGAGCCCTACTCCTACGACTTCCCCGAGGACGTGGCTCCCGCCCTGGGAACCTCTTTGGCCCACCTGTTTGGAGCCACCAACCCCACCCAGGTGAAGAAGGGTGAGTGTTTGCGGCAAGGGCTGGGCCCGGGTTGGAGCAGGCAGGGGGTCTGGAGACCCCAAGGCAAGAGCTTGGAAAGGAAGCGGGCATCTGAACCTCTTCCGCATTTCCCCAGGAAGCCTTGGCCGCAAAATCCAGATCCAGCGCTCCGGTCACCTGAACCTCTACCTGCTCCTGGACGCTTCCCAGAGTGTGTCCGAAGAGGTCTTCAAGATTTTCAAAGACAGCGCCACCCACATGGTGGACAGGGTCAGGAATCGGGAACCTTGCCGGCAAGGACGCCTGCCCACGCTCCCTGGCTGGCTGTCTCCTTCCACTCCACCCCCTCTGAGGAGTCTTCCCGGATTATACTACCCCTGCCATAAAAGAACCATGAATTCAGTTTATAGGATCCCACGGACACTGTTGGGGCACCCACTATGTGTCAGACATGGTGCAGGGTGCTGGGAGACATGGAAGATGAGCAAGCCACTGTCTTAGATGAGTGGTCTCCACAGAGGTATAGCAAGATCATCCATGAGGTGTGGCAGGAAAATAACTCCTGTTGAGCAATTTTAACTTTGTTAATAATTTAATATTTAATAATTTCCTTTAAATTGTCACTATTTTGTGTAGATTTAAAAATGTATATACTGGAACAGGGATATACTTTATAACACACACACACACACCTGTATTGGCTTATGTGCTCCAAATTTTTTTTTTTTTTTTTTTTGGACAGGCAGAGTGGACAGTGAGAGAGAGAGAGAGACAGAGAGAAAGGTCTTCCGTTGCCGTTGGTTCACCCTGCAATGGCCGCTGCGGCCGGCACATCGCGCTGATCCGAAGCCAGGAGCCAGGTGCTTATCCTGGTCTCCCATGGGGTGCAGGGCCCAAGCACTTGGGCCATCCTCCACCGCACTCCCTGGCCACAGCAGAGAGCTGGCCTGGAAGAGGGGCAACCGGGACAGAATCTGGCGCCCCGACCGGGACTAGAACCCGGTGTGCTGGCACCGCAAGGCGGAGGATTAGCCTAATGAGCCGCGGCGCCGGCACCAAAGTTTTTTTAAAGATTTTATTTATTTATTTGAGAAGTAGAGTTACAGACAGAGAGAGGGAGAGATAGAGAGAAAGGTCCTCCATCCACTGGTTCACTCCCCAAATGGCTGCAACGGCAGAGCTGGGTTGATCTGAAGCCAGGAGCCAGGAGTTTTTTCTGGGTCTCCCATGCAGGGACAGGGGCCCAAGCGCTGGGGCCATCTTCCACTGCTGTCCTAGGCTGTAAGCAGAGAGCTGGATTGGAAGAGGAGCAGCCAGGACTTGAACCTGCGCCCATATGGGATGCCGGTGCTGCAGGTGGAGGCTTAGCCCAGTACAGCACAGCACCGGCCCCTCCAAGGGTTTTTATAGACAGAGTGCATGAACAGAGCATTTGGTTCTTCACTTGCTGTGCATTTTATAATCATGCTTTTCTCAATAATCCACGTCAATAGATAGTTTTTCCTCCCAGTTATTTTTTAAGTTAAAAATTTCTTTAAGCATAATTATTTATTTATTTGAAAAGTAGAATGACATAGAAAAGAGGAAGAGAGAAAGATCAAGAGAGATTGAGAGAGACCAAGATCATACATATGCCTGTTAGTTTGCTCCCTCAAAAGTTTGCAACGGCCAGGACTGGGCTAGGCTGAAGCCTAGAGCCAGGAACTCCAGCTGGGTCTCCCACTTGGGTGGCAGGGTCCAAGTACTGAGGCCGTCATCCGCTGCCTTCCCAGGCACATTAGCAGGGCACTGGATCGGAAATGGAGCAGCCTGGACTCGAACTGGCACCCGTGTGGGACGCCGGTGCTGCAGTTGGTGGCTCAGTGCACTGCGCCATAGTGCCAACCTCCGTGATGCAGCGTTTGAGGAGGGGGCTCCTGTGGATCTCCCTCTGTCCCTCTGTCGGTCTCCCTCCAGGTTCTCTGCTCGCTCTCCCGCCATCTCCCCTTGGGTCTCAGACCCCTCATGCTGCCTCTTCCTTGCCCCTCACAGATCTTCAGTTTTGAGATCAATCTGAGTGTCGCTGTCATCACCTTTGCCTCACAGCCCAAGGTCATCATGTCTGTGCTGCATGACAACTCTCGGGATGTGACCGAAGTGATCAACAGTCTGGAAAATGCCAAATATACAGGTGTGGGTGTTGCCCAGTGAAGGGGAAGGCAGAGCTGAGGGTTGACTCTGGGTGTCTGCAGACAGATACCGGGCGAGAGGGACAGGGGCAGGCTTCTCAGTGGTGCCTGAGTCTCTGGGACTCTGGGGTAGCTTCCGAGCCTGGGATCAGGGTGGGAAGCTCTCAACTTCCACCAGCTCATGGCTCGCTCTAATGCATGGTGTGTCCGAATGCATTGTGCAGGTCCTAAGCTCCCTCCAGACACCTAACTGCTGGTGTGGCTTTCATGGCTCAACACCACAGTCTCTCCCTGTGTCATCCACATGTGCACTGTATAGAACTATCCGGTGGGAGTAGCAAGTGGCTAAAGATCTGGAAACCCCATCTTTGTGTGTTGGGACTTTGAGTGAGGTCTTGCATTGGGCTTATGCATTGGTATTCCTAAATTGGAAACACTTGTATTTATTTTTATAAAGATTAGGCCGGCGCCATGGCTTAACAGGCTAATCCTCTGCCTTGCGGCGTCGGCACACCGGGTTCTAGTCCCGGTCGGGGCGCCGGATTCTATCCCGGTTGCCCCTCTTCCAGGCCAGCTCTCTGCTATGGCCCGGGAGTGCAGTGGAGGATGGCCCAAGTGCTTGGGCCCTGCACCCGCATGGGAGACCAGGATAAGCACCTGGCTCCTGGCTTCGGATCAGCGCGATGTGCCGGCCACAGCGGCCATTGGAGGGTGAACCAACGGCAAAAGGAAGACCTTTCTCTCTGTCTCTCTCTCTCTCTCACTATCCACTCTGCCTGTCAAAAAAATAAATAAATAAATAAAAATTTAAAAAAAAAGAAAGAAAGAAAAGGACCAGAAAATGGGAACCTGGTGTCCCCCCGCCCCTTTCAAAAAAAAAAAAAAAAGATTTATTCATTTATTTGAAACAAAGTTAATGAGGTAGATAGATAGATAGATAGGGATCTTCTGTCCACTGGCTCACTTCCTAGATGGCTGCAATAGGATGGACTGGCCAGGTCAAAGCCAGGAATCTGGAACTCCATCCAGGTCTCCCACATGGGTACAGGAGCCCAAGCACTGGGCCATCTTCTGCTGCTTTCCTAGCAGGGAGCTGGATGGGAAGTGGAGCAGCTGGAACCTGAACCAGCACCCATATGGAGATGCTGGCAGCGCCAGTGGCAGCTTTGCCCACTGTGCCACAATGCTGGCCCCGTGAAAAACTCTTAATGTTTAAGCAGGTAATGATGCCAAATCTCTGCATAGTGAAGGGCTCAGTTTGTTAAACCAGCTACTAAATGGCATTTTCAGTGGTTGAGGGAACAGTGGTTCCGTTCCCCGGGTCGTGGGTGAGAAGTTTCTAAGAGAATGCTTCCTTTTGGCACGTTCCAGATCATGAGAACGGGACTGGGACCAACATCTACAAGGCGCTAAATGCTGTCAACATCATGATGAACAACCAGATGCAGCGCCTTGGCATGGAAACCACGGGCTGGCAGGAGATCCGACACGCCATCATCCTCCTGACAGATGGTGGGTGCCGTCGGCCCTGTGAGCGGAGGGGGCCCCACGTGTGGACAGAGACCCGCATTCTAGCTCTCCCTCTGCCACTTTGGGTCTTAGTTTCCCGTTTAGAAAATTGTTGATGACGACGATGACCGCCAGTGATGGTGATGATGGTGATGGTGATGATGACGGTGATGATAGCTGCCCTCCTTTCCTCACAAGTTTCATGGGGAGCAATCGAAGTAGTTCATGGGAAAGTGCTCTGTGATTTGCACGGGTCGGCTCTTACTACTGCCTGCGAGAGCTAGGCGGGCAGGCGCAGCTCCCGGGCAGGAGCTGTGTGAGCTTGGAGGGAAGGAGTGGGCCGCTGCTGGCATTGACCCCTGGGTTTTGCCCCAGTTACGTGGCCCCTCCAGGACTCAGTCTTCTTATCTGAGAACAGAGGGTATGCACACTTCCTGGGAGTGAAATGAGATAAAGTACGGGGAGCACCTGGCCCCAGTGCCTGGAATGTGGACCATCTCAGCAGACACCGAATTTTGAAATTCACAAGGGCGGCATAAGTGTTGAGTGTCCTAGGCTTCCCCACTCCTGCAGGGTTCCTGGGGGGATCCTGATATCCACCCAGAGGAATGATTCTGTCCCTTCTGTGTTCTAGGGAAGTCCAATATGGGTGGCTCTCCCAAGCCGGCTGTTGATAGCATCAAGGATGTCCTGAACATCAAGGAGAAGAGGAATGACTATCTGGGTGAGCCTCCCCCACCCCTCCCGTCTGCGCTGGCCCTGTGTGGGGAGGGACATGGCAGCGTCAGCCATGCTGAGGCTCAGGGCCATACGCTTTTATGTCTGGGCCATTCTGTAGGGAAGAACCTGGAGTCAAACTGCCCGTGACTGCAACCTGGGTTTCATCTTTGATGGGCTCTCCCAGTGGGCAGTTTCTTTGTAAAAGGGGAGTGGTCCTGGGACCTAATGCTTAGGACAATAGAGGAAGATGCTCAGAGAGACTCAGTATATTATGTTAGCCACTATCGCCACCGCCACCACCACCGTCATCACCTTGTTTCAGGGAGAAGGGACACACGTTCTTCGTATGGACTGTCCCCGCTCTCTCTTCTCTTAGCAATGGAGATAGCCACCACGGCTTTGGCAATTGTTCCTCTAAAGCAGGGGAACCTTTTTTTTTTTTCTGCCAAGGGTCATTTGCCTATTTATAGCATCTTTCTCAGGCCATGCACAACTGTCGACTTAAAAATTAGTCTGCTATAGATTTATTGAATCTTTTTTTTTTTTTTTTTTTGACAGGCAGAGTGGACAGTGAGAGAGAGAGACAGAGAGAAAGGTCTTCCTTTACCGTTGGTTCACCCTCCAATGGCTGCCGCAGCCGGTGCACTGCAGCTGGCGCACCACACTGATCTGAAGCCAGGAGCCAGGTGCTTCTCCTGGTCTTCCATGGGGTGCAGGGCCCAAGCACTTGGGCCATCCTCCACTGCACTCTCGGGCCATAGTAGAGAGCTGGCCTGGAAGAGGAGCAACCGGGACAGAATCCGGCTCCCTGACCGGGACTAGAACCTGGTGTGCCGGCGTCGCAGGTGGAGGATTAGCCTATTGAGCCGCGGCGCCGGCCAGATTTATTGAATCTTGAGCCCTACCTGTGATTGCCTTGGAAGGTCCACACCAAATGATTTTGTGGGCCTTATCTGATCCTGGGGCTGGGTGTTCCAACAATCTCCAGGTTCAGACTAAACACAAATTGCTGACCTTTGGCCAGAAAAGAATTTTGGAGAGGTGCCGAGAGATGCTCAGATAGATAGAGGAGCTGGTTTTGAGCCCCCAAAATGTGCCCTTCCCCCTTCCTTCCACTCACACTGCTTCCCACCTCAGGGGTAAACTGCTTCCTCTTTCAAACTCTAGCCCCAGGAAGACAAAACGCAAATCCCACCGCCCTCCTCCTCAGCATCACCAGGCCAGGGTTCAGGGCTCAAAAACATCTTATTAAAAAGAGGCAGGAGAAATAGAGAGACCCCACTCCAGCTCCCACTGCAGCTGCTGCTGTCCGGGCGGTGGCTGAATGGCTTCCTGGTGGAAGACTTCTCTCAGTCTGAGCATCTTGCTCCTTACACACAGAGCAGGGCCTTCTGGGAGCAAAAATGGGCCACAAATGGTGCAAGGCTGGGAGAAGGTGGACGAGGGTGGTTCCGCCTGAGACCGCGTTCCAAGGCCTGCACTGATGGTTGTGTGGGTCCAGGGCCTTCTGTGGGAAGAAGTGGCTTAAGGCCTTCCTCCTAGCGCCTACATTTTAAGGAATCAGACCAGATCTGGTGTGTCAGGGGCTCTTGTTATTCATTCAGTCACTTTAAAGTCCTCATGGACTCCTGGGCAGCCACCATCCTGAGCACTGGGGATTTGGTGCCAGCAAAACACAAGATACCTGCTTGCATGGGGACCTCCACTCCTGCAGGGGCAATGTGTCTGTTTCCTGGGGCTACTGTAGAGGCTGCAAACATTCCCATTCACACAGGCTGAAATGAGGGCATGAACAGAGCCGTGCACCCCCAAGAGGCTCTGTCAAAGAGTCCTACCCTGCTTCTTCCAGCTGCTGGGGGCCCCAGGCACTTCTGGGCTTGTAGTTACACAGCTCCCATCTCTGCCTCTTCTTCACCTTGCCGTCTTTCTTGGGTGCACCTCTGTGCCATTCCACGGTGTTCTTTCACCTGTGTGTGTGCATGTGTCCAAACTCCCTCCTTCTTAACCACTTTGAGTTTAAGTTTTATTTATTTATTTGAAAAGCATAGTTATGGGGTTGGGGAGGGAGGGAGGCAGGAGAGAGAGAGAGAGAGAGAGAGAGAGAGAGAGAGAGAGAGAGAGAGAGAGAGTCTTCCATCCGCTGGTTCACTCCCCAGATGGATGCAACAGCCAGAGCTGCAATGATCCAAAGCCAGGAGCCAGGAGCTTCTTCTAGGTCTCTCACGTGGATGCAGGGGTCCAAGCACTTGGGCCATCTTCTACTGCTTTCCCAGGCCATAGCAGAGAGCTGGATAGGAAGTGGAGCAGCTGGGACTCGAACCAGCATCCATATAGGATGCTGGCACAGCAGGCAGTGACTTTACCCACTATGCCACAGCGCTGGCCCTGACCCTTTTTCTAAATAAGGTCAGATTCATAGGTACCAGTGGTTAGGACTTGAACTTATCTTCTTCTGGGTGTGGGGTGGGGAGAGACACAATTCTACCCAAACAGGCAATCAACCAGATAAACCGGGAAATCATTTTGCATGATAGGTGGTAGGTGACATGGCATAGCATACAATGAAGCGGCAGGGGATGGGGGTTAGAGAATGGAAGTGTCTGGGGCGCTGCGATTTTAGATAGCAAGGCCAAGGGGGCCTTGCTTAGAAGGTGACAAATGGTAAGAAAGTGAGTCCTGTGGACATCTTGGGGAAGATGAACCATGCAGAGGAGTAGCTCGTGTCAAGAGCCTAAGTTCAGTGCGGGCAGGCTTGCAGCTGTGAGGAGCCTCAAGGAGGAGAGGCGCTAGAGCAAAGCCCAGGGCAGGGCGTGGCAGGAAGAGGAGGCAGAGTGGTAGCAGGGGTGAGGGAGGTGGGGTCCCAGCTCATGTGGGATCTTTGATGGACACAGTGAGTTCCAAACTCCTGAGCCACGGGGTTCTGGTGTTCCTTCCTCCCCATCAGACATCTATGCCATCGGGGTGGGCAAGCTGGATGTGGACTGGAGAGAGCTGAATGAGTTGGCCTCCAAGAAGGACGGGGAGAGGCACGCCTTCATTCTGCAGGACGCCAGGGCTCTGCAGCAGGTCTTTGAGCACATGCTGGGTGAGTGAGCTGCGCCCTGCCTCACCTGTGCCAGGTGAGCTGGAAGCCGGGCCCCGTTGGGTACCTCTCACTTGTCCGGTCCTCACACCCACAGATGTCTCCAAGCTCACCGACACCATCTGCGGGGTGGGGAACATGTCAGCCAATGCCTCTGACCAGGAGAGGACACCTTGGCATGTCACTTTTAAGGTAGCAGGAAGGAGGGGTAGGACTCAGCTCCTGGAGGTGACCGTGGCCCGGCACACAGCAGTCTCTGAATGTCTTGTGTTCACCTGCAGCCCAGGGCCCAGGAGACCTGCCGGGGGGCCCTCATCTCTGACCAGTGGGTCCTGACAGCCGCTCACTGCTTCCACCACGCCGAGGACCGCTCCCTGTGGAGGGTCAGCGTGGGTAAGACAGGGGCCTCACCAGGCTCCCGGCCCCAAGGCTAGAGTTCCTACAGCCCCTCCCAGCCTCCATCTTTTCAGGAGCTTTGCTCCGGGCTAATCTGTCGCATTTTTCCCAGGGGATCCCAACTCTCAGCACGGCAAAGAATTCCTTATTGAGAAGGTGGAGGTCCCCTCAGGGTTCAATGTCTATGCAAAGAAGAGCCAGGGCATCCCGGAGTTCTATGGGGACGATATCGCCCTGCTGAAGCTGACCCAGAAAGTGAAAATATCCACCCACGCCAGGTGGAGTCTGGGGCGAGTGCTCTGGGGAGCCGGGGCGGGGACGTGCACGCTGGGCCTGCGTGACCCCCTCCCTTCTCCCCAGGCCCATCTGCCTTCCCTGCACAGTGGAGGCCAATTTGGCTCTGCGGAAACCCCAAGGCAGCACCTGTCGGGAGCACGGTGAGTGCTGGGGCTTTCGGTGCGTGAAGAGCTGGAGCCGGGCTTGGGGGCGGAGACCCCGGGCCGGGCTGCAGTCCCCAGGCGGGAAGTCTGGATTCACACCAACGGGCCCTTCTGCTGACTGCAGAGGAGGAGCTGCTGAGCCAGCAGAGCATTCCTGCTCATTTTGTCGCCTTGAATGGGAACAAACTGAACGTCAAGCTCAAGACAGGCGCAGAGGTGAGAGCCTCAGCCCTGGGGGTGCCGGAACCGCCCGCGTCCCCAGCCTCCCACCTGCCGTGGCAGCTCCCAGAAAGTCTCTTCCCTACTCTGGCTCGGGCTGCTTTCTCCCTCTAAGCCACGCTGCTCCCCACCTGGCTGCTGTGGCAGGCGCCCCCCGGGCTGCTCAATCCAACCTTCTCTTCCCACTTCATCCCTACTACAGTGGAAAAACTGTATCCAGGCCGTCTCCGAGAGGTTCCCCAACCTGACGGACCTCAGCGAGGTGGTGACAGATCAGTTTCTGTGCAGTGGTGCTGAGCAGGATGACAATCCCTGCAAGGGTGAGTCCCCCTCCAAGCCCGCATTCCTGAGGGGAGGGCGGCCCCGGCCCGGCCCACGTCCTGGTGACCAGCAAGCCGCAGGCTGGGACACCACGCTGCCTTGCGTGACACCCTCCCTTGTCCCTCTCTGCTGGCAGGAGAATCCGGGGGTGCAGTTTTCCTTGAGCGGAGGTTCAGGTTTTTTCAGGTGAGACACTGGAAGCTGGCAGGTTCTCGGTCTTGCTGGGGGACCTAGGGGGTCTTGGGAAAGGAACCGGGGAGGGGTGGTGTTGGGGCTTGAGCTGGGGCTCCAAGCGTGGCTGTGGCCCCTTAGCTCCTCCTTCTCTCTTTTCCTCCAGGTGGGCGTGGTGAGCTGGGGGCTTTACAACCCCTGTGCCACCAGCAAAGGCTCCCGTAAAAAGGCTCCCCAGGGCCTGACAGCCCGAGACTTCCACATCAACCTCTTCCGCCTACAGCCCTGGCTCAGGGAGCACCTGCAAGGCGTCCTGAACTTCTTACCCCTCTGATTGTGGCCCCGACCCTAGGCTATTCTGCGGGGATCTGCCACCTCTCCCGTGCAGACCCTGTGGCCTGTGGTCCGTTCTCACTCCTGGCTCGGGAAACCCAGTCTTCAAGAGCCCGGGGGCAGCACCTGCAGGCTGGGTAACCCCCAGGGCACCTGCCAGGGAGCTTGTTGCCTGCAGTCCCCACTTCTGCTCACATCTCTCCCCTTGGTTTACCTGACTCATTGTCCTTTCACTTTCACATGGGATTTCCCAGTTATGAAATTAATAAAAATCAGTGATTTCCACATCTGTGTGTGCCTGTGCCGGGCTGGGTGGGGAACAGGAGGCCAAGATGATTCCGGGAACTGCCAGAAGGCAGGTCAGAGAACCTGCTGGACAAACAGCGGCTGGACTCTGCCCCACAACACTGGTCAGCGGCGGGGGGCGAGCCGGGGCTTTATTTCCAGTCCCTAAGAGGGAAGTCTGGACTTAAAGGGGAGATCTGGAGGCCGAGGGCCGGCGTGGGAAGGGAGAGTCCTGAACCTAGTGCAGCAAGGGGTTGGGCTTCTTCAGTTTCTATTTCCTCCACTGGCAGCCCAGCAGGGCCCTCCTGCCTGAACGTTCCGGGAAAACGATGTGTGTGCACAGCACGGGCGGGATGAGCTGCAGGTGCCAGCACAGAGATTGCATAAAAGGCTGAGGGCTGGCGGGGGGGGGGGGGGGGGGCAGGGGAAGCGGGTGCAACCAGGCCCAAGTCTGGAGTTTCCATTTGGCCCCTGAGCTCAGCGGACACGCGGAGCCAGCCCAGGGGGGCCGTTCTGACCCAGCCCCAGCTGCTTTCCTGCCTCCGGTCACCATGGGGAGTACGCTCAGCCCCCCACTCTGCCTTGCACCCTTGTTCTTGGTCCTCTTGTCTGGAGGTAAGTGAGGCTCTTTCCCCACTCCTGCTGCCCCCAGCATCCCTCCTTAGTCCTGGGGGTGAGTATTCACGGGCCTCTCTCTTCAGGTGTGAGTGCGACTCCCTTGCCTGAGGCCCAACCCCGAAGCCCCTGCTCTCTGGAAGGGGTGGAGATCAAAGGCGGCTCCTTCCAGCTTCTCCAGGAGGGCCAGGCACTGGAGTATGTTTGTCCCTCTGGCTTCTACCCGTACCCTGTGCAGACGCGCACTTGCAGATCCATGGGGTCCTGGAGCCCCCTGAGGACCCAAGATCAAAAGACTGTCGCCAAGGCCGAGTGTAGAGGTTTGAGGGCAGTGAGCGGGGGAGGGACAGGGCGGGTGATGGCCAAAGTCAGCACTGGGGTGAGATCAGGCGGGCTGAACGGAGTCCGAGCAAGTAGGGCTGCAGGCGAGGAGGAGGGGCTAAGCACCCAGCCTGTGTCAGGATGCTTTCACAGCCACGAGGACTCTCTGAAGCCGGGGGTGAGGAACAGCGGGGACCCCATGGGTGGAGGGGTAGATGCTGCTCCTGTGGGACCAGGAAGGTGCTGGAGCTCAGTGATAGGGCCTCCCAGACCGGGGGGGAGGTGGGGGACATCCGAAAGGCAGCCCTTCTCTCTTGGTGACTTCTCATGGTTCCTCTCCCCAAAGCAATTCGCTGCCCAAAACCTCAGGACTTCGAAAATGGGGACTACTGGCCCCGGTCTCCCTACTACAATGTGAATGATGAGATCTCTTTCCACTGCTACCATGGTTACACTCTCCGGGGCTCTGCCAATCGCACCTGCCAGGTGAATGGCCGGTGGGATGGGCAAACCGCCATCTGCGATGATGGAGGTGAGATGCTCCCTGCCGCCACATTCCCCTCCGTGACTCTGGCTGTGTCTTTCCCCTGGGCCTGACTTTGGCTCTCACCTCCACATCTCGTGCCTCTGCAGCGGGGTACTGCCCCAACCCAGGCATTCCGATCGGCACAAGGAAGGCGGGCAGCCGGTACCGTCTTGAAGACACTGTCACCTACCACTGCAGCCAGGGGCTTACCCTGCGCGGCTCCCAGCAACGAACATGCCAGGAAGGTGGCTCCTGGAGTGGGACAGAGCCTTCCTGCCAAGGTGACCCTGGTCCTACCCTCCCATCCTAACATCCCTGCCCTCTGACACTATCTTCTCTGCCTCCCAGCTCCTCCCTCACTTCTTCCCCCACCTCCCTGGGGAGTGTCCTCACTTCTGGGCCCTTCCTTCCCTGCAAAGTCACCATTCCCGGTCTCGCTGGTCACTGGTCCCTGACTTTTCCTGACATGTGACCTGATGGCTCACCTCTCCCAGGCTCCTTCATGTACGACACCCCTCAAGAGGTGGCGGAAGCCTTCCTGTCTTCCCTAACACAGACTTTAGAAGGAGTTGATGCTGAGGACGGGCACAGCCCAGGTTTGAGGGCAGAGACAGATGGGAGGCAGGAGGGCAGGGAACTGGATTGTGGGGTGGGTTTGGAGGAGGGACACCCAGTGCATGCTGGAGCCTGACCCTCTCTGCTGGAACCCAGGGGAACTGCAGAAGCGCAAGATTGTCCTGGACCCCGCCGGCTCCATGAACATCTACCTGGTGCTGGACGGCTCAGACAGCATCGGGGCCAGCAACTTCACAGGGGCCAAGAGGTGTCTCGTCAACTTGATTGAGAAGGTGAAACCCCCTCTCCCTGTCAGAGCAGGGACTCTGAATGGACTGCCCGATCCCCACACAGGGCCTGTTCTGTCCTTGCCTTCGACTTTCTTAGCATTCAAGAGAGACTCCTCTGTGCACCTCCGGCCGTGAGCCCCTTTCTACAACCTCCTCTGTCCCAGCAACTGTTGACTTCTCCATACTTCCAGCGCCATGATCCCTTGCCCCTCTCACCCACAGGTGGCGAGTTATGGGGTGAAGCCAAGATATGGCCTAGTGACATATGCCACATACCCCAATGTTCTGGTTAGAGTGTCGGATCCAAAGAGCAGTGATGCAAACTGGGTCACAGAGAAGCTCAATCAAATCAGTTATGAAGGTCAGTGGTCAGGGAAGGAAACAGTGGGAGGCCCACTCTGGGGGGAGCGAGGACAGGAGCTTCAGGGGTGTTGTATGGAGGGTCACAAGACCAAGTTGAGGGGTCAGCAGGGCCATTAGGTACTGGGGACTAGTGGGAACCTGTTGGAAGCCGGGAAGACCATTTTGTGGTTTAAGTGAAGTTGCTGATGGGTCTCTGGGGCCCAAGGATGACCTCTTCCCTCTCCACAGACCACAAGCTGAAGACAGGGACTAACACCAAGAGGGCCCTTGTGGAAGTGTACAACATGATGAGCTGGCCAGGGGACGTGCCCCCTGAAGGCTGGAACCGCACTCGCCATGTTATCATCCTCATGACTGACGGTCAGAAAGGCCTCTGTGCCCCCCTAGCCTCCCAGGCCAGCACGCGGCTCTGAAGCCCACACGGAGCGCTGGACTTGCACTGGGTCCTGAACACTCCTCACAGCTGGCTGTTGCGCTCTCCTCCAACCCTGCTCCCCAGCATCCTCATCACCCGTCTCCTCCATTCCCTGCTCAGCCATGTGCGTCACTGATGCCTGTCACCTCACCCCTCCCTGACCCTCTTCTCTGATGGGCCCATCTCTCCTGCAGGCTTGCACAACATGGGAGGGGACCCAGTCACTGTCATTAATGAGATCCGGGATTTGCTGAACATTGGCAAGGATCGCAAAAACCCGAGAGAGGATTACCTGGGTGAGTAACCCGTCCAGCATGCAGCACCTCCCGTGCTAGGGCCTAGACCCTCACCCTCGCCTTTTCTCCCTCAGACGTCTATGTGTTTGGGGTTGGGCCTCTGGTGGAGCCAGCGAACATCAATGCCCTGGCTTCCAAGAAGGAGAAGGAGCAACATGTGTTCAGAGTCAAGGACATGGAGCACTTGGAGGACGTTTTCTTCCAGATGATTGGTAGGAACTCCCGGGGGGGGGGGGGGAGGGGGGGCTGTGGAGACTCAGAAATCTCAGCTCTCCCAGGATCTGCTGAAGTCACTCATTCTTCCTTTACCCCTCCCAGCGACTAGGCCTCTCTCATGCCTCTTCTGTCTCACTATGCTTGTTTGCTGCCACTGTCCACTTCCCGATCTTAGCATCTGTGCTCTAAGAAATTCTTGCTATGGTCCCTCATTCTACAGAGGCCAAGGGGTCAAGGTATGGCAAGCTAGCAAGAGTTGGGCCTGAAAATAGCCATTTCCCTAATCTCTTAAACTGTTTTTCACTACGCTCAACATGAGTACACAAACATTATGAGCCACTGTCATTTGGGAATGAAGTCTCAACACTCCCTCCTTTTCTGCCAGATGAAAGCCAGTCCCTGGGGCTCTGTGGCATGGTGTGGGAGCACAGGGATGGCACCGACTACCACAAGCAACCATGGCATGCCAAGATCTCAGTCACTGTAAGCACAGCGTCCTCGTGCTGGGGACCCGTGGGAGGTGGTGTCAGGGTGAAAGGGTGGTGGAGGGGCGGATGCTCGGACATCGTGGCTCGTCAAAGCTGAGCTTCCTCCCTCCACCTCTGTCCCCAGCGCCCTCAGAAGGGACATGAGAACTGCATGGGGGCTGTGGTGTCTGAGTACTTCGTGCTAACAGCAGCACACTGTTTCACAGTGGACGACCAGAAGCACTCAATCAAAGTCAGCGTGGGTAAGGAGGCAACGGAATTCTCCCAAGCTCCAGGCACACTCTCCAGACAACCCCCTCACCCACTCAAGGCCCCACAGCAGTCAGGAAGGGGGAAGACTCAATGTTAGGGGTAATGTGGGGCCAGAGGAAGGAGGCTGCCGCAGAGAAGTACCCGCTCCCTTCCTGTCTCAGGAGGGAAGAGGCGGGACCTGGAGGTAGACGAAGTTCTATTTCACCCCAACTACAACATCAATGGGAAAAAGGCAGAAGGAATTCCCGAGTTTTATGACTACGATGTAGCCCTGGTGAAGCTCAAGAGTAAGCTGACGTACAGCCAGACTCTCAGGTGAGTGTCTGGAGCCCTGCGAGAGGCGGGCTGGGACGAGCAGCTGCCTGTCTGCACCTCCTGACTTTGTCCCTCATGAACAGGCCCATCTGCCTGCCCTGCACCGAGGGGACCACTCGAGCCTTGAGGCTTCCTCAGTCAACCACCTGCCAACAACACAGTAAGACACGGTCAGGGAGAGAACAAGGATGAGATTCTGAGGGCCGAGCGGGGCGGGAGGGAGCTGCGGGAGCAGACACGCCAGCCCGCTGACAGGCTCACACGAAGGGCTCTGTCTGCTGAGGGGGAAGGGAGCGGGGAGGTGAGGGCCACTGAAATGATGCAGCCGTCTCCGCATCCAGAGCAAGAGCTGCTCCCTGTGAAGAACGTCAAGGCTCTGTTTGTGTCTGAGGAGGAGAAGAAGCTGACTCGCAAGGAAGTTTACATCAAGAATGGGGATAAGGTGAGGCACAGGAGAGCCCAGGAAGGAGGCCCTCTGGGCCCCAACCCTTCCCAGGCCAGCTTTGTCACCCTTCTCCCCCACATCCCCTCCTTCCCTTCAGAAAGCCAGCTGCGAGAGAGATGCTCAATACGCTCCTGGCTATGACAAAGTCAAGGACATCTCGGAGGTAGTCACCCCCAGGTTCCTTTGCACTGGAGGAGTGGATCCCTATGCTGACCCCAATACTTGCAGAGGTGAGAAGGCTCTTTGTTGTGCTGCAAATCCCCAAGGCCAAGCAGCCTTTCCCTACAGCTTCCTCCCCTTCTGCAGGTGACTCTGGTGGGCCTCTGATCATTCACAAGAGGAGTCGCTTCATTCAAGTGAGTTCTCCCCTTCATTCCTATCTGTGAAGAGATGCTCACAGGAGCAGGAAAGCTCAAAGCACGTGGCTGGCGATGGGAGGGGGCAGAGCCTGCATCACCTCAGTGCTATGCCTTGAACTGACCAGCCTAGGGCCACATGTCTGGCCTGTGTAGTGAGAACAGGACCTGTCTAACTCCTGGAGCTCAGATGTAGTCAGGAAGAGCAGGGCTCCTGGGATCAGGGAGGAATTCTACCCGGTGATCCCCGGCGTCCCCTTGCCTCCGCAGGTTGGTGTCATCAGCTGGGGAGTAGTAGATGTCTGCAAAGACCAGAAGCGGCGCCTGCAGGCACCTGCTCACGCCCGGGACTTTCATATCAACCTCTTCCAAGTGCTGCCCTGGCTCAAGGACAAACTCAAAGATGAGGATCTGGGTTTTCTATAAGGGGTTTCCTGCTGGAAAGGGGCATGGGATCCAAACTAAACAGCTGCGACTAGACCTGTGTTCCAGATCCTCTTGCGGGAAGAGAGTGGGGAATGTGCACTGGCCATGTGGTTGCAACTGAGATCGAATCTGACAGCCGTTTTTAAAGGCTTAACCCCAATCCCAAGTGCTGAAAAACCAGAGGCTGAGGGAGATGTGTGAGCTTCCACCTCAGTGTTTTACTGAGACCAGCATTGGGGGCATATGAGGCACGAGGAATCCAGCTCCGTTCCCTAGAAGCTATCCACAAGGTTCTCCTTGTAGACATCGTCATTGTAGACAATCTGGGTCCTCTTGTCCCGGTGGCAACCCTTAGGGCTGTTCTGGACAGCTAGGGAGTGAGGAAACGGACAGTTAAGGTGCGAAGGAGATCACCCATCAGACCCGAGGCCCACAGCCTGACTACTTCACCCTTAGCCTCAGCCTCTGGAAGTCCCATTTTTAAGCTGCCCTCTGGTGGCCAGGATTGGCCTGCCGCCTCTTAGCTCCCACGGGCCAGCGTCAGCCGACTCGTGCCCAGGGCCAGTGTAAGCTGTTCTTGGGTCACATCTGGATATTGTGATGAAATGTCTTGTTCTCAGAAAATCCCCAAATGTCATCACTGCTCAGTTACAGGAATTAACATTAGTTAACTCACTGCTTTCAGTCAATACATCAAAAAATAAAAATTGCAAAACCTCTGTAGCCCTTTGTTCATATACCGTCCGCAGGAAACTCTTGCTGTGACCCTCTTTCTGCTCACTCCTTCCCCAGAAAGGGGAAGTTAGGGGGTTACATTCCCACCAAGAACCACCACTCGGCCCACCACGAGAGCTCATCCAGGGGCAGCTTCGGCCCTCAACGCTCTCCCTCCACGGACACGACCCTCTCTTCACCCCGTCCATGGATGCCAAGCCCACCACTCTGGGAACAGAGTGACTCTTGCCCACGCCAGTTCTCATTCTCCCTGGCCCTGTCTCTCGCCCTTAATGACCACACCCTTCTTCCAAGGCTTGGGCTTTTGGACTTCAGTGGCCCAGGGACCTGTGCTGTGTTCCCAAGCCTCAGATCCTTCTTCCCATCTCCTTGGCTGCGTCCTCAACTTCAGCCAACCACGTCAGGAGAGCGGGGGACATGGGAAGCATGAGTACCAGCCCTGCTTCCTGACATACTCCCTGGACAGTCCCCAAGCCCAGTCCCTTTTCCTCCAAATCCAGTGTCTCTGATAATAGTGTTTCGTGGCCACCCTGCGATGTGGAAGCCCCTAACTTCCATCTTCATCTTTACCTCACACCCGAGTCCCAGTCCTGACTTTCAAATGCCTGTGAAACCCAACAAAGGCCGTCTCAGCACACCTGAGCCACACGAAACGCCCGTCCTCGGCACAGCCCAAGTCTCCCACTTTCTTCCCCATCCCAGCCATCGCCCTGGAGTACTTTCCCATCCTTTTCTCTCCTCCTTCCTTTACCTCCGACCGAGAGCCTGACAGTTCTCTTTCCATTCCCATAGGCTTCACATACACTGTGACCACTACCACATCTGGGGAACCCGGGGACTGTGGGGGCAGACTGTTGGGGACACGATGAGGGAAAAACCCCATTCTTACCGAGGGAGCCCCACACAGACTTGCCAGTTGCTGCATCTAGCATGGGCTGTTTGCGGGCTATGTTGACTTTGAGCTGTACGGATTCCACCTGGGTCCCGTTGAGCTGCAGAAGGGGGAGGGGGCGGAGGGTGGGCGGGTTATTACAGATAAACCAAAGGAGTTGTTACGGGGGTTGCTATCCTATGGATAGACTGCATGGGGATCTGAGAATACAAGTTTTTCTGAGTGAACAGAAAGAGATTTTTCTCTGTCAAAAGGAATCAATTTCTTCCTGGCTCCCAGTATTATAAGGAACAAACATGAGGATGGCAGGAGGGATGGGAAGAACCGACCAGGGAAGTCCCAACCTCAGCAACGGCCTGATCTGCTGACTCCATCTTTTCATAGGTGACGAAGGCACAGCTGGGATGAGAGAAAACAGGGTCAGCAGAGGGCTTTGGGCTCTTCTAGACCCAACCAAACCCAGTGCACACAGGCTGCTGGAGACAGGGCAGGGACTTCCTGCCACGCCCCTTCGTCATCCTTACTTTCTGGGTGGGTCCATGGAGAGGTCAATGATGTTTCCAAAGGGAGAGAAGGCTCCACGGAGGAGAGTGGGTGTCATGTCTTCTCCATACACGTAGAGAGTATTCCCTTTCCGAGGGGCTCGGCGTTCAGGGAAGGAATCTGACCCTACAGGATCAGGAATCAACAGTCACAAGCCAGCCCACCTCACCTTCTGCTTTAGAAAAAAAAAAATTGAGGTCTTCCACATAGGCAGCAGTGACCCAAATCCCTGAGCCATCACCACTGCCTCTGCCTCCCAGGGTGCACACTAGCAGGAGCTGGTGGTGAACCCAGGCGCTCCAGTGTGGACGTGGGCATCCTAATGGGCATCTTAACAGCTAAATCACGTGCCCGCCCCTCACCCTCCACTTAACAGCACCTACTGAAACCCTGGCTGAGGTCACCTTCCCCAACAGCCCAGATCACTCACTGCGGAAAGGCCCCTCTCGCTCTCGGTCCCTATCCCGGTCCCGTTCTCGGTCTCTGTCCCGCTCTCGGTCTCGGTCTCGGTCCCGCTCTCGGTCTCTGTCTTGGTCTCGATCCCGATCCCGCTCCCGCTCTCGTTCTCGCTCACGGTCTCGGTCTCGGTCTCTGTCCCGGTTCCTCTCGTGGCTGCGGTCCCGGCTGCGGCTTCGGGGAGGGGAGGCAGAGGAGCGGGCACCACCACGTTCTTCATAGCCCCAGTCAAAGCTTCGAGGAGGGCCATCGCCAGCCCCTGGGCCCTCTGCCTCTTCTCCATCTGGCCCCAGTTCCCGAAGCCGATCACTGGAAGATACAAAGCTGAGGAAAGGCAGACAGTGAGTATCAAAGAGGGTCTTTACCTCCTCACAGACTCTGTGGGGCTCACCCCTCCCTCTACAGCCTGGCTCCTTCCACTTCAACCCCACCAGACCTCCCAAGGACTCAGGCAACCAACCCTTCACCTGCCAAGGGGGACCCAGTCCTGTAACTCTCTCACCTCTCATACAGAGACTTCCTCTGCGGACGTCTGGATGACTGCAAAAGAGATCAAGGATAGTTCAGATGATGCCCAGTTGCTGCCTATGCCTTAAAATGTGGGTCTCTCATCTTGCTCGATCTCTGGCCCCGAGCCTCTCAGGGACAGAGACCTGGGCACCATTACCTCCTGCAGGTCATCGTCAGCAGATATGCTCCTCTGGAAAGGCTGGAAAGTGGGGACTGGCCCCTTCTCAGGGTCCTGGAGAGGGGAGAGACCTACCTCAGCGTGGGGGCAGGAGGCTGCCCAAACCCGGGACCAACACGGCCTTTTCCCTCCCTCTCGTCATCTTGGCTTCCTCTAATTTTTTTTTTTTCTTTTAACCCCAAGTACATTTCTTATTCTACTATATAGTTTTTTTAAGTAAGTGAAGTATTTGGTTTACCTAAAACTCTCTTGAGCTTGACGGCATTTTCAGCCTGTTCAGCCCCTTACTAAAACATTTCAAGAGCACACACTCAAGGTGGATCAGCATCCCAGAATGTACAACATGGAGAGGAATTTAGGAGTCACCGAGTTTTTTCAAATTACAGAGACGAAACCGAAAGCTCAGGATGGCGTGGCAATTTGCTGTGACCGAGTGTGCATTACGTTTTCCTTGGGCTGTCGCCATTCAACCTGGAGGGATGCGCTCTGAAGTCAAGGGGCCCCCGAACAACCCTTCTCCTGGGCTCACCTTTAACTTCCCCTCTAAGGTTCGAGAGCGTTTGAATCCTGAGTTCTTGGTCTCAGCCTTGATGGCACTGATGGCTCCTGACTTTACCAGCTGCTTTGCCTGCTCTGTTGCTGTGGCTGTGTCCACCACAGGCTGCTCTGACAGTGCTGGGGTAGTGAGGGAAAACAGCATTACGGCCAGGCTACGATTCAAGTCAGCTCCATGCTGCCCACTTCCAGTCCCGCCCCATTTCCCACCACTCACAGCGTTTGACACCGCCTTGGCTGGCTGTGCTGCTGCTACTTTGCTTCTTCAGAGCGAGCAACGCCTTTTTCTGGGAACAAGGGTGAGAAGAAAGGGGTCAGTACAGGCCAGTGCTGGGTCCTCACCCACGGCCCCTGAGCTAGCACTCCAGGGATACCCTTTCTCGGATAAAACAATGCAGATGGCACCTCTGCCTCTGGTTCCCGATGATCTACAATGTCAGCGACGCTTAAACTGAACAATGCATGGTATCCAGAGGCTTTCCAGAGCTGTAGAGTTCCGAAAACCTTGGGCTTAAGCCTGTGCTTTTCTTGCGGGCTTCATCCCTCTGTCCCCTTTATATATTTAATGAGGCCAGATCATGACTTTGTAATGAGGATGCACAGAATTAAAATACACCATTCCTACTCTCAAGAAGCTTACAAACTGGGAAACAAAATGACTCAAGTTGAATTGCCAAGAATGACTCTAAGAGGTGCAGAACACTTATGTCTGAAAATGAGATTTCCTGATGTTAATGGCTATTAGAAAGGGCCCTGGGTAGAACTTGCACAACACAGAGAGAGAGGAAAGAGGCATTTTGGGCAAAGAAGCAGGGCTAAGAAGCCTGTGGGAATGTGTTTTGGGAGTAGTCAAGGGTTCTATTTGATTAGCCAGGGATGCCAAGCTGAGGTTTGGAGGCTGTGGTCTACACACTGCATGAAACCGCTTTACCATTCTGAGAAGAGAGGGAAAACAGTTTTGTGTTTTCAATGGGTCATTTTCACATGAACTCAAAACAAACAAACAACAACAACAGAAAAACGACCAGGAGGTGAGAGATACTAACTACAATAGCCTAGGTAGGAGGCAGCAGAGCCCTGCTGTGGGGAATTCACAGGAAAGGAGAAACCACTTGAAAAGAACTAGAAGTGGGCAGATGTTTGACTCTGCCAACAGCAGCCAAGTCAGAGATGAGATTTTGAGGCCAAACACATGGGAGAATTGGGTGTAGTCGGTCCTCTCTGGAAGATCACGAAAAAGAACAGGATTCCAACAGACCACAGCTTCAGTTCTGGGTACCTGAAGGTGATCAATAAGGCAGCCATGGGAAAACAAGACAACGCCATGGTGGAGGGGCCAGAAGGGAGAAGACCCACACAAGACCTGGGTGAGCCCACCTCTTGAAGCCACGCTGAGAGGTGGCATGTTTCCACGTAGCAGCTAGCAGTCCCTTCCCCCAGCCCCTCACACTCACCCGTGTTCTGAGTGCGGACTCTGGGGAAGGTTGGGCCATGCCCCCACACACTCCCTCACCTTTTTCTTGAGTTTGTTGAATTTCTTCTGCAGTGCCTCCTCCTCCTCGCTCAGTCCGGGGGGTATCACCAACATGGTGGCTCCTGGTTCAGGGGCAGGGCCCAAGACATCTTTCTCCACTGTCACCGCCCAGGGTTCACACGCTGCCCACACGGTACCCAAGCCCACCCGTCCGGGCTCGCCTACTCCTTGCCTCTACCCTTTCCCTACCCTGTGCTTAAACCGGGCTCCTGCTCGTCGGGATCAACCAGCATTCCCTCCTGTCTCCAGGACTCACAGACACCTGCGCCTTGGGGGACCTCGCGGCCCAGGAAGGCAAAAAACACTCCCTCTGTCGCCAAGACGGTGGCATCCGACCCCAGTGCCCCAGCTGGGGTTAGTGCGGCCAGCCGCGGGGTCCGAAAGGCAGACGCGGCGCTGGAACTCACGCGGCGCTCTTGGAGCCACGAAAAGGGGAGGAAGACAGCAGGGCTCGGAAAAAAGGGGCGAAGGCGAGGAGAAGAAGATCTTACCTGAGGGGGCGGCAACCGGGGCCCCACGGTCTCGGGCGGCGCCCGCGCTGGCCGCTAAGAGCGGGCTCAGAGCGATGACGTAGTGAGGGGGCGGAGAACGCCGTAACCAAGGCGGCCCAAGGCGCCGGCACTTCCGCCCGGCCTTCTACGGGGCCAGGTCGGGCTCCCTCGCGGCGTTGGGCTACGCTCCCGGCGGGGGTGTGTGCCGGAAGTGGCCTCAACTTCCGCCCGTCCCGGGGCGGGACTTACACGCAGCTATTCCCTATACTTCCTGGCTGCCCAGCAGCTGAGGTGGCTCCAGGATGATGGAGACCGAGCGGCTCGGTGAGGGGGGAGGGGGTGGAACGGAATAGTAAACAGGGAATAACCCCTGACCTCTGAGTTCTCACCTTTTTTTTTTTTTCCCCCGTAGTATTGCCTTCCTTAGATCCCCTGGACCTGCCCCTTCGGGCCGTGGAACTGGGATGCACAGGGCGTTGGGAGCTGCTGAACGTGCGTGGGGCTCCGGAGAGCACCGTGAGTGACCTTTGACCCGCATTGAGTCTAAACTTTGCTTCACTCTAGTATCTAGGATGATCTCGGTGTCCTGTTCGGACCGCTGTCATCCATCCCTACTGATGACTGGACAGCCTGGAGGACCCGCGATTGGTCAGAGCCCGTGTGAGAGCACAGCAGGGAGAGCTGGGGATACCTTGGCTCCGAGAGGCTCTTTCCAATGTGTCTTTCCTCCTTGGAGCACCCTTCTGTTGTCTGCAAGCACCAGGGCACCTGTCGGTGGCTGAGATGCCAGCCTTCGAGTCCTTGACCCTTCATCCTTAGGTCTGGGGCCCATTTTTCTTTTTCTTTTTTTTGGACAGGCAGAGTGGACAATGAGAGAGAGACAGAAAGGTCTTCCTTTACCGTTGGTTCACCCTTCAATGGCTGCTGCGGCCGGTGTGCTGTGGCCGGCGCACCGTGCTGATCCGAAGCCAGGAGCCAGGTGCTTCTCCTGGTCTCCCATGCGGGTGCAGGGCCCAAGCACGTGGGCCATCCTCCACTGCACTCCCGGGCCACAGCAGAGAGCTGGCCTGGAAGAGGGGCAACCGGGACAGAATCCAGCGCCCCGACCGGGACTAGAACCCAGTGTGCCTATTGAGCCGCGGCGCCAACCTGGGGCCCCTTTTCCTAAAACTAGCGAGTTTCAAATTTCAATATGCTTTGCCAGCAGAAAGAGCTTGTGATCCTGAAATTAAAAAATTTGCATTATTAATTAGCATTCCAGCTAATTCAGTAGCAGGTAGTTTATCGACAACATTTGGAAAATATTGCTTCCACCTGATTCTGTTAGGGCAGCTGTGGTTTCTCAGCTAAACATCACCTCTTGCCCACGTTCCCCCTTCTTTCCTTACTTAATGCCTCTAACCTGGCCTTTGTTCCAGCTCCCCCATGGCCTCCCTCCCTGTGCCCCAGATCTGCTGCAAGAAGCAGAGCACTTGTTTCTGTCATCCCCGGCCTGGCTGCCTCTGCATGGTGTGGAGTACTCAGCCCGGTGAGAAGTCTGGAGGGGCCTGGACTTGGGAGAGAGGCCCCTGAAGGAAGCTGACACAGGGGAGGAAGAAGACCCTCAAATCACTTTTCTTCTCTCCAAGAAAATGGCAGAGGAAGACGGATCCTTGGTCTCTCCTGGCTGCTCCGGGGGCCCCGGTCCCATCTGACCTCCAGGCCCAAAGACACCCAACCACAGGCCAGATCCTGGGCTACAAGGAGGTAAGAGGTGAGAGGCCGCAAGAGGAAGAGTTGAGAGCAGGGTCCGCGGCCAGCTCAGCTTCATTGGGGCTCTGACTTCTGCTCCTCAGGTCCTGCTGGAGAATACAAACCTCTCGGCCACAACCTCCTTGTCTCTTCGCCGGCCCCCAGGGCCAGTCTCCCAGTCCCTGTGGGGAAATCCAACGCAGTATCCTTTCTGGCCAGGTGACTCTTGTGGAAGCCGGTGGTAGGAGGGGGCTGCCCTTAGTCTCCAGGGACGCGTTCCCCACTCATCCTGTATTACTCTCATTCCACGGATGTTCGTGTGTCTGCCTTCTCCCCAGGTGGGATGGATGAGCCCACCATAGCAGATCTGAGCACTCGAGAGGAGGCCGAGGAGGACATAGACTTTGAGAAAGGTGAGGTTGGGCTCCAAGTCTGTGCCCTGAGGAGGAGGCATG
This sequence comes from Lepus europaeus, assembly GCF_033115175.1. Classification (NCBI taxonomy): domain Eukaryota; kingdom Metazoa; phylum Chordata; class Mammalia; order Lagomorpha; family Leporidae; genus Lepus; species Lepus europaeus. The sequence continues at coordinate 32,205,767 of NC_084829.1, forward strand.
TTGCTGGGCTGCTGGTAGCCTTTCCAAGCCTTTGAGCAAATTAGGAAGAGGTTTCCTTCCATAACAACTTTTACTGTCATCTATTGGGAAATTGTCCTAACAGAATTGTCATCTACAGTGTGCGTGTTGTGAGTGGTGTCCTTTAAGTTGATGCAGTACATGATAACACACAGTGACCTGATTCCATTTCTTTGTCCTCATCCTCTAGATCTTCTTACCGTTCCACCTGGCTTTAAAAAAGGCGTGGACTTTGCCCCACAGGGTGAGTTTTAGTTTTGCAGTAGGGGCATAGGAGAAGCGCTGTGTTTCAGTGGCACAGGGATAGACGTAACAAGGTCACCCCTTTCTGCCTTGCTCCTCAGACCGCCCAGCTCCAGCCCCTGGGTTGCTCAGCCTCAGTCGTCTGCTGGAGCCTCTAGATTTGGGTGGAGGTGATGAAGATGAGAGGGAGGCAGTAGGACAGCCAGGGGGCCCTGGGGGGGACACTGCTCCAGCCTCTTCCTGCAGTGCCCCCCTGGCCCGAACAAGCAGCTTGGAGGAGCTGGTGATGAAGGTTGGTGGCTCTGGGTGGTGAAGGCCGGAGGGAAGGGTGGTGGGTTGGCTCGGTTGAGTCTCACGGGAACAGCTTTGGGAAGGGGTAGTAATGGACAACTCTATGGCTATGTCTTTAGTACCCTTATCTCATCTTTCCCAGGAAGCATCCACAGTTGTATCCCCCCCAGAGCCCCCCAAACCTCCACCTCAGGAGCAGTGGGCCATTCCTGTGGACGTCACCTCCCCTGTTGGTGATTTCTACCGCCTCATTCCTCAGCCAGCCTTCCAGGTACAGTGATCCCATCCTCGCGTGCTCCTCCAACATGTTGGTGGCTCAGACCCTGGCCCTGCCTCCCAGCCCACCGCTGTCTCCTCTTTGCACCAGAGGCAGGTACCTTCCTGGCCAGTCTTGGCCCTCAGGCCCAGCCTCGCCTCTCCCTGGCCTTCTCCCCTCTGCCCTGTGCACGGAGTGCGCAGGAGGCAGGAAGGCCACTGGCCGTCCTGCTGTTTCTGTCTCCCACAGTGGGCATTTGAGCCGGACGTGTTTCAGAAACAGGCGATCCTGCACTTGGAGCAGCACGACTCTGTCTTTGTCGCGGCTCACACGTCTGCAGGGAAGACAGTCGTGGCTGAGTACGCCATTGCCCTGGCCCAGAAACACATGACACGGTGCGAGTCCCTCCCCAGTCCGCCTGCCCCTCAAGCCCTGTTTTCTCCCGCCTCCTTTTGCTAACTCATCTCTCCCCGACATCTCTGCCTCATCCTGGAGATGAGAGGTACAGGGGAGATGCTGAGACAAGGGCCCAGAGGGAAATGAGAAGGCGTGGGGGCAAAAAAGTTCAGGAGAATGACCTGGGTTGGTTAAGGAAGGGGTCAGGGCAGAGTTTTCTGGAGGAGACTGTGAAGGCAGTCCGGGTGAAGAAGGAGAGAACCCGAGTCCCTGGGGTGTGTGTGTGGGAGAGGAGGCGCCCAGCACAGGTCTGTGTGGAGGGAATGGCTGACTTCACTTCCTCCCCTCCAGCACCATCTATACCTCACCCATCAAGGCTTTGAGCAACCAGAAGTTCCGGGACTTCCGAAACACGTTCGGCGACGTGGGGCTGCTCACGGGGGACGTGCAGCTGCACCCGGAGGCTTCCTGCCTCATCATGACGACAGAGATCCTTCGGTGAGAGAGGGCAGTCGGCGCGAGTGGATTTTTGGTTGGGATGATGGAGGTGTCCAGAGAGCGTGCTGGCCTGGAGGCTGGAGACTGGAGACAGGAGCAGCTGGGGAGTTAGCCCTCGGCCTCCTCTCCACAGCTCCATGCTGTACAGTGGTTCGGATGTCATCCGGGACCTGGAGTGGGTCATCTTTGATGAGGTTCACTATATCAACGATGCAGAGGTAAGGGACTCGGGGTTCACAGAGCCCGCCATTGTCTCCTGTGGGACCCCGCACTCTGAGGACCTTCCTTCCTTCTTTGCCTCCAAGCGGAACCCTGTGCCACTTCTCTCGGGGCAGAAGGCGGCCCCGCTGCATGCCCCGTGATCTGTCTTCCCTTTGTGTGCCCAGCGTGGGGTCGTGTGGGAGGAGGTGCTCATCATGCTCCCTGACCACGTCTCCATCATCCTTCTGAGCGCCACCGTCCCCAACGCCCTGGAGTTTGCTGACTGGATTGGGTGAGATGTGTGTGCGGGGGTGCAGGGGACTGGAGGAGCCCTTGGTGGAGGAGGGGAGACAGAGACCCCCACAGCAAGGAGAGTGACCAGGTCTTGGGGGGAGGTGGAGGGGAAAGGGTTTGAGTGGCTGCAGGATCCCATTTAGGCCCAGGTCTCTCTGCATGCTGAAATGCGGTGAGGGGGTAGGCGGTGGGAGGGGACAGCTTTCTGGGTCTCAAGCTTGGGTAAAGTCAGAGGGGGTGGAAGGTGGTGAGGATGTGGGTTGTTTCCTGCACTCGCGCCCCTGACCTGCTGCCCTCTCCTTCAGGCGACTGAAGCGTCGCCAGATCTACGTGATCAGCACTGTGGCCCGGCCTGTGCCCCTGGAGCACTATCTGTTCACAGGGAACAGCCCCAAGACCCAGGGGGAGCTCTTCCTGTTGCTGGACTCCCGAGGAGCCTTCCACACAAAGGGGTGAGCCCAGAGGTGGGGCACAGAATCAGGGCTGGGCCCCTGGCTGGGTGTGATGGCCGCCTCCCTGTGCCCCAGGTACTATGCAGCTGTGGAGGCCAAGAAGGAGAGAATGAGCAAACACGCCCAGACCTTCGGGGCCAAGCAGCCCACGCAGCAGGGGGGCCCTGCACAGGTGAGAACTGGCAGGGTTTGTACCTACCAGCGCCTTTTCTCCCCTTGCCCCCGGAGCTTAGACTTGAGCTTTCAGCGCAGTCTGCCTTCACACCATCTCCCCTCCCGCCACTTCAGGTCCCCCGCTTCAGATACTCAGCCTCCACCCTGTCCCCTCCCTCCCCAGGACCGCGGCGTGTACCTGTCCCTCCTGGCCTCGCTCCGCACGCGTGCCCAGCTGCCTGTGGTGGTGTTCACCTTCTCCCGGGGCCGCTGTGACGAGCAGGCCTCGGGCCTCACCTCTCTCGACCTCACCACAAGTTCGGAGAAGAGCGAGATTCATCTCTTTCTGCAGCGCTGCCTCGCTCGCCTTCGTGGCTCTGACCGCCAGCTGCCCCAGGTGCGTCTGTGTACGTGTGTGTGCGCGTGTATGCGTGCGTCTGGAGCCTGGTGGGACTAAGGCATCCTGAGAGCCTCCCTGGCCATGCCGCCTTACAGGTCCTACACATGTCAGAGCTCCTGCACCGCGGCCTGGGCGTGCACCACAGCGGCATCCTGCCCATCCTCAAGGAGATTGTGGAGATGCTGTTCAGCCGAGGACTGGTCAAGGTGCGTGTGGTGGGGGGAGGGGGCTCCCTGGCTGCTTGCTAGCCAGAGAGTGGAGGGCAGCGGTTTAGAAAGGTTGGTGCAGTGGTTAAGAACTTGGGTTCTGGATTCAGACTGCCTGGGTTGCTGTATTTGACTTTGGGCAAGTTACTTAACCTTTATAAGTTTCCTGTCTTAAACCAAGGATTCGTAAGATACAAACAGTTCTCAGAAGAGAAATCCAAAAACCCAGCAAGCATATGAAGTCATCAGTAACCAGAGAAATGCAAACTGAGGGCACAGGTGTTAGGCCTGAGCAGTCAAGATGCTTGTGTTCCACGTTGGAGCACCTGGGTTCAATTCCTGGCTCCAGCCCCTGACTCCAGCTGGCAGAAATCCTCGGAGGCCACGGTGATGGTTCAAGTAATTGGACTCCTGCCAGCCACATGGGAGACATGGACTGAATTCCTAGCTCTTGGCTTCAGCCCTAGTCATTGTGGGCATTGGGGGAATCAGTGGATGGGAGATCTGTCTCTTTCTGTCTCTCCAAATAAATAAATAAATAACCCCAAAACAGTTCTTGGAAAAAATGAAAATCCAGTATGAGCTAATTTAAAAAAAATACAGAGGCAGGCATTTGAGCTGTCAGTTAAGATGCCGGCTTGGGATGCCCACATCACATGTCATAGTATCTTGGTTCAATTTCTGACTCTGGCTCCCAATTCTAGGTTCCTGCCAGTGCAGATCCTGAGAGGCAGCTATGTTGGCTCAAATAGTTGGGTCTGTGCCACTCACATGGGAGACCTGGATTGGGTACTGAGTCCTGGCTGTGGCCTAGTGGAACCGGCAGATTGGAACTCTCTCTGTCTTGTCTCTCTCGGTCTCCCTGCCTTTCAAATAAATAATAAAAACATTTTTTTTAAGTGCAAAATGAAATACTCATGAGATGTGACTTCACAGTTATATAGGAAGCTGGTCAATGCTAAGTGTTCCCAGAGACATAGGGGCCTGTAGGGATCTCAGAATCCATATACAGGCTGGCGCCGCAGCTCAATAGGCTAATCCTCTGCCTTGCGGCGCCGGCACACCAGGTTCTAGTCCCGCTCGGGGCACCGGATTCTGTCCCGGTTGCCCCTCTTCCAGTACAGCACTCTGCTGTGGCCTGGGAGTGCAGTGGAGGATGGCCCAGGTCCTTGGGCCCTGCACCCACATGGGAGAGCAGGAGAAGCACCTGGCTCCCGGCTTCGGATCAGCGTGGTGCGCCGGCTGCCGTGTGCTGGCTGCAGCGGCCATTGGAGGGTGACTCAATGGTAAAGGAAGACCTTTCTCTCTGTCTCTCTCTCTCACTGTCCACTCTGCTGTAAAAAAAAAAAAGAATCCATGTACCCCCTTGCATCATTCAGGCAAAGTAAGTATAATGTATTTTTGACCCTAAATCCCTCCTTCCCTTCCTCCCTCCCTTCCTTCCTTCCTTTTTTAAAATTTTACTTATTTATTTGAAAGGCAAGAGGAGAGGGAGAGAGTGAGAGAGGGACAGAGTGAGAGAAAATATTTTCCATCTGCTGGTTTATTTCCCAAATGGCCACAATAGCCTGGTTCTAGGCCAGGCCAAAGCCAGGAACATGAAACTCCTTCTGGGTGTCCCACATTGGTGGTAGGGGCCCAAACACTTGGGCCCTCCTCTGCTGCCTTCCCAAGCACACTAGCAGGAAGCTGAATTAGAAGTGGAGTAACCAGGACTTGAAGTGACACTCTGATACCACAAGTGGCGGTTTAACCACCGTACCACAATACCAATCCCAACCCTTAATTTCATTCCTGGTATATCTTGCAAAGAAATTTTCATCCTGGGGGGTAGGTATTTGATTTAGTGGGTTAAACTACTTAGGGTGCCCTCATCCCATATCAGAGTTGTGTTTTGAGTCCTGGCTGCTCTGCTTCTGATTTGGTTTCCTGTTAATGCATCCTGGGAAGAAGCAGTGGATGCATTAATGATGCCCAGTGGATGATGGCCCCGTGGATGATGGCCCAGTAACTAGGTTCCTGCCACCCATGTGGGAAACTTGGATGGAGTTCCAGACTCCTGACTTTGGCCTGGCCCAGCTCTGGCTATTGCAGGCATTTGAGGAGTGAACTAGTGGCTAGAAGATATCGCTCTCTCTCTTTCTCTGTCTCTCTGTTTCCCCCCTCCTTTACCCCCCGTTCTTCCTTTCAAGTAGATGAAAATAAATAAAACATTTAAAAATACCTGTAAGTGGGGCTGGTGCTGTTGTGTAGTAGGTTAAGCTTCCGCCTGTGACACCAACATTCCATGTGGTTGCTAGTTTGAATCCCAGCCGCTCCACTTCCAATCTAGCTCCTTGCTGGTGGCCTGGGAAAGCAGTGAAGGTGGCCCAAGTGCTTGGGCCCCTGCACCCATGTGGGAGACCCAGATGAAGCTCCTGGCTCCTGGCTTCAGATTAGCCCAGCTCTAGTATTGCAGCCATTTAGGGAGTGAACCAGTGGATGAAGGACCTCTCTCTCTCTCTCTCTCTCCCTCTCTCTCTCTCTCTCTCTCTCTCTCCCTCCCTCCCTCTTTCCGCTTCCATTTCCCCTCCCTCTTTATCTAACTCTGCCTCCTAAATAAATCTTTTAGACAAATATAAGCAACATATTAAAAAACAGGAGAGAACAGGCACAATCTTCCTTTGTTTCTCATATTTGTTTCTCATATTCTTGTGTTGGTGGTATCAGTGTGCTCTTCACTGGGAAAAGAGTAGGTAAAATGCAGAGAGTACCACTATAAACTACTGATTAGATATAACCACAGGAACATGGATGGGTGTTGAATACTGTGTGCAATAAGATCAAATGATTTTACATATACACACACACACACACACACATACTGTCTTGGTAAATTTTAAATTATATACATATAAAGTAAGATATTCTGCAAGAACAAATAACCACACTAAAAAGATAATCAAAAGATACATTGGAATGATTGCAGTGGGAAAATGAGACTGAGATATGAGGGTAAAAGGGAAAAAATAGGAAGCTATGTGAGTAAAATGAGGAAATGATAGTATCTGTCCTAGGTTTGCTTGCTTGGATATTTTTTGAAAGTCAGTTATCAGAGAAAGGGAGAGACAGAGACAGAGTTTCTTTCCACTGGTTCACTCCCCAAATGGCTGCAATGGCCAGGGCTGGGCTGGGCTGAAGACGGGAGCCAGGAGCTTCTTCAGGGTCTCGCATCTGGGTTCAGGGGCCCAAGCATTCGAGCCATCCTCTGCTATTTGCCCAGATTTAGCAGGGAGCTGGATCAGAAGTGGAGCAGCCAGGACTTGAGCCGACGCCCATATGGGATACCAAGCACTGTAGGCAGAGGCTTAACCTGCTATGCCACAATGCCCCCCCCCCCCCCAAAAAAAAGATTTTATTTATTTATTTGAAAGGCAGAGTTAGGGACACACACACACACACACACTCACACAGATCTTTCATCTGCTGGTTCACTCCCCAAATGGCCATGACAGCCAGGGCTAGCCCAGACCAAAGTCAGGAGCTTGGAACTCCATCTGGGTCTTCTACCTGGATGGCAGGGGCCCAAGCATTTGGGCCAACTTCTGCTTCTTTCCCAGGCTCATTAGCAGATAGCTAGAGCAGAAGCAGAGCAGTCAGGACTCAAACTGGCACTTATATGGGATGCTGGCATCACAGGCTACAGCTTCACCTGCACTGTGCCACAATGCTGACCCCAGTGCTTGCCTGGAGAATTAAATGAGACATTTCAAGTAATGATCTGGGACAGCCTGATGCCTATTTAGCCTTGTCTTCAAAGTAAGGAGGGTTTACCAGGCCTGGGGTGTGTGTAGCCCTTTGTTGATCTGTTCTCTTCCCCTCTCTCCCAGGTCTTGTTTGCCACGGAGACCTTTGCCATGGGCGTAAACATGCCTGCCCGCACAGTAGTGTTTGACTCCATGCGCAAACATGATGGCTCCACCTTCCGGGACCTGCTTCCTGGGGAGTACGTGCAGATGGCAGGCCGGGCGGGCCGGAGGGGCCTGGACCCGACAGGCACCGTCATCCTGCTCTGCAAGAGCCGAGTGCCCGAGATGGCAGACCTGCACCGCATGATGATGGTGAGCAGGGGTGGGGTGCGGCTGGACGCGGCTAGGTGAGGCCCGTCTCCAGCCCCAGCACCTGCTCGATTCCCTCTCTTCCAGCCCTCTTCCCCTCTCCTCTCTTCTGACTTTATTTGCCTGGGAGAAGCCAAGGTATAAATAGGCAGATCCAAGGATGAACTTAGATCCCATATCTTACAGTTTTTCCTCTACATTGAATGTGGAGCTAGATGGGGCCTTTGGGACTCTTTCTTTTTGCTCCCTGTGTTATAGACAGTGAGCACGTGGTTTGTCTAAGGCCCCCTGATCGCAGGGCTGGCACCTGGCTGGGGAGCATGCAGCCCCGCCCTGATCTTACAGACTTGTCGGACTCATTTTCAGGGGAAGCCATCCCAGCTGCAGTCCCAGTTCCGTCTCACCTATACCATGATCCTCAACCTGCTGCGGGTAGACGCCCTCAGGGTGGAGGACATGATGAAGAGGAGCTTCTCCGAGTTTCCATCTCGCAAGGACAGCAAGGTGAGGAGTTTGAGGTGACCAGCTTACAGGGCAGGAGATGGAGCAAAGCTGGGAAGAGGTGGGCGACCGGAGGCCAGCTGGGTGAAGGTGAGGGCTATAGCAGGTTGGGCCTGGAGACTTGTTTCACAGCCTCCCCTGGCTTCTTCCCAGGCCCATGAGCAGACTCTGGCTGAACTGAGTAAGAAGCTGGGGGCCTTGGAGGAGCCTGATGTGACCGGCCAGCTGGCAGACCTGCCCGAGTATTACAGCTGGGGGGAGGAACTGACAGAGACTCGGAACGTGATCCAGGTAAGTGGTGTGTGTGTGTGTGTGTGTGTGTTGGGGAGGAGATGGGGAAGGGAGAAAGAAGGGCCAGCTGGTGCTCCACACTTAGTGATGTCTCCCTCGTGTCCCCTCTGTGCACGCCTGTCTCTGCAGCGGCGCATCATGGAGTCTGTGAATGGGCTGAAATCGCTCTCAGTGGGAAGGGTGGTGGTTGTGAAGAATCAGGAACATCACAATGCGCTGGGTGTGATCCTGCAGGTGAGGACGATGGGAATCAGGGCTCTGGAGGGGGTGAGGGAACAAGCCTCAACTTGGGGGGCAGGTTGTGGTCACCATGACCGCCTTGTCCCCGAGTCCCACGACATCTTCTCTGAATGCTTGGCTTGGTCCCCTCTCAGACCGGTGGGCTCTGTGCGGTTGCTCCCTGATCCTTGCCCTCCATGGCCGCTGCTCACCGGCCCATTCTGGCTTCCCTGCCTGCCCAGGTCTCCTCCAACTCCACCAGCAGAGTATTCACAACCTTAGTCTTGTGTGATAAGCCCATGTCCGAGAACCCGCAGGACAAGGGGCCAGCCACTGCCGATGTGCCCCACCCAGATGACCTCGTGGGATTTAAGCTGTTTCTGCCTGAAGGTGTGAGTGGGGCAGATGTCCAGCTTCCTGGCAGCAGGGTGAGCAGGGTGCCTGCATGGGTGGCAAGGTGTGGCCTACGCTTCCCTTTCCACAGGGCCCTGTGACCACACTGTGGCCAAGCTCCACCCGGGAGAGGTGGCTGCCATCACCACCAAGGTGCTCCGGGTGAATGGGGAGAAGATCTTGGAAGACTTCAGCAGGAGGCAGCAACCGAAATTCAAGTCAGATGCTGGGCAGGCCTTTCTCCTGGGCAGAGTATAATACGGGGTAGGGGGTATGTGGGGAGGGGGCTCCCCCAGTCTGAAGGGACCATGGAGTAAGGGGATGTGGTGAGGGGGTGTTCCCCCAGGCTGAGGGCGGTGGCTATGGGAAGACGACTTCACCCCAGATCTCAAGACCTGCTCCCTCTTTAGGAAGGATCCTCCCCTTGCAGCTGTGACCACTGCTGTTCAGGAACTTCTGCGTCTGGCTCAGGCTTACCCAGCAGGGCCCCCCACCCTGGACCCTGTCAATGATCTGCAGCTCAAGGATGTCTCAGTGGTAGAGGGTGGGCTCCGGGCACGGAAGCTGGAGGAGCTGATCCGGGGGGCTCAGTGTGTGCACAGCCCCCGTTTCCCTGCCCAGGTAGGCCTCTGGATGCCAGCTCCCAAGCTGGGAAGAGGCTTTTCCTCTCTGGTCCCACGTGGACTGACTGCCCCTCCCTCAGCCCTTGTACTCAGTGCACCTGCTGAGGGACGAGAGGCTGAGGGGTCCCTGCCGTGACTCTGCAGTACCTGAAGCTGCGGGAGCGCATGCAGATACAGAAGGAGATGGAGCGGCTACGCTTCCTGCTGTCAGACCAGTCGCTGCTGCTGCTCCCTGAGTACCACCAGCGAGTAGAGGTGGGAGGGGCAGGACTGGGGCTGGGGCCTAGCGTGGGAGATGACAGCAGCCTCCCCCACACTCACGCTCCTCCTTGCAGGTGCTCCGAACCCTGGGTTATGTGGATGAGGCGGGCACTGTAAAGCTGGCAGGGCGGGTGGCCTGTGCCATGAGCAGCCATGAATTGCTCCTCACTGAGCTCATGTTCGACAATGCCCTGAGCACTCTGCGGCCGGAGGAGATTGCAGCCCTGCTCTCTGGCTTGGTCTGCCAGAGCCCTGGGGACCCTGGGGATCAGCTCCCTAGTACCCTCAAGCAGGTAGGGGTACCAGCCATCTCCCTCTCCCAGCCCCACCCCCACCCCCAGGCATTCCCCTAATAACTCCCTCCAATCCTGTGAGTACCCCTAAAAGGGGGTCCTTGATCTTGTCCTCCTCAGCCCTGGAGCAGGAAGGCAGGCCTTAACCTCTTTTCCCCACTGCAGGGAGTGGAACGTGTCCGGTCTGTAGCCAAGCGGATCGGTGAAGTCCAGGTGGCCTGTGGCCTAAATCAGACCGTGGAGGAATTTGTGGGGGAGCTGAATTTTGGACTGGTCGAGGTTGTGTATGAGTGGGCCCGGGGTATGGTGAGTACCTGGGGTGTGGGGTTTTGCAGATGGCTGGATGGGGAAAGGCTGCCCAGGCCTGACACATCTGGTCTCCATCCTGCTCTCCCCACAGCCCTTCTCCGAGTTGGCAGGGCTCTCTGGAACCCCTGAGGGCCTGGTGGTCCGCTGTATCCAGCGCCTGGCTGAGATGTGTCGCTCACTGCGGGGGGCAGCCCGCCTGGTAGGGGAGCCTGTGCTAGGCGCTAAGATGGAGACAGCAGCCACGCTGCTTCGGCGGGACATCGTCTTTGCAGCCAGCCTCTATACCCAGTGAATGACTCCTTGTAAAAATGTAATAAAACAGCAAACCACCAGGTGTGCGTGAGGTGTTGGGCAGGGGGTGCTCAGCTCAGCAGACGCAGGAGGGAGAACCACTTAGAAATATACCTTTATTTGTGCGCATGGAGACAGGGCCAGCCTCTCTAAAGCATTAGTCCTTGAGCGAAGGTGTCTTGGGGGGCGATGGGAGGTCCTGGGTCATGGCTTCCACGTACCACGCGGGCAAGAAGGCATAGGGTGCATCTTGGTGTACAGACACGGTGACTGTGCCACCAGGCTCCCAGGAGAAGAGGTGGACGAGCCTGGGGGGGCAGATGGAGGCATGGGTGGAGGGCTGGAGGCTGGGCCCCTGGGACCGAGAGGAGATGGACAGAGCTGATTGCTCACCTGGGGTCGTCCTGGATGACTGTGCTCTGGGCAAAGCCAAGGAAGGCGGCACAGAAGTTCATGCACACAGAGGGGTTCCAGCCGTCACGGTCGTTCTGGAGCGGGCAGAAGAGAAAGCAGAAGATTGGCAGTGAGAGTGGGAAGAAGGGGAAGGTAGACTTCAGCCCTGGACGACGGACCCATGGTCCTGATGCCAGGGGGATACAGGTTGGAGCCGTGACGCCATTGCCTTACCCTGACGTACTCAAACATCTCCATAGTAGGGAAAGTCTTGAGGGAACAGACGACACCCTCCGGGTTCCGGAAGCCGGCAACAACACTGGGGACCCCTGGGAGGAACGACTGAGCCCACCATTTCAGAAGCTTGTGTCTGCCAGGAAAGGCAAGGGGTCAGTGGCACCCCTCTTCCATTCTGCCGCCACCCCCAGCCTCATCCTCCCCAAGTTCCTTTCCCAACTATCAGTTTGAGGCAGCCCCTGTCTTGAACCTGTAGAAGCTCCTCCACTGGCCAAGGCTATGCATCTCCTTGGAGGTCTTAAGCTCCACGTAGCAGGCCGGGGGCTGTGTGGATGAGGCCTGGGGGTCTGTGCAGTCCACCTCCCCGGAGAAGAGCAGAGGGTGGTTTCCCAGACGGCTGCGTAGCACAGAGCAGAAGGCCACGTTGGTGTTAACCTCCCCAGAGGGGTCTGGGGAGCCTCCAGGTTTGTCTGCAGGAGAGAAGCAGCAGCAGGGGTGGCAGCTCTCAGCTTCCAGGGGAGGGGAACGGGGCCACAGAACAGGGGCAGCTCTCACCTGCACACATGTACTGCTCAAACTTGTACCCCATGTACATGAGCTCCCGGAGGAGGGGTGGCCGAGCAAGCCGCTGAGCGCGAGCAGCTGGCGTCTCCACCTCACTCAGGTACAGCGTCCCCTGGAACCGGGAAGCTGCTAGCTGCCAGCCTTCTTGCCGCTCATACGGTGTCGTCAGCAGTTTTGTCAGGTGCCCCCGCCACGTCACTATAGCCCCTGCTAGCCAGCCTGGACCCCTGAAAAGAAGGAGTTAGGGACTGGTGTTGTGGTATAGCCAGCTAGGCCACTGCTTATGATGCCAGCACCCCATATGGATGCCAGTACAAATCCAGACTGCTCCACTTCCAATCCAACCCTGCTAATGCACCTGGGAAAGCAGCGGAGGATGGCCCAAGTGCTTGGCTCCCTGCCAGCCATGTGGGAGACCTGCTGGAGTTTTGGGCTCCGGCATGGCCTAGCCCCAGCTGTTAAAAAAAAGATTTAGCTTGGCCGGCGCCGTAGATTAACAGGCTAATCCTCCGCCTTGCGGCGACGGCACACCGGGTTCTAGTCCCGGTTGGGGCGCCGGATTCTATCCCGGTTGCCCCTCTTCCAGGCCAGCTCTCTGCTATGGCCCGGGAAGGCAGTGGAGGATGGCCCAAGTCCTTGGGCCCTGCACCTGCATGGGAGACCAGGAAAAGAACCTGGCTCCTGGCTTCGGATCAGCAGGATGCACCGGCTGCAGCGGCCATTGGAGGGTGAACCAACGGCAAAAAGGAAGACCTTTCTCTCTGTCTCTCTCACTATCCACTCTGCCTGTCGAAAAAAAAAAAAAAAAAGATTTAGCTGGTGCTGTGGTGTAGTAGGTTAACCCTCTGCCTGCGGCACCGGAATCTCAATATGGCCGCGGGTTCAAGTCCCCGCTACTACTCTTCGGATCCAGCTCCCTGCTAATGGGCAGCAGAAGATGGCCCAAGCGCTTGGGCCCCTGCACCAATGTGGGAGACCCGGTGGAACCCTCTGGCACCTGGCTTCGGATGAGTCTGTTGCTGCCATTTGGGGAGCGAACCAGGGGATGGAAGACCTCTGTGTCTTTGTGTCTTGCCTTCTCTCTCTGTAACTCTGCCTCTCAAATAAACAAAACAAAACAAAACAAAAAACAGAGATTTACTTACTTATTTGAAAGGCAGAGTTAACAGAGAGAGGGAGAGACAGGTTTTTTACGTGCTGGTTCACTCCCCAAATGGCCCCAATGGCCAGGGGCTGGGCCAGGCTGAAGCCAGGAGCCTGGAACCCCCTCAGGGTCTCCCACATGGTTGCAGGGGCCCAAGCATTTGGGCCATCCTCCTCCGTCCATCCAGGCGCATTAGCAGGGAGCTGAGCTGGAAGTGGAGAAGCCAAGTTTCGAGCTGGTGCCCACATGGCATGTTGGCATTGCAGGCAGTGGCTTTACTAGCTAAGCCACAATGCCAAACCCAATAAATAATATTTTTTAAAGGCGTTAGAGGCTGAAGGTCTGACACACGCCTTCGCTCAGATGGCTCTTCTAAGTGCCTTCTGAGCGCTGATTCTCTCTCCAGCTTGGGCTCTCCGTCTGTGTGTTAGCTTCGCTCACCCCTCCAGCTTGTCTCTGTGTTCCAGGAGCCAGCGTAGCAAGTGGTCCAGTCCCTCGCGGATCTCCTCATCCCGAGGCTGGTATCGATCAGGGTATCCGTCTCTGAGGTCAAAGTCAGGGCCTGGACCATTGGTGGGCGGGGGGCTGTAGTAGCGCAGTGCGCGGGCATCTCCGTGGTACTGGCGTTGTGCATCCAGGGAGAAGCAGCCCAGCTGGGAAGGGCGCCGGTAGAAAGGGAAGGGCCCAGAGTAGAGGGTGGGGTCTGTGGGCAGTGAGAGCGCTGGGCTGGGGAGTTTGTTCCGAGGCTCAGCTACTTCTGTCTTCTCGGCGCCTCTCTTGGTCCCTCTACGCTCCATGGAGTTCTGGGGTGGGAGGACAAGTTTCCATTTTACAGAGGAGGCCTGGAGAAGGGTGACTCTGGGTCAGGACCAAGGGAGCCACCTCATCTCCAGGTTGTGGCCGTGTAACATGCAAACCCAGCCCCTCAAACACAACCACGGCCAAAAGCTCTTCCTGCCTCCAACCTTGCCGCGTACCCGCCATCCCCCACATCTCACGAACGCAGCGAGTTAGGAAGCAAATCTGGCTTCAGATCAAAGATCCGGTTACCTCAAAGCCCTCCAAACTTGATTTCTACCTCCGCCGAACTATGACGTCAGGGCAGGCATAACATAAATCGAAAAGGGACGGGAAGGTGGGATCCCGCTTGCGATGATGCAATCATTCAGCGACAGTGGCGGGCAAACGCCTCAGGGGCCGGGGAGTGGGTAAGTTTTGCCCGGAGAGGTTGAGCCCAACGTGGCCACCGGCGCCTCTCCGCTTTGCCTTCGGAGTACCGGGCCGTGAGTGCTCTCTGTGGGAGCCAATCAGCGGCAAGCATGGGGCCTTGACCCAGAGGCGGCGGCGCTGGTATCCGCACTGGCACCGCCCCTCCCAGCACAGGCCCGAGAGAAGGTAAGCGGAGGCCTCGATCGTCATCACATCGCGGTACTTAACACTGGGTCACCTGGTCTCCAAGGAGCGTCACCCAGGGAGGTGACGTCACTACTCTGCGCCGGAAGACCCTATCTTCAAGTTCTCTTCCCTCAACCCCCTCCCTCCTTCGGGACCATAGAATCCTGGGCGATGAGCCTGAAGAGGCATCGCCTGATCCCGGAGAGCTTCGGCTTGAAGAGGCGGCGGGAGCGAGGGCCTGCAGAAGCGGATCCTCTGAGGGGCGAGTCAGGTAACCATGGCAGCCCCGGGGCGGGGCTGAAGACCCCAGCGGGCGGGCCTCGCCTAGGTGAGCAGGTGTGTGGGAAGAAGCGCGCGGCCGCAGTGGCCCCCGCGCCCTCGCCCCGGTTCCCTCTCGGTGACCGGCTGTCTCCGCGCAGGGTCGGCGCGCGAGGCCGTGGCCGAGCTGGTGCAGCTGTTTCCGCGAGGCCTGTTCGAGGATGCTCTCCCGCCCATCGTGCTGAGGAGCCAAGTGTACAGCCTCCTGCCCGACCGGACGGTGGCCGACCGGCAGCTGGTGAGGGGCGTCAGCACGACCTCCGGAGCTCCTTTCCCTGCCTCGTGCGCGATCGCCAAGTTCCCCAGTCCGCCGGCCGTCCCAGCCGTTCAGACACTGAGCAAGCATTAGGCCCTTTGGGGCGGGCGCTGTGCCAGACACTGAGGTGCCGCAGAGACTGGCGCAAACCCTGTGCAGAGACCCTCGGACGGTGGAGGGCGTGCCAAACCAAGGCGGTGGAAGAACGAGGCTTTGGGGGAAACAGGAGTCACAGCGCGCTGGGGACGCTGGGGAAGCGGGCCGATTAGATCTGGGGGGCCTGAGACATCAATGACGTGGCGGGCTGGCAGGAGAGGGAGCTGGGGTGTGAGGCCGATGGCACGGCCTAGACTGGTGAAGGCCCGAGGTAGGGCAGTGTAGGAAGAGGGAGGAGTCCCTTTTCCTTCCCAGGACAAGCCTCTCAGAAAACTCCTTTTTTCCAGATGACAGACCAACCGAGTGGTAGGTTTAGTGGACAGTAGGAACACATCGAGTTCTTGAGGGCACGTGGTGTATTTTGTACAAGTTCATTCGGAGGTGCGTGGGGAGCATCCGAAGGCAAAATGTAGTAGGCAGTTGGATCTGAAGTTTGGGGAGAATTCTGAGTTGGTGAAAAAGAATTAAAAGCTGTGGGTTTGTGAGTAGAGATTCAGTCTGTGGATGTAGGTGAGATCAGTAGGAAGAGTGAATCAAGGAATGGTTTTTGAACCTCTTCACACACTTAGTTATTTGAAAGTCAGAGTTACGGAGAGACAGGGAGAGAGACCAACCAGCTACTGGTGACCTAGAAGAAGCTCCTGGCTTCGGCCTGGCCCAGCCCTGGCCTTTCTAGGTCTCTCATGTGGTGGCAGGGGCCCAAACACCTTGTCCATCTTTTGCTTTTCCCAGGCTGTTATCAGAAATGGAGCCCGGGACACAAACTGGCACCCATATGGGATACTGGCATTGCAGATGGCAGCTTTACTTGCTATGCCATAGTGCCGGCCCCCTACTAACTTTATTTGTTTATTTTTAAAGATTTATTTTTTTTAATATTTTTTATTTATTTATTTGACAGGTAGAGTTATAGACAGTGAGAGAGAGTCAGGTCTTCCGTCTGATGGTTCACCCCCCCAGATGGCTGCAACAGCCGGAACTATGCCAATCCGAAGCCAGGAGCTTCCTCTGGGTCTCCCACAGGTGCAGGGGCCCAAGGACTAGACCATGTTCTGCTCTCCCAGGCCACAGCAAAGAGCTGGGTCAGAAGTGGAGCGACCAGGACTTGAACTGGCACCCATATGGGGAGCTGGCACTGCAGGTGGCATCTTTACCTGTTATGCCACGGCGCTGTCCCCTTTATTTATTTTTAAAAATTTATTTATTTAAAGATGTATTTATTTATTTGAAAGGTAGAAATAGAGGAAGCAAGAGAGAGAGTTTTTTTTTTTTTTTTTTTTTTTTTAAAGATTTATTTGAGAGGCAGTTACAGACATAGAGAGGGAGAGACAGAGAGAAAGATCCTCCATCCTCTGGTTCACTTCTCAGATGGCCTCAATGGCTGGAGTTGAATCTATCTGAAGCCAGGAGCCAGGAGTTTCTTCTGCGTCTCCCACACGGGTGCAGGAGCCCAATCACTTGAGCCATCTTCCTCTGCTTTCCTAGAGCATAAGCAGACAGAGGCTTAACCTAGTATGCCACAGTGCTGCCCCTGGGGGCAGGGGGAGAGGGAGGGAGGGAGGGAGATCTTCTATCTGCTGGTTCACTTTACAAATGGTCAGGAGCCCAGAATTCCACCTGGATCTCCCATGTATGTGCAGGTGCCCAAAGACTTGGGCCATCTTCTGCTGCTTTCCCAGACACATTAGCAAGGAGCTAGATTGGAAGTAGAGCAACTGGACTTGAACTGGCACCCATGTGGGATGCTGACATCACAGATGATGGCTTAACCTGCAGTGCCACAGTGCTGGCCCCCCTTTTTTTTTTTTTTACAAACTTTAGATGGTGATGAGAATTATGACTATCTCCAGAAAAATGCACATGTGCCACGTCCACACAAGGTAATGTACAGTTTATGTGTGTGTCTGTGAGGGATGTGTCACATGTTCTCTGAGGTCTAAGGCTAAGGACCCCAGGAATAGAGTGAAAGATAATAGAGCCAAATTCAGAATTCTTGGAGACAGCAACATTTAAAGCAGTGTGCTGTATGGTCTTAGTTCTGCCTGTGTCTAAATTATCTGGGCTGCTTATTCAAAATATGTAGGTTCCTGGAACTCAGCTAAGGTTAATGGGATGGGATGTAGAAATCTACATTTTTAAACTACTGCCTCAAGTGAGTTTTGCTGAGACCCACTGCTATGAGAGGAAGGCAGAATAAGAGGAATCAGTGAAAGAGGCTGAGAAGGAATTGCCTGTGTTAAGAGGAAACCAGGAAGAAGCCTATTGGGAAAGTAAAGAGATTTTTCAACAAAGTGGGAATAGTTGATAGTGTTAGCATCTGTAACTCAAGGCAGTGTTCTGTAAAGAGGTCAGGTAAAAGAAAAACTGAAATCTGTGCATTGGCGTCAGCATGCAGAGGGTTAATGGCGATCTGTTATGAAAAGAGGGAAGAAGAGGAAGACATACTGGCTCCAGTCTCGCCAGAGGAAGCATCAGATGGAACCACTCCTTCAAAAATATTTGTGGCTTTTAATATATTGATGTTAGTTTATATTATTAAAATTATGCACAATTATTTGTTTGAAAGAGTTATAGAGAAGGAGAGGCAGGGGGAGATCTTCCATCTACTGGTTCACAAATGGCCACAATGATCAAGGCTGTGCCAGGCCGAAGCCAGGAGTCAGGAGCTTTATCCAGGTCTCCCATGTGTCTGGAAGGGCCCAAGAACTTGGGCCATCTTCCACTGCTTTCCAGGCACATTAACAGGGAGCTGGATGGGAAGTGGACCAGCCAGGACTTGAACCACAACATCACAGTGTGGGCCGTGCACACACAATTTAAAGAATGCTTATAAAGCATTTTGCTACCACTTGTAAGACTATAGAACTATAGTTCTATAGTATATGGTCAAAATCCCACATTTATCCCTCTGATTAAAATGGCCTGGAGTTGGCACTGTGGCATAGTGGGTAAAGCCACTGCCTGCAGTGCCGGCATCCCATATGGGTGCCAGTTCAAGTCCCAGCTACTCCACTTCCTCTACAGCTCTCTGCTATGGCCTGGGAAGATGGCCCAAGTCTTGGGCCCCTGCACACATGTGGGAGACCTGAAAGTAGCTCCTGGCTCCTGGTTTCAGATCGGCTCAGCTCCAGCCATTTTGGTTATCTAGGGAGTGGACTAGCAGATGGAAGACCTCTGTCTCTGCCTTTCAAATAAACAAATAAATCTTTTAAAATAAAATGGCCTATATGTTTTTAGAGCTGACTGCTACCCGAACTGCTATGATAATTGTTCCCTTGGTTTTTCTATCACCTATGTATACATTCATAAACAACAAAACTTAATTTCACCCGTTTTTGAACTATAAATGGAATCATGCTGTATGTCTTAAAGTCTGTTCATGCTGCTGCAACAAAATAGCTGAGACTGGGTAATTTGTGAAAAGGAATTAGTTCTTACAATTCTAGAGATGAGAAGTCCAGGATCCCAGCACTGGCAGATTCAGGGACTGGTGAGAACTGGGCTGCCTGCTTCTGAGCTTTGCTGCTTTGTCCTCACATGGCAGAAGTGATGCTTCTATCAGCCAGGAAGCTCTCGGGAGCCTCTTTCATAAGGACAGGAATGCCATTCGTGGGAGCAGAGCCCTCTTGGCCTGATGGCTTCTTAACAGCTCTACCTCTTAATACCATCACGTTGGGGTTTACATTCTGACTGAATTTTGGAAGCATGTAACTTTTTTGATTTCATAGGTTCACAGACAGAGAGCAGTTTGTCTCAGGGTGAAACAAGTCTTTGAGTCTCACCTGTATCTGATTTAGGTGGCATTTAGATGAGACTCAGTCTGTAATACTTTGAATTTGTACAAGTTAACACTCTTGGGGTTATTGGGATGGCGTGAATACATTTTGCATGTGAGAAAGGTGTAAATTTGTGAGGGCCAGATGTGGAATGCTATGGTTTGAATGTAGATGTCCTTGTAAAATTCATATGTTGGAACCTCTAATGCCCAGTGTGATAGTATTAAGAGGTGGTTTTTTTGGGGGAAGTGATCAAATCATGAGGTCTCTGCCCTTGTGAATGGAGTTAATGCCCTTATAAAGAGGCTCCCAAGAGCTACCTGGCCTTCCCATCCGTTCTGCCCTGTGAGACTCAGTGTTTGTCCCCTCCAGAGGATGCAGTGACAAGCTATCATCCTGGAAGCACAAACTTTACCTTCACTAGAAATTGAACTTGCTCTGCCCTAGATTCTCCAGAATGAGAGAAATGAATTTCTGTTCTTTCCTCGCTTTAGGTATTTTGTTATAGCAGCAGGAATGGACGCAGATGCTGTGTTTATAGCTTGTTGAGATTCTTCCAAGTTGTACACAGCTGGAGTTGATTCATCTCATAGATCTCTATTATAGGAATATATTCCAATTTGTCCATTCTAACAAAAGAATTTGTATTTTTCTAAAAATTGATAAATTTCATCTAAATTTTCAAATTTATTGACAAAGTTTGTAACCTCATTTTAATCTTTAAGATCTGTAGTGATGACCTGTTTTTCATTCTTTATATTGATTATCTATGTTTTCTCTTGTCACTACCAGGTTTTTTAGTGTCACCAGTGGTTTATCAAGTTTAATGCTTTTTCAGTCAGCCTTTGACTTTGTTGATTTCTATACGTGTTGTCTTTTCCCCTCTTTTTTCCGTTAATTTTCATCCTCTCTTTTCTACTAAGGCACACAATGCTGTAGTTTTCCTTTGAGTACAAGTGTGTGTGTGTGTGTGTGTATATATAAGTATATATATAAATATACACACACATATATTCCACAAGTTTTCATTTGTATTTTCATTATCAGTTAGTTCAAAATTCTTCTTGGCTCTTTTGTGATCTTTTCCTTTGACTCATTGGGTCAGTTACATGTATGTTAGGGGCCAGTGTTGTGATGCAGACGGTTAATCTGCTGTCTACAGTGTCGGCATCCCATGTCAGAGTGCAGATTCAAGTTGTGGCTGCCCTGCCTCTGATCCAGCCTTCTGCTAATGTGCCTGGGAAGGCAGCAGAAGATGGCCAAAGAGCTTGGGCCCTGCCACCCACGTGGGAGACCAGGACAGAGTTTCATGCTCCTGGCTTCAGCTGGCCCAGACCTGGCTATGGTGGCCATTTGGGGAGTTGACCTGTAGATGGAAGATCTCTGTCTCTTTCTCTGTTGCTCTGCCTTTTGAATTTATGAATGAATGAATGATACATAAATACAATAAATGTATGTCATAATTTTCAAACATTTTTGTATTACTGTGTTATTGATTTGTATGTAAATGGCATTTTGGCCAGAGAACATGCACAATATGACTTAAGTCATTTGGAATTTATTGAGACTTGCTTTTCTGTGTGCTATATGGCCAGTTTAAGTGTTTGTTGTTTATTTCAAAATAATGTGTATTATCTAGTTACTAGCTTCTTCGTGCCTGAAGTTACTGAAATATTCTGTTTTCTCACTGATTAGTTTGTTTCTGTGTTCTATGAACTTATGAGAGTTGGGTTAATATACTTCTGTGATTGTGGTTTTGTTGTCTCTCTAAATATTTCCCCTACTTTATTATCTGTTTTTTCT
The DNA here is from genome assembly GCF_033115175.1 of Lepus europaeus. Taxonomy (NCBI): domain Eukaryota; kingdom Metazoa; phylum Chordata; class Mammalia; order Lagomorpha; family Leporidae; genus Lepus; species Lepus europaeus. Next base: position 32,226,495 of record NC_084829.1, read on the forward strand.
TTCCTTCTGGGGCTCAAACATACATTGGACCTTCTCTCTACCCTATAGATCTCTTAAACTCTTTCCTATATTTTAAATATTTTTGGCTTTCCTTACTGTATTCTGATTAAATTTTTAATCTCTCTTAGAGACCGATAATCTGTAGGAGATAGTCTGTGCCTTAACAATCTTTTGAAGTCTTAATTTTATTTACTTTATTTTTCAGCTCTAGAATTCTAGTTAGGTGTTTTTCAAACTTGCTATGTCATTTTTTTATAATTTCCTGCTGAGGTTTTCCTTACTTCAGCACTGTGAGCATTTTTAAAAAATTATCTTTTTGGGAACTGGCACTGTGGTGTAGCAGGTTAAGCCACAGCCTGTAGTGCCAGCATCCCATATAGGTGCTAGTTCAAGTTCCAGCTGCTCCACTTTCCACCCAGCTCCCTGCTGGTGTGCCTGGGAAAGCAGCAAGGATGGTCCAGATCCTTGGGCTCCTGTAACCAGGTGGGAGACCTGGAGGAGTTTCCTGGCTCCTGGTTTTGGCTTGGCCCAGCCCCAGTCATTGTGGCCATTTGGGGAGTGAACCAGTGGATGGAAGATATCTCTCTGTCTTTCATTCTCTCCCTGTGTAGCTCTGACTTCCAAATAGATAAATAAATATGTTTTGAAAAAGTTGTCTTTTTTGATAATTCCACTATTGCACGTCTTTTTGGGTCTATTCCATTGCCTATTTCTTTTGACTTGTGTTTCCCAGGCCCAGTTTCTGAATATGTGTTGGGAAGAATTGCCTAGATTAGCAGGTGTCCTCCTGTCCCAGTTATCTTTTCCATTCTTGTCATCACCTAGACATTGTATTATTCTGTTAATTGCATTACCCTGTGAGTACTGTAATGCTTAAGCAATTTAAAAACAATCTTTTATCCAGCGTTTTAGTTCATTTTCAATGAATGGGTCAGTTCTTGGTGTATTATTGCAAAAAAAAAAGGTCTTGGTTTGTTTGTTTTAAACATTTGATCCCATGATCCTCCCTACTTCCACCTACCCAAATATAAATTCTTGATTCCTTGGAGGCTGTATTTTTTTTTTTTTTTTTTGACAGGCAGTGTGGACAGTGAGAGAGAGACAGAAAGGTCTTCCTTTTCCATTGGTTCACCCCCTAATGGCTGCTGCAGCAGGCACACCGCGCTGATCTGAAGCCAGGAACCGGGTACTTCCTCCCGGTCTCCCATGCGGGTGCAAGGGCCCAAGCACTTGGGCCATCCTCCACTGCACTCCCTGGCCACAGCAGAGAGCTGGACAGGCAGAGGAGTGACTGGGACAGAATCCAGTGCCCCAACCTGGACTAGAACCCAGTGTGCTGGCGCCGCAGGCGGAGGATTAGCCTATTGAGTTGTGGCGCCAGCCGGAGGCTATATCTTAATTTGTTTTATCTCAGTGCCTGGCATAGGACTGGTCTCAGAAAGTACATATTGAGTGTTTGACAGACAACTCCTGAGGCAGCTAGATGGGGGTAGGTAACCAGATGGAAGAAGCTGTCTGGTTGACTCCTGATTATCTCCCGCCCAGTAAATTCCCCACATACTGACAAAATCTGCCTGCCCAAAGCGCTCAGAGAATAGCAGGGCATCTTAGCCTGACCCTCTTCTTTTTGCTCCCATCTCTGTGGAGACAGAAGGAGCTTCAAGAGCAGGGGGAGATCAGGATCATCCAGCTGGGCTTTGACTTGGATGCCCATGGGATTGTCTTCACTGAGGACTACAGGACCAGAGTACGTGTGACTGCGTGTGGGTGTCGAGGGCGGTGGGGGCTGGGGGCGGGGGAGAGGGCAGGGAAAGGGGGAACAAATAAAAACTAAAGAGACCATTTCCCTAGCCCACATCCTGTGAAAAGGGCGCAGGGCTGTGGTGAGAGAGTGAAGTGAGGGCAGGGGAGCAGGAATCTGAGCAAGAGGGGAGATTGGAAGAGGAACGCCCGCCCGGGGATGTTGGGTCAGTGGAGAGTGAGGGTGGGTGCAGACGCTGTCTCTTCTCTGGTTCTAGGTCCTCAAGGCCTGCGAAGGCCGACCGTATGCTGGGGCAGTGCAGAAGTTTCTGACTTCAGTGCTTCCATCCTGTGGGGACCTTAGTTTCCAGCAGGAGCAAATGACACAGACCTTTGGCTTCAGGGACCCAGAGATCACGTGAGACTCAGGGGACCAACTGAGTCAGGCATCTGGCACCCCCAGCCTTGCCCTTTCCTTTCTGGTGAAGCTGCCAAAAAAAAGTCCGGCTCTTGTTTTGAATAACGTGACCTAAGCTTGTGCTCCTCCCCGCTAGCAGAGGCCTGTCTTGCCTGGGGCTTTGGAAACAGCCCCAGACTGGAATTCGGGAGAGCTGGGCGACTTCCCAAATGCACTTGGAGCCTGGCAGGAACCATAAATGCCTGATGTTTATGGTTTATGCTCAGACTGAGAGGATAGAGAATGGTGTGAGCTGGGGTTCCCTTAAATATCATTGGCATTCAAAGCAAAAACAACAACCACCACTAGACAAGGGCTAAACACAAATATAATTTTGAGGGGCTGTCTCTGGCCCTGGTCTCCTACTTTGTAACCCATGGCTTATGTGAAAGCATCTTTAACGTTTTGTCTCATGTGGAGAAACAGAGACTTGCAGTAAGACGAGGAGGGGTGGGCCTTTGGTACAGAGATTAAGATGCCGCATCCCTTATTGGCGGGCTGAGATTCGAGCCCTGGCTCTCCTGATTTCAGCATCTTCCTGGTGCCCACTCTAGGAGACAGTAGGGGATGGCTCAGGGAGTTAGATTTCTGCCGCCCACATGGGAGAACAGGATTGAATATGGGCTCTGGCTTCAGCCTAATCCCGCTCCAACTGTAGTGGGCATTTAGGGGAGTGAACCAGCAGAAACCAATCCAAGGACGATCTTTCTCTACCTGTTTCTGTCTGTCAAATAGATTAATTAAAAAAAAAAGAGAGAGAGAGAGAGATGTGGCAGGAGACGTGGTGAGGCGTACACAGGCAGCAGTGGGCACAGAGATCTTTATTTTCTGTTGGGGGTAGGCCTGGATGTGCAGTAGGGCACGTGATCACGGGGCTTCCAGAAACAGCAGCTGTTTCAATGAATGAGTAATAGTTACAGGAAAAGAGAAAGTGGGGGGAGGGAGGCCCGGGTAGAGGGAATGGAGCAAGCAATCCGCAGTGTGCTGTGAGCAGAGGGCTGCCCCAGGTCGGGGTTTTGTTCTTCCATCCTTCTTGATGGTTACCCACGTGCCCAAGTGCTTGTGGTCTGGGAGGGTGGATGGTTCTCAGAGCCCAGGCTTCACCTCTCCTGGCTTCCCCCAGGCATCTGGTGAACGCTGGGGTCCTCACTGTCCGCGATGCTGGGAGCTGGTGGCTGGCTGTGCCTGGAGCTGGGAGATTCATCAAGTACTTTGTTAAAGGTATCCTCTCTGTAGCTCGAGCCTTTGGTCCCTCAAGAACACATATTGGTAGCTCCTCAGGCCTCTAGACCTCACGCGTTTCCACATCTGCAGGACGCCAGGCTGTCCTTGGCATGATCCGGAAGACCAAGTACCGGGAGCTGCTCCTGTCGGAGCTCCTGGGCCGGCGGGCGCCTGCTGCCGTGCGGCTTGGCCTTGCCTACCACGTGCATGACCTCATCGGGGCCCAGCTGGTGGACTGGTAAGTTTTGCACCCTGGCCTCTGGCAGATGACAGAGCAAAGCTGGATTTCCCCTGGCTCATGACTTGTGAAGCCCAGTTCTTTCATTCTCTGGAGCCTGGGAGCACCCGTGACAAGTTCTGAGTTCTCACACTTTGGGCCTACGTGACTGACTGCAGCCTTGTCTTTCTCCTGCATAGTGTTGCCACTACCTCTGGAACTCTCCTCCACCTGCCAGACACGTGAGGATCTGCTTGTCATTGTGCACCTCCTCAGAATGGGGCAACAGTGGCCTGGGCGTGCTGCCCAAGGGTGACTGAGTCAGGATTACCTTGGAAAACTTGGGAGCCAGGATGAGTGATGGGCTCTCTTATTGGTTTAAAGGGTCAGGTGGGACTGCTGCTGTTTGCTTGGGCGCCAACCCAGCAGGGGAATTTGGGTAATGCTTCTTTGCCCTTCCATGAAAGTGGAGGCAGAAGCCGTGCCGAGGCTGTGGCTGCTGCCTTGCACGTAGAAGGTGCTGTTGTTACCTGGTCTGGGGACAGGAAGGTGGGCTTGCCGGGAGGCTGGGGCAGGGCAGCGTTCTTTTCCCTCTTTGTTGAGTTGAAAGAGCCAAATAAAGTACTTTTGCCTGTGATGTTTTCTGGGTTGTCCTTTATTGGGGTGCCTTGTTTGGGGTTAGAGGTAAAGCCCACTAAAGCCTGAACTTTGCTTCACTGTCAGAGAGGAAAAGAGTTGATGTTTATGTTTAGATCAGTTTTCCCTTTGAGGTGGTAAGGATGCACTTGACCTAAATCTAGTCTCTGTTAGGGCCTACAGAAAGCAAAGCCTGGTGTGGTTCAGTCATGTTGGAATGCCAGTAAGAGGCAAATGAAAAGCCCATCCCTGGGGCTGGCATTATGGTATAGCAGGTTAAACCTCTGCCAGTGGCACCAGCATCCCATATGAGTGCTGGTTAGAGTCCCGGCTGCTCCACTTCCGATCCAGCTCCCTACTGATGCGCCTGGGAATACAGTGAACGATGGCCCAAGTCCTTGGGCCCCCGTACCCACATGGGAGACCCAGCGGATGGAAGAGTTCTCTTTCTCTCTGACTCTTCTTCTCTCTCTGTGTAACTCTAACTCAAATAAATAAATAAAGTATTTTTTAAATATTTTATTCATTTATTTGAGAGGTAGAGTCACAGACAGTGAGAGGCAGAGAGAGAGACAGAGAGAGGGGTCTTCCATCCGCTGGTTCACTCCCCAGATGGCCCAATGGCCAGAACTACGCCGATCCGAAGCCAGGAGCCAGCCAGGACTTGAACCGGCACCCATATGGGATGCTAGCACTGCAGGCAGTGGCTTTACTTGCTATGCCACAGCGCTGGCCCCAAAGTAAATCTTAAAAAAGAAAAAAGAGCCCATCCTTGTTTTCGTTAGAACTTTGAATCCCTGGTGTGATGCCATGCATTGTGGTCTATCTGGCTAAGCTGCCTGCATCATATACCTGCCTATGTTTGAGTCCCACCTCCTCTTCTGACCCAGCTTCCTGCTAGTGATGGCTTATGTCCTTGGGTCCCTGTTCCCCAGGTAGGAGACCCAGGTGGAATCCTTAGATCCTGGCTTTGGCCTGGCACAGTCCTGGCTGTTTTGAGCATTTAGGGTGTAAACTAGCAGATGGAGTTTCTCTGTCCTTCTCAAATAGATTAAAATAGATAAAACTTTAAAAAAAAAAATCCTGCGTGTCCAGGCCACGTTGGACCTTTATACACCCATGTTTGCATGAGCATGTGTGCACAGGTACATGCACACAGATGCACTTGGTTACAGGGAAGCACCCAGGCTCTGGGATGAGCAGGGTTAACAGGAAGGACGGGATCCATGTCTCGGCCAAGATTCTCTCAGATTCCCCCAGAATCCTAGGTGTCTGGGCTGCCCCCCAACACTGGGCCTGGGGCCAGTTGCGTTTCTTGTCTATCACGTGGTTTCCCAGCTTAGTTGGGACCAGAGAGGAGCAAGGTCCAGAGTCAACTCTGCCCCAAACCCTAGGGTGACCAGAAGGGAGCAGGTAGACAAACAGATCTGATCCCTCGTGGGTCTTCCAGCCATGAGGCTCCTCTGGGGGCTGATCTGGGCGTCCAGCTGCTTCGTCTTATCGCTGCAGAAGCCCAGGTCTGGCAGGCGGGGTGCTGGGTGCTTGGGTGGGGGCCGGCCCGGCTGTGGGACCCGATTGAGGAGTGAGGGGTCTGGGGTGGTGGGGTCTGAGTGAAGTCTGATGCTGACCCTCACCGTTCCCCCCCCAGATTGCTCCTGTTCTCTCCTTCTGTGGTTCGTCTGGGGGTCCCCCTCTCAGTGGGGGTGCTGCTCCAGGATGCCCCCTCGGGACAGACAGTGAAAGGATCTGTGTTCCTGAGAAACCCAAGCTATAAAAATACCCCCTGCTCTCCGAAAGCAGACTTCACCCTCAGCTCACAAAACAGCTTCGCACTCCTCAGCCTCCAGGTAATCGGCCCCACCCTGTCCTGCGGCTTCTGGGTGCTCCCTCCCTGCTCCCCTCTGCCTTGTAAGTGGCTGTCCTCCTCCTCACCTCTCTTGTCCTTCCTCTCCTGTTTTGCCCTGACTCACTCCCTCTCCTGACAGGTCCCTCTGAAACACGTGAAGAGCTGTGGTCTCCAGCACCTTCTCAGAGGCCCTGAGGTCCAGCTGGTGGCCCAGTCGCCATGGCTGAAAGACTCTCTGTCCAAACTGACAAACATCCAGGGCGTCAACCTGCTCTTCTCCTCTCGCCGGGGGCACATCTTCCTGCAGACTGACCAGCCTATCTATAACCCTGGCCAGCGGGGTGAGTCTGGGCCTCAGAGCTTCTGCCCTAACTTCTCCCAGCCCTGGAGGACATGTCTGGTGTCCCTTCCGTGAGATGACCCAAAAACAAGTGCCAAGCAGGAGGGTCGTCATAGCTCCCCCCCCACCCGGGGTTGGGCCCTCCCTCCCTTTGTGCGGGAACTCCTGCTCACCCCTCCCGTTCCACTCTCAGTCCGCTACCGAATCTTTGCTCTGGATCAAAAGATGCGCCCCTCCGTGGATGTCGTCACAGTCACAGTGGAGGTGCGTCCTTGACCTCTGACCCTCCTGACCCTGGCCGCTGATATGACCCCCTCGACATGAGACCCCTCTGCTCTCCTTGCAGAACTCTCAGGGCTTTCTTGTGAAGAAGAAGGAAGTGTACGTCCGCTCATTAATCTTCCAGGACGACTTCGTAATCCCAGACATCTCAGAGTGAGCTCCTCCAACTGGGATCGCCGCCCAGTGACCGGACCCCAATTCCTGTTTCCTCTTGAGCGCCCCACCTCCAACACACAGCGTCCCATCCCCACCCGCCCTGACCCTGGGGCCCGAGGCTCTGCTTCCTTAGGGAGCAGGCCACTGGCCTCCAGCACAGGTGGGCTGAGTCCCTTCCTTCTCCATCCTCAGGCCAGGGACCTGGAGGATCTCGGCCCGATTCTCAGACAGCCTGGAATCCAACAGCAGCACCCAGTTTGAGGTGAAGAAATACGGTGAGAGCCGGAGACATGAGGGACAGGCAGCTCCTGCCCTGAAAGAAATAAGGAGCGGAAGGAGAGGAGGCAGGGGCGGGGCAGGGCCATGGAGACGTGGGAGCTGCAGCCCTGGGGGTGGGGGTCTTGGAAGGTCCTTTTACTAGAGTCTGACCTGCCTACCCCTCAACCTGGGCCAGTCCTTCCCAACTTTGAGGTGAAGATCACCCCCAGAAAGCCCTATATCCTGACGACAGCCGACTCTCTGGATGAAATCCAATTGGACGTGCAGGCCAGGTAATGCTCCCCCTGCTGGGCCTGCTCCTTGGGCTCCCCATTCAGGTTGCGGAGTGGGGGGATTGTGGAGCACCCCTTCCCCTCCCAGGTCATTCATTCCCCAGCCAGCTTCGCGGTCTCCCTGTGGTGACAGGTACATCTACGGGCAGCCAGTGCAGGGGGTGGCCTATGTGCGCTTTGGGCTCCTGGGTGAGGATGGTGAGAAGACTTTCCTTCGGGGGCTGGAGGCTCAGAACAAGGTAGGAAGGAGGCTGGGGGAGGTGAGGGTAGTGCAGCGTGGGGGCTCCGATCTCACCCCATGTCCTGTGTTTCTCTCTGCCTCAGCTGCTGGATGGCCAGAGTCACATTTCCCTCTCTAAGGATGAGGTCCAGGGTGCACTGGGGAAGCTAAATATGACCATTCCTGACCTCCTGGGGCTGCGTCTCTACGTCGCAGCAGCCATCATCGAGTCTCCAGGTGGGTGACATTTGCTTATTAAAGCCTCGGACCTCTGAGCCAACCTCTTCCCCAGCACTTGATGGCACCCCGACTTCGGCCGCCTCATCTCAGACCCAAAGCCGGGAGAGCCCGCGGGACTTTGGCTCGCACCGATTCTGTCCCTGGGGCATTCTGCTGGTCTTCCCTGTATCTATTTATTTATTTGTATTTGTTCATTCACTCATCCAGCAGAGGTAACGTTAGACACTGTGCGGGCGCCAGGTCCTGGCCTGTGCCCTGAGAAGCTGTCTTGGGGGCGGGAGGTGCTCTAGCGCCCCCTGGTGCTCCGGCTCCTCTCTTCCTGGGGCTCTGCGCTCCCTCTTTCTGCCCTTTGTCTTGCAGGGGGTGACATGGAGGAGGCAGAGCTCACTTCCTGGCGTTTTGTGTCATCTCCCTTCTCCTTGGATCTCAGCAGCACCAAGCGGCATCTCGTGCCTGGGGCCCCCTTTCTGCTGCAGGTTTCTTCCGAAGGGGCAGGGTAGGGGCGGGGTGTTGTCTAGAGGGCACAGGGTCTCACTGGCTGCTGTCTTCCTTGCCTGCCCCGTCCACGTAGGCCCTGGTTCGAGAAGTGTCTGGCTCCCCAGCCACTGGCGTTCCTGTCAAAGTCTCTGCCACATTTTCTTCTGGGTCTGTTTCTAAAACCCAAGACTTTGAGGAAAACACAGACGACAGCGGCCACGTCAGCATTCCCATCGTTGTCCCTCCGAGCACTGCAAGCCTGCAGCTCTTGGTAGGATTGCTCTGAGCCGTGGGGAGCTGAGGGCCGGGAAGGAGGGCGAGCAGGTTCCCGAGGGGCCATGGCCCAGCTTGGGCAAAAGAGTGGTCTGTGGGTCCTCGCCGCTGACCCAGGCCCCACCTGTGCCTCCCTGCAGGTGTCAGCAGGCTCCGGCAAGCCAGCCACGGCCAGGCTCACCGTGACAGCCCCGCCCCCAGGAAGCTCTGGATTTCTGTCTATCGAGCGTCTGGATGCTCGACGCCCTCGTGTTGGGGACACTGTCACCCTGAACCTGCGAGCTGTGGGCGTCAGCGGGGATGCCTCTGATTACTACTACATGGTGGGCGTGGCTGGGGAGTGGACAAGGGCAGGGATGCAGGGAAGAGCCCTCTGAGCGGGGCCGGGGGTGGTCCCAGGGCTGGGCATGTACAGCAAAGAGAAACTCACTCTCGCTCCTCCTCTTCTTGGCCCAGATCCTGTCCAGAGGAGAGATTGTGTCAATGAATCGAGAGCCCAGGAGGACCCTGACTTCAGTTTCTGTGTTTGTGAGCCAGCACCTGGCTCCCTCTTTCCACGTTGTGGCCTTTTATTATCACAGAGGTCTCCCAGTGGCCAACTCACTGCGAGTGGACGTCCAGGCCACGGACTGTGAGGGCAAGGTAACTGGGCTCTGAAGAGATGGATGGCACATGAGTGTGTGTGTGTGTGTAGGCAGTGGAGGTTAGAGAGGACAGGGTGATTGCTAGCAGTGGCTACAGTTTGGGGTGCACAAGGATGCATGGGCCTGTGAGAAGCTCTGCTCATTCTTACTGCGCCCCACTTCCTGTCTCTGCCAGCTGGAGCTGCATGTGGACACTACCAAGGAGTACCGCAATGGGGACACCATGAAGCTCCACCTGAAGACCGACTCTCCTGCCCTGGTGGCGCTGGGGGCTGTGGACACAGCGCTGTATGCGGTGGGCGGCAGGTCCCACAAGCCCCTTGACATGACCAAGGTTTGTTGACATGCTCCCCAGCCCACCCGCCTTCCTCTGGCTCCTCTTCTCGCTGCCCTGAACCCTCTGTGCGCCCCTGGATCTCACTCAGCCTCGCCACAGACCCCTCCCAGTCTTCCCGCGAGCCTTGCCCCTCATCTGCTTTCCTGTGTCCACACGTTACCCTCTCACCAGGAGCCCGGTGGCCGATCCCGCCCCTCAGCCATGCGTGTTCCAGCATTCCTGCCTCTTCTTGCCAGGTCTCTGAGGTTATGAACAGCTACGACCTCGGCTGTGGTCCCGGGGGCGGGGATGATGTCCTTGAGGTGTTCCGGGCAGCTGGGCTGGCCTTTTCTGATGGAGACCAATTGACCTCAGTGAGAAGAAGTAAGAACAAAAGGAAGAAGGGGAGTGGGTGCCAGGAAGAGAAGGGAGGCAGGGCCGAGGGGTGAGGTAGGGCGAGGAGGGGCAGGCAGGGCTGGGCAGGGGGAGGGGAGATGGTGGGAGGCCATCCTCTGTGCGATTGACTGCAGTCTTGCTGTCTGCCAGGCCTGAGCTGTCCCAAGAAGAAAACCAGGAAAAAGAGAAACGTGAACTTCCAAAAGGCAATTAGCGAGAAGTGTGAGTGATGGGTGCCCACGCAGCTTGGGTGCAGGTCCTCAGTGAGCCAGTACGTGGTGTGCAGGGCTGGAGACCCGAATTCTGGGCTTACAGGTGTGTGTGGGGTGGGGTTGTCGGCTCTCTCCAGCCACCTTTCTCGCCCTGCTGATCTCTCCTAGTCCCTGTGGATCTAGGAGTGGGAGTCGGGGCTGAGCTGTGTCCCCCTTTCTGTTCCCTCGTACTGACCCCCTCGTGGCCCCGCAGTGGGCCAGTATGCTTCCCTAGAAGCCAGGCGCTGCTGCCAGGATGGGCTGACGCGGCTGCCCATGGTGCGCTCCTGTGAGCAGCGCGCGGCCCGGGTGCCACAGCCGGCCTGTCGGGAGCCCTTCCTGTCCTGCTGCCAGTTTGCTGAGAGCCTGCGCAAGCAGCAGCGGGCCCAGGGCCGGGGGGGCTTTGCCCGAGGTGAGTGGCCGGGTGCGGCTGAGGGCCAGGCGGGGTGCCTGGGAGGGCAGGACCTCAGCCCCTCCTCATCCCTGTCCTCCGTGGTCCCCCAGCCCTGGAGATGGTGCAGGAGGAGGACCTGATTGACGAAGACGACATCCCTGTGCGCAGCTTCTTCCCAGAGAACTGGCTCTGGAGAGTGGAAACGGTGGACGCTTCCAAAGTGTGAGGGCACCGGCAGGTCTGGCCTCGCCTCTGGGCTGCGTCTGGGGCCGCCCCGCGCGCCAAGGGCTTTTTCCATCTTTCTCACCGCAGGCTGACACTGTTCCTCCCCGATTCTCTGACCACGTGGGAGATCCATGGCGTGAGCTTGTCCAAAAGCACAGGTGAGGCCGTCCCGCCTGGGCCTCAGGCTGCCTCCCTGCCCCCCCCCCCCCCCCCCCCGCCTCGACCCAGGCCCCCGCATAGCCCTCGGCTTTTAGTGGAGGAAGGAGGGCCAGAGGGCCAGGCGAGTCTGTGGCACGTCCCGGCCTGGGTCAGAGAGCAGGGGCAGGCTCAGGGCACAGCTGGGCCACTGCCGCCTGCGGCTCTGGAGCCTGAATGACTGCCCCATCCCTGCCTCTGAGCTCTGCCCCTCCACCTTCCCCAACCTCCGTCAGGCCTGTGCGTGGCCTCACCAGTGCAGCTCCGAGTGTTCCGCGAATTCCACCTGCACCTGCGCCTGCCCGTCTCCGTGCGCCGCTTTGAGCAGCTGGAGCTGCGGCCGGTCCTCTACAACTACCTGAACAAGAACTTGACCGTGAGGCCCTGTGGGGCTGCGGGGAGCCTGGGCAGGGAGGAGGCGGGGGCCTAGGTGGGCCAGGGCTCTGGTGATCCCTGTTTCCCTGCCCCCAGGTGAGCGTCCACGTGTCCCCCGTGGAGGGGCTGTGCATGGCCGGGGGCGGAGGACTGGCCCAGCAAGTGCTTGTGCCTGCGGGATCTGCCCGGCCTGTTGCCTTCTCTGTGGTGCCCACGACAGCCGCTGCTGTGTCCCTGAAGGTGGTGGCCCGAGGGTCCTTCGACTTCCCTGTAGGGGATGTAGTGTCCAAGATCCTGCAAATTGAGGTGAGTAGAGCACCCCGGAATCCAGGTCTCCAGGGGCACCCGGATTTATCCCCCACCCTCTGCACCTTCCGTGCTGGTCAGGCCAGGGGCCTAGCAATGAAACCTAATGCTCTGGTCTGTTTACATCTCCCACAATTCTGATCCAACTCCGTCTGTGAGATTTAAACCCTGCGTCCTGGGAGCCTACGCTGGGAGGGGCAGGCTGTCATCTGTGCGCTCTCTCATGATCCTCCTCTCCCTGAGACAGAAGGAAGGGGCCATCCACAGGGAAGAGATGGTTTATGAACTGAACCCCCTAGGTGAGTGATCCCCACCCCTGCTGTCAGTTTCCCGAGGAGGTTGCTGTGGGCGGGCGGGGGTTGTGGACACAGGAGAGCCCGGCGGCCTCCCCCTCTCTGCAGACCACCGAGGCAGGACCTTGGAAATTCCCGGCACATCTGATCCCAGTATCATCCCGGATGGAGACTTCAGCAGCTTTGTCAGGGTTTCAGGTGGGAGTCCTCAGATTCGCCGCCCTCAGATTCGTGTGGAGCCCTGTTTGATCTACAACCCGTGACCCTCTGGCCCTTGGGCCTCAACCCTCTCCCTCCACCGCAGCCTCAGATCCACTGGACACTTTGGGCTCCGACGGGGCCTTGTCCCCAGGAGGCGTGGCCTCCCTCCTGAGGCTTCCCCGGGGCTGCGGGGAACAAACCATGATCTACTTGGCTCCAACACTGGCTGCTTCCCGCTACTTGGACAAGACAGAGCAGTGGAGCACACTGCCCCCCGAGACTAAGGACCACGCTGTGGATCTGATCCAGAAAGGTTCCGGGTGCAGGGGCAGGCAGGGGAGGGGCTGAGGAGGGCCGTTCATGGACAACGAACAGCCCAAGGGGGGTCCCCGGTGGGCTTGGGGCATGGCAGAGTGGGGGTCACCTTGGCAGCCACCTTTCCTCTCCAAGGCTACATGCGGATCCAGCAGTTTCGGAAGTCAGACGGCTCCTATGGGGCTTGGTTACACCGGGACAGCAGCACCTGGTGAGGTTGGGAGAGTGGGTCCAGGACTCTGAGAAGGGTCACAGCCACGGGAGGGTGAATGGCCGGGTGCCCGGGGGAGCAGGGCCGGATCCCAACCCCGTCCCTAGCCAGCCCTTCCTCCCCATCTAGGCTCACGGCCTTTGTGCTGAAGGTTCTGAGCCTGGCCCAGGAGCAAGTGGGTGGCTCACCTGAGAAGCTGCAGGAGACGGCCGGGTGGCTGCTCTCCCAGCAGCAGGCTGACGGCTCGTTCCTGGACCCCTGCCCAGTTATCCACAGGGGCATGCAGGTGCGGCTCTGCTGGGCGGCTGGGCCAGGCAGTGCTGCGGGGAGGACCCTGGGCCCCTCCACGCCTGGTGAACATCTTTTTCTCCCTCACTAGGGCGGCTTGGTGGGGAACGACGAGACTGTGGCCCTCACAGCCTTTGTGGTCATTGCCCTTCACCACGGGCTGGCCGTGTTCCAGGACAAGGATGCAGAGCTGTTGAAGCAGCGAGTGGTAAGCATGCCCGCGGGTGCCGCCGCTGGCCGCAGCTCGGGCTCTTTCCCCCCGGGAACCCAGGTGTGCAGCCCCCGGCCTTTCACCCCCACTTGCTTCCAGGACACCTCCATCTCAAAGGCAAACTCATTCTTGGGGGAGAAAGCAAGTGCTGGGCTTCTGGGTGCCCACGCAGCCGCCATCACAGCCTATGCCCTGACACTGACCAAGGCCTCCCAGGACCTGCAGGACGTTGCCCACAACAACCTCATGGCCATGGCCCAGGAGACTGGCGGTGAGGGGCAAGGGAGCCTGAGACAGTGAGGCTGGGCTCAGGGTCCTTGGGATTTGTGGGTGGGCCCAGAGGGGGAGAATGAATGGAGATCTGAGAAGGGATTACAGCACACAGCAGGCATGACCTGGGGACAGACTGACAGCGGGGCAGCAAATGGCCTGGCAATTGAGATCTCTCCCTCCCCGGCCCCTGTCCCCCTGTGGGTCTCTCTTCCCTTCCCTTCCAGATCACCTGTACTGGGGCTCGGTCCCTGGTTCTCAGAGCAATGTCGTGTCACCCAGCCTGGCTCCTCACAGCCCAGCAGAGCCTGTGCCCCGGGCCCCGGCCATATGGATAGAAACCACAGCCTACGCTCTGCTGCACATACTACATCGGGAGGGTGAGCCAGAGACGACTGTCCGGATCGCAGACTGGCTCACTCATCAGGGCGGCTTCGAGGGGGGATTCCGCAGCACCCAGGTAGAGGCTGCCTTGAGTCTCGGGGGGCGGGCGTCCCTGAGACCAAGCGCCTGAGTCGCGGCCTCCCCTCCCCAGGACACAGTGGTTGCCCTGGATGCCTTGTCCTTATACTGGATCGCTTCCCACACCACCGAGGAGAGGGGACTCAATGTGACGCTCAGCTCCATGGGCCACAGCGGAGTGAAGGCCCACCAACTGCAGCTGAACAACCGCCAGACGAAGGGGCTGGAAGAGCAGCTGCAGGTGGGACCCGCCTTTGCCTGCCTGCTGTGACACCTGGGCCCATGGCGGCCAGCTCGGCAGCCATGCCCAGCCTCCCAGCTGCAGAATCCCCGAGGCGCCGCTTCCTGGGGTCCTCGTGGGAGGACCGATTGGCTGGCTGTGTGTCCCAGAGAAAGTTACTGGCTCTCGGAGCTTGGTCTTTCTCATCTGTGGGCTGATACACAGCTATGTCCACCCCACACGCTTTTAGGGGGCTGCAGGGAGATAACGCGCATGAAGGGGTAGGGTCTGTGGAGGTGTGAAGTGTTGGGGAGAGGAGGCAGGTTGGTGGGGCAGCAAACAGGTCTTCCTGTGAGCTTCTGATGTCTCTCTCTCATTTCTCTTCCTCAAAGTTTTCCCTGGGCAGCAATATTAAAGTGCAGGTGGGAGGAAACAGCAAAGGGACCTTGAAGGTGAGGGCCTGAGGCGCTGGGTGGGGTCCCAGGAAAGAGGCGGGGCCGGGCAGGGGAGGGAGGAGGCGGGTGTGGAGTGGGAGCCCCGTGGGGAGAGTTCCAGGTGCCCGGGGAAGGGGGAGACACCCTGGGCGTGGCGTTCTCTTTGCTTCCTTCCTGGGGTGTCCACCCCACCTTCCCTCTTTCCCTGAGCGCCTGTCATTTCCCTCTCCACCCCTCAGCCCAGGAGTTCTGGCTCCAAACCCTGTTCACCAGTCCAGGCCCTTCCCTGACCCACAGGCCCCACTTGTCCCAGAGGCCTTCAGGCAAGGCCGGTCCCAAACCCTTTCTTCCTCTTGTTCCCCTCATCTGGCTGACAGGAGCGCCTTCCATCTTGGAGCCCAGCCGCCTTAGTAGCCCTTCCCTGAGCTCCTCGTTACGGCTCCAGTAACGCCTCTGGTCGGGCCACCGTCACTTGTGTCACTTATGCTAAGAAAGCCGCAGCCCTACCTCCCATCTCAACCCTCAGAGCCATGGTCCACGTGGCAGTGAGACCGATTGTCCCAAAACACCAGGCAGATGTCCCTGGCTGAATGTCCCCCCTCAGCCAGAACCCTTTCCTGAACTTTCCTTCCCGGCCTCCTCTGCGCTGGCAGCTGGCTGGCCTCCCGGTGCAGGCCCCCATTTCCTCACCTCCCTGTCTCATGTCTTACCTAACACCTGTGGTGCATAGGTGCCCGCTCATATTGGACTGTTCAATGGGGGGAGTGAGCAGGGCCGGGGGCCTCAAAGCCTTTAGCCCAGGGAGATGCCCCAGTTCCCAGCCACCCATGCTCTCTCCCCACTCCTTGCTGAGCCAGATCCTTCGTGCCTACAATGTCCTGGACATGAAGAACACGACCTGCCGGGACCTCCAGATTGAGGTGACAGTCACAGGCCACGTGGAGTACACGAGTGAGTGTCGGACCAGGGGCCTGAGGGGTTGGTGTGGGGGCCGTGTGGCCGTCTCAACCCCTCCTCACAACGCTGCCTGCACAGTGGAAGCAAACGAGGACTACGAGGACTACGAGTATGATGAACGTCCAGCCAGGGACGACCCAGATGCCCGTGGGCAGCCTGTGACACCCCTGCAGCTGTTTGAGGGGCGGAGGAACCGCCGGAGGAGGGAGGCGCCGAAGTTGGCCGAGGAGCAGGAATCCAAAGTGCAGTACACCGTGTGCATCCGGTGGGTGCCAAGCCAAGGCAGCGGCTGGGCCTGGGGGCTGAGACGGGGGCTGGGTGTCTGGAATGCCAGCACCTGGACAGCAGGTGACATGTCTCCCCCGCAGGCGGAATGGCAAGGTAGGGTTGTCTGGCATGGCCATCGCTGACATCACGCTCCTGAGCGGATTCCACGCACTGCAGGCTGACCTGGAGAAGGTGAGGGCAAGCTCCCAGAGCGACCCTTCTGCTCTCGGGAGCCCTGCTCCAGCCCGGGTGCAGGATCAGGGCCACCAACCTGTGACCGTCTCCCTCCTCACAGCTGACCTCCCTCTCTGACCGTTACGTGAGTCACTTTGAGACGGAGGGGCCCCACGTCCTGCTGTACTTCGACTCGGTGAGTGGGGAGAGGGCACCAGGTTTACCAGGGCTGGGTCACAGGACAGTAGCTTCAGTGGCCAGTGTTCTGGGGAACCTGCGACATAAGGGAGACAGGATGACGTGAATCACTCGAGTCACGGCAGGGTTGGGGCAGGCCTCCAGGGGACAAGGACACAAGGACAGTGCGGTCCAGGTCCAGGGAGCGACCAGAGGACTTGACAGAGCCTTCGGTGAAGCTGATTTTGTTCGATGTGAGGGGCTGCCTTTGTCCCTAGTGCTTTTGGTCTTTGGTATTCAAGAGTACTTTCTTTTACAAAGCACTGGCGATCAGAGATGACACTTCTATTTGTCTTTTTGTATTTTGCCTTCTGTGGCTAAAACACAGAGCTCTCCATCCTGACAGCCCTTGAATTTTTTTTTTTTCTTGAACATTTACTGTGGCTGCTGGGAGAAAACGTGAGAAAGGTGTTGGGGTAGCATGAACCGGTATCTGTGGGCCTGTGAAGACGCCCTGCTCAGTGTGTGCACGCAGGCCACGTTGAGAGTCTGGGTTGAACACAACCAAAAATGCACAGCCAGGAAGACATCTGGGTAGGCAGTTGACGCTGAGGCAGCCCCGCTAGGAGGGAGACTGTCTGGGCGCCGGGCTGGGCAGTCCTAAGTGGGCATGAGCAGGTGCATGGGGCCAGAGCGGTGCAACCTCACAGGCGACTGGAGGTGGGTTTGGGGGCAGACAGAGCACGTTGGCCAGGTTACCAGTCCTACCACAGTCCTAACAGAGGCGTGCAGCTGAAGGCCCAGTTTGGGAATCAGCAGCCTGGACGGGTTTGGTGGAAGCCAGGGAGCGACGGAGACTCCCACAGCGGGCCACAAAGGAAGGAAGAGACAGGGCTGGGGCCATGGTTCTGGGAAGGGAGAGAGAGGGGCTATAAGGAACCACCAGGCCAGAACTAGGAACGGCCAGAAACCGACCCTCCTGTTAGCGAGAGTCTCAGAACATGTCCATGACGCGAGACTCCGCGGAGCGCCCGGGGCCTCGGATGGGGAGAAGGTCGCTGTCTGGGTGGTGAAGTCAGCAGGGTCCTTGGGAACAGCATTTAGCATTCTGGCAGCAGGAAGGCACAGGAATGTGAAGGACACCGAAGATAAGGCCAATGGCAACTGCAGAGAGATGGGCCAAGGAGATGAGGCCTGGCAGCCCGCCAGGCCCGGGAAACGGGGTCTAGATCTCTCCTCTCCACCTGGCGCCAGGTCCCCACGACCCGGGAGTGCGTGGGCTTCGGAGCTGTGCAGGAGGTGGCGGTGGGGCTGGTGCAGCCGGCCAGTGCAGCCCTGTATGACTACTACAACCCCGGTGAGCCCCCGGGACACCCTGGCTGCCAGGGAGTTTTGAGATAGGTGCCCTCGCTCGGGACCTCAGGAATCCAGGGCTGGGAAGGGTGTCAGGGAGTCCTGGGGAAGCGGAGAGCAGGGCCCCCACCCTCATGCCTCCTCTTCTGTTCTCCAGAGCACAAGTGTTCTGTGTTCTATGGGGCGCCGAGTAAGAGCAGGCTGTTGTCCACCTTGTGCTCTGCTGACGTCTGCCAGTGCGCTGAGGGTGAGAGGCCAGACCTGTGCAGGGCGGGGTGGGGGGGAGAAGGGGTGTTCGGGGCCCCCATGGCCTCACTTGGGCCCTGCACCCCAGGGAAGTGCCCCCGCCAGCGCCGCGCCCTGGAGCGGGGCCTGCTGGAGGAGGACGGTTACAGGATGAAGTTCGCCTGCTACTATCCCCGCGTGGAGTACGGTCAGTGCACCTGCCCTGAGCACTCGGCGCCCAGGGCTCGGTCTCTCCCCTCGCGGGCCCGTGCGGGCGGCCTCTGCTCTGACACCGACCCGGGGCTCCCCGGCCTCAGTACCTAACCCTCCTGCCCTTCTCCTAATGCCGCTCAGGCTTCCAGGTTAAGGTCCTCCGAGAAGACAGCAGAGCAGCTTTCCGCCTCTTTGAGACCACCCTCACCCAAATCCTGCACTTCAGTAGGAACAGAGCTGGCGGGGGGGGGGGGGGGGGGCGGGGAGGCTGAGCTCTGGGCTCGGGGCCTGGCCGCCTGGGCTCATGAGCACTAATGACCTGGGCCTCTTAGAAGCCCTGGGCGGGGCCCAGGGGGAAAAGGGAGGCAGTGGCCCCGCCTGCCCGGGAGTCACAGGGGTTATACAAGAGGGGCTGCGCCTTCTCTTCCCCTCAGCCAAGGACACCAAGGCCACTGCTGGCCAGAACCGTAACTTCCTGGTCCGGGCCTCCTGCCGCCTTCACTTGGAACCTGGGAAAGAGTATTTGATCATGGGTCTGGACGGCGTGACCCAGGACCTCAAGGGAGAGTGAGTCGCCTGGGCCCCTCGGTCTCTTGCTGTCCCCAGACCTGACCACCTTCCTTAGGGGACAGATTGCCATCCCCTGTCCCCTTGGAAGCCAGGCACCTTGTGTGTTCTGTCGCCGCCCTACCCAGCCTCCTGAGCCCTGCTGACTGCCCCTTCGCCCCTGCAGTCCCCAGTACCTGCTGGACTCGAACAGCTGGATCGAGGAGATGCCCTCAGATCGCCTGTGCCGGAGCACCCGCCAGCGGGCAGCCTGCAACCAGCTCAACAACTTCCTCCAGGAGTACGGCACCCAGGGGTGCCAGGTGTGAGTGCCGCTCTCCCACCTCCCTAGGAGGAGGCCAGAGCTAGCGAAGGGGATGCCAGGAAGTGCTGCTGCTCCTGGTCCTCGAACCCAGCCCCCTGGGGCATAATAAAGGCCTTTGGCACCAGTGTCCGCGTGTGTGTCTCTAGGACTGACGGCAGGGCCCCCACTGCCCATACCAGGTTCTGGGGGCCCGGCGCAGGCTTGCACCATCTCCCACTCTCATGGCCCAGCGCACCCTTGGCTGTCCCGCTCTGTCCCTCCCTCAGGTGACCCACGAGGAGCTCAGCCCAGCCCAGGACCACCCCGAGCAGGACTGCGAGCCAACAGCGCATCCTGAGGACGAGAGTCCACTGCGAGGCCTCCCCTTTCACGCACTTCCAGCCACCGCTGCCTGGAAGCTGCCGGTCCCGGAGGCCTTGGGCGGGTCTGGTGCTCAGCTGAACCGCAGCCCTTTTGCCTATGAGCACACCCCCCTCTCTGTCCTCAGCCCAGCCAGCCCTGGGCAGCTCTGGGGGCTTTTGAAAGTCTGTTGACACGTGATCCTGTTATCAATGCCATTAGGTAACTTCCTGACTTGTGCAATCCCAGGCCTGGTGATGTCTTTATCCAGGCACTGACTTTACACAAGCAGAAAGGTTGACTTTGGTATGTTTGTCAATTCTACTGGGGCCAACTCTCCCCACCCTGCTGCTTAGCTTTTCCCTCGTGGTGGCTCCGCTGGGGTCATCGGGGTGACCTAGAAGTCCATCCAAGAAACCTGAGGTCTGGGGTGGGAACACCAGGTTAGGCTGCAACTTGGGGTGCTTCCACCCCATTTTTGAGTGCTTGGGATCGAGTCCCACTGCTGCTTCCCATCCAGCTTCTTGCTCTGGAAGGCAGCAGACAATCGCTCAGCTACTTGGGTCCCTGCCACCCATGTGGGAGGCCTGGATAGGGTTCTATCCCTGGCTTTGGCCTGACCCAGCCACAGCTATCGTGGGTATCTGGGAAGTGTACTAGACCATAGAAGCTCTCTGTGTCACTCTGCCTTTCAAATAGATAAACATAAAACACAAGAACATACTTCAGCTTAGTGAAAACAGATAGTTCAGCAGCCTGGCATACAAATTTTTAAAATTGCAGGGAGTTCGATCTCCAGACCATCTCTGGTCCTGAGATACAGCTGCTCGGTGCAGGAGCTCATCACTGGAGGAGGCAGGCAGAGGACAGGCGGTTTCTACCTTCTGTGAACGATGAGATAGCAGGGAGCTCCATGGTCCTGTAGGACTCTAGCCCTGTTGGGGCAAGGGCCAGAGACAGCAGGGAAAACTTCCTGGAAGAGGTGACATCTTGCTTACGTGGCCTTGTGGTTGCCCATCAGCCCTTTCTCCACAAAGCTGGCCCACACGGTGGTGGCAGAAACCTACTTCCCCAAGCCCCAGCTGCAGTTGTGGTGAGACATGGCCTGGAGGTGACAGTCCTAGCAATCCTACCCATCTCTACCTCTTGGTCGTAGGCAGGGATCCAGGCCCAGTCTGAGCCTCTTCCAGCAGGGCCCCCAGGGACTAACCCATCAAGCAAGTGGGTGGCACGGCCAGGGTCTCAACTCAGGCTCTCCAGCAGCACTTCCTGTGCTCTGGGTAGGGTTCCGAGGGGGAAGGGATCCCTGGGCGCTGGAGTCTGTGTACACGGCCAGGAGTTGGGAGGCACTGTGGACCTAAGCTCATGCCTCTCCCAGGCAGCCCCTGAGCCCTCCCAGCCCTCTCTCTCTCCAAGCCCCTCCACTCCTCCTTTCCCCTGAGGGCGCTGACAGGCAGTTGGTCCAGTGGGACCTCACCCCTATGGCTACCGGCACAGGGTTCGATCCCCATCCAATTGTGGCTATTAGCCCCTTCCTGCTGGCTTTGGAATTGATGGGGACGTACAGTTGTGCCAGGGAGCCACCTATCCCAGGCTGGACTGGCCACCTGTGGACCCTGGCTCTGAAGGCAGTCTGTTCCATTCCACCTGCCCCTGGGACCCAGAAACTTCACTGCTGAGAGAGGAGCGAGGGTGGGAACATACCCATCTCTGGGCTTCTTCTGTTCCCTAACCCCGACTTTCCCCACCCCTGCCCACCTTCTTTCCTGTTCTTTGGTTCTGTGAGATGGCCCTGTTTGCATCTTAAGCCAGCTCAGGGTGGTCTCTTCCTTGTAAGCAAAGAAAGGTGTTTCTGGTGATTAAAGGTTCAGATTCTGCAGCCAGATCGGGAGAACCGAATCCTAGCTCTGCCCCTTTCTAGCTGTGCTCTTGGGCCAGTCACTCGCCCCTCACCTCATTGTCCCCATCCACTAAATAGGGACAGTACTAGTGTTGCATACACAGCGCAGCTTGGAAGGGTTGAGTGAATACAGGCAAAGCACTTAGAACAGTATTGTGCTGGGTGGCCAGTGCCCCAAAATGGGGCACCATGTAATGCTTTGTTTTTGGGACACTTTGGAGAATGAAAAAGGGCGCTTTTCATATTTCCCCTGGAATGACAGGCAAGCCAGGCCAATCCATAAGTTTAAGAAAATGCAACAAAGCAAACAGGCAGGCATTTGGTCTAGTGGTTGACCCCCACTCGTGAGCCGTATTGGAGTGCCGGGGTTTGACCCCTGGCTGCACTTCATGATCACAGCTCCCTGCTAATGCAGACTCTGAGAGGCAGCAGGTGACGGCTCAGCTAGGAAACCTGTACTATGTTCTCGGATGCAGGCTCCGCCCCACCAGCCCCAGCTGTTGTGGCATTTGCAGAGCAAATCAGCAGAAGGGCTCTTTTTCTCTCTGCCCCTCAAGTAAAAAGCAAGCAAATGAAAACCCCACACAAATCACTTCCATCTTGTGTGCTCTTCGGGCACTCCAGGAGGGCATGTTCGACAGGGACCGCCGAGCCTCGCGCGAGCAATTTCAAGGTGCTGTGGGAGAGGGAGGCGACCCAGGCTGGCAGGTGGACGCGCTGGCCCCCATGGCCAACATGGAGCTGGAAAGCTAATGTTGGTGGCAGAAGAAAGGTCAGGGTTGCCTTTCCCTTCTTTTCTTCTTGATGGATGGTCCATGCTTTGAAATGGGGACTGTCCAAGGCCAATGAAACTGGCACCATTCCAGGAAATTGCCACTCTGTGGGCGGGACAGTGACAAGGGACTGGAGGCAAGGGGTGAAGCCCATGCAAGAGGAGGAATGGCCAGGGCCCAAGAGTTATAAGTGGCTGTGCCACGGCCTCTCCGTGGCTTCCCAGCCATGCTGCTCCTTGGGTTGCTGCTGCTGCTGACCCTGCTAGCTGCTGCCCGCCTGCTGTGGGGCCAGTGGAAGCTCAGGAGCCTCCACCTCCCACCTCTTGTCCCAGGTTTCCTGCACCTGCTGCAACCCAACCTCCCCATCTATCTACTTGGCCTAGCTCAGAAATTCGGGCCAATCTATAGGCTCCGCTTCGGGCTGCAAGGTGAGAGCCCCTTCCCTCCCCAGGCCCGCCCTGGGAGGGCCAGCAGAGTCCTCTCGCTGCTAACACCCGCTCTGGCTCTCCCCCAGATGTGGTGGTGTTGAACAGTAAGAGGACCATTGAGGAAGCCATGATCAAAAAGTGGGTGGACTTTGCCGGCAGACCCCCTTCGCCGAGCTGTAAGGGCTGCATGCGTTTCTTGGGGGCAGAATAAGGGGCTGGGGGCGGCAGGTGGTCAGGCCTTTGGCTGCCTTGGGCACTTCCCACTGGCCGCCCCCACATCCGCCCACAGACAAGCTGATATGTGAGCACTACCCGGACCTGTCGCTAGGGGACTACTCCCTGCTCTGGAAAGCCCATAAGAAACTGGCGCGCTCGGCCCTGCTGCTGGGCATCCACGACTCCATGGAGCCGCTGGTGGAGCGGCTAGCCCAAGAGTTCTGCGAGGTGAGGCGGGGCTCCAGGGCGCCGCAGGCCCAGCCCTCCCCCCGCGGCGCCCCGCCCCCCAGCCTGCTTAGCACCTGCTCCTCCACAGCGCCTGAGAGCCCAGGCCGGAGCCCCCGTGGCCATCCAGGAAGAATTCTCTTTCCTCACCTGTAGCATCATCTGCTCCCTCACCTTCGGAGACAAGGTCACCCCTCGGGCTCCGCCCCTCGGCCTCTCCCCTCCCCCCCGGGCCCGACCTGAAAGGGTCCCCTCATTCCCTCTCAGGAGGACACCTTGGTGTGGACCGTTTACAACAACGTCCAGGACTTGCTGAAGGCCTGGGGCCACTGGTCCGTCCAAATGTTGGACATGGTTCCCTTTCTCAGGGTGAGGAGGTGGGCCCTGGGAGGAGGGGAGGGGCTGGAGGGAGGGGCCCCGCCCCCGGCAGCCGCACGCTCGGTGGCCCCGCCCCAGTTCTTCCCCAACCCAGGCGTGTGGAGGCTGAAGCAGGTCTTAGAGCACAGGGACCGCATCGTGGCGCGGCAGCTGAGACGGCACAAGGTGGGCGCTGCTGGGGCAGGGCCGGGGCTCCGGCGTCGCCTGCTTCCGGGGCGTCCCCCCATACCTCTTTCCCCTGCCCCCACAGGAGAGCCTGGTGGCCGGCCGGTGCAGGGACATGGTGGACTACATGCTCCACGGGGTGGGCCGGCAGAGAGAGGGGCAGGGCTCCGGGCAGCTCGCCGAAGGTCACGTGCACATGGCCGTGGTGGACCTTTTCATTGGCGGCACCGAGACCACGGCCATCACCCTCTCCTGGGCTGTGGCGTTCTTGCTTCACCACCCTGAGGTGCACCCTGGGGCCAGGCCAAAGGCTCCTTCCTGGAAGCCCGGCCAGGGCCGCCTTCCTGCAGTTGGCACAGAGGCCGGGCTGGGGCTGGGGGTGGCTGGGGCAGGGCCTGGCCGCTGTACTCCAGCCTTGCCCCATTCCCAGATTCAACGGCGGCTGCAGGAGGAGCTGGACCTCGAGCTGGGCCCCGACGCCACGGGCTCCCGGGTCTCCTACAAGGAACGGGCGCGGCTGCCCTTGCTCAACGCCACCATCGCCGAGGTGCTGCGCCTGAGGCCCGTGGTGCCCTTGGCCTTGCCGCACCGCACTACACGGCCCAGCAGGTGACCCTTGAGGCTCAGGGCCGGGTGAGGAACGCCCAGCTCGTCCCGGCCAGCCTCTGACTCCGCCCTCCTGCAGCATCTCGGGCTACGACATCCCTGAGGGCACGGTTGTCATCCCCAACCTCCAGGGCGCGCAGCTCGACGAGACTGTCTG
This sequence comes from Lepus europaeus, assembly GCF_033115175.1. Classification (NCBI taxonomy): domain Eukaryota; kingdom Metazoa; phylum Chordata; class Mammalia; order Lagomorpha; family Leporidae; genus Lepus; species Lepus europaeus. Next base: position 32,250,585 of record NC_084829.1, read on the forward strand.
GGAGCAGCCCCACGAGTTCTCGCCGGGTATGCAAGGGCGGCCGGGTGCCTGGGCTCGGAGGCGGGCCCCACGGCTGCTGCACACCCAACCCCTGCCCTTTCTGTCCATTGCCCCGCAGACCGCTTCCTGGAGCCAGGCAAGAGCCCCAGGCTGCTGGCTTTCGGCTGCGGGGCGCGCTTGTGCCTGGGAGAAACGCTGGCGCGCCTGGAGCTCTTCGTGGTGCTGGCGCGGCTGCTCCGGGCCTTCACGCTGCTGCCGCCCGCGGGCGCCCTGCCCTCTCTGGAGCCCCTGCCCTGCAGCGGCGTCAACCTCCTGATGCAGCCTTTCCAGGTGCAGCTGCAGCCCCGTGGCCCCGGTGCCGCGAGCCTGGGCCAGGGCCAGTGATGGGGTAGGACCAGTGCCAGCCGCGTGCCTCAGTTTCTCCTTTATTGCTCCTGTACAAACCCTCCCCTCCCCCCTGTAAACATGGTGCTGTGAGATCGCGGGCAGAGAAGGTTTTTCCGGGCGGCCCCGGCTCCTCCTCTCTCGCGCGCGACCCCTCAGTGCTCGGCCGTCACACCGGGTGCGAGAGGCGGGCCGCGGCTCAGCCGCCCTCTGCTGGCGACCGGTAGCTTCTTGGTCTCAGCTTCATTTCCGTGAAGGGCACCGAGAACTCGAAGCCCTTCCAGTGGTACCAGCTCACTCCCTGGAAGAGGGTGGTCCCGGGGGGCGGGGGTCAAAGCTGGGCGTCGCCGCTGCCCGAGCCCGCCCCGTAGGAAAGCAGCCGACCCCTCCTCCCCTCTCCTCCCCTGTAACCCCCTCCGCAAAGGACTGAGGCTGGGTCCTGAGCGGGCCCTGCCCATCCAATAAACCCTCTGCTCGCGGGAACCTGGCTGGGGCGGCATTATTAACCCATTCCCAGGCGACGCTGGGGCGCAGGCCTGTGCGGTCACATCACAGGGCTCAAGGCCGCTCGGCGGCCCCCCATCCACCCCAGCCCCTCACCTGGTGGTCCACGATGCTCCCGTAGAGTCCGTTGAGGTTGGCGTAGTGGCAGTTCCGGTACCACCAGGCCCCGCGGTAGGAGACAGCGCAGGAGATGAGCAAGTTGTTGGGGTCTCGATCCCGGGCGGAAAAGACGCTGCCGCTGTGGTAGCTCATGGAGTCGCCTGCGCAGGCCGAGGGAAGGTGCGGTGAGGGCCTCGCCTGTCGGCCCGCCCGCGCGGCCCCAGCCCGCCCTTACCTGCAGTGCCCCGGTAGCCCTCCAGGTGGAGGCGGTAGTACTCGGCAGCCGAGTCCACGCGGAAGGAGTCGTACTGCGCGTACACGGCCTCATCCCCCGCCCGCAGGTCCACGCGCATGGAGTAGTCGCCCGCCTGCGTCAGGCTGTGCAGGGCCTCGTTGCCTGGGGGCCGGGGTGGGAGGTTTGTGTCCTTGTCAGGGTCCTGGGGTCCACAGGACCCCCCCCCCCCCCAGTCCCGCAACCCTGTGAGGCACTGACCCAGCCAGAACTCCCCAGAGATGTTCCCAAAACCGTGGGCGTAGTCTTCCCAGTCCCTCCAGAAGTCCGTCTGTCCGTCCATCCGGCGCTGGAACACCTGGGAAGCAGGTAGGGGGCGCTGTGAGCCTCTGGCTGCGCAGCTGCAGCCACCGCCCTGCACGGACCGGGGAGCCCGCGGCCGCCACCCACCAGCCAGCCTCCGCCATCAGTCTCCATGTCGCAGAACACGTCCAGGGGCCGCTCGCGGTTGCCGTTGAGGAAGATGGTGGTGGTCCCTGAGGAGCCGACGCCGTTCTGCATCTCTTCGATGCAGTCTCTGGGGAAGGGGATCCGAAGCCCGCCTGGGGAGGGAGCATGGGGGCTCGTCCGCTAGCCACACCCAAGAGCCCTGCCGCCCACCCAGCCCTGAGCTCGGGCCTCAGCCCCGGTACCGGTAGTGAAGGAGGTGGACAAGGGCGGCGTCAGGCTCTGGCCCCACATGGCGTGGAGCCGCACGTTGTACAGGGTGGAAGGGAACAGGCCGAGGAGCTGGTGCGAGGTGACCCCTCCCGGGAGCAGGATCTCCTGTGGCACAGATAAGGGGTGGGTTGGGGCCCGGGAGGTGGAGACCCTCCCAGGGGAGCCAGAGCAGCACCTCTGGAATTAGCTCAGGGTGCGGAGTTGGCCACTGGGTGGGGGCGGAGGCACCTGGGTCTGTTCTCCAGGGGTGTCCAAGCTGAGCAGGTAGCCTGTGGGTGGGACTTGGGGTTCAGTCCAAGTGAGCAAGGCCGTGCGCGGGGTCACCTCCTTGGCCTCCAGGTCTTGGGGGGCCTTCAATCCTGGTGAGGGACAGTGGCGAGACAGGCTGGATTCTGAGGCCCTTCCTGGCCCCCTCAAACCTCTCCTCCCCCGTCCTGCGCTGCCCCCCCGGGCCACACCTGTGGTGAAGGAAATGCTAGCCGGGGAGGTGAAGTTGCGGCCCCGCTGGCCGCGTACGGTGGCCGTGTAGTTGGTGTGCAGTTCGAGGTCCTGCAGCGGGTAGTCCACAGCGCTGCCTGGGGCTGAAGCCTGGAGGGGCGGGGCTGCAAGGGGAGTGGGCATCAGCCCCGCCCCCTCCGTGCCTCTCCCTCCCACCCCGCCCACAGAACAAGTCCTCGACAGAGCCTCCACCCTGCTCACCCCCAGGTGCCGTGACCCGGACGTTGTATTTGTCCACTGGGGCCTGTGGGGGCTTCCAGTGCAGCAGGGCAGATCCGTCGGTTAAGTTCAGGGCACGCAGCTGAGTGGGGCCGTCGGGAGCTGGAAGAGGGTAGGGGCTCAGGGGGGTCCCTGCTGCTCTCCTGACCCCTGGCCTTCCCCAGCCCCGCCAGGCCTCTGGTCTGCAGAGGGAGCCTCCCTGTCTGCCTCCCGGTTCACCCTCGTTTTCTCGGCCCCCTGCCTCCTGCCCCAGGCCCCAGTCCATCTCACCCGTGGTGAGGAAGCCTGTGAGAGGCTCACTCTCCTCGAAGCCGCGGACGGATACCACGGTCACCTCGTAGCGAGTGCCTGGCGCCAGCCCCTGGAGTTGATGGGTCTCGGCCCGGCCGTCCACCTGCACGCTCAGTGGCTCCCCTGTAAACACAGTGGGGGCTGGGAAGCTGCCCAGGGAAGCCCAGAGCAGCAGGAGGATGGGCAGAGCGCGGGGGGCAGGGGAACCGACAGCAAACAAGGAGAGAGGCAAAAAAAGGGGGTCACCTCCGTCCGCCAGCTGGTAGGAAACTTTGATGCTGTCCACCCTGGAGGGCGGGGGCAACCAGGTGACCTTGGCTGAGGTCTCTCTGATGTCAGTGAACTGGAGGTCACGGGGGCTCTCCAGAACTGGGGAGGGGGACAAGGCATGAGGGTGAGGAACAGGGGCGGGGCTGCCGTCCAGCGCCAACACCCCTCCAGTCTCTCCCAGCCCCTTTCCTCTAGGCCCTGGGAAAGGAAGTCACCTGTAGATTCCTCCAAGCCCCGCCCCCTCCCCTACTCTGGCTGAGGCGCTAGGCGGTGCAGAGTACAAAGGCCCCCACTGTGGGGCGCTGCGCCTAGCTTGGGGCCGTCCTCACCTGGGCTGAGGGTGCGGGCGGTGCCCTGGATGCTGTCGGCCTTGTACGGCCCCCGCAGCCCGTACAGCGTCAGGCTGTACAGGGTGCCGGGCCGCAGGTCCCGGAGCACGGCCGAGCGCCGCGTGCCGGGCACCATCAGCTCCCGCTGCAGCAGAGGTCGCAGGTGCGGCTCCAGGGTGCTCGGCGAGGGGACCCCGAAGCGGAGCAGGAAGGAGTCAAAGGCCCCGAGCGGGGCCTCCCAGTTGAGCCGCAGTGAACTGGTGGTCACATCGGTCACTGACAATTGGGACAGACGGGGCCCCGGGGTCTGACCAGCAGGAGCTGGCCCTGCATGGAGAGGGTGGGAGGGAAGGGTTTGCAGACTGAGGGGCAGGTCTCGCCCATCCGACTGTCACCCTGCCCTGGCCCTCCTTCCCCATCTATAAGGCGGAGCTAACTTGCAAGCACAGGCTGACGATGGCGGCCTCAGGCGGGAGCACAGCCAGGGCTGCCACACGCCGTCCCCCTTCCTCCTCCTCCTCACGCCCTCCTCATGCTCCTCCTATGATCACCACTTCTGGGCACCCCCAGGCCCCCTTCCCGACTGCAGACAAGAGGCCAGGCCAGGCCTCGCGTACCTGTGGTGCCTTCCACTGAGAGGGGTCCCAGGCGCATCCCTTCATGGAGCCCGTAGAGGAAGAACTTGTAGGTGGTGCTGGGCTCCAGGGCTGTGATGACGACCTCGTTCTGGTCGCTGTCCACCAGCAAGGCCTGGGGCTGCCCCTCTGCATCCTGATACTGGACCACGAAGGAGTCGAAGGGGCCCTGGGCCACAGTCCACGAGAGGCGCAGGGAGTCGGGGGCTGTATCAGTCACTGCCAGCTCCCCCAGGCGGAGCTCTTCACGGTGCTCAGGGGTCTCAGGGGTCTCGGGGGTCGGTGTGTCCTCGTCGGGGGCTGGTGTGTCCTCCTCGGAGGCTGCGTGGGAGAAGCCCAGGGGAGGAGCTGAGCTGGGGGTGTCACGGGGCCTTCCCCGTCTCATTTTGCTCCCCAAAGAGGGAAACCGGGGGTCCTAGGGCTGGCCCAAGGCTGGGGCAGGGATGCCCAGGGCCTCTTGGCAGTCAGGTGGAGAGGAGGGAGCCAGGATCTTCCAGTAGCTTCCTCCTCGAGAATCAAGCACAATCCTGCTTTGGCACTGACTCCCCCTGCTCCCCTGGGGCCTCTCTGAGCCCCAACACTGTGGCCTGTCTCCTGCTCCAGAGGCTACTTGGCCTCTTACTCCTCCATGGGCTCCTGGGTGACATCTAGGTCAGGCTTGTTTTCCCTTCTCTGACCCCAGGGTCCCCCACTCCCAGCCCACCCTGGACACTTGCACCTGTCTCCCACCCTGGGACACTTGTGCTGATGGCTTCAGCAGCCACTGAGCTCAGGGCCCTGGCTCCGAGGTGAGGGGGCACTGGCTGGTGAGTGTGGCAGGCTGGCCACGCGGCGGCACCATCCCAGTCCTGGGCTCTGGCCAGGCTGCCCTGGGGGGCTGTTGGCAGTCTAGCGAATAAATGCAGCCATTTCTCCAGCCTCTGCGTCCCCGCCCACTGCCCGTCCCAGTGATTTTCCGCTTGAGAGAGCACCCCTGAATCACCCACAGGAGCAGATTTGCCCTGATTTGGGCAAGGACCCCCGCAGGGTGGGGAGGAGGCGCTAAGACGCTGAGCAGTGGGCGGTGATGGGGCAGAGAGCCAAGGCCAGGAGGCCACGGGGCCTCGCCCAGCCGAGTCCGGGATCAACCAGGGCTGACGTGGCCGTGAGCTCCTCCTCCTGGCCCCCGCTGGCCGCTCCTGCCAGTCCTCATCTTCAGCCTGCTTGCCTCACCTGTCACTCCCAGGGCGGAGATGGGGCCCAGGCGCTTCCCTCGGAGGAGCCCGTAGAGGAGGAACTTGTATCTCCTGCCTGGCGCCAGGCCCTCTATGGTGGCCTCCCGCTGGTCTGCAGCCACGGGCACTGCCTGCGGCTGCCTGTCTGCGTCCCTGTACTGGATCACGAAGGCATCAAAGTGGCCCTGGGTCACCGTCCACGCCAGGCGCAGGGAGTCCACGCTCTCGTCTGTCACTGCCAGCTCGCCCAGGCGGGGTGGGGGCTGCGGCTCCTCCTCCAGGGGTGCTGCGGGGAGGGCAGGGGTGCTCTCAGGTGGGCGCCGAGCCAGCTGCCAGGGGCTGGGAAGGGCCCTGGGTGGCACAGACAGACAGGCAGGACTACCCCTGGGTGTGAGAGCCTTGTCTCTTCTCTGGAGGCCACTGCCCAACTCCCTCCCGCCCCTGAGGGTGGAGAGGGGGCCTGCACTGCCCCGACCCAGAGACACCACAAACAGAGCTGGGCTGGCAGCTCACGGGCTCCCAGTGCCGGCCATGACAGCAACCCTACTCCCTGGGCCATCATCACAGGCCATCCCCTCCACCTGCTGCCCCAGGGCAAGGTTGGAGAGAAGCCAGGGGCAAGTAACTGAAGGGCCCGGCCCAGGTTGGGTACATGCAAAAGTGGGGGATCCGGTCCCCACAGTGGGGCTTTGGGGAACAATTACGGGCTCCCACTGGCCAGCTGCTTTGTCCTCTAGCCAAGGTGACTCATGGTCTTGGGAGCGGGTGAGGGTCAGTGACCCACCCCACCCCTTCCTCCAGGGGGCTGAGTCATGGGCACGACAATGACCGTGGATTTTTCCAGAGTCTTCCTGCAGCCAAGCCTTCCCTTATTTTCCATCTCTTGCCTCAGAGGCGGATGGGCACCCTTGCTGAGTGCCATCGGGTGGTGTTTGCCCCCTGTGGGCCGGGGAGGGGTAGCTCGGGGAGTGAGGCAGGGACGGGTGTGCCCTTTGCTGCCCGTGACCTCAGGGAGCACACGAGATGTGCCCCTGGGCCTGCCCTGTGCTTTTGCTGGTATGGTTGTTGTCATAGGGCTGAAGGCAGGAGCCATTTTGTGGGGCGGCCATGGGGGCAGCTCCCCGCTCACCCGTGGTGCCGTCGGCAGAGAGGGGGCCCAGTCGCTTCCTGCCCACCAGGCCGTAGAGCAGGAACCTGTACTTCCTACTGGGCTCCAGGCTGTGGACGGTGAGTTCGCGCTGGTCTGCAGCCACGGGCACCACCTGCAGCTGGCCAGCTCTGTCCTTGTGCTGGACCACAAAGGAGTCGAATTCACCCTCGGGGACCGTCCAGGAGAGGTGCACAGAGTCAGCAGTTGTGTCCGTCACGGTCAGCTCCCCCAGGCGGGGAGAGGGCTTCGTGTCTGCGGCTGAAAAGAGAGGGAGGGGCGTGGAGGGTGACAGAGACCATGACCGCCATGGAGGCTGTGGCTCTGGGAGCCGAGAGGGGGCTGGGGCAAGGAAAAAGAGGAGCCGGGCAAGAAAGCAAGTGCCCCCTGGGATGAAGAGAGCGGAAGGGAGCAGGATGAGAATGAGGGGGAAAGGAGTGCTCAGGGCTGGATTTCACTGGACTCCGATAAACCAATGTGGGAGTCTGCGACCCAGGAACATGCAATTCCAACTGACGCCACCAGGGGGCAAAGGGTAGCCTCCAGCCCTCACTCACGAGTTTTTGCATCCACAGACATTGGGCCATGGCGTTTCCCATCTTGGAGTCCAAATAGAAGGAACTTGTACTTGCGGGCCGGCTCCAGCCCTGAGATAGTGACCTCACGGAGGTCTCTGCTCGCTGGCACTGACTGGGGCTGTCCCTGTGCATCCTTGTATTGGACCAGGAAGGAGTCGAAGGGACCCTGGGCCACCGTCCAGGAGAGGCGCACGGCATCCGAGCTCACTGTTCCCACTGACAGCTCCCCCAGGCGGGGCTCCAAGGGAGGCTCTGTGGGCAAGGGGGCTGGAACACAGCAGAGGAGGCGGACCGGTCTGGAACCTGCCACCAGAGGGAGTGCCTTCCCCAGGCTGTGCACCCAACATTTCCCAGCAGCCTTTGCAAAAGTGCTGCAGCCGGCCACGTTCTGGGGAGAGAAGCAGGTGCCCTTATGACTAGCACCGATCTTGTAGGGATCGAGGCACAGAGAGTTTAGGAAAAACCTGTGACACCGGGCAGGACTTTTAGAGGCAGACTCTGCCCCAGGGAGCTGTGCCCTCCTGAATCTGCTGAGTTCCCAAAATCTTCCAGAAGGGAGGCAGAGAACATAAGGAAGGAGCAACTGAGCAAGACCAGGGTCAGAGCAGGGTTCCAGCGGAATACCCCTTCATGCACAGTCAGTGAAAGCATGAGACAGGATCCTTAACAGCATTAGAGAAAAGAGAGGAATTCGAGAGCCGCTGTCAGGCTGAGCCCAGGCAGTGAGCAACAGGAGGAACCAGGGGTCGGATTTGGCCCCTCACTCACCGGTCATGCCCACGGTGGACACGGGGCCCACGCGCCGGCCCTCATGCAGCCCATACAGGTGCATCTTGTACTTGCGCCCCGGCTCCAGGCCCCACACGGTCACCTCGCTCTCCTCGCCCCCGACTCGCACCACCTGCGGCCGCCCGTCCCTGTCCTTGTACTGGATGCTGAAGGAGTCGAAGTGGCCCTGGGGGACGGTCCAGGAGAGGCCCAGCGAGTCCGGGGATGATGCTGTCACCGTCAGCTCCCCCAGGAGGGGCTCCTCGGGGGGCTCTGGGGCCTCCGTGCTGGGCTCTGTGGGGCTGGGGGTCTCGTCCACCTCTGTGGGGGCGGGGGTCTCTTCCTCTGCAGCTGAGAAGGGGAGACAGGGAGGTGAGGCAGGGCTCCTGGGACATGTCCTGGAGTCTTGGGGACAAGGAGGGGGAGCCATGGCCACGACTGGGGTCTGAGGTCACTTCTGAGCAGCCTGTCTTTGGGGCTGGGGTCCAGCTGGCTGACAGCTAACAGACACGCCCAAGTCCATGGTCAGTTGTGGGGAATCTGGGGCAGCACAGCCCCTCCCTGCCCAGGAGAGGGCAGAGCTGAACCACACAGGAAGGCACAAAGGGGCCAGGGCCGCAGCCACAGCAGGGCCGTGGTCACCACCCAGGCCCCAGCTCAGCCATCAGCAAATAGCAAAAGGTCAAGCCTCCCTGTGGCCCACCTGGGGCTCCCAGCATCCACTCACCCGTCACCCCGACGGCAGACACGGGCCCCACACGCTGGCCCCCGTGGAAGCCATACAGGTTCATCTTGTACTTGTGGTCCGGCTCCAGGCCCGAGATGGTGACGGCGTCCTCGTGCCCCGGCACCCGCACCGCCTTGGGCTGCCCGTCCCCGTTCTTGTACTGCACCAGGAAGTGGTCAAAGTGGCCCTCGGGGACCGTCCAGGACAGGCTCAGGGAGTCAGGGGTGGCGTCTGTCACGGCCAGCTGCCCCAGGCGCGGCTTGGTGGGGTGCTCGGGGGTGGTGGTGGGAGGAGCCTGAACGGTCACAGCTTCAGCCTCTGGAGCTGGACATGGAGACAAGTCAGGCTCTCAGCAGACTGGTGCATCATGGGACAGCGAGCCGGGCAGAATGCCACAGCCCCACACTCCCACACACCTCCCTCCGCCCCTTCCCTGTCACCCTCCTGGGCCCTCATCCTGACTGCCCTGCGCTGGCCATATCCAGCACCCACGTGAGGGCTCCCGGCTTCCAGCTCCTGCCTCAGTCCCCAAGGCAGGCAGTGTCTGCACCTGCCCCCTCCCCAGCCGCCCCACTCAGAGTGGGTCCCACTCTCTTTCCCAGTCCTGGGCCTCCCTCCCAGCCCTGCAGCCCCGTGGCCTCTCCCTGCAGGCTCCCTCCCTCCTGCTCTCCCCACAGCTCCCAGGGCAGGGCTGAGCTCTGTGCAGGCACCTCTGATGGGGCCTCTGCTCACACTGGAGACCCCCTCAGGGGCCACGTTGTTTCCTGCCTCCCACGCTTGCACTGGGGGACACTGGTCTGACACATCAGCTTCTTTCTAAAGCCGTCCCCAAGCTAACTCTGCCCAACCTCGACCTCAGCTCTCCCTTGGGCGCCATTGAGCAGGCTGGTTGGAACATCCATCCTCTGTCCTTGCCTGGTCCCCAGCTTTGCTGTCACAAGTTCATCTCCGTGGCTGCATCTGCCGTCTCACAGGCTGTCTGCCCACCGCCATGAGTCCCAGTAGGTCAAGAACTTCCCCCACTGGGATGGCAACATCAGCACAGGATCCTTGCCTGCAACCCTGACCTCAGTGAGGTCACGTCAACAGCTCCACATCCACTGTGGGCGGAGCTTCCCCATGCAAATGCAGTCTGTGGTTTGTACACAAGCACGGGGCAGCCGGAAGCTACCAGCCACCCAAGTGACCACTAACGATTAAACGGAAAAGCGGAGCCTGGTGCATGTGTCGGAGGGACGGTCACCCAGCCTCGGGGAGGACGGCACTGCTGACAGATGCCAGCCCCTCCATAGACTGCCGGAAGTGAGACACAGGAAGAACCAGTACTGCCTTCCACTGGATGTCGAGAACTTAAGAACAGTGGCTGCCAGGGGGCGAGGCGGAGGGAAAACGAGTTATTGATTAATTGTTATAAAATTTCAATTTGGAAAGACCAGGAGCTGTGGACAAGGATGATGATGTAGGAGGGGGCTTCGGAATGCTCACAGAAAGTGCAGGCTACCTCTGCCTTCCAGCTCCCCCCCAACCCCATGTTCGTCAGTACCCCCGGCACACAGCCACTCGCTATACACTTAGAAGTGGTAAATGTTATCACCCATGCTTTACCACATGAAAAATCCAAGAGTGTGGCATGAGGAGCAGGGGTTGCAACGAGAGCGTCTTGCTTACATGCAGGTCCCGGAGCAGAGCTGCCAGGGTGCTTCTGCCTTCTAACAAAAACCACAGAACCCTGCCTTGCAGAAGTGGCCATGATGTTGAGAGTACCGATGATTTCATGAAGCTAGAGGAACCCGAATCGTCGAGGGCTGTCTTCCCCACCCTGCTCTACCCTCACAGAACTCACCGGTCACGCCCACGGTGGACACGGGGCCCACGCGCCGGCCCTCGTGCAGCCCATACAGGTGCATCTTGTACTTGCGCCCCGGCTCCAGGCCCCACACAGTCACCTCGCTCTCCTCGCCTCCGACTCGCACCACCTGCGGCCGCCCGTCCCTGTCCTTGTACTGGATGCTGAAGGAGTCGAAGTGGCCCTGGGGGACGGTCCAGGAGAGGCCCAGCGAGTCCGGGGACGAAGCTGTCACCGTCAGCTCCCCCAGGAGGGGCTCCTCGGGGGGCTCTGGGGCCTCTGTGCTGGGCTCTGTGGGGCTGGGGGTCTCGTCCACCTCTGTGGGGGCGGGGGTCTCTTCCTCTGCAGCTGAGAAGGGGAGACAGGGAGGTGAGGCAGGGCTCCTGGGACATGTCCTGGAGTCTTGGGGACAAGGAGGGGGAGCCATGGCCACGACTGGGGTCTGAGGTCACTTCTGAGCAGCCCGTCCTTGGGGCTGGGGTCCAGCTCAGCTGACAGCTAACAGACACGCCCAAGTCCAAGGTCAGTTGTGGGGAATCTGGGGCAGCACAGCCCCTCCCTGCCCAGGAGGGGGCAGAGCTGAACCACACAGGAAGGCACAAAGGGGCCAGGGCCGCAGCCACAGCAGGGCCGTGGTCATCACCCAGTCCCTAGCACCATTCCCTGCTCAGCCATCAGCAAAAAGCAAGAGGCTGAACCTCCTCTGGCCCCCCCGCCAGGGCTCCCAGTGTCCACTCACCTGTCACCCCAATGGCAGACACGGGCCCCACACGCTGACCCTCGTGGAAGCCATACAGGTTCATCTTGTACTTGCGCCCCGGCTCCAGGCCCCACACGGTCACCTCGCTCTCCTCGCCTCCGACTCGCACCACCTGCGGCCGCCCGTCCCTGTCCTTGTACTGGATGCTGAAGGAGTCGAAGTGGCCCTGGGGGACGGTCCAGGAGAGGCCCAGCGAGTCCGGGGACGATGCTGTCACCGTCAGCTCCCCCAGGAGGGGCTCCTCGGGGGGCTCTGGGGCCTCCGTGCTGGGCTCTGTGGGGCTGGGGGTCTCGTCCACCTCTGTGGGGGCGGGGGTCTCTTCCTCTGCAGCTGAGAAGGGGAGACAGGGAGGTGAGGCAGGGCTCCTGGGACATGTCCTGGAGTCTTGGGGACAAGGAGGGGGAGCCATGGCCACGACTGGGGTCTGAGGTCACTTCTGAGCAGCCTGTCTTTGGGGCTGGGGTCCAGCTGGCTGACAGCTAACAGACACGCCCAAGTCCATGGTCAGTTGTGGGGAATCTGGGGCAGCACAGCCCCTCCCTGCCCAGGAGGGGGCAGAGCTGAACCACACAGGAAGGCACAAAGGGGCCAGGGCCGCAGCCACAGCAGGGCCGTGGTCATCATCCAGGCCTCAGCTCAGCCATCAGCAAATAGCAAAAGGTCAAGCCTCCCTGTGGCCCACCTAGGGCTCCCAGCGTCCACTCACCCGTCACCCCGACGGCAGACACGGGCCCCACACGCTGGCCCCCGTGGAAGCCATACAGGTTCATCTTGTACTTGTGGTCCGGCTCCAGGCCCGAGATGGTGACGGCGTCCTCGTGCCCCGGCACCCGCACCGCCTTGGGCTGCCCGTCCCCGTTCTTGTACTGCACCAGGAAGTGGTCAAAGTGGCCCTCGGGGACCGTCCAGGACAGGCTCAGGGAGTCAGGGGTGGCGTCTGTCACGGCCAGCTGCCCCAGGCGCGGCTTGGTGGGAGGCTCGGGGGTGGTGGTGGGAGGAGCCTGAACGGTCACAGCTTCAGCCTCTGGAGCTGGACATGGAGACAAGTCAGGCTCTCAGCAGACTGGTGCATCATGGGACAGCGAGCCGGGCAGAATGCCACAGCCCCACACTCCCACACACCTCCCTCCGCCCCTTCCCTGTCACCCTCCTGGGCCCTCATCCTGACTGCCCTGCGCTGGCCATATCCAGCACCCACGTGAGGGCTCCCGGCTTCCAGCTCCTGCCTCAGTCCCCAAGGCAGGCAGTGTCTGCACCTGCCCCCTCCCCAGCCGCCCCACTCAGAGTGGGTCCCACTCTCTTTCCCAGTCCTGGGCCTCCCTCCCAGCCCTGCAGCCCCGTGGCCTCTCCCTGCAGGCTCCCTCCCTCCTGCTCTCCCCACAGCTCCCAGGGCAGGGCTGAGCTCTGTGCAAGCACCTCTGATGGGGCCTCTGCTCACACTGGAGACCCCATCAGGGGCCCTGCCTTGGGCAGCCTGGCTAGGACATCCCTCCCCCACCCTGGCCTGGTCCCCAGACCGCTCATCCTCCACCACTCTCTGTACTTGCTCGGTTTCTGCCTGGCCCATGCTGGTATATGCATCAGTATGTGAACTTGTGGGCATTGCTCTCCCAGCTTCTGCCCGGGGAATGGGACAGCAGCCCTGAGATGGAGGAACCTGCCCAGTCCTCTCTGCAAAGCCCTGGCAGCTGGAGATGGCCTGGCACAGCACAGCGGGGTCTTGGTGTGTCCCGGTGAGCTTAGGCAATTTCATGGAACAGAAACTTTGGTCATGGCCACCTGTCACCGTGATGGATGGAGACAGACCCAGCCTGCCTGTAGCCATGTTGGGTTGTGTAGGCAGACTTGAACATTTTCCAAACCACAGAAATAACCAAAAATGATCCATCCAGTAATCTGAGTCTTTACCAATTACGGCTACAACCCCACTCCGGAGACCTCCCCATGGACAGCACTGGGGCGACACCTGATAGGGGGGTTCCTCTCCCTGCAGCTTCACCACTCACTCAAATGTTGCTGCATGAACCAGCAGCAGCCACATCACGTGGCCCTTGTTGGAAAAGCAGAGTGCTGGGCTCTGGCCCAAACCTGCTGGATGCGAGCCTCCCTTTCAACAAGATCCGCAGGCATCGGCTTTGCCAAGCCAGCACCGCTGCTGAGAGCACTTCTCTTTTCACGATGTTGACGGAGAAGGAACAACTTGCCAAGGCCTGACTTCCCTGTCTACGCCATCCCTAACCCACGCCACAGCCACTCACCGGTCACGCCCACGGTGGACACGGGGCCCACGCGCCGGCCCTCGTGCAGCCCGTACAGGTGCATCTTGTACTTGCGCCCCGGCTCCAGGCCCCACACGGTCACCTCGCTCTCCTCGCCCCCGACTCGCACCACCTGCGGCCGCCCGTCCCTGTCCTTGTACTGGATGCTGAAGGAGTCGAAGTGGCCCTGGGGGACGGTCCAGGAGAGGCCCAGCGAGTCCGGGGACGATGCTGTCACCGTCAGCTCCCCCAGGAGGGGCTCCTCGGGGGGCTCTGGGGCCTCCGTGCTGGGCTCTGTGGGGCTGGGGGTCTCGTCCACCACCTCCTGCATGGCTGAGAGAAGAGACGGGGGACACCAGCTTGGCTGATGAGGTTGGCAGGGAGACAGTGACGTGCATCCAGCAAGTGTCCTCCTCCCGTGTGGGCTTAGGGGCTCGAGTGGCCGTTAGCAGTAACCCCGGGTCACGCACAGACGAGAGAGGGCTGGCAGCCCCTGTCCCGTCCCCCTGGAGGCACTGCACTCCTGCAAACCTCAGCAGGCAACAGGGACATACATGTCGGAGCCCAATAGTGTGCTCATTTCCTCTGATCCAGTAATCCCACTTCTGGGCACCTATCCTAAGAACATTATTAAGAGCAGGAAAAAGTTATAGCATGGAAGAACTCATTAAGGGATTATTCCTGACAGCTAAATGTGTCAGGAACCCAAACGACCCGTGGAAGGCGAGGCATCTTGCCACAGCGTTTTCGCCACCAACCATCAAATGACCAGGAAGACGATGAATCAGCTTGTGTAGCCACAAGGTGAACGATCACAGCGCAACCGTCCTACGAGAGTGGGCGCCAAGAATTACACGAAGGCCTGGAGACCAGAGCAGGAGCTGCAGGTAGATGTTCAAAGTGAACATGCTACGCCTACTGCGGTGAGGGGTGTTTATTAGGTCACAGGGTGGGGTGAGGAATTTTTTTTTTTCTATTTTTCAAACTTTCCATAATGTTGCTCTATTCTTCTCACTAGAGAAATGTGGACTTAAACAGGAAGCTGTGGCCTATAAAAGTTAATAAGCATGGAGTTTGGCTTAGTGGTTAAGATGCCAGCTAAGGTGCCTGCTTCCCACTGCAGAGTCTCAGCTCAGTGCCTGCCTCGGGCTTTGGACTCCAGCTTCCTGCTGGTGCTGAGCCCGGGATGCGGGCGCCAGAGCTCCAGGGACTGGGCCCCGTCCACCCACATGGGAGACCTGGATCGAGTTCCTGGCTGTCACCTCTGGCCATCGCAGGCCTCTGGGGGAGTGAGCCTGTAGATGGGTGTGCTCTCTGTTTGCCTGTCTGTCCCCTTTTCTGTCTCTCAAATCAATTTTGAAGAAATTAATAATCGAGTGTGCAAGGGGTGGGCAGTGGAGCAGGAAGGGCAAGGGTCACGGCCCCTTCCAGGCATTCTGCCCGCCGGGGGTCCGAAAAGCCAACCTGGCAATGGCTGCGAAGCAACAGCTCACCCCAGGCTGTGAACTCTTCCAGCCAGTCTCCTATTCTCTCTGTTCCCCAAAACACAGGGGTCTGCTGGACCCACCAACAGAAGTGAAGTCAGGGAGCAGGTGTGGGAGCGGTCTCTGCTGGGGCAGGGAGTGTGGGTGCGAGGCCAACCCAACTCTCACAGGGGCAGATTCTCCTTGGCCTGCAGAAACTCGTGAGAAATACTCAGCCAGGCACGAGACCCGCCTGGGAGGACTTGGGAAAGGCAGCCCAGCTGCAGCGCTGGAACTGAATTCATCTCGTGATTTCTCCCCCCTTTCGTGTGGACCAGACATTTTGACTTTCTCGTATTTGGAGGTGAAGTTAAGCTGCAAGTGTGATAAGGGAGAAAACAGGTGGAGAGTAAGAAACAGAAGACATTATATTTTTTCCTAATTATCAAAGAAACCCTTGCCACTTAAGACAATATGGACGAAGCAGAGCAGAATAAAAGAGGGGGAAAAAAATCACTGTACTGGAACATTCTATTCTGTTTAGTAAAGGACGTACCCGTGGGGTGTGTTTCTTCCCAGTCTGCTTGTCATGCCTGTTATTGTCAAATGGTTGTAATTAGCACCCTTATGAAAATTTTGGGCTCTGTTATTTTTTCAATGTAACATTGCAAAGTCATTGTCTGAAGTTAAAATACTTCAATGGTGGCATAATAGCTCATTTTATAAATGTTGCCTAAATTATTTAGTCATCACAATGTGGTTTGGTGTAGGGTTGTTTCTTCTGTGTGCGTGTGTGTATGTGGCTATAACAAAGACTTATGTGATTAAGATGGAAGGAAAGGAAAATTCTTGTAGGGCAGGCTTGGCCTGTGCCTGGATATTTCACCTCGGAGGTGGCTAGGAGCTGACCATCAGAAGGAGACAACAGCAGAGCACACAGTGAGGCTGCGGGAAGGCAAAGGACAAACCACTAGGCCTGGGCCGTGGTGGGAGGCCATGGAGGAGGGGCAGGGGATAGCAGCCAAGGCCCAGACCTACAGGAGCTGGTGAAAGAGAACAGCTGTCAACCAGGCACACAGGGGGAAAGGCAGCCTCCCCAGAAGGCCTGGAGCCCTACTCACCGGTCACGCCCACGGTGGACACGGGGCCCACGCGCCGGCCCTCGTGCAGCCCGTACAGGTGCATCTTGTACTTGCGCCCCGGCTCCAGGCCCCACACGGTCACCTCGCTCTCCTCGCCTCCGACTCGCACCACCTGCGGCCGCCCGTCCCTGTCCTTGTACTGGATGCTGAAGGAGTCGAAGTGTCCCTGGGGGACGGTCCAGGAGAGGCCCAGCGAGTCTGGGGACGATGCTGTCACCGTCAGCTCCCCCAGGAGGGGCTCCTCGGGGGGCTCTGGGGCCTCCGTGCTGGGCTCTGTGGGGCTGGGGGTCTCGTCCACCTCTGTGGGGGTGGGGGTCTCTTCCTCTGCAGCTGAGAAGGGGAGACAGGGAGGTGAGGCAGGGCTCCTGGGACATGTCCTAGAGTCTTGGGGACAAGGAGGGGGATCTATGGCCACGACTGGGGTCCTGAGGTCACTTCTGAGCAGCCTGTCTTTGGGGCTGGGGTCCAGTTTGGCTCACAGCTAACAGACACGCCCAAGTCCAAGGTCAGTTGTGGGGAATCTGGGGCAGCACAGCCCCTCCCATCCAGGGGGGTCAAAGCTGAATCCCACAGGAAGGCACAAAGGGGCCAGGGCCGCAGCCACAGCAGGGCCATGGTCACCGCCCAGGCCCCAGCACCGTTTCCCGCTCAGCCGTCAGCAAGCAGCAAGAGGCAGAAACTCCCCAAGGTGCCCCCGGGGCTCCCAGCATCCACTCACCCGTCACCCCGACGGTAGACACAGGCCCCACACGCTGACCCTCGTGGAAGCCATACAGGTTCATCTTGTACTTGTGGTCCGGCTCCAGGCCCGAGATGGTGACGGCGTCCTCGTGCCCCGGCACCCGCACCGCCTTGGGCTGCCCGTCCCCGTTCTTGTACTGCACCAGGAAGTGGTCAAAGTGGCCCTCGGGGACCGTCCAGGACAGGCTCAGGGAGTCAGGGGTGGCGTCTGTCACGGCCAGCTGCCCCAGGCGCGGCTTGGTGGGGGGCTCGGGGGTGGTGGTGGGAGGTTCTGTTGTGGCTGCGGCTGTATCAGGAGACAGAGAACAGGTGGGTGTGCCTGTCAGCTTCCTTCCAGCCACGGGATTCTGGATTCTCTTTAGACACACCAGTGCATGGCAGCCTGGGTGCCAGTGGCCCAGGGCTGAGTGTCACTGGACGGGAGGTGGGACTGCATGAGGCCTGGTGTGCACGGGCACTGAGCCCTCAGCAGCTGCTAGGTGAATTTATTTAGGGACTTGCCTGCAACCCCACCCACCTGTCGGTAAGGTCCACCGGGAGGCAAGTCACTGGGGACGGGAATCCACTCCACCAGTGCCTTCCCTGAATACCTTTCTGCTTTAGAGCACTTCCCCGGGCATTTTTAGAAACCAGTTCAGATTTCACAGGTGAGGGCAATGTGTGCTGAGACTGACGCAGACATCCTTGCAATCGGGGGTCTGGACCGTCAGCTGTTCTTGCAGCTCTGCTCACCGCTAGTGTTGCCAGCTCTTTTGACCTTTGTGAAATCATGCGCTTTGTTGTCATTGATTCCTTGGTCTTTGTGCTCCTCAGAGGCTTTTATTTTGCTTGGATGGGTGAATTGTAGAATGCCCACGTTTCTGTCTGGGACTAAGCCTTAGGCCTCTAGGGCGTGGCAGCTACAAAAACTCACCAAAAGCATCACAAAGCTGGATCCTGAGTCATCAGTCAAAGGAAAACACCTTGTCAGGTGGTGCATAGGCCCAAGGTTAACTATTAAATGAACAGTCCAAAGTAACGGGATTTGGCATTATTTTAACATAGATGTATTGGGGCCAGCACTGTGGCATGGCAGGTTAAGCCTCCACCTGTGGTGCCAGCATCTCACATGGGCTCTGGTTCAAGTCCCAGCTGCTCCACTTCCGATCCAGCTCTCTGCTATAGCCTGGGATAGCAGTGGGGGATGGCCCAAGTCCTTGGGCCCATGCACCTGCATGGGAGACCTGGAAGAAGCTCCTGGCTCCAGGCTTCAGATCAGTGAAGCTCCAGCCATTGCGGCCAATTAGGGAGTGAACCAGTGGATGGAAGACCTCTCTCTCTGTCTCTACCTCTCTCTGTAACTCTGTCTTTCAAATAAATAAATAAATAAATAAATCTTTTTTTTAAATAAAGGTATCAATTTGGGTGTTTGGGGAATACATACACTTTTCACAAACTACCTACCTTCCTCAGACAGGGAGGCTGTGTGTGAGACCAGGCACACTTAGGCAACTGTCTTTAAGACAGGTGTGGGGAGGCCCAGAGAGGGTAAGTGACTCGCTGCAGGTCACACAGCTTGAGTGGCTGAGGCTTTGATCATCCCCATGGGTACTGGGTCTGTGTTGTTCCCCTGGTGCTCTGCCTCATCAGGGACCCCAGAGCCCAGGTGTAAGGGGTAAGCGGGCTGGGGAGACACCAAAGCGTAGAGTGAATACTGGACAGCAGCATTTTCAGGAGCTCGGAGGCTCGGTCTCAGCGAAAGCAGATGAAGACATCTGAATACTGACAAGGAAAGGAAGGTGACCCCAGCTGGGGCAGAGCCCAGTGCCCACGCACACTCACCTGTTAAACCAACAGCAGACATGGGCCCCACGCGCTGGCCCCCGTAGAAGCCGTACAAGTTCATCCTGTACTTGCACCCCGGCTCCAGGCCCGAGATGGTGACGGCGTCCTCATGCCCCGGCACCCGCACCACCTGCGGCCGCCCGTCCCTGTCCTTGTACTGGATGTTGAAGGAGTCGAAGTGTCCCTGGGGGACGGTCCAGGAGAGGCCCAGCGAGTCCAGGGACAATGCTGTCACCGTCAGCTCCCCCAGGAGGGGCTCCTCGGGGGGCTCTGGGGCCTCCGTGCTGGGCTCTGTGGGGCTGGGGGTCTCGTCCACCTCTGTGGGGGCGGGGGTCTCTTCCTCTGCAGCTGAGAAGGGGAGACAGGGAGGTGAGGCAGGGCTCCTGGGACATGTCCTGGAGTCTTGGGGACAAGGAGGGGGAGCCATGGCCACGACTGGGGTCTGAGGTCACTTCTGAGCAGCCCGTCCTTGGGTTGGAGTCCAGCTCAGCTGACAGCTAACAGACACACTCCCGCTCTAGCTCACCAGCCCAGTAGTGCTCCCCACAGCCCCTCCCATCCAGGAGGGGGCAGAGCTGAACCACACAGGAAAGCGCAAAGGGGCCAGGGCCGCAGCCACAGCAGGGCCATGGTCACCACCCAGGCCCCAGCACCGTTCCCTGCTCAGCCAATAGCTGAGCTGTTGGCAAACAGCGAGAGGCTGAACCTCCTCCACACTACCCCCTGTCCACTCCCAGCATCCACTCACCTGTCACCCCGACGGCAGACACGGGCCCCACACGCTGGCCCCCGTGGAAGCCATACAGGTTCATCTTGTACTTGTGGTCCGGCTCCAGGCCCGAGATGGTGACGGCGTCCTCGTGCCCTGGCACCCGCACCGCCTTGGGCTGCCCGTCCCCGTTCTTGTACTGCACCAGGAAGTGGTCAAAGTGGCCCTCGGGGACCGTCCAGGACAGGCTCAGGGAGTCGGGGGTGGCGTCTGTCACTGTCATCTCTCCGAGACGTGGTTTTGGGAGGGGGACAGCGGGAGGCTCCTCCTCAGAGGCTGGAAGAGACACAACAGAATCCTTCCTGTTGCTGCAAGGAGCTGGTGCCATAGCTCACTAGGCTAATCCTCCGCCTGCGGCGCCGGCACCCTGGGTTCTAGTCCCGGCTGGGGCACCAGATTCTGTCCCAGCTGCTCCTCTTCCAGTCCAGCTCTCTGCTGTGGCCCGGGAAGGCAGTGGAGGATGGCCCAAGTGCTAGGGCCCTGCACCGGTGTGGGAGACCAGGAGGAAGCACCTGGCTCCTGGCTTTGGATTGGCACAGTGCGCCAGCCGGAGCGGACATTTGGGGGATGAACCAGTGGAAGGAAGACTTTTCTCTCTCTCTCTCTCTCACTGTCTAACTATGCATGTCAAAAAAACATATAAATATGGAAGTACAGTAGCATCCATTAAGTAGAATACAACTGGGCAATGCAAAGCCAAGAAGGTGCAGACATTTGGCATAGCAGTTAAGCCGCTGCCTGGGACAACTGCATCTCATACCAGAGCCCCTGGTGTGAGCTCCAGCTGCTCGGCTTCTGACCCAGCTTCCTGCAGAGATGCACCCTGGGAGGCAGCAGGTGATGGCCCAAGTCCTTGGGTCCCTGCAGCTACATGGAGACCTGGATGCAGTTCTAGGCAGCTGGTCTTGGCCTGGCCCAGCCTCGGCCATTGCAGGCATTTGTGGAGTGAACCAGCAGATGGAAGAGCTGTCTCTCTGCCTTTCAAATAAAATGAAAATGAACGCATTTTGAAAAGTGCAAAACTATGAAGTACTGCACATTGTGCAGCACAGAGAAGCCTCAGAGATTGTGCTTGGTGAGAGAAGCCACACAGCAAACACAGGTGTGTATGCCTGCATGGGTGCAGAAGGCGGATTTGTGGTGCACCAATGGGCTTTTTGGGGTGGTAAAAGGCTCTGAAGATAGATTGGGATGATATTTGCACTACTAGGTAAGTATACTTAAGTCAATAAGTTGCGTACTTAACAGGTGAATTGCATGCCATAGAAATGCCAGCTTGGGGCCAGCACTGTGGCATAGTGGATAAAGCCACCGATGCAGTACCAGCATCCCATATGGGTGCTGGTTCGAGACCCGGCTGCTCCACTTCTGATCCAACTCTCCGCTATGGCCTGGGAAAGCAATGGAAGATGGCCCAAGTCTTTGGGCCCCTGCACCTGCGTGGGAGACCTGGAAGAAGCTCCTGGCTCCTGGCTTTGGTTCAGCGCAGCTCCGACTGTTACGGCCAACTGAGGAGTGAATTGGCAGATAGAAGACCCCCCCATCTCTGCCTTTCAAATAAATAAATAAATAATTTTTAAAAATGCCAGCTCAGTAAGTCTGATCATAAACTAACATTCTAGAATGGAGCCCGATGCCCAGGAGCAGGTGTTGAAGGCGGCAGTCTTCATGTGATCCCTTCTCTTTCCATGTGTGGTTGAAATGTTATTGAATAAAGATGTGCTAATTAACTACTATTTCATAGAGTTTGTTCCAATCCCGTGAGAAGAGGTTGTTCCCAGGACAACCAGTGAGTGAATGGTGAATTCAGAGGCTGTGGGCCCAGGCCATGTCCCACGTGGCTCTGAGACAGACTCCTCTGGGATTTGCTCCTTTTGCCCCCAGAACACTTGTCCTGAAGTTATGGGCAGGGGTGGCTTAAGGTTTGCAGCTTTGGGATTTGGGGTATCCAGGAAAATAGGCATTGGAGGCTCCACTTTCCTGAGGTCCAACCCAAAAGGCCCTTAGTACTCACTCACCGGTCACGCCCACGGTGGACACGGGGCCCACGCGCCGGCCCTCGTGCAGCCCGTATAGGTTCATCTTGTACTTGCGCCCCGGCTCCAGGCCCCACACGGTCACCTCGCTCTCCTCGCCCCCGACTCGCACCACCTGCGGCCGCCCGTCCCTGTCCTTGTACTGGATGTTGAAGGAGTCGAAGTGTCCCTGGGGGACGGTCCAGGAGAGGCCCAGCGAGTCCGGGGACGATGCTGTCACCGTCAGCTCCCCCAGGAGGGGCTCCTCGGGGGGCTCTGGGGCCTCCGTGCTGGGCTCTGTGGGGCTGGGGGTCTCGTCCACCTCTGTGGGGGCGGGGGTCTCTTCCTCTGCAGCTGAGAAGGGGAGACAGGGAGGTGAGGCAGGGCTCCTGGGACATGTCCTGGAGTCTTGGGGACAAGGAGGGGGATCTATGGCCACGACTGGGGTCTGAGGTCACTTCTGAGCAGCCCATCCTTGGGGCTGGGGTCCAGCTCAGCTGACAGCTAACAGACACGCCCAAGTCCAAGGTCAGTTGTGGGGAATCTGGGGCAGCACAGCCCCTCCCATCCAGGAGGGGGCAGAGCTGAACCACACAGGAAGGCACAAAGGGGCCAGGGCCGCAGCCACAACAAGGCCGTGGTCATCACCCAGGCCCCAGCACCGTTCCCTGCTCAGCCATCAGCAAAAAGCAAGAGGCCGAACCTCCTCTGGCCCCCCCGCCAGGGCTCCCAGTGTCCACTCACCCGTCACCCCAATGGCAGACACGGGCCCCACACGCTGACCCTCGTGGAAGCCATACAGGTTCATCTTGTACTTGCGCCCCGGCTCCAGGCCCCACACGGTCACCTCGCTCTCCTCGCCTCCGACTCGCACCACCTGCGGCCGCCCGTCCCTGTCCTTGTACTGGATGCTGAAGGAGTCGAAGTGTCCCTGGGGGACGGTCCAGGAGAGGCCCAGCGAGTCCGGGGACGATGCTGTCACTATCAGCTCCCCCAGGAGGGGCTCCTCGGGGGGCTCTGGGGCCTCCGTGCTGGGCTCTGTGGGGCTGGGGGTCTCGTCCACCTCTGTGGGGGCGGGGGTCTCTTCCTCTGCAGCTGAGAAGGGGAGACAGGGAGGTGAGGCAGGGCTCCTGGGACATGTCCTGGAGTCTTGGGGACAAGGAGGGGGATCTATGGCCACAACTGGGGTCCTGAGGTCACTTCTGAGCAGCCCGTCCTTGGGGCTGGGGTCCAGTTTGGCTGACAGCTAACAGACACGCCCAAGTCCAAGGTCAGTTGTGGGGAATCTGGGGCAGCACAGCCCCTCCCATCCAGGGGGGGTCAAAGCTGATCCCACAGGAAGGCACAAAGGGGCCAGGGCCGCAGCCACAGCAGGGCCATGGTCACCACCCAGGCCCCAGCACCATTCCCCGCTCAGCCGTCAGCAAGCAGCAAGAGGCAGAAACTCCCCAAGGTCCCTCCGGGGCTCCCAGCGTCCACTTACCCGTCACCCCGATGGCAGACACAGGCCCCACACGCTGGCCCCCGTGGAAGCCATACAGGTTCATCTTGTACTTGTGGTCCGGCTCCAGGCCCGAGATGGTGACGGCGTCCTCGTGCCCCGGCACCCGCACCGCCTTGGGCTGCCCGTCCCCGTTCTTGTACTGCACCAGGAAGTGGTCAAAGTGGCCCTCGGGGACCGTCCAGGACAGGCTCAGGGAGTCAGGGGTGGCGTCTGTCACGGCCAGCTGCCCCAGGCGCGGCTTGGTGGGGGGAGGTTCTGAAGGCTGATCCTCCTCCTCGGGTGCGGCTGGACGGAGACGTGGAGAAAGATTTGAGAGGGGCCTGAGGTTCACGGGGACCTTGCTCCCCTCTTCATCCTCCCCGCCGCCCAGAAGGAAGCAGAGGCATTCCTCGCACTCACCCGTCAGGGCCTCGGTGTGGGCAGGACCCACACGCTGCCCGTCCCGGAAACCATACAGGGTCACCAGGTATCGGTGGTCAGATTCCAGGCCAGACAGCGTGATGTCGCTTCGGTCACCCCCTAGGGTGGCCACTTGGAGTCGCCCATGTTCATCTGTGTACCGGACCTCGAAGGAGTCTAACTCCCCCTGGGTCACCACCCAGGAGAGACGCAGGCTGTGTTGCGTGGCCTCCTCCACTTTCAGTTCCCCAAGGCGGGGCTCAGACGTTGGAGGTGCCGGGGCCTCGGCTTCAGCTTCAGCTTCTGCTTCAGCTTCATCCCTGGGAGCTGGTCAGAGAGACACGGGAGATGAGTGACGGGTCTGTGGCCGCCCTGGGATCCTCAGGGGGAGGGCAAGAGGTGAGGGCCAGGGGTCAGCAATTAAAGGACCTACTTTTGCTGCATGTGGATGGATTTCGAAAGCATGATGCCAAGCACAAGGGGCCAAACACAAGAGACTTTCAGACAAGGGGACTTCAAAAGTGCATAGAAATGGGATGGAAAGATAAGTGTATTCTGGTGCAAGAAATTCTGAGATCCGTGCATAGCTTTTTCATAATATTCATTTCCAGGGACTTTTAGAAGACCCAGCTATCGTATGATTCTGTTAAACGAAATCAGGCAATCAAACCTATAAGCAAGCAGATCAGCGGCTGCCAGAGGCTGGGCTGGGGGAGGTTTATATCAGCTGAGCAATGGTTTTTGACCTACGCATTTGCCAAAAGGCTGGAATTATTCTCTTTAAGAGGGCCTCCTACCGTATGTAAACTATGCCCCAATAAAGTTGATCCCCCCAGAAGTCATGGAGATGAGAAAGCTGCAAGACCTCGGGGCTCAGTCAGGTCGGGAGAGCCAGCGGGGAGGGAGGCACGGGGTCTCTGGGCTGCCGCCCCGCTCACCGGTCACGGCGATGGCAGAGATGGGCCCCACACGCCTGCTGTCGCTCAGCCCGTAGAGTAGCAGCTTGTACCTGTGGGCTGGCTCCAGGCCCGAGATGCTGACCTCCCTGAGGCTGCCCTCCACGGGCACCACCTGCGGCTGTCCAGCCCCGTCCTTGTACTGGACCACGAAGGAGTCAAACTGGCCCTCAGGCACTGTCCACAAGAGGCCCACGGAGTCCGGGCCCACGCCGGTCACCTGCAGCTCCTCCCCCAGACGCGGTTTTGGTGGGCGCTTCGTTCTGGTATCCTCCGCAGCGCGCAGGGTCTCTGAGATGGGGACACGGAGGGGAAACGGCTGAGCTGTTTCTGGAAGGCGGGGAGACCCCGAAGGACAGGAAGGGCTTGCGCGGCTGAGGCCAGCTGGGCTTGTGCAAGCACGCGGGGAACTGGGTCTCAGCCAGAGTGGCTGGGGTCACCAGGGGCACCTGCTGCCCTGGGCCTCCTGCTGCGAGGGGCTGCCCTCACCTGTGGTGCCATCAGCGGAGAGGGGGCCATGGCGCTTCTTGCCCACAAGGCCGTAGAGGAGGAACCTGTACTTGCGGCCGGCGTCCAGAGGGCTCACAGTGACGGAGTGCAAGTGGCCCTCCACAGGCACCACCCGGGGCCCGTCCTTGTCCTTGAACTGGACCACGAAAGAGTCGAAGCGGCCCTCGGGGACCGTCCAGGAGAGGCGCAGTGAGTCTGGGGTGGGATCGGTCACCCACAGCTCCCCAAGGCGGGGTGGGGCCCCTGGGCTGGCGTCACCCCGGGCGGCTGACAGAGAGAAAGGGCTTTTGTGTTTATTTTTCCTAAATGACTCCCTGACAGCCTCCCACTGGGGATGGAAAAACCAGAGGAGCTCAGACGGTCGGGGCTCGCCCGAAGTGTTTCCATCTCCCGCCCCCCATTCTCCACCACCCTCTCCAGCTGGCTGCCGCAGCTCCACACTGCAACAGTGTGGGGAGAGGTCTCTGTCCCGGGTCACTCCCTCACTTCCCTGCCATCTTATCCCTCTGTTTCCAGGGGGCAGGATGCCCTTATCCCAGGCCTGGCCCCTGGGGAAGCCCGAGGGGGTTATGGGGTCTGATGGGGCAGGCAGCAGAGAGGGTGCGCTTTGCTTCTCTTTCTCATTCTGCCCTGGCCGGACCCCATAGCAGCTGAGACCTGCACAGGGCCTGGTGGAGGAGTTGTGCCCACATTGGGGGTGTGGGAAATAGAGTGATGTGGGGGGAGCTCAGACGGAGAAAGGATCTGGTGTGTGCCCAAGGAGCTGCCCCGGGGCCTGGGAAGGAGCTGGCCTGCCGTCTTCCAGGGCAGCCAAGACGCTGACGGCATGTTACTGCGAGAGTTTTCTGGCAACAGGGGGTCCCCAGGGGCAGGGAGCCGGGGTAGGGGGGAGCGGGTGCTGGGCTGAACCCCAGGAAAGGAGCATGGCCGGATTGGGGTCCTCTGGTCCCCAGTTTCTGAGGCTCCAGGAGGAGAGGAGAGGAGGGAAGAGGAGAGAAGAAGAGGGGAGGGGAAGCAAAGGGGAGGGGAGGGGAGGGGAGGGGAGGGGAGGGGAGGAGAGGAGAGGAGAGGAGAGGAGAGGAGAGGAGAGGAGAGGAGAGGAGAGGAGAGGAGAGGAGGGGAGGAAGGTGAGCCCCTGGGGGAGGCAATTATGGGACCTGAGGGGCCTGCGCCAGGAAGGCAAGAACTGCGTGGGAGTCAGAGAAGAGTCGGCGAAACTCCCAGGAGGTGATGGGCCCACCAGGGCCAGGGAGGCAGGAGGGGCTCCCGGCTTCTCGACCCCAGTCCACAGAAGCCAAAATTAGGAACTAGCCCCGTCTCCCCGTCCTCGTCCGGTCCTCGTCCGGTCCTCATCAGCCAAGGACCGGGGGTGTGGGGGAAGCTGAGACCTGCGGGTGGCGGCCCCGGGGGCCCCTCTTACCTGTCCTTGCCTCCGTGGAGACTGAGCTGCGTCGTTTCCCATCCCGGATCCCAAACAGCAGGAACTTGTACTTGCGGGAGGGCTCCAGGCCGGGGACAGTGACCGCCCGCTGGTCTGAGGCCACCGGCACCGCCTGGGGCTGTCCATCCCTGTCCTTGTACTGGACCACGAAGGAGTCAAACTCGCCCTCGGGGACTGTCCATGAGAGGCCCACAGAGTCCAGGGTGGCATCTGTCACCGTCAGCTCCCCAAGACGTGGCTCCACGGGGGGCTCTGTGGCCTCAGTGGTGGCTGGGGCTGAGGGGAGGGGATCTGGGTTCCAGGAAGACAAAGAAGGAGGCTGAGCTGTCTGGGGGGGGGGGACCCCGGGGCCCTCACCAGCCTCATGGCACCGGGAGCAGCCACCACTCTATCTTCATGACATCATTGCAAGGTAGCATTTCCCACAGCGGTGGAAATCATGGGTGCCTGCACCCACCTCGGGGTTATGGCAGAATTGTCAGCAGCCCGTCACACTCATCACTGCTTTCAGAAGTGGCGGGTTGTGAAATGAGTCCCCATGGCCTGGTGTTCAATGAGCTGGGACATGAGCTCTGGTACCCATGATAAATTCAGTCTTTTAGGAAGTACTTAGATAACAGTACTCATATGTCAATAAAATGGGCTTCTGTTATAATCTTACCCATTTATTTTACAGACTTCAAAATACTGCTCTGAGAGGGGCCAGAGGTTTCGCCAGAGGCTGCGGCATAACAGGCACAGAGAACCCACAAAGAGGGGGAGGGAGCTGCGAGCAGAGGGAGGGAGGGTCAGGGGTAACCAGGGTTGGGGAGCACCTCAATCCCCTCACTCACCTGTCATGGCCACCACAGAGAGAGGGCCCACATGCTGCCCGCCATGCACCCCGTAGAAGTCCATCTTGTATGTGCTTGCTGGCTCCAGGTTGGGGACCGTGACCTTGAGCTGGTCTGCAGCCACAGGTACCACCTGGGGCTGCCCATCCCTGTCCTCATACTGGACCATGAACGAGTCAAAGTGGCCCTCAGGGACCATCCACGAGAGGCCCACGGAGTTGGAGGTCACGGCCGTCACGGTCAGCTCCCCCAGGCGTGGCTCCAGGGGGGGCTCTGTGGCTGGAGGGGTCTCCTCTTCTTCCTGTGGGGCTGGGACAAAGACAGTAGGAAGGGTTCTGTTAGAAAAGGACCCCATCTTGGGGCCGGTGCTGTGGCGCAGTGGGTTAATGACCTGGCCTGAAGCGCCGGCATCTCATATGGGTGCCGGTTTGAAACCTGGCAGCTCCACTTCCGATCCAACTCTCTGCTATGGCCTGGGGAAGCAGCAGTAGATGGCCCAAGTCCTTGGGCCCCTGCACCCACGTGGGAAACCTAGAGGAAGCTTCCGGCTCCTGGCTTCGGATTGGCGCAGCTCTGGCCATTGCAGCCAACTGGGGAGTGAATCATCGGATGGAAGACCTCTCTCTCTCTCTCTCTCTGTCTCTCTATGTAATTCTGACTTTCAAATAAATAAATAAATCTTTAAAAAAAAAAAAAAAGGAACCACGAGGTGGTTCTGATACAAACCCACACTGATCAGCTACACCCAGATGTCTGGCTACTCCTTCACCAAGTCCAGGCCAGGGGTCTGAGGTGGTTCTTGCTGGAGGGGGAGGGGTGTGAACCATCCCCTGGGAAGTGGCTGAAATTCCATCTGTAGGTCAACTTCTCGGGCCTGTCCAGACCCTTCCCCTGATCCCCAGACTGCTCAGCAGCTTCCCTGGATCTGAATGAGCATCTCAGACTCAGTAAGCTCCACACTGAGGTCCTGAGCCTCCCCTGACCTCTCTCCAGCTCCCACTCCAGTAAAATAACCTCCTCACTCTTCCAGCTGCTCGGGTCACCCTGTGTCCTCTCTTACACCCCACATCTGACACCGTGGGGAGTCCTCTTGCCACCACCTCCGGAGTAGGGCACAGCCAGGCACTGTTATCACAGCATCTCCCAGGGCTCCTCCTTCCCTCTCAGTCTACAGCCAGAGGGACCCTGCCATCAACCTACAGCTTATCCCTTCAATGGCTTCCATCTCACTCACTGTCAAACCAAGCCTCTGCTGTGGCCCCCGAGGTCCCCGCTGTTGCTCTCGTGTCGTCCGTCCCCTGCTGCCCGCGCTCCCCGCCTGCCACCCCACACCACGCTGCACTCCCTGCTGGGGCAGACACTGAGGCCCCCCAGGCCTTCCAGGTTCTGCATGTACTTCTGCTGCTGCTGCCTGGGACACCGTTCCCCAGAGACCCACGTAGCCGTCCTCTCGCCTGCTTGTTCAAGCCTTTCCCCTGGGCTGTGCTTGTCACCGTGCAACCTGCTGCTAGAACGGGAGCCCCCCAGGCAGGTTCTGTCTCGCTTACTGCCAAGTCCCAGTGCCCAGTATACAGCGCGCGCCTGACAAATGTGTATCTAAATAAATGAGTCGTCTGCAGGCTCCGCTTGGAGAGGCTGCGCTCAAGACCGGCCCAGCCCCTCTGCCTCAGAGCCAGCTGAGAAAGGTGGCTCTCCTTAGTGACGGACCTGGAAGGGGGCCCCAGGGGTGAAACAGCAGAGGGGTGAGGGCCGGAGGGCTCCCAAGAGCTTGTTTCTACCACTCCCACGGGACAGCAAGACTAAGCTTACTGTGGGCTGGCGAGCAAGCCTCAGGCAGACAGTGAAGAGTCTGGGTGGGAGGTGAGGGGCGGAGGCAGTGCAAGGGGAGGGAGGACCAGAGTGAGCACCCAGCACGGAACCCCTCTGCGTACAGGTGCCGGGCAGGCGTGACTTTCATGCCATTTGCCCGCTGACCTTATTCCTTCCTGCAGCCTCCACTCTGCTCGCTTTTGCCCGTTCTGTACTTCTTCCCACCAGGGAGAGGCACCATCCCTCCCCAGGAAGCCTGATTATCGGTGGTACGAATGGGAAGAGGCGAGGCGATGACAGTCCCCGCGCTGCCTCTGGGCTGGTCTTTCCCATTCAGAAGTGTTTCTAACCAGCACCTACGCATTTCCGTGCTTGGCACCGGCACAGCGTGTACCGTGTGCCAGGCACACACAGCTCAGCCTGCCAGCAGGCTCCAGCTGCTTCACCTTCTCGCCCCGATAATGAACATCAGTGCTCATTCCTTTCTTAAAGAGCCATTACCATTTTATCCAAGGCATGTACAACACGAGACGTATGAAGTGCAGGGTTTGGTGCCCCAGCTTGCTTTGCACTTGGGGGACCCACGTCTCCTATGGGAGTGCTTGCTTTGAGCTGGCTGCTCTGCTTCCCACCCAGCTTTCTGCTGGTGCACACCCTGGGAGGCAGCAGGTGCTGGCTCAAGTACTTGGGTCCTTGCCACCCATGTGGGAGACCTGGATGGAGTTCCTGGCTCCTGGCTTCAGCCTGGCCCAGCCCTGGCTGTTGTGGTCATTTAGGGAGTGAATGAGTGAACCAGCAGATGGAAGATCTCTCTCTCTTTCTCTCTTTCTCTCTCTGTCAGTCTCTGCCTTTCAAATAAAGCAAAATAAAAATCGTTTAAAAACCTATATAGGGGCCAGCATTATGGTATAAGCAGGATATGCCACCACCTGCAACACCAGCATCTCATATAAGTACTGGGTTGAGTCCTAGCTGCGCTACTTCTGGCCTAGCCCCCTGATAATGGCCTGGGAAGCAGCAGAAGATGGCCCAAGTGCTCGGGCCCCTGCACCCACCTGAGAGACCTGGATGGAGCTCCTGGCTCCTGGCTTCACTCTGGCCCAGCTTGGTCGTTGTGGCCATTTGGGGGAGAGAGAACCAGTGTATGAAGATCTCTCTCTCTCTCTCTCTCCCAGGCCCCCATCTCTATAACTCTGCCTTTCAAATAAAAAAATAAGGGGCCAGTGCTGTGCTATAGTGGGTTAAGCTGCCGCCTGTGGTGCCATCATCCCATTTGGGCCCCAGTTTGAGTCCCTTTCTCTCTCTGCCTCTCTCTTGCTGTAACTCTTTCAAATAAGTAAATGCATCTTTAAAATAAATTAAAAAAACTTAAAAATATATAAATCTAAAAAATGCAAGGGGTATTCAACAAGTTCATGGAAAGTGAGTATTATGAAAAAACTACATATGGATTTTAAAAAAAACTTTTTGATCCCAAATAAGCTTAACTTATCATTCCATTTTCCACAAACTTTCTGAAGTATACATATTTTGAATTTGGGTATATTTCAAAACCTCTAGCATTAGAATGCAGACATAAGGCTTTCTCCCCAGAGGGTCTGAACAAAAGTGGAGTGAGTGGAGAACATGACAGCTTGACCTCAGACCCTCAGGGCAGGTGCACAGCATTCCCTCCGCCTTGCTGGTGAGGGCGCAGAGGTTCCAGGAGCTGAGTTTCTCAAGCTGGCCCAGCTAAGGACTGGGGAAGCCAGGAATGGGCTCTGCCTGTCAGGCTCCAATACTCAAGTTTCCCTTGACCGCACCATGCAGCCAGTGCTGAGCCAGCCTTACCCCTGGGACCTCCCAGCACCCGGTGTGGCTGCCCGGGAGAGCGGGACAGTGGCAGCACGCTCTGGGCCAGGCACAAGCCTCCCTGCTGCCTCTGGCCCGGAGCAGGGCAGCTCAGGGTGATTCTCCCTGTCCCCTCCTCTCAGTGCTGAGTGTGGCAAAGACAAGAAATTGAGGGAGGAACGTTCTGGAAACAAGGTTGAGCTTTGTGAAAGTACGGAAGCCACGCTCTGGAAACCCGTTTCTCCACCACCAAGTTTTTAACCTGTTCCCCTGTAGTGGAAGTTGTTTTTGAAAAAGATGGGTCTTTGTTTCAGCGAGCAAAGGGATAAAGAGTCATTGTCCATCACTGTGACCTGGCCCTGCAGGTCGGCGGGGCTCCCAGAGGCACTGCCGCCCACTCAGCCCCTGGGGCTGTGAGGCTGTGGCGAGGACGTGCAGGCTGGGTCAAGGACGTGCAGGCTGGGTCCTCTGGGGGTGGCCTGTAACCCGCCCGAGAGAAGGCAGAGGTTGTTCTTTGCTCATCGCTTGATGAGCGTTTGCATCTGGAAGAGGCCAATCTCTCGTGCATGGTCTGAGCAGCCAAGAAGCTGAGCCCGCCCTGGGGACAAAGCGGAACGAAGGCAGGGCGATTTCAGCAATCATAGGCAGCAGCAGCTCTGAGTGCGTGCTTGCAGTGCCCCGGCCACGCTCAGTGCTTACATCCACTGACCACCGAACCTGCCGAGAATGCTGTGAGGCAGGTGTGGCCCCGCTTTACAGTCAAGAAAACAGGCTGGGGAGCCGGCGCTGTGGCGCAGTAGGTTAATCCTCCACCTGCAGTGCTGGCATCCCATATGGGTGCCGGTTCTAGTCCCAGCTGCCCCTCTTCCAATCCAGCTCTCTGCTATGGCCTGGGAAAGCAGTAGAAGATGGCCCAAGTGCTTGGGCCCCTGCACCCGCGTGGGAGACCAGGAAGAAACGCCTGGCTCCCGGATTTGGATCAGCCCAGCTCTGGCTGTTGTGGCCATCTGGAGAGTGAACCAGTGGATGGAAGACCTCTCTCTGTCTCTCCCTCTCACTGTCTGTAACTCTACCTCTCAAATAAATAAAAATCTTTAAAAAGAAAGAAAACAGGTTGTAGCCCAGGCCCTGCCCCTCTGCTGTTTGCAGGTCCTCCCCAGGCAGGTAGGAAGCACGACTACACTGGGACAAGCTGGGGGCCAACAGTGGGAGGGCAGCAACCCAGGCCCCTACCCTTCACTCACCGGTCACGCCCACGGTGGACACGGGGCCCACACGCCGGCCCTCGTGCAGCCCGTACAGGTGCATCTTGTACTTGCGCCCCGGCTCCAGGCCCCACACGGTCACCTCGCTCTCCTCGCCCCCGACTCGCACCACCTGCGGCCGCCCGTCCCTGTCCTTGTACTGGATGCTGAAGGAGTTGAAGTGGCCCTGGGGGACGGTCCAGGAGAGGCCCAGCGAGTCCGGGGACGAAGCTGTCACCGTCAGCTCCCCCAGGAGGGGCTCCTCGGGGGGCTCTGGGGCCTCCGTGCTGGGCTCTGTGGGGCTGGGGGTCTCGTCCTCCTCTGTGGGGGCGGGGGTCTCTTCCTCTGCAGCTGAGAAGGGGAGACAGGGAGGTGAGGCAGGGCTCCTGGGACATGTCCTGGAGTCTTGGGGACAAGGAGGGGGATCTATGGCCACGACTGGGGTCCTGAGGTCACTTCTGAGCAGCCCGTCTTTGGGGCTGGGGTCCAGCTGGCTGACAGCTAACAGACACGCCCAAGTCCAAGGTCAGTTGTGGGGAATCTGGGGCAGCACAGCCCCTCCCTGCCCAGGAGGGGGCAGAGCTGAACCACACAGGAAGGCACAAAGGGGCCAGGGCCGCAGCCACAGCAGGGCCGTGGTCATCACCCAGTCCCTAGCACCATTCCCTGCTCAGCCATCAGCAAAAAGCAAGAGGCCGAACCTCCTCTGGCCCCCCCGCCAGGGCTCCCAGTGTCCACTCACCTGTCACCCCAATGGCAGACACGGGCCCCACACGCTGACCCTCGTGGAAGCCATACAGGTTCATCTTGTACTTGCGCCCCGGCTCCAGGCCCCACACGGTCACCTCGCTCTCCTCGCCCCCGACTCGCACCACCTGCGGCCGCCCGTCCCTGTCCTTGTACTGGATGCTGAAGGAGTCGAAGTGTCCCTGGGGGACGGTCCAGGAGAGGCCCAGCGAGTCCGGGGACGATGCTGTCACCGTCAGCTCCCCCAGGAGGGGCTCCTCGGGGAGCTCTGGGGCCTCCGTGCTGGGCTCTGTGGGGCTGGGGGTCTCGTCCACCACCTCCTGCGTGGCTGAGGGAAGAGAGGGGGACAGAGGCTGTAGGGGTGACTGGCTTGGCTGAGGCAGTCGGGAAGGACAGTGACGTGCATCCAGGGGTCAGGGATTAAAATGCCACTTGGGATGCCCGCATCCTATATCAGAGGGCCTGGGTTCGTGTCCTGACTCCACTGCTGACTCCACAGCTTGGAAGCAGCAGCAATGGCTCAAGCACCTGGGTCCCTTGTCATCCACATAGGAGACCTGGATGGAGTTGCAGTCTCCTGGCTTTGGCTTGGCCCAGCCCCAGCTGTTGCGGGCATCTGGGGGGAGTGAAATAACAGACAGAAGCGTTATCTGTCTCTGTCTCAGCATCTTTCTGGCTTTCAAATAGAATGAAAATAATCAATAAAAATTTTAAAAAATTGTGAAGTGTATCCAGCTGATGAATTCTTCAAGTGTGGGTTTAGCAGGGGCAGGGGGAACACGCGGCCACTCAAAGTCACTTGGTCTGTCCCTGCCAAGGCAACCACAGGTGGGACTTGAAATTCTCCAACTCTACAGCAGGCCCGTTTTTAAGTTGCTAACTTTGTATGGCCCACGAGTGACACTATAAATATCCAAATGGCCCTTGGCAAAAAAAAAGGTTCTCCACCCCTGCCTTAGGGCCTTGAGCAGCTGTTAGGAAAAGCCATTGGGTCACTCAGATGCACGAGGGCTGACGACCCGCAGGGCCTGCCCCAGCCTGCTGGCAGGACTGCACTGGTAGGGCCTGTAGAGATGGGGGTCACCCTTCATTTCTGAGATGGGGAGAGAGGAGGCCTCAGAGGCTTCTTCTGTGCTGTGTTTATGGCCGATGCTGACCGGAAAGCAAGGTGGGCAGTGCGGCCTCTTCCCGCCTTGGTCCCTCTCCCGGGTGTCCTCTCGCCAGGACGACACCATGGAATGGGCTCTTGCTGAGGACTCCCAAGCAGTCCAGCCCCTCCCTCCCCTGCAACCCTAAGGAATGAAGTGCTACAGCCGGGCTCCTGGCAAGAGTGGGTGAACACTGGGCGGGCGGGACCTGGCCAGCTGCAATTCCGCCCCCGCCCTGCGGGCACCAAGCCACAGCTCTCTGCAGCTAGGCCTTCACGGAGCCAGCCCCTCTGTGATCCACCCCGTGGTTCTCGGGCTACCCCTTAAGGGACAGGAGGTTGAGGAGGTGACATGCAAGAATGGTGACCCAGGCAAGGATGGGGACGGTAGGGGGCTGGGAAGCAGAGAAAGGCTCCCCGGAAGTGGGAGTGTCAGGGGGAGACAGAGCAGGTTACTCTGAAATGGCAGCTTTGATGGGCTCAGCTTGAGTCTAAGGGTTATACGTATATGAGCTCATTGACTTCTTAACGACTTCTGTGTCGTGGTTACCATTATTATCCCCCTGTGACAGAAGGGGAAACTGAGGCACACAGAGTTAAGGAATTTGCACAGGGTCATAAGCTGCAAAGCGGGTGGTAGGAGCCAGGCTGCAGAGTCCATGGCCCTAAGCACTGTGCCATACTACCTCTTGGCAAAGACTGTGGGGGCCATGGAAGGGGCACCGGACGGGGAGAAGAACCAGCTGGGAGGCAGGGCTGAAAGGGAACCCCATTTTTGCTCCATGCTGCTGGGAGGCCCGGGGTCTGGGGCTGGGAGCAGCCCTCTTCATGGCACAACAAGCTGGTGCCCTTGTCCCTTGGATCTGCCACCTCTGAGCACAGTGACGGTGGCTGATAAGGTGTGGGGAGCGGGTGGCAGAAGCTCAGAGGTGACCATGGCCTGAACCAGGCCGTGAAGGAGCCCAGTGAAAACCGTGGGGCCCAGAACACGGTGCTGAAGGGAGGGGGCTGGGGGTGGGAAGACAGACGGAGCAGGGACGAGTCCCAGTATTTGGAGCGGGGATAGATAAGACCCCCTTCCAGAGGTGGAGAAGTAGAGCCGAGCCAGAGCAGGAGCTGCAGGCTGGGCGAGGGCCCGGGCTGTGGGGGGAAGGGGAGCAGAGGGAGAGAGAGGCCGAGGCTGTGGCAGAGTCTGAATGAGCCCGAGAAGGTGGAGCCTGGGCCGGCCCGCTCAGAGCAGGGCAGGAGCAGGGGAGGGAGGCCGGGGCGGCACTGACTCACCCGTCTTGGCCACCACAGACACGGGCCCCACACGCTGCCTTCCATGAAGTCCGTAGAGATTCATCTTATACTTCCGATCGGGCTCCAGGCTGGAGATGGTGACCTCATTCTCGTCCCCTCCGACGGGCACTGCCCGGGGCTGCCCCTGCGCGTCCTTGTACTGGACCACGAAGGAGTCGAGGGGGCCCTGGGCCACGGTCCAGGACAGGCGCAGGGCATCTGGGGTCACGCCAGTCACTGTCAGCTCCCCTAGGACGGGCTGCTCAGGGGACACGGGTCGGGAGGGCTCCTCTTTCTTCTCTGGGGCTGTAAACAGGAGGATGCAGCCAGGTGCTGGGTGGGCAGCTGCGGCTGGGGCCTGGGCCTGGGCCTGGGGCCTGGGGCTTGGATGGAGAGTTACCCCCCCTGCCCCGGTGAGGGGTGGTTCACTGCTCGACTAGTGTGAGTGCTAACCTCTGTGGAGTCTGGTCTGGCCAGAGTATGACACACCTTCTGGGACTTGGGGAGCGGCTGGCTGAATGGGATGGATGGGGCCCAACCATGTGGGAGAGGCTGGCTGCCCTTAGCGTGGGAGCAGGGCCAGGGGGCTGGAGGCAGGCGTCTTGCTGGGAGGCCCAGCGGGTTCCTGGCTGAGGGCACAGTGTGGGAGGACGGGTAGGGGTCCCCTGGGGCTCAGGTGGCTGCCACTCACCAGTGGTGCCGTCAGCCGTGAGGGGGCCGTAGCGCTTCTTGTTGACCATCCCAAACAGGGCGAACCTGTACTTGTGGTTAGCGTCCAGGGGAGACACGATGATGGAGCGCTCAGGTCCCTCCACAGGCACCACCTGGGGCCGCCCATCTCTGTCCCTGTACTGGACCACGAAGGAGTCGAACTGGCCCTCAGGGACAGTCCAGGAGAGCTGCAGTGAGTCTGGGGTAGGGTCGGTCACCCACAGCTTCCCGAGGCGAGGTGCTGTCCCCGGGCTGGGGTCACTCCGAGGCACTAGGAGGCACAGAGAGAGAGAGTGAGGGGGAGATGGGTCCCGGGAGAAGGGAGGACCCATCTCCCACCCAGGGATGCCATGTGAGGCTGTGCAGGCTGTTCACTGCACAAAGGCGTGTGCTGAGTACAGTGGGACGGAGATCCAGCTTGCCAAGCTGTGTGCCGTGTGGAGGGGTTGTGCCTGCCGGCAGGAAGGGCTGCCATCTCCCAAATGTCACAAAGTACTGTTTGCACACGCGTGGCCCTGACCCTCTTCACAAGCAGGGGGCATGGGGGCTTCAGGGAGAGGAGGGCCCGGCCAGGCCTTCCCGCATCCCCAGAGCCAGGGAAATCTTCCCAGCACAACCTCCACTGCTTCCAGGCCTAACTCCCAGCTGCTTTCTTGTCCACGGGAAGGCGGCACAAGCCCGGAGTGCGTTATCATGGGAGAGCTCCGCTCCCCTGCTCCAGGTTGCTCCTCCTGGGGAACCTGGGCCCGCTGCTGACCCTCACTCTGCACCACAGCCCTGTCTCTGGCTCCTCGCTCCATCAGCACCCTGAACACCCTCCTGCCCACCCGCCCCGCTGGGCCCGCGTCTCTCCAGCCGCCATCTTCGCTCTTTGCTGTGTGTTCCCAGCCCCGGTTCTGAAAGTGGTGTTTACGCCAGTTGTAGCCACGTCCTCACCTCTGTCAGGCTCCCAAGCCAGCTCCGTCCCTTATGGGGGCCAGGAGCGACCTCGTCATCGCTAAGGCCTGTGGACGCTCCCGTAGCCTTTGAATCACTTTCCCGGAATCTGAAGAGTTTGGCCGCACCCTCCTCCCCGGCGTCCAGGAGGGCGCGCGCCGGGCTCTGCCCCTCCCGGCTGGCCGCTGCGGCCTGCCCTGCAGGCTGCTCTTCCCCTGCCACTACTCTGAGTGCTGGGCGCCCTCAGCGTTCCAGCGGGGCCCTCTCTCCTCCCCACAAGCCCTCCCACTGGCTCCTGCCCGTCGGCGCTGAGAACACCCAGCCCTCTCCCGGGTGCGGTTCAGCCCTGGGGCCCTACCGTGTCCTGCTCAGGTGGCCTCTCTGCACCTCCGTGCCCCTGTCTATTGAGTGGGCGTGGCTCACAGGCAGCTATAAGGAGCCTGCTGATGCCCCAAGCGTCTGGAGGCTCAGAGCTAAGTGTCCCGTCCGGCTTCCTCCACCCTCAGACAACTGGGCTGTCTGATCCGGAAAGCCGGAGGGTTGCCTGGGCCTCCTTGCTCTCCTTCAGCAGACCCACTGCCACCAGCCCGGCCCTGTCACCACCACCATGCCCACCAGCTCTTGGGGCACTTCCCAGCTGGCCTCTGCAGCTGTCACATGTAAGACAAACATCGAATCACGTCACTCTCCCATTAGAACCCGTCAGAGGCCTCCAGGGCCCTCCAATGGGGCCAAGGCCCTCAGCACCGCACACACAGCCCAGAGACCACGCCCTTTCGCGCCCCACCTGCCCTGCTCTGGGGGGGGGGGGGAACACAGGCCACTCCCTCTGGCTGCCCCACACTGCTCTCCTTGCAGGACTCAGCTCAGCACCACCGCCTACGGGAAGCCTTCCTGGAGCTCCCAGGGCACTGGGAAGGTGCAGCAGGGAGGGTGTGACCGCTGTCACTCACGGATCTTGCCTTCAGCCACCAGGGGGCCGTGCCTCTTCTTGCCGACAAGCCCGTACAGGACGAACTTGTACTTGCGGCCCGGCTCCAGGGAGGTGATGGGGACGGAGCGCTGGGGCCCCTCCACAGGCACCACCTGGGGCCCCTCCTTGTCCTTGTACTGGACCACAAAGGAGTCGAACTTGCCCTCGGGGACCGTCCAGTGCAGGAGCAGAGAGTCGGAGGTCAGGCCCGTCGCTGTCAGCTCGCCCAGGCGCGGTGGGCTCGAGGACTCCCCAGGCTTCTCCTCATCCAGGTCTGGGGTTCGGAGGGCAAAAGCACAGCAGCCTCAGCCACGCCCTCATCCCCCTCCCTCATCCCCCTCCCTCATCCCCCTCCCTCTCCTCCACCAGCCTCACTCCATCCTGACAGCTCCGTGGCCGGCCCTCTGGGAGGGACACATTGCCCCTTCACTTTCTGTTTCTTTCCTACCTAGCCTCTCAGGACCTCTGGGGGAGTTTCAGGTCCCCCACGGCTCTGCCTGTGAGTTTCAAGCCTCCCCATGGCTGCCTCAGAGCAGTCTGAGAGCGCCTCAGGCTGCTGCCTCTCTGGCCGCCCTCTCTCTGTGAGGAGTGGACCAAGAACTGGGGCAAGAGCCAGCCACCCTGGGCCTGGTCCCCTAGAGAGGGTACCCCAGGCCCTGCCTGGCCCTGCTCCCATGAACCTCACCCAGCGCCAAAGCCCTAATGGCTGCAGGGTCCCCAGCCCACGGAGCTGCCGTGCCCAGCAGCTGGCCAGGTAGGCCACAGGAGGCTGTCCACCGCAAGCCTGGCTCTCAGGGAGGAGGCACTGGGCTGCAGGGAAGGGTCGGGGAGGTGGGGTCTGGGGTTAGAATCCCAGGCCAGAGGCCTGCCCAAGCCCACCCTAAGAGATGGTTAGGCCAAGGTGGGCAGAGGAGTGCCTAGGGAGGGAAGGCAGGACAAGGGCAGGGGGAGGACCGGGGCCTATCCCTGCCTCACCCGACTTTCCTCCTGCACTCTTCCTGGAGTACCCACCCCCCCATCACCAGTCTAAGACGCCCTCCCTCCGCCTTTGCTCTAAACCCACAACTTTTTTCTCTCTGTCCTCTCCTCCCACGCTGCTCCACGCATCTGCCCTGGTCTTCACTGGCCCCTCAATCCCCCTCCCACCTCTGAGGTCCCCATGGCCCCCAGCTCCCCCACCCCGGTCTTAGCACTTTGGTTCGAGCAGAGTCCAAAATGTACCCATAATGCCTTGGTAGGTGATGGGGGCGGAGGGCCTGCCCCTGGGAGGGACCCCATGAAGTGACAGCTCGTAGGGGGCTCCAGGAGGGGGCGGGGGCACCAAGGCCTGGCGGCTGTCCCCTGGCAGCAGCTCCTCATGCGCCCCTGGCCACTCAGGCACCCGCAGGTAGAGCTGGAAGTGGGCGAAGGTGTCGGGCTGGGCGGTCCAGGCCACGCGCAGGCGCCCTGTCTCGTCTCTGCCCAGCACACGCAGCTCTCCGAGCTCCTGGGGGCGCTGTTGCAGAAGAGGGCCCTGGGCTCCTTGGGTCGTTGAGGGGCCTGAGGGAGGAGGTTCATCGGTAGCCCCCAAGAAGCCCAAGGGTGAGGACCCTGGGAAGGGGCAGGGTGAGAGAAACAGGAGAAGGGAGGATAAGAGCCAGAAAGGGGCCCCAGCCCTCGACTTCTGCCCTCCAGCCTCCAGGGGCCCAGAGACCACCCTGCGTCTGCTCTGGGTTCCAGCACTGGGGCCACCCCACCCCACAAAGGGCTAGGCCTTCAACACCCACCCCCCGCCCCAGGGACACATTCCTGAGCACACAGGCAGAGGAACAAAGCCTGTCTCTCTCCCTCCCTCCCTCCCCCAGCAAGGCTTCCCAGTCTGCAGCCCCAGTCTCCACGATGCCCCCCACCATGCATGCCCCTCCCCACTGGTGGCATCCGGCTTCCATTAGTGCTGCAGTGAGAAGCCTGGAAGAGAGGAGGAGGTGGTGCTGTTAGGAGAGGAGGCTGCAAGAGGTGAGTGGGAGGGGAAAGAGGAGAGAGAGGGTGTGTGTGTGGCGAGGGGCGTCCTGGTCGGGTGACATCCGGAGCCTATGGGAGAAGAAGAGGTTCACCACCCCCCCACAGCAGCCACCGAGCCCGGCCACTGGTCCTGTGGGAGAGACAGGCGTGAAGGGAGCCAGCAGGCTTGGAAAAGCAGCTTCGGAAGCAGCGGTTTCACCCCTCACCACACACACATGCTGCCTGCTGGCTTCAAGCCACCCCCAAGCAGTTCCCTTGTGTCCTCTCAAGGTCAAGGCCACATTGTGGGAAGCAGTAACCACAGACCAGTCTTTAGTCACCCTCACCACAGTGAGTCAGAGTGAGAGCCGCTGGCTTCCATTGCCACTGCGACGGCTCCAGGGAGTCTGCAGGCACTGCCCCCCCCAAACCAGCACCAATGCCCCTTCTTTGGCCTGGACTAACACTCCTGGCACAAGTGTCCTGGGAACCCAGGTGAAACCCAGGGGCCCCAAACACCAGAGCGCCTTGGCCGTGGGTAGGCAGGGACACTGGGTGAGGGTGGCTTCCCGGGACTGTGCTGTGAGGCTCTCGGGAGCCGGGTTAGACAGGTGCGGTGGGGCGTGGCAGTCTGAGCTGGGAGGCAGTGGGAGGGACTCCGGCAGGCAGCACGCTCCAGAAGCAAGTGACTCTGGGGCAGGGGATGTGTGCGGTCCCGCGGCCCCAGCCCACGCTACCTGTGGTGGTGACGAAGGCGTAGGACTTGGAGGTCTGCCCCGCCCGCACCCCGTGGACCTCCACGTGGTAGGTGGTGCCGGGCCTGAGGTCGGGTAGGCTGACGGTCCGCGCGTTGCCCGACACGGTCAGCTCCCCGCCCGGGCCCCGTGCAGGCGGCTGGGGCCGCCAGCGCAGCACCACGCGCTCGAACTGGCCGCGGAGCCCGTCGAGGGACACGAGGAGCGCGCCGTCCGCGGCACTGCCCAGCACCTCCGGCTTGGGGTGGCGAGGCGCGGCCCCCGGGTCGATGCTTTCGGGCGAGAGGCCGTGTCTGCCCTGGGTGGAGTCCCGCTTCCTGGTGCCCGGGGCGGGGCTGGCGGTGGGGTGGGGGCGGCGGGGCGACGGCGCGGGGGAGCCCGCGGGACCCGCGGCCGCGAGGCGCCGCTGCAGGTACTCATGGATGTGGCGCGCCACCGACGTGTAGGTCTGGTTGGCCCGCAGTGGGTAGCCGTGAGCCCGCAGGTGGCGCTCCAGGTCCTGCACCGTGCCGCGGAACCG
The DNA here is from genome assembly GCF_033115175.1 of Lepus europaeus. Lineage (NCBI taxonomy): Eukaryota > Metazoa > Chordata > Mammalia > Lagomorpha > Leporidae > Lepus > Lepus europaeus. Next base: position 32,291,594 of record NC_084829.1, read on the forward strand.
GCCCAGCTCGGCCGTCAGGTTGGCCCAGGCCCGCCGCGGGGGCTGGGGCAGGCTGGGCCCGGGCCGGGCCTCCTCCTCCCGCTCCTGTGCGGGCCGCGGGGGCCGCGGGGGCCGCTGGGCGGGGCCCGGCCGGGGCTGGGGGGGCGGGGCTGGGGGGCGCACCTCCGGGTAGCTGTAGTGGCCTGGTGCTGCCGAGGGGTGAAAGAGAGCGAGGGAACAGGTCAGCGGCCGCGCCCCCACACCCCGCACTCCTTCCCTGGACAGCCCCTCCCTCCACGCCGCCCACCAGAACTAGAGGCCGCTTCCCTGCAACCCAGCCCCACCTGAAAGAGAACGGGAGAAATGAGTCGATGTGCCAGGGGCCCCCTGCCCTCCCCCGCCCCCCAGGCCCACCACTGTTGCTGCCCTAGGAAAAAGAGAAGCCAGCTGGTGGAACCCTGCATCCGACGGAGAGAAAGGGGCCTGGGGGAGAGAACGTGAGTGACAGCAAGGCGGGTGTCCCCCGCTGGCACGGGAGGAGAGGAGAAAGTTCCAGGCATCTGTTAAGAAATCTTGAGGGTTAGTGGAAAATTACCGCGACCTCAATCCTGGAGGCAACAGGACTGCTGCGGTCTGATCTACCTAGTCCCCAGATCTGTCAGCGCAAGGCCTGTCCCTCTGTCCTCACTTGGGTAAGAACGGCCTCTGCTGGCTGGCTGGGACAGCATCTCTCCATGGGGCAGTTCCTCCCTAGTCTAACCTGCAGCCCTCTCTATGGGACTCTAAGCACCCACAGGCCCTGTCTTCTCCCTGCCCCATGAGGCAGGTGCTTTGGGATTGCCACACACCCTACCATACTCACAGTGGCTGTGAGCCCCAGGACCTGGCTCCCGAGCAGGGAGCTCCTAGCCTGGGAAACCAGGGCCCTCCCCTTCGCCGCTGGCCAGCCGTACCTGTGTTGGCTCTGATGGAGGCTGGGTAGCTGACGGCCCGGCCCCTCTCTGCGGTGACGGTCACCACATATTCCACGCCTGGCATCAGTTCGGTCAGCACTGTTCCATCTGCTTCCGGGGGCACTTCCAGCCGCACCCTCTGGTTGCCGGCACTCACATAGGACACCACGAATCGGTCCACTTCGGCCTGGGGGCGCAGCCAGCTGAGATCCATCGTGGTTGGTGTCACGGCCACCACGCGGAGGTCCTGGGGCCCATCGATCACTAGCCGGGTGAGAGCGAGGAGGGCTCAGGTGGAAGTCTCGTCCTTCGGTCATCAGCTTTCTGTCCGAGAGCCCAGCCCCCATCCAGTCCCCGACTCCCAGCTGCCCCTCTCAGCTGGCAGGTGTCCACCCAGGACCCCACCCACCCGGCCCTGGTTCTCACTGGTGGTAATGGTCTTAGAGGCAGGGGGGCCCCAGCTGGTCCCGCGGAGGGCGCGGACGGTGACCTGGTACTCCTGACCCGGAGCCAGTCCTCTCTGGTCATAGGCTGAGGCAGAGCTGGGCACCCGTGCTGTGAATGGGGGGCTCGCCCCCTCTGTCTGTGAGAAAGAAGGGGAGTAGGGATCAGGGGCTGGTACTCTCGTGCCTGCCACTCAGTCTCCCTTGTCTCATCTTTCTCCAATCCCAAACAGTGTCAACATGAGACTGTGTGAAATGTGGCCCTGCACCTGCAGGTGCAAACGCACCAAGAGCATTCCTCCATGCTAGCCCCATAACAGGCCATTTACGTATATGAACTCACTTAATGTTCACAACCACCCTATGAGACAGGCACTGTTAGTCCCATTTTACAGATGAAAAAACTGAGACGTAGAAGAATAAGTACCTCGCCACGGTCACTCACGCCGAGAAAGGGGCAGGGGTTTAGCCTGGAGTCCCTCTCACAGGCATTTCCTGTTCACCTGCCACAATTGCATTCAACGCACACCAGGCTTTCCCGTGGCATCCCTGACTACCTGGGCCTGAGGAGCCTTCTAAGCTTGCTCCTTCCAGAACAGATGAAAAGGGTGGGGGGTGCCCCTAGAACTTTCACTTCATCCTCAGGGCGTATGCCTCCGGGTGTGACCCCAACAGGGTTTGTCTTGTTTCTTCAGCAGACAGACAGGCTCTCATAATAAGACCCACCTGCTCCAAATTCCATAAATAACGCTTCCTAATTTCTGATTTTATACCTGGCATTCTGCTGGGTTTTGAAGACCCCAAAACAAAAGATGTGGTGGTCCCTGTCAGCTGGTGGCTCATACTCTGGTTGTTGCAAGAGTGATTTGGAAAATTTGGGGAAATGGAATTAAAAAAAAATCTTTTTGGTGCAAAAAAAATGGAAATCCATGCATACTTTTTTCATCATAGGCGTTTTCCATGAATGTTTTGAAAATCCTTGCTATGCACAGATATCAAATGTTTTTGCACCAAGATAAACTTATCTTTTAATTCCATTTTCCATGACTTTTTCAAAGTGTTCCCGTTTGTATGGCCATGTGTTAAGTTTTATGAGATTCTGGCATAAATATCTGAGAGCAGCAAATGCCACGTGGCAAATCCTCCTCCTTCCTGTGTGCCTTGAAGGTGGTGTGATCATGTGTGGTGGCCCCGGGGGGAGCCTGCCAGGCCCCTGCTCCAGGCGTGGTCCCCTGGGCACTGTTGCTGGGGAGGCAGGAAGAGCTGCACACCGAGGAGCCTTCTACCAGCTCTGGGTTTCGCTGGGCGGTGCGGCCAGGACAGCCACCAAGGACACTCTGTTCTGCTGAGCTATGTTGGCCACGATGGGAACGTTTCCCCTCGGCCAAGTAGGATTGGAAATTTCTAAGGTACTCTCCTAAAGCAAGAGAATGGCGAGGAAACCAACCTAGGAAATACCAAGTACAAAACCAGATGAGAAGGCCACGTCGAGATGTCTGAGTTGAGGATGCAATAAAGTTTTGTCAGAGTTTCCTGGGCTGACGGGGGTTCCTAGGCACACGGGATCCTGTCCCTCTCCCACTCATCCTGCCCTGGGACGTCCCAGCCCAGTAGACTTGGGCCAGCCTCAACTCTCAACCCGAGAATCCCCATGCTTCTCACCTCCTCCCTCTCTCACCTCCTCCCTCTCTCACCTCCCCCTTCTTGTTTCCCTCAACACACATCTCTTGGTGCTCCGTGACTGTGTCTGGTTCTTTCCCTGAGGCAAGCCTGTCCCTGGAGTCCTGCGTCTTCCTTTGGACCAATCATATCTATATCTGTCTGTGTGTCTGTCATTCCATCTGACACCTCTGAGTTCCTCCTGAGACCCATTTGGGGACAGTCCCCTGAGAGTCCCACTGTCAGCCTAACCCATGTCTCCCAGCACCACCTCACTGGTCTCTAGCCCAATGCTCCATGACAAATTTGGCTACCTCACTTGTTGTTCTTGGCAAGTTGGAACTTTGTTCCTACTATGAACCTCGTGACCCCAGATGGAGGACTCCACCTTGGCCTTGGATCTTTTTTTTTTTTTTTTTTTTTGACAGATAGAGTTAGACAGTGAGAGAGAGAGAGAGAGAAAGTTCTTCCTTCCATTGGTTCACCTCCCAAATGGCTGCTATGATCGGAGCTATGCCAGTCCAAAGCCAGGAGCCAGGTGCTTCCTCCTGGTCTCCCATGCGGGGGCAGGGGCCCAAGCACTTGGGCCATCCTCCACTGCCTTCCCAGGTCACAGCAGAGAGCTGGACTGGAAGAGGAGCAACCGGGACTAGAACCTGGTGCCCATATGGGATGCCAGCGCCTCAGGTGGAGGATTAACCAAGTGAGCCACGGCACCGGCCCCGGCCTTGGATCTTAACCTCACCCTCATCTCCCTTGTAAGATAAGACCTGGGGCTGGCGCTGTGGCATAGTGGGTAAAGCTGCTGCCTGCAGTGCTGGCATCCCATATGGGGGGCAGTTTGAGTCCCAGGGGCTCCACTTCTGATCCAGTTCCCTGGGAAAGCAGGGAATTGCCCCCCCTCCACCGCCCAGTTCCTGGGAAGGCAGCAGAAGATGGCCAAAGTCCTTGGATCTCAGTACTCATGTGGGAGACTGGATGAAGCCCCTGGCTTCTGACTTCAGCCTGGCCCAGCCCAGGCCATTGCAGCCATTTGGGAAGAGAACCAGCAGATGGAAGATCTCTCTCTCTCTTTCTCTGCCTCTCCCTCTCTCTTTGTAACTCTTTCAAATAAAATAACTAAATCCTTAAAAAAAAAAAAAAAGAAAAGAAAAGACAAGACCCAAGCAAAAACTTTCTTAAAGCTGTAAGGTCTTCTGGCATAAGGAGCACTTGGCATAGCCCTGGTTCCAGGCTGCAGAAGATGCCCAGACAAGGAAGAGCCAAGCTTCTTTAGGATCCAGAGTTCACCTCCCTCAGCTTCCCTGTGCTTCCTCTTATGGTTGGAATGGAGCCAGCATCTTCCAGGTAGCAGCGATCCTCCAGTTAGTGGTCCTGTGACTTGAGGTGCACCTGGAGGCTGCAGCTGGTTAAGCACTGCTTGGAACACCCGCACCCCACATCAGAATGCCGGTGTGGAATGCCGGTTCCAGTTGCCTCTCCTTGGCGTCTCACCCAGCTCCCTGCTACTGTGCCTGGGAGGCAGTGGAAGATGGCCCAAGTACTTGGGCCCCTTCCACCCACATGGAGGACCTGGATGGAGTTCCTGGCTCCTGCCTTCAGCCCGGCCCAGCCCTGGCTGTTTGACCACTTGGAGAGTAAACTAGTGGTTAGAAGATCTCTCTCTCTCTCATTCTGCCTTTCAAATAAATAAATAAATGTCTTTAAGAAGAAGAAGAAGATGAATAATAATTATTATTATTACCTGGAGGACTTGCTATAACACAGGTTACTTGTCTCCAGATCCTCTGATTCAATAGATTTGGGGGTGGAGTCTGATCACTTGCATTTTTTATTAATTTTTAAAATTTATTTGAAAGTCTCAGAGACAGGGAAAGAGAGAGAGAGAGAGAGAAACAGAGAACTCTTGTCACTGATTCACTCCCCCAGGATGGGCCAGGCCAAAGCCAGGAGCCCAGAACTCAATCCGGGTCTCCCACATGGTAGCAGGGGTCCAACTACTTGAGCCCATTGTTCCCAGGTGTGTGCGTTAGCAGGAAGCTGGGATCAGGAGCAGGGCTGGGTCTGGAGCCCAGGCCCTCCAACATGGGCTGGGGGCGTCCCACGTGGTGACCTAATGGCCCCCTTGACCACTCATGTTTCTACCGAGCTCCCTGGCCCAAGAACACACCGAGAACCACTGAGTCAGCGTAACAATGCCACATAGGCAGGGAGAGGAGGAACAGTCTTCTGTGTTCTGAAACTAATTCCAATAAGGCAGTGTGGCCTCGGCCAGGAAGAGCAGTGTTTGGGCTGAAAGAGAGACGTGCTTCTCGCAAGGGGGAGGGATGGGGTAGAGACAGGCTCCTAGGCAGACGGCAGTGGCCCGAGGACAGCCAGCTACCGAGGACACTTCAGGCCAATGGAGAGGGTCAGAGAGCGTCGCCTGAGGCCAGTCACCGCGAGAGCAGAGGGCACGGGCTGGTGTCTGGGGACCAGGTTTACAGGAGTGTCTTCCCCCAATGCGACAGAGGCCTACGCTCAGAGCAGAGCGGTGAACCAAGCAGGGCCCAGCCTGGCACCACGGGGCTCTGGGGGAGAGGAGAAGTCGGAGCTGCAGATGGGAAGCTGCCCCCCACATCAGCACCCAAAGATGGATGTCTATTTACCCAGGGTGGGAGACAGCGTGTGGTAAGCCTCCTTGTATCTCAAGTGTTTATTTTAATTCTTTCCTTAAAGTTTCCTCGGGAAATTCTTTTTAAAAGTCCCGCCCTGTTAAGATTAGAGCTATGTAAATAATATGCACACAGAAGAGTGGGAGAAACACTTTAACATGTTCACTGTGCTTGTTTTAGTGTGAAACAGCCAAGAACTATTTGCTGTTCTTTGCTGTAGTTGCCAAATTCTTGTCTCAGGAGTAAATTATGTTTATAGCAAATAATAATTTCTAATTCAAGAAGAAAATCCAAGCTGTCTTAGTTGTGCCACAAAATAGGACCGTCTGCCTCTGCTTTGGCCAGAGAGTGGGCAGGATGGAACCTGCCGGGGAGGTGGCCAAGAAGCCCAGGCGAAGGGGGGTAAGGATGACAGTGGTACCTCTGACCTGTCTGTCCCTGCTGTTCCAGCATCTTCCGCAGCTATTGGTCAGGGAGTTGTTTAAAAAATCAGCACAGTAAAAACTATACGAGCAATGACAAGTGCTCCTGTCAACTTCAAGTGCACACACACAAGGCTCACCAGGTTAAAGACCTGCCATCTGCCCCAGAGGCCTTAAATTCTCAAGTGACATGAAATTAAGCAGGAAAACATGAACATCAAGTGGAAGTTGATTTTTCACAAGTGTGATCACAAGTGCGATCAAATGGCTTAAATTATCACCTGAAATATCTGTACTTCAGAGAGGCCCTGGACACAACACCGGCTGTGCCACATGGGTTCACGGCACTCAGGGGGCAGGGCCTGATGGAGACGTGGGTGGCAAGGCCCACCCTCCTGTGGCACTCGGGGGAAGGTGCAAGGAAACAAGGCTGGGTGGTGGTGCAAATGTCAGGTGATTTGGAGACAAGAGAACAACCCTATCCTAAAAAGGCCAGTCCACAGAATGTGAGGTCCCCAGTGGGGGGGCCCCCTAAGACCTTAAAAAATATGTTGGAGGGAGAGAGAAAGGATGCTTTGCCCTGTGCTGAGGACACAGCAGTGGGAGCACAAGTTCATGGACTCAAAAGGATTGCAATAGCCTGGACAGCTTGGCCCAAACCAAAGGAGATAACATTGAGCAGAGCCAAAGGGAAGGTCTATATTTAGGCTGAAACACTGTACTGTGTATACAGCCGAATGTTCCCACCCCCCGCCCGCCTTCCCTTCTTTCTTCCTTGCTTCTATATATGTGGTCTAAATTTTCTGTGCTGGGCCTAATACTTAGGACTTTTAGATTAAAATGTTATGTTTAGAAAATGAATAGAATTGAAGCAGCTGACAGTCTGTGAGTACAAGTTAGCAGAAGCCCACTCTGTGAAAAGTGAGGGGCACGTGCAAAAAAGCAGGCGGCACAGAGAGGTGAAGATTTCAGGGGACAAAGCCTTAGGGGAACGTGGTGAAGAAACCAGGGAATTTTTCCGGGTCAGGATGAAGGCTGTGAGGGCTGAGGGCTGGGTATTGGACTCAGGGAAAGTGAAGAAATAGTCCCACAGCCTGAGAATGCCCGGCCAGTGCCAATAGCTGGGCATTAGGACACAGGAAGATCTGGATTCAGCAACACAAAGAGCTCACAGGGATGACCAACAAGGGACTGGAAAGCCGCAGGAAGCTCTGAGCCCATTGTCACCAGAGGTGCTCCAGCTGCCCTGGACCAACGCTGGCTGGAGATGCTGCTGAAGTCTCTAAGCTGTGCTGGGCAGGGTAGGGAGCTTCAGGAACCCAATCACCTGATTCCTTGGAACGTCCTGCAAGAGATGAGCCCTCCCAGCCCCAGTGCTGCCCGCTCAGCCCTCTGCTCACCGTGGGGATGAACTGGATTTCGTAGGCATCCACGGGGCCCGGAGCCCGGGTCCACTCTGTGCGAACGGTGGTCTCCTCCAGCAGGTGCATTCTCATGTTGTCAATGGTGGGGATCTCTGCCCAGGAGAAGAGGACAGAAAAAGCTGGTTAGCTCCAGGCGGCCACTCCCACCCCCACCAGCGCAGCCCACTTTATCCAAGTCCACACCAAGAGGTCCAAGGGAGGCTTCTCCTTGGTGGTTGAAAAGCTAGCAGAGGCCTGGACATGGTCAGGGTCTCCTTTCTCTTCGCCTAAGCTCTGGGAACAGAGAGTCTCCCTAAGTATAACCAGAGGGGCCCCCAAACTGCTGCTCAGGAATCTGCAGGCCCCATGGAGCTTCCTTCCAGTCACTCCCCTTTCTCCCCAAGCTCCTGTTTCAGAATCCTGGTCCCCCACAAGCCGCACTGGGGCTCACCTTCCCCACAGTCCTCTCCGGCGTAGCCATCGTGGCAATGGCAGCTGCCCTCCCGGCACTCTCCCCTGCCAAGGCAGTCTCTGGGACACGTCTGGATGGCGCAGTCGGGGCCTTGGAAGCCCTCCACGCACACACACTGGCCGGCGCGGCACAGTTCCCGGGGCCCGCAGCCCCCGGGACAGGCGCTGGCGGGAGGCTCTTCTTGCCCGCAGTCCTCGCCGCTGTAGCCCGCATGGCACACACACACTCCTTGCACGCAGCGCCCGCGGCCCCGGCAATCAGCTAGGCAGGTGCGGGTGGCGCAGGCAGGGCCGGTGTAGCCTTGGTCGCACACGCAACGTCCGTCCTCACAGCGGCCACGCCCGTGGCAGTTGAAGGGGCAGGTGCGAGTGGCGCAGTCCTCGCCGGCATAGCCCTCCCAACAGCTGCACACCCCATCCTGGCACACGCCATGCTGGCTGCAGTCTTGCGGGCACCGCCTCAAGCCGCAGTCCTCGCCAGAGTAGCCGTCGTCGCACGCGCAGCGCCCGTCCAGGCACTGGCCACGGCCTCGGCAGTCCCCGGGGCAGCTGCGCAGCCCGCAGTCCTCGCCGCTGTAGCCCGCGTCGCACACGCACACGCCGTTCTCGCAGCGCCCGCGGCCCCGACAGTCCCCAGGACATCGACGGCTCCCGCAGTCCTCGCCCGTGAAGCCTGGGTTGCACACGCATCGGCCGTCCACACAGCGCCCGCGCCCGCGACAGTCTCCTGGGCAGGCGCGCGTACCGCAGTCCCGGCCCGTGTATCCCGGCCAACACACGCAGCGGCCGCTCTCGCAGCGGCCCCGGCCACGACAGTCCCCGGGACAGCTGCGCACGCCGCAGTCCTCGCCGCTGTAGCCCGCGTTGCACACGCACACGCCGTTCTCGCAGCGCCCGCGGCCCCGGCAGTCGCGCGGACAGGCGCGCGTGCCGCAGTCGGGCCCGGTGTACCCCGGCCAGCACACGCAGCGCCCGTCCTCGCAGCGGCCCCTCTGGCTGCAGTCGCCGGGGCAGCGGCGCACGCCGCAGTCGTCCCCGCCGTAGCCCGCGTCGCAGATGCATTCGCCGTCCTCGCAGCGCCCGCGGCCCCGGCAGTCGCGCGGGCACGTCCGCGTGCTGCAGTCCTCGCCCGCGTACCCAGGCCAGCACACGCAGCGGCCGTCTACGCAGCGCCCGCCCTCGCCACAATCCCAGGGACAGACACGCGAGCCGCAGTCGTCGCCAGTGTAGCCGGGGTCGCACACGCAGCGCCCGTCCTCACAACGCCCCCTCTGGCTGCAGCCTCGGGGGCAGCTCCTCTGCCCGCAGTCGTCGCCGGTGTAGCCCGGGTTGCACACGCAGCGCCCATTCTCGCAGCGTCCCCTCTGGCTGCAGCCTCGGGGGCAGCCCCTCTGCCCGCAATCCTCGCCGGTGTAGCCCGGGTCGCACACGCAGCGCCCGTCTTCGCAGCGTCCCCTCTGGCTGCAGCCCCGAGGGCAGGAGCGCTGGCTGCAGTCGGGCCCTGAGAAGCCAGCCCGGCACACGCACACGCCCTGCACGCAGCGCCCGCGGCCTTGGCAGTCCCCGGGGCACGAGGGCCAGCTGCAGCTGGGGCCCGTGTAGCCGGGGAAGCACACGCAGCGACCGCGCACGCAGCGGCCCTGATCGTTACAGTCGTCGGGGCAGGACCCGGAGGCTGAGGGCGCCGTGGAGGGGGGCAGGGCAGTGTCTGTGGGGTCGGAGCAGGTGGGCCCACCCCAGCCTGGCTCACAGGAACAGGTGCAACGGCTCAGGTCGAACACTCCGTGGAGGCTGCAGAGGCTCCGCACATCTGTCTGGCCTGGAGCAGGAGGGAGAGGGGCATGTCTCAGGCTCTCAGGCGGGGAGAGAGGCTGAGCCCTTTTCTGCTCCTAGTTGATCCCTCCAGCAGGGTCAAAGCCCCCTTCCCAAGGCTTGGTAGCTCCCAGGGCCCTGGCATATGCATAGGTTGACATTTAATCCAGCTTTGTGCTCCAAGTTGTGCCCTGGGCTGCACCCCTAATGGTGAGGAAGGAGTGCCTTTCCCTAATTTGTACCCCGACCCTTTAAGGATGCCCACTCTACCCCACCTCTCCACTTCCGCTTCTTCTTCACTGCCCCCTTGTAGGATCACCGCTCACCTGTGCCAGCCTGGGCAGCAGCAGGACAACAGCCCCCTGTGCACTGTTCCTTGAGCCCCTTCACCAGCTCCTCCAAGATCTCCAGCCGGATCCTCAGGGCCTGCACCTCTGAAGCAGGGATGGGGGGCTCCGTGCCAGGGGGGCAGCCACAGCCAGCAGAAGGGGGCAGGTTAATACGGTGGGTGAAGACCACCTGCTTCTCCCCGCCCTCCACTGTGTGCTCGTACAGCTGAGAAGAGGGACTTCCACCACCTGTCTCCACGGTGCGGCCCCCAGGCTGCGGAGGGGGCCGAGGGGCAGAGAGTGTCACATTGGGCCGTGGAGAGAAGGGGCCTGCTCTGGCTGTGCCCAGCAATAGCAGGAGGGCCAGACCGCAGCCGAGGGGACACTGGGCTGGCATCATGCAGGAGGCTGCAGGGAGAGAGGGCGAAGTGTGAGTGCAGCTTTGCAAAAGAAGAGACAACACGGACCCCAACACATACCCATCACTCAACTAACAAGCCCCACAATGGAGCCACTCCACTCGCCTGTGTATAAAATTCCACGTTCAGCCCAACCCTCAGGGATACCCCTGCCCCGGGCAGATCTGGCCTCCATCATTTGGCCACCTTGCCCGCCTTATTTACTGTGTTCCCCCCATAGGTCTTTGGTTCCACGAACATTGGAAGCCTACAGCAGCCCAAGGGCCTTTGCACGGTCTGTGCCCTCTGCTGGGGATGCTCTTCCCTCAGCTGTTAGAGGCTGGCTCCTTCTTGCTCGGTCTTAATTCACATGTCACCAACCGCAACATGGTGTGCTCTCTTCTATTTCTCCCACTGCTAGAACAGGAGCTCCATGAGAACAGGGACCCGTGTGTCCTGGTGCTTCTGTATCCCTGTGCTAGGCAATACATCAATCTTGGGTGAATTAGTGGATGAGTGGCCAGGGCCAGTCCTTTCCTGGGTACTTGGATCCTAGCTCCTATCGTCTTCTAAGGATCCTTAAGGCAGATTAATCCTCTCTGATTCAATCCCTCCCTCTCAACTACATCCTTCTCATCAACATTTATACATGCTCAAGTTTCTCCATTAAAAAAAAAAAAAGACAAAAGCGTGTTTTTCAAGACTTACATGATCAAATTTCAAAACTTGTAAAGTTGCTAGGATAGACAGATGGAACTGAATTGGATTGAGACATAGAGCTGAGCTACAATTAAAAGTAGAAGAAACAGTGTTCTTTTCAATAAGTGGTGGTGGGACAGCTGCAGCTCCATATGGGGGAAAATAAATCTCTACCTATGTCCACCTGCAGAGAATAATTTGAGATGGGTTGTGTAAAGGTAAAGCCGTTTTTTTCATAACAATACTCACAAAAGAAAAAAAAAGGTGAAAATCTTTGGGGCAAGCAAAGGCTTAAGTAAAACACACAAACAAATCATTAAAAAAAAAAGATACATTGGAATTCTCACTAGAATTGACAACTTCTAGTCATCAAATAACATCAGGAGGAGGATAAGAAAGCAAGCCACAAACTCAGAGAAAGTATGTGAGATATTGGGTGCGGGAGGGGATTAAAAGCTAAAATAAAGAACTACAAAACAAAACAACAAGCAGAAGGCATGAAACTCAGTTTTTTTTTTTTTTTAATTGGCAAAAGGACTAGGAATTTGGCCTCGCAGTTAACGTGCTGGTTAAGACACCCATGCTTCATATATGAATGCCTGGGTTCAATACTGGCTCCAGCTTCTGACTCCATCTTCCTGCTAACGGGAACCCTGAGAAGCATTGGTTATAGTGCAAGCAGTAGGATCCCTCTCACCCACATGAGAGACCTGCATTGGGTCTGGGACACAGCCATTTAGGGAGTGAACCAGTGGATGGGACCCTACTTCAAGTAAGTAAGTAATACGATATAATATACATTAAAGTAAATAAAATAGTCATAAGCAGCTATATCAAAAGAGTCTATCAAAATGGCCAATAAGCCTATGAAAAGGTGTACAACTTCACTACTCATCGAGAAAATGCAATGCGGCTGGCGTCGTGGCGTAGTGGGTAAAGCTGCCGCCTGCAGTGCCAGCATCCCATATGGGTACTAGTTTGAGTCCCGGCTACTCCACTTCCCATCCAGCTCTTTGCTATGGCCTGGGAAAGCAGTAGAATAAGGCCCAAGTCCTTGGGCTCCTGGCTTTGGATCAGCGCAACTCTGACCATTGCGGTCAATTGGGGAGTGAATCAGTCGATGAAGATCTCTCTCTCTTTCTCTCTCTGCCTCTCCTCTCTCTCTGTGTAACTCGTTCAAATAAATAAATAAATCTTTAAAGAAAAGAAAATACAAATTTAAAACACAATGAGATATCCACCAGAAGGACTGGAAAGCAATTGGAACTGTTATCTGTTGCAAGCAGGAGCAGATATTAATGTAACCACTTAGGAAGACTGGCAGTGCCTACTCAAGCACAGAGACTTTAACCCAGAAATTCCACTTCCTGGAAAACATCCAACAGGAATGACTGCTGTATACCCTTCAAAAGACATGTGCAAGAATGTTCGTGAGATTTATTCATATTAGCCCAGACTGGAAATAACTCAAGTGTCCATTAATACTAGCTGGGGTAAATAAATGGTGGCAGAATCAGACAGTGCAATTCTATACAGCGGTAAAAAGAAGCCAGCAGATGGGGGCATGTGGTAATGTCACACACGTAATGCTGAACAAAAGAAACCAGACACAAAAAGAGAACTCTATTTGATGCCAATTTTTATAAATTTTGAAAACAACCAGGGGCCGGTGCTGTGGCACAGTGGGTTAACGCCCTGGTCTGAAGCTCTGGCATCCCATATGGGCACTGGTTTGAGACTGGCTGCTCTACTTCCCATCCAGCTCTCTGCTATGGCCTGGGAAAGCAGTAGAATGTGGCCCAAGTCCTTGGGCCCCTGCACCCAGGGGGGCGACCTGGAAGAAGCTCATGGCTTCTGGCTTTGGACTGGCAAAGCTCCAGCTGTTGTGGCCAATTGGGGAGTGAACCATCGAATTGAAGACCTCTCTCTCTCTCTCTCTCTCTGCCTCTCCTCTCTCTGTGTAACTCTAACTTTCAAATAAATAAATTTTTAAAAGAAAGAAAGAAAGAAAACAGGTGGAGCTAATCTTTGCTTTTAGAAGACAGAATAGGTTTACTTTTTGGGATGAGTCAGGAGAGATTTCTGGACATATTTTGAATCTTGATACCAGTTGACCACATTTTCCATTGTAAAGCATCCTGTGTCCAGGCTGTCCAGTGTGGTAGCCAGGAGGCATTGAAATGTGGCTAGGGTGACTGACGGATCGACTTCTACCCAGTAGCTCAGTCACCAGTGGGGATGCCTGGGTCCCAGCAGAGTGATGCCTTTCTCCAGCCTCTGGCTTCAGCTTCCTGCCACTGCAGACCCTGGTAGCGGCAGTGACAGACCCGGGTTTAGTTCTTGGCTCTCAGCTTTGGCCTTGGCCCAACCTCAGCTGTCACGGGCATTCGGGGAGTGAACCAGCACGTGGAATGGGAGCTGTCCGCCTGTGTCCCTGTCTTTCTGCCTCTCAAATTTGACAGAGACAGACAGACAGACGGAGAGTTGCTATCCACTGGTTCACTCCTCAAATGCCTTCAATGGCTGCAATTGGGTCAGGCTGAACCTGGGAACCAGGAACTCAATCCAGGTCTCCTCCATGGGTGGCAGGAACCCAATTACTTGAGCCATCACTGCTGCTTCCTAGGCTCTGCATTAGCGAAAGCCGCAGTCGGGAGCAGGTTCGGTATGAGACTCAGGCATTCTAAGACACGGGTGTCTTCACCACCAGGCCACGAGCACCTCAATACATAAACTTTAAAAAACAAAGAGCTCCCCGGATGTCTGCAGAATGCAACAGGGTTAACCCTGCGGCTGTAGCCACCTGCCTAGGCACCTTCGGCCAGACTCACAACTTTCACTTCCAAACTATACACCAGTTTGTAGAGCCAGCCCAGTCACCTCCATCTGGCTACTTGGCACGCCCTCTGGGGCACCTCAGCTTCAGCACCTTTGAAACTGAACTCATAATCCCCCTTCCTGTGCCCAGTCCCCTCCCGGCATCCCCCACTGCAGCGTACGGTCCCACCATTCCTGTGGCTTTGCAAGCCGCACACCTAACAGCCCCATTCCACACCGTCACCTTTCATCATACTAACATCGCTTCCAGTCATCCCCTCGTCTCTCTCTCACTACCCAGCTCCTCCCTGACAACCACAGTGGCCTCCTCACTCAACCCTCCACTTCCACTCTTGCCCTCTACAATCCCACCAAGGCAGCCAGAAGTTTCCTCCGTGAAAATTCTACTACTTGAGCTATAACCAACGCTTCTCAGGGTCCCCGTTAGCAGGAAGATGGAGTCAGGAGCTAGAGCCAGTATCGAACCCAGGCACTCAATGTCTCTCTTGCAGATTCTCCCAATACTGACAAACAGCCCTGCACTGTGTGGCCCTGCTGAGTTCCCCCGACCCTGTCCCATACGCCTCTCTCCAGCCCCGCTGGCCTCACTCTTTGTGTGACTTCCCAACCCAGACCTTTTACATGCTGCTCCCTCTACGTGGAACACCTTTCCTTTCTCTCTTGGCCCTCTCATCCCTCAGGTCTCAGGTACACGGCACTTCCCCAGATCATGGCCCCGTCACGTGATATCACAGAATTCTCACTTGCAGTATTTGTGCTCCTTTAGTCATGTAAATACACATCATGTTCTTTCATTACTTCCTTGCCCACTCTCAGTCTTGCCCACTAGAGTATAATGTCCACAGGGGCAGGTGTAGCACCTGCCTTTTTTCTGGGCTCCTGTGCCCTTGCATCTGGCACATAATAGGAGTTCAAGACACAGCTGTTGACTGTATGAAGGAATGCAAAAATCCAGCTGAAGCCCAGAACCAGCATGAAGGCAGGACCACGGGCAGGGCTAGGACCACGGGCAGGGCTAGGACCACGGGCAGGGCTAGGACCACGGACAGTGTCTGGGACTGGAACTTGGTTGCAAACAGTAGCTGGGGCAGAATCAGAGACCAGACCAGGCTGGATCCTGGAAGGACCAGATCTGGAAAACTGGCAGAATCTACTAAATTTACCAAAGCTGAGCACAGGCAAACCTTATGACCCAGCAGTTCTACCCCTGGAAATATTCTTAACACGGCGGCACTACTCATCACCACCCAAATGTTCCGCACCAGTAGAATGGATCAGATAACTGTGGTTTGTTCCCACAGTGGAATACGGTGAAGCACTGAGAACGAGCTACACTCTATGCAATAGCATGGCTGCAGCAAAGAAGCCAGACGCGTCCGAGGACGCGCCGCAGAATCCTATCTATTACGAAGTCTGAGGAAAGACGACATTAATCTGGAGCGTTCTGAGCTGGAGCTGTGCCTCTCGCAGGAAGGGTGAGCAGAAGAGGCGCCACAGGCTGAGAGCATCTTGTTCTCCACCTGGGTGAGGTTGGCCAGTTGTGTTTGTGGAACGGAGGCAAGCATTGGGCAGCACAGGGAGCCAAGGCGAGAGATAGGGGAGGGGGCTCAGGTGAGCAGGGGACTGGGGAGGGAGTGGGTCAGAGGTGGGGAGGGGTGTCGGCCACAGAGACCGAGGGGGAGGGGCCGGAGGCAGCTGAGGACAGGGCAGGGGCTGTGAATGCTGACTGGATCCTCCCACCCCCAACACACACACACACACACACTCACACTCACACACTCACACGTCCTGGGTTCCTATTCTAAAAAATCTCCCCTAGACAAGAGACAAAGGCATTGTCAGGGCCGCTCTACCACCAGGCAGCCAGGGATGGAAGGACAGACCGCTGCCCCGGGAGGCACCTGCCCCACAGCCCTGCGGGGAGGTGGGCATGCAGACAGCGGCCATCTCCTGTGTCCCCGGCCCTTCTGTCACCTTGGGGGATCGCCTGCCCTCAATCCTGTCATTCTGTGTGGAAGGCGAGGTAGATTACCCCCACACCAACCTCAGGGTTGGGTGGGGGCGGGGAGACTGTGCACACATGTGTAACACGTGCAAGTGTATTCCTGTGTGTTTACCCACAAGGACGGGACTATCTCAAGAAGTCTGTGGAAGATGGAATGACAAGATAAATCAGTCGGGTGCCAAAAAAATTGAAATCCAAGTAGAATTCTGTCATAATATGCGTTTTCCTATCCATTTTTGAAGACTCCTTACACAAAAGTGAACACACCTGCACACACATACACATAGCCAGCCCAATAAGCCTGCATCACTACATGCACACACACGTGCATATGCGTGTACACACACACACACTCTCCCCCTTCTTCCCTTCCACACCTAGTCTCTGGCGATGCCTAAGGAAGCCAGCTACCCAACCCAGGGGCTCAAGGGCAGCTGCATGAGTCAAAGAACCTAGGTGGAGTTCAGGAAACCAAACAGCAGGCCCCTCCCAGGAGAGGAGAAGACGACTCACTGCCCCTGCCTTTCCACAGCCCTGGGGCCTCTGGCAGTCGTCCAGTGCTCCCCCAGCCCCCACCAACGTGGATCCCGGGTCTCCCCATGTGGCAGGCGACAAGGAGAAGGTCTCAGAAGCCAGCAGCTGGGCTGGTCCAGAAGACAGGCTCAGCCCCCGAGACCACACACCAGAGCCTCCCTCCCAGCCCCCTCCTCTGCCCAGGCACCAACCCCTCTCTGATGCCCCCTTCCAACTATTGAAGAATTCTGCTCTCCGGTCAGCCCTTGCAAGAGAAGAAGGTGGGTGTCTACTGGGTGTCCCCACGTTTCTTCTGCTGCTGTGACTGGGGGTCCTCTGCAGGGGTGTGTTGGGGGGACACGGCCTCGCCCTCCTGGCATCCTTCCCACTGCTGGAAGACTGGCAGGGGTGGGGGCACCTTCCCACACTGTGATTCAGCTTCCCTGGTATTCAGTGTCGTGGCCAATCTTGACGCTTTGCTCATCAGGGACTGCAGGTCCCACGGGGTGGGGAGAGGGACTGGCTTCCATGAACTACATTCCAGGATGGGGGGCTCTGCCCCTTTGGCCACACCCCCAGATGAACCTGGCAACGAGGGGGTGAAGGTAGAAGGTAGAAGGATTCTAGGAATGTGAGAAGAAGGGCATACCAGGGAGGAGAGAGTATGTCAGATTGTGGGTTCGAACCAGGTGGGCAGCAGGTGCCAGGGACAGGGAGTTGGGAGACCAGAAGCCCCTGATTCTGGAGAGCTTATGGGCTTGGAGAATGGAAAAGAGAAAGGATTTCCGGACCCCCGTGGGAAAGGGTCAGGGGGTGAGTGAGAGGCAGGAAGACGGGTTCGAGTCCTGTACAGAGCGGCCAGGACTTGAGCCCGAGGAAGTGTGAGGAGTGGAGGTGCCAGGTCCTGAGGGAGGAACCGGAGTGGGCGGGGCTGGAGGTCCGGGAAGCAGAGGCGGGGCAGACGGCAGCTGTGGTGTTTCCGAGCTGCTTCCGAGGAGTTCCCTCCAGTTCCACTTCCAGTTGTTTCTCTGCCATTAAATTCTTTCCAGGCGAGATAAGGGGCCCGCCCGCCCCACCGGGGTGTGTCACGTGTGTCTGCGTGGTGGGGGGGAGGTCAGACGGACAGAAGCAGGGGGAGCCTGGATCGGGGACGGAGTCAAGTCGGAGCCGTGTGCCTTCCTGGGACGTCTCCCAGCCACGCTAGCCCTGCTGAACCGTGAGTCCCGGGTGCACTGCTCTCGGCCAAGAACAGTTTCAGGATCGTGCTCTGTGCCTTTCCCAGACCCCAGCGTCCTGGCTGCCCCATTTCTGCGTTTCCTGATGGCTCCAGACTCCCTCCCAGGTCCTGAAACTCAGGTGCTGCCACCTGCGGAGCTCCCACTGGCACCTCCGGGCCCCAGCACTTGGAATTTCCACCTGCACTTCCCTCCCCGGGCTCAGCTGCCCCCCAGCTCAGCCTAGCCTGGCCCTCCCCCAGCCCCAGCACCTCTACAGCCCAGGGGCCATCTCACTGCAGCTGCCGCCACCTTCCAGCCACCACCTGAGTCCAGAGTCCTTTGGTGTTTGTCCCTGACCCCTCTCAGGTGTGTGCATCTCATCCAAACTCTGGCATTCTCCCGCCAAGACACACACACACACACACACAGCCTGTCCTTCCAGACACACCCTCTGCAGGAGTCTCGTCCCTGTTGGACTTCCCACCTCCTTTGAAGAGAAAGTCACTGCCCCAGGAGGCACTCTGAGGAGCCTTCCTGCTGCCCTTCGCCTTCTGGCTGGGGACAGAAGAGAACCCCCTTGCCTCCCCCTGCTCGCGCATCTGGTCTCTCTGTTCCTTACCTGGGCAACGGGGCAGCTGCAGTGCCTCTGCACCTGCTGTCCCCAATCCTGGAAGGAAGCTGTCTCAGGGCAGGGCAGGGCAGGCTCCCTGAAGGTCCCCCTCGCTTGTGCCCTGCAGCAGAGGCTCACGGAGCCTTGACCACGACTGAGCCAAGCGTGGATCTCAGCAGCGACACAGAGAGGGAGGGAGCCTGCAGCGAGCAGGGGGAGGAGAAGGGGAGGACCAGTATGAGGTCAGGGAGGGGAGCGGAGATAGGGCAGGTCCTCCCACCCCTGCAGGCCCTCCTGCACGCCACCCCTCCTCTCCTCCGGTCCCCTCCCTGTCTGTCCCCCCACAGCCTCACCTTGCTGGTCTCACCACCCCTGTTCTTCCCCCATCCCATAGGAAACTCCTTTCCCTCACCCTGGTTTCTGCCCAACTGGACGGTCTGTCCTCAGGCTGTTTCATGCTTCCCGACCACTTGCCCACCTGTCGCCCGTTCTCTCCTCCCTGCCCACACCCTTCCTCAAGGCTGGCCCCTCTGCAGCCCTCTCTCCCTAAGCTCCCCATCCCTCACTCCAGCCACCGCCGTTCCAGCTGTTCCAGCTCCAGCGTGCTTCTCAATCCGTTTGTCTGCCGCCCCATGCCTTCAGCCGTCTGATTTCCACCAGGCAGTGCAGGGCGGGGAGCAGAGGCGGGGGTGGGAGGCATCCTTGGGCCTGAGCCCCTCTGCCACGTGGAACCATCCAGGAACCACCCATCCTACGGGGCCCACCTGGCTGCCCCTCCCTGCCAGTTCTGCCCAGTCCCTTTCCTGTCCTCAATTCAGGATCACTGCCCCCTTTTCGTTCTTCCACCTCAGCAAATTCCTGGAGAAACAGCAGGAGAGGCTTGGGCTGAACACCAGGACGCACACATCTAAGACTTGGGGAGGAATCTGGGGTTCAGGGGGACGCGGAAGGCAAGGCTGAAGGTTAGGAAGAAAGTCTAGGGATGACAACTGAAGGAGGCAAATATGGGGTGGGGTCCACACATGGAGGGGTGAAGCTGCAGGGGGCAGGAACGCAGTGGGGAGAGAGTGAGGGGTTGCAAGAAAAGAGCACGTTGGTCTCAGGCGGTGACAGAAAGACCCAGGGGACGGCAAACACAGGACGGCTGGGGAGGCAGGCACAGATCATGTGTCTGGGGTGGGGGGGTTTCCTGCAGCCTCATTTTCCCCTGAACTGCCCTCACAGGGGGCTCCACACTGAAGACTGAGTTCTCCCTGCCCCGCTGCCACCTCACCACCCGGGTGCCCTTGGCCAAGACACAGGCGATGGGGAGAGGGACAGGAAGGAGTCTCCATGTGCCTGATTCTGCCAGCTGGGTTAGGGCACAGCTGTCTACATCCACAGCACAGGTGTGCCAGCGCTTCTGGGCAGAGCGTGCCGGCACAGCATGTGGCTGGGGCAAGATGCCGTGTTAGATCTGTGTGGCACACATGAGTTCTCGCATGGGTGTCCCCGTGTGTCCATGTCTGTATTTTTCCTGGCTTTGATGGAGACAATGAAGTCATCATGTTGGACAGAGCTGGGCTCTGCTTCCTTCCTCTGCCTTGGCCTGAAGCCCCCAGAACCAGGGGGCGGTAACAGCCTCCCTCGGACCTCCTGGCAGGGGCTTGGGGGACAGAAACCGAAAAGGTGAGGGTCTCGAGACATCAACACATGGGAGAGCAGACCACACAGGGCAGGTATCTGTTCCACGGCCACGGCCACTTCCCCCCATGCCCTGTCTTGGCTTTCTTATTCGGGAAGTATGGTCATCGTAGGTTCATGTGACCCAGACTCTGGTCAGAAGCAAGAGCCGGAGGATGGCCCCAGAGACTTTGGAAGCCACTGCTGAGGACTGGCTGCTGTGGGGGTGAGGTCTCAGAGCGGAACGGGGCACAGCATTTCTGGAAACCCCCAGACACTTGACAGATTTCAAGCTCTGAAGTAATCACTGCTAACATTGGGTTCACCTCTCGGTTTCAAGGTCTCGGTGGAACTTGTGCCTTCTATATGTCTGCATCTCGTCAGGAGAGCACCCAGCCTGCACCGTGCAGGTGCGCCAAGGGCTCGTCAGCAGCAGTAGAGAGAGGACTGGGAGGGAGCATGTCTAGTAGGGAGCCACAGGCACGAGGCTCTCCCGGGGGTGGGTGGGAAGGTTCCAGGGCCGTCCAGGACCGTCATGCACTCTGGCTGTTCTCTGGATCCTCGGGACAAGGGTCTTCAGCTCGGACCTCCACCCTTGAATGATCTTCCAAGTTGCTGGCCTGACTTCAGGAGGTTGAGGGATAACAGATGCAGAAAAGAAGAAACAAAGACAGGGCGACCGGAAGGAAGAGCAGCGTCAGGGCAGCTGAGGGCGAGGACCTGAGGGATAAAGACAGGGGAACGAGGAGAGGCTGGGGGGCTGCGGTCCAAGCACGTAGTCCCAGAGAGGGCTGAGACACACACAGTTGTGCTGGGCTTCCGTTGACAAGCAGTTTTTATTAGTCCCGCTATGCGCTGAGCAAAGAGCGGCTCCCAGACGTTAAGTGGCTCACCCAGGGCACTTTGCTCGTGGTGGCGTGGTGGGGACAGGGATCTCCCCAGGCTTGCTGGTTTCAAAGCCTGTATTCTCTCCCTCCTCCCCACAACAGCGCCGGGAAAGGAAGGGATTGAAGACAGCAGACACACTAATGAAGTGGCTCCCGGAAGGGCTCTATGGGAAGAAAGCTGTAGAAGCTGACTGCCGGAGACCTCTCTCTGCATTGAGTTATCATGTGGTCCCAGAAGAAATTAACACAAGACGGCTGTGTGTGTTGACCCAGGGTGGGGGGGTCTAGAGGAAGTGGACGGAAGAGACAGCACAGCACCAGCAGGCAAGAGCGACACGGGCAAGAGGGCCACAGGAAAGCTTGGACCTGAACGGACCCTGCAGAACTCCCTCTATCCAGAGACATGGGTGTGGGGCAAAGGGAGGGGGAGGACATTGCTATCTCGTGACAAAAGAAAGTCACACAATTGTTTTCCTCTCTGCTCTGGGCCGGGTGGGCGCCTGTATTTACCAGAGGGACTGAGGTCGCTGTGGCAACCACACATCTGGGCCCCGGAATCCAGATGTGCTGCATCCAGAAGCCATAGCAGAACGATGAGGCAAACATCAGGCTCCCCAGCACCAGCCCCCGCAGCTGGGACGAGGACAGGGGATTGGCGTGGGGAAGTGAAGGGAGCAGGGGGAGGAAGGAGGAGCAGACGGGCTGGGGAGCAGAGGGGAAGCCATGGAGGGACCAGGATGTGGACAGAGCAGTGGGAAGGAAACAGAGGGGGTGGCCAGAACCAGGGAGGAAGAGCAGGAAGCAATGAGAAGACCCAGACAGGGACAGGGAGGGAAACAGTCGAGAAGAAACCAACCCAGAACGAAGCTCCAGGCACACAGCTGTGATCAGCTGTGGGGGTGATGGTAGAGTTTGGAAAGGAGTCGGGAGGAACGACGGGGCAGGGAAGACGGAGCCCAAAAGGCAGGGATCCCCAGGGTCCCTCAGGACAGGGAGGGGTCGCTCAGGTGACCCTGGGTGGGGTGTGGCTAGAGGAATGGAGAGTCACACAGGCCTGGGGGTGGCAGCCCAGGGCCTGCCTTCATTCCCTGCGGAAGACCTGTCTCCACGTCTCTCTCAACACTTGCTACCAATCTGCTCCCTTGATAGGAAGGTCTGACCCCAGCTTCACACAGGGGTGCCAGCTGTCTGTCTCTGGCCAGTCCCCGAGGTGCAGAGAGCCCCTGGGGTGGGAGGCAGGCACTTCTAGCACTTTCCCCGAGTGGGAAAAGACAGACACAGAGCAATGGGAAAATGAACAGTGATGCACCCCAGATGGGATGAAGGTGGAACAGATGGAAACGGACAGTGTAAATGGTGGGCAAAGTGAGGGCTGAGGAAAGGGGGTCTACTGTGCCCCTGGCGCTGCAGCCACCACCTCTCAGCCTTACGTCACCGAGGAAGCTGGGGGGAGCATCCCACTTCACAGGCGAGGAAACCCAGGCTCAGGTGTTTCAGGATACCCACTAATAGAAGGCAAGGCAGGGCAGCCAGCTCAGGTGAACTGTTCCCCAAGCCCTAGTTCTCACTGCACGTACTACCCGGATAGTGCTGGCTGAGGTTCGTGGGGCCCTGGGACAGGAAGCCTGGCTGAGGAGCCAGGGCTGCCCTCTGGAGGGAGGAGAGGTCTAGTTCCTGGGAGCCCCAGTTCCAGGTTGCCATGGCCACCGGGTCTGTTTTCACCCCAAACACAGTAACGGCCGGCTGGGGGGTTGTGGGGAGAGTCTGGCCGGCCACGTGAGGTTCCTTCTCCCTTCTTCAGGCCTGGGCTTATGGCCCGGGCAGCCCCTGTCCAGTCATCCGGGCGTGGAGCCCAGGCCCGGCTCACACCCTCCCGCTGACCCGGGCCGCTCCTGCAGGGTCAGGCCTGAGGCGCCGCTGGATGGGGTTCCCTCCAGGTTGGGCTGAGCCTCAGTCCCTCACCTCGCCCGGCTGCCTTTCCTCTGAATGAGCACGCACGCCTGTTCTGCCTGAGTGGATTCTCGGGGCTCAGTGTCCTCCATTTTAGGGAGAAGAGGATGTCTTGAAACACCTTCTCCCTCCCAAATACCACCCCTTCCCCACTGCGGCCCCTCCTCCAGGGCTGCGAGCCAGCTGGCCCCAGCTCTCCTTGTTTGTGTGAGCTCCTCATCCTGGAAAGAGGGAGAGGGAGGGAGGGAAAAGCTGTGGGGGAGCGGGGATGCAGGCCGGCCGCGCCCCCTGGCGGGCGTGGGGCTCCCCGCCTTCCTGTTTACTGAGCTCTGTCGTCTTGCTGTCCTGCGTGGGGCAGCCCTGCTCCACACAGACGTACCCGGGGCGGCAGGGTGGGGCCGGGGGATGACATGAGGTCTGCGAGCCCACACCCACCCCACCCGAGGGCCGGCTGTGCCTCCAAGCGCTTGCTCCTTTGATGCTGGCCCTACATGAACCACTTGCCCCCACATGCCCCGTCCCGAGCCAGGAAGGCAGCCACCATTCCTTCAACTCCCTCCACGTTGTTTATTTAATAATAAAAAACAAGATATGCACACACGTAAACCCCATCTCCCTCCACCACCCCTCCTGTATTCCCGGGAACTAGCTCAAAATGTAAAAAAAAATAAAATAAAATAAAAAATTCCCTTGTCCCACCTGGGGACCAAATCCCACCTCCACCCCGAAAACAGAAACAAAAGAATAGGGAGCCGCAGGGGCCCTCCCACCTCGAAACGGGACCTCACTGAACACTGTCCAAGAAGAGGCAGGGCCTGGGGCGCAGAGGAGGGCCCGGAGCCTGTATTTTGAGAAGGGATGCGGCCGGGCCTCCTCAGCCGGGAGCAAGGCAGCCCCTCAGGGTCCCAGCTGCCCCCTGCTCAGTCAGCGTGCGTGGAGGGCTCAGGGGTGATTGAGGTAGAGGGGCGGGGGGGAGGCCTGTCGGGCCTGGCCGGCTGCGGACGCCGTGGTGTTGCCCGGGGCAGGGGCCGGCTGCTTGCGCAGTGAGGGGGGCACCGTGGAGGTCTTGATGTGAATCACCCTGGTGTCCATGACCTCACACTCGATCTGCATCATCTCTTCATAGTCCCCGGAGGCCCCCCGACCTGACAGGGTCTCTGTGAGAGGGGAGAGACAAACGGGGGCAGGGGGTGTGAGAAAAGGCAAGAGGGGCAGGCAGGAGAGGAAAGGGCCAGGGAGAGGGGCAGACCCACAGTGGGAGTTCCGTCAGGGATGGAGTTGGGTACAGGGAAGAGAGGGATAGGAAGCGAAAACGCCATTGGAGAGCGTGAGGTCAGAGAGAGGGCATGAGGAGGAAAGAGCAGGGTAGAGCCTGCAGGTGCCCCCAGCCCCCAGGCCCCAGCATCTCCGAGGGGAGGGGCCCACACGCTCCTCTTGGCCCATCCTGTGTCCTCTCGCCCACTTGAAGCTTTCTCACCTGGGAGCCACGCCCCCTGCCCTCAGCCCCTCATGCTGGCTCTCCCTGTGGGAACGCCCCCTGCCCTGTCCTTGCTCTCAGGCCCCCTCCCCACAATTACCGTTGGGGGCCATGGCAGGCATCACCAGGGACATCTTAGGCCGGGAGGTCTTGTTGTGGCTGATGGCGGGCAGCAGCAGGTGGTCCTGAGACACAGGGGAGGAAAAGATGCCGCAGCCCCTCCCCCAGCACGGCCCTACTCAGGACAGGGTGTGCAGAGCCCGGGGTCGCAGGTGCGCACAGGGAGCAGGGACTCACCCTTCGGAAGGAGACAACATAAAAGGTGTCTTCCCGCCGGTCGATGGCATCCAGAAACTCCGGCTGCGAGCGGTCGGGGCGGCGGTAGAGCTGCAGCTGGCCCTCGGAGTTCCTAGCAGGCAGGGAGACGGCATTTGGGAGGAACTAAGGCCCGTGCCCTGTTCCCACTGGAGAGAGGGGGAAGAGGGCGAGAGAAAGGGAAACAGGAGACCCCCAGTGGGTGAGAGAGGCACAGGACGGCTCCGGGAAGCACAGCTCGAGAGCGGAACCTCATTTGATGAGCACTCACCTTTCTGGGGGGCCCAGGGGTTGGGTGGGGACTGTCCTAACTGGAGGCGATTTCTTCCGCGGCTGAGCCTTCTAGAAGGAGAAGTATCTAAGGATTTGGAGAGGGTGAGGGGAAACGGGAAAGAGACAGACGGCCCCTGGACGCTGACGCCACCTCATACCCGACCCTCCACTTCCCCAAACGACCCCTCAACGTTCAGCACTGAAACGCCTGCTAAACGGCTTCGGGTGGCCTGTCTGCCGCCGGCCCGCCCCTCCTACCTGTCTCTCCTGGGCCCTCTGAGGGGTCTTCCGCCGGCCTCTCTGGTGGCGCTGGACCCAGCCACTGAGCTCATCGGCAAGCCTGGGGAGGCGCAGGAGCCATCACGACCCCGGTGGGGCCGGGCCACCTGCCTCCCCGGGCCGTGCCCAGGAGGGAAAGGAGGAGGCGGGGAAGGGGCCCCGGGCCTGAAGCCCCCACCTGAGGGACTCGGTGCGGTTGAAGTGCCGGCAGTCGGAGGAGAGGAAGAGCTGGTCCAGGTCTCTCAGCAGGAGCTCCTTGGCGCCCCCCGGGAAGGCGGTCAGGTTCCTGGAGTGGGGCGTGGGGTGGGGGGGTGAGGGGAGGCAAGGAGAGAGAGAGCCCGGTGCTGCATCCCCAGAGGAAACAAGGATGGCAGGACAGCAGCCGTGCCTGCCCACAGAGCAGCTCCTGGGGAGACACTCGTGCCCCCTAAAGGACAGGGCCCCCTCCCCTCACCTGAAACTGGGCTGGCCTGCGGGGCTGGCCTGGGGCTCCTCGGGGCCTCGGGAGGACCCCTGGATGCGCTCGACCTCCTGCACCGGCTCTTGCTCTGAGAACTCCAGCAGGTGTCTCTGGGGCCGAGGCTGCTCCCTGGCCATCCGCGGAGCGGCGGGGGCTGAAGGAGGCTCATTGATGCTGGGGGCAAGGCAGGGCAGAGCGCGATGAAGGGTCTCAGCTTTAGTAAGAGGGAGAGAGCGAGGGCTCCGCACACAGACCGCGTGGCGTCCGGTCTGCTCCTAAACCCGAGTCTTCTGTAAGGTGGAACGAGAACGGCCCCCACCTCACAGGCCCCAGGGACACAGCAGAAAAACAGCGTCCACCTGAGAGCCTGGAGCTCAGGAGCGCTTCACGGTCACCGCTGTCACCGGCGTCATCACCACTGCCCACCCCAGGATGTGGCCCCCGAGAGCGATGATGGAGCAGGGAGGGACTGGCCAGCCACCCCACTGCTGCTGCCAACACCTGACGTCCTGTGTGTGTGTGGAGGAGAAAGGCGAGGCAGCCATGGGGCTGGGGAGCAAGGAGGGTCTCACCTGACAGGTCCAAAGTTGAAGGCAATGAAGAGAAGGAAGACCATGATGCACACCACCTTCCGGTTTCCGGAACCCAGCTTGAGCTCACTGTTCTAGGGTGCAGGGGAAGAGACAAGAGACAGGCAAAATCCCACACCCGTGGAGGCCACCTTCCTGGCGTCCCCAGGCCAGGTCCGCCCTACCTCGGCCAGCAGGGCCTCCAGCCGCCGCCGGAGGGCAGCGTTCTCCCGGCGCAGCTGCTGGTTGTCGGCCAGCACGGCCTGCAGCCGCGCCTCCAGCCCCTGCAGGTACTCCTTCTTCTTCCTCCGGGACTGGCAGGCCGATTCCCGGTTCTTGATCATCCGCTGCTGCCGCTTCAGCAGCTTCGCCTAGGCACGGGGGGGCGGGGAGTGGGGGGACATCAAAAAGAGAACGAGAGATGAGTCGGAAGGCGGGGCCACACCCCCAGATCCGGGGACGTCAGCACAGGGCCACTCTCCTGCCTCTCTGACCTCCACCTGCACAGCCATGGATGGATCTTTCCACTAAAACACCGAGGAGCCCTTCCCTGCGACCGTTCTTCAGAAATGGGGGAAGTCAGACTGCGGGAGGAGCTGCCTCCGTCCCGGGGGACCCCTCTCCTAGGTGGTCTTCCTTCTCAGTCCTCCTTTTCAGGGCCCCAAGCTTAACCTTGCTCTAATTAAAGAGGGTTCCTTCCCCCAACCACTGCCAGACCATGATTTCCTGAGACCACCCCCATTCCTTCCACCTGGACTGGAAAGTCACCCGCAGTCACTACTCAAACAGAAACGGGGGTGCACTCTGACCCCCAGATCACGTTCTGGGGCCACCCCTCACTTCTCCGCATGACAGACTCCCCCTCCCCCTCCCATCACAAGCCCTGCTCCTCCTGTCCCCAGTACTGACGTCTACTTCAGGCGGGCAGGAGTTCCCAGGCATAGGAGCCGGGACGATGCTCTTCCTCTCAGGCCGTGGAACAGGGGGGACTGGCCCTTCAGGCTGCACTCGGATAGCACCCTGGATGAGGACAACTGGGGACACTGGGGCAAGAGGGAGGCCAGAGAGCTGGGAGTCAGGTGGGGTCCTGGAGTGCACTGAACACCCAAGCACCCAAGGCTGGGAGCCCCAGTGCCTGTGAGCATGACAAGCTCAAGCCCGCCTGTGTGCTTCCCTCGAGTACCTGCAGGTGGCTGGACGAGGGGCTGCAGGAGGACAGCGGTACTGGGAGGCACAGCTCGGGGTGGCATCGGGACAGTGGTTAGCACCACAGGTTTAGGCTGCAGCGGTGGCTTCCGGGGGGGTGGGGCTCTGTCTATAGCAAGGGGAGAGGAAGGAATGTCAGGACCACAGGCTGCTCACCAGGGACCCGAGTGGGGCAGGAGGCCCCAATACCTGAAGAGCCTTCCGAGGATGGGCCCATGCTGATCTGGACAGCTCCAAATGAGGGCGCGGGCACATCCCAGAGCAGGCATCCCGGAGGTGACGGGGACTCCGTCTTCACCTCCAGTACCTCCTCTCCTAGGAAAGCCTGCATGGGCGTGGTGGAGGCGTGTCAGTCAGGAGGGGGTCGCGGAGGGGGAGAGGAAGGCGAGCACTCAGCACGGCACCTGCAGGGAGGAGGGGAGGCTGGCGCTCACCTGGTGCGGGGAGTCTGCTGAGAGCAGGGAGGCCTCAGAGTGCACCGAGGAAGATGGAGAGACAGGTTCTGTCTTGGTCTGGACATCTGTGGGGTGGCAGGACAAGACAAAAAGCGGGGCATCAGAGCCACATGAAGGGGAAGAGATACGTTAGGATGGGCAAATGAGTCCTTTCTCTCTGCACCTAAAAACGAGAGGATCCCAGCACGAGGCAGGCAGTCCAGAAGGAAGAGCCACAGAGCGGCGCACCTGCCGGCTCTCCTGCCTCTTCCTTTCTCCTTCAGCGGCTCCTCTGATTTCCCCATCACTGCTCGGTTTTCCTCAAGGTGCCCTTGCCCTTCTGTGTTCCCCTCGTTCTTCCTCCTGGACCTTATCCATTCACACAGAAGAGGCCCAGGCAGGGGGAGTCTCCAGCCTTCATACGGCCCAACCTCCTAACTGGCTGGATTTCCAGCTCTTCCTGGCCGGGTGCATCCCCTGCTGTCCACTGCGAAGTCTGCAACTCCGCCGACTGCTCAGCTGGGCCCCGGTCCTGACTCCCTTGCTGCTCGCTGGTCACTTCCATTCTCAAGTCCACCTTTCACCCCAAATCGATCAGCCTTCAATGACCTCACTGCTTCTCCCTTCACCTGAGTTCCCTTCAATGTCCGTCACACTCCTAGGCACCAATTCACAAAACTTCGGGCACCTCTGTCCTTCATTGCACCTGCTAAATCTACCTGTGTGACCTGCGGGTCACTCCATGAAAGCTAATGCTTGGCCTTGTGGGAGTGAAATCAGACCTACCCGAGGGTCAGATTCAGCCCAGAGGTCAACAGCCCACTACCACCTCTGCTCCACGCTACTCATGTTGGCACTTAATTATGTGATTGCTAATACTGCTATTCTAAAACCTCAATGCAACTTGTGTTTTGAAATAGATAATAGTCATAGTATGAAAATTCCACAGGAAGAAAGAACTCTCCAAAAGCAAGGACTATGCTCACTCCTATCAAGGTGATGGGTACAGGGGCTGCTGTTGTAGACACCAGAATCCCATGTAAGCACCAGATGTAGTCCCAGCTGCTCCATTTCTGATCCAGCTCCCTGCTAATGTCCCTGGGAAAGCATGATGATGGCCCAAGCACTTGGGCCCCTGTCACCCATGTGGGAGAGTCTGATGGAGTTCCAGGCTCCTGGCTTTGACTAGGCTAAGCCCTGGTCATTTCAAAACCATCTAGGGAGTGAACCAGTACATGGAAGATCATCTTCTTCCTTCTCCCTCTCCCTGGAGGTCTGCCTTTCAAATAAAATGTTTTTAAGAAATGATACTTAGGGGGCTGGCGCCGTGGCTCACTTAGTTAATCCTCCACCTGTGGCACCAGCATCCCATATGGGTGCCGGGTTCTAGTACCGGCTGCTCCTCTTCCAGTCCAGCTCTCTGCTGTGGCCCAGGAGTACAGTGGAGGATGGCCCAGGTGCTTGGGTGCCTGCACCTGCATGGGAGACCAGGAAGAAGCACCTGGCTCCTGACTTCGGATTGGCGTAGCTCTGGCCATAGTGGCCGTTTGGGGGGTGAACCAATGGAAGGAAGACCTTTCTCTCTGTCTCTCTCTCACTGTCTAACTCTATCTGTCAAATAAATAAAAATAAAAAATAAAAAAAAAAGAAATGATACTTAACAATGTGCTGGATATGACCTCCAAATCCACACTCCACCCTTCCCTGCTCTGTTCCTAGCAAAGCCCAGGGAGAAAACCTGAAGGGAGCACATCAGTTGCCTCCCCAGCCCTCCAGCCGCTGGCCCAAGTCCACCAGCGACAGCATGTGCCAGGAGACCTGAAAGGCCCCTGAGACCAACAGCCAACAGGTGCAACAATGCCCCAGCAGCTCCTGCCTTCGCAGGTGCTCTCCTGCGAACAGAACCATTACCCGCCGGCAGCTGCCCGCGTCAGAAACCCAGGAGGCCAGTCAACTCATCCATTCTACATCAGCCTTCCCCAAACCTGCTTCTTCTTGGCATCAGCATCTTAATGAACAGCATTAGCCTCTTCCTTGGTCCTCCCGCTTCTCTGCAGTCCAAATTCTCAACTCTGCGTGACCAGGGTCATCTTCCTAATCATGTTGCTCCCTTGCTTAATTCTTCCAAGACTCTCGATTGCCCACAGAATCAAAGCTGAAGCCCCTCTGCAAGGCCCTGTGGCCTCCGCAGCTCCTTGCCATTCCCATACCCTCCTCACATGCAGAAATGCAGGATCCTCACACACACACACACACACACACATACACACACATGCATGCACACCAGCCGACTCCTTCACGCTCCACTGGCTAGCTTCTATGTGTCCTTCAGAGACTCGCCTCAGGAAACCCTTCCTCCCGGAGCACGGCCCAGATCCGCCCCAGTCTGGGTGAGGGGCCCCCTCTTAGGAGCTTTTGTGACCACTCCCCTAGCATTATCCGACTGGTACTTGTGCTTCTGCTACCCCGCAGGACTCTGAAGTCAGAATGGTGGTCACATCTTGTTCACCTTTATGTTCCCAGCACCCTGTCCAGGACCGGGCATGGGAATAGGTGCTCAATAATATTATCCAAAAAATACGTAATGGCAAATAAAGCTGAGAAAAAAAATTTTTAATTTAATTTATTTATTTCAAGGACACAGAGAAAAAAGGATACAGATCTTCCATCTGCTGGTTCACTCCCCAAATGCTCACAACGGCTTGGGATGGGTCAGGTCAATGTCAGGAGCCAGGAAGTCCGTCCAGGTCTCCCTTGTGGGTGGCAGAGACTCAAGAACAGGGGCCACCTTCTGCTGCCTCCCAGATACACCAGTAAGAAGCTGGATAGGAAGCTGAGGCGGGACTGGATTCCAAGCAGCTGGGTATGAGATGTGGGTGTCCCAAGCATTGGTTTAACCTGCCGTAGCACAATGCCCACCCCAAGTTGAAAACATTTTAAAAGTAGCACAAATAATGCTAACTGCACGACCTAGGAATTAGGTATATGGTATTCCAATGTTTCTGAATGGTCAAAAAAAATTTAAAACCCTGACGGGTGGAAGTACACAAATAAATATGCCCTAAACTGTCCACAAGTTTTTTTTTTTTAATGTAAATTAGGGGGCAAGTGTTCAGTGCTGGGATACCAGCATCCGGTATCAGAGCGCCGGGGTTCAAGTCCTGGCACTGCTTCCAATCCACCTTCCTGATAATGAGCACTGTGGGAAGCAGCAGGTAATGGCTCAAGTATTTAAGTCTCTGCCACCTACCAGGGAGACCCAGACTGAGGTCTAGGGTCCAGGTTCAGCATTGGGTGGTGTGGACATTTTGAACAGTGAACCAGCGGATGGAGGATCTCTTTCTTTCTCTGTCTCTGTCTCTGCCTTTCAAACACAGTGAAAATAAATAAGATTTTCACAAATGCAAACAGTAAGCCAAGAGACACAACAAGATTCTAGGAACAAGAAAGAGAAAGAAAACTCATCTCCCTCTGTTCAATGCTGCCTTTGCTGTGGGCTCCTCCAAGTCTCCCTCTCCTTTCTAAATTCTCTCCTTCCTCTAGATTCTCTGTCCCTTCCTCTTTCACCCTGGCAAAGCCTGGGACTTGGTGTTACCTGAGGGGTCATCAGAAGTGGAGCCCACATTGATCTGGACGATCTCAAATGGGGGTGCTGGATCATCTCCCAGGAGGCACAGCGGGGGCGCCAAGGACTCTGTCTTCACGTGCAGCACCTCCCCTACTCCCGGGCCCTGGGTGACAGTTGGGGTGGAGCAGGGTGAGAGAAAGACAGAACAAAAACAAGGTAGGTGTGGAGAGTACGAGCAAGAAAAAGAGCATTATGGAGCTCACAAACCACTATTTGACATTCTGGCCTGAATGGTACTGGCTCCTCCTAAGTGTCTCTGGCCCCTATTCCTTCTCTCTTCCTGGGAGTGCTGAAGAAGTCTCACGAGTTCCAAGACTGGACACCTGGGCCAGAACAGCTCCAGGATTCTCAGCAGTGTCCAGCGCTCTTCTCCCCAGCCCCGCGTTGCTGTCTATTAAAGACATCCTTTCCACCTGTCCACAACCAGAGCGGGGTGTGGAAAAGGATAGGCAGAAAACCGCAAAGGCAAAGCCCACCTATCGCTTCCTTTGCACCTGTGCAGGAAGGGAGGGGGGTGGGTGGGGGAACAGGGGCTCTGCCAGCGACTAGGGGGCAGGACAGGCTCTCACCTGGCCCGAGGGCTCCGTGGAGAAGTGTGATGACTCCGAGCTGAGAGAGGAGGAAGAACAGGGGGAGGACGGCTCAGACTTCACCTGAAGATCTGGAGGGAAGGGGTTAAAACGTGTAACCAGCAAGTGGTCACCAAGAAGAGACGTGTGGGGCGCGGTGGGGGCTCCACCAGGACGTCCCAGCGGGACTAAAGGGAGAGAAGTGCACGTGCATTTATGCAGAGCAGGCACAGGAAGTAGGGGACGCGGGGGACTGCGTGGTTTCAGGGGAACGGTGGGAAGATGACGGTTTCTCAAAAGACAGCTCACCCGGGAAGATAGGCAGAGGGTCCCAGGGGGGCTCAGGGGGGCTGGCATCCATCCCCACATCCAGAGAGCTGCTGTCAAACTGCATACGGGAGCAGAGCAGAACAGGAATGTAAGACAGTGGCCGGGCTTCTGGGACCTCTCCCACCCAGGGTTACAGAAAGTCCGGGGCAGCAATACCGGGACATCCTGTTCCGGGCAAGGAAAAAGCTGCGCCGGCTCGTCGGCCACTTCATCCAGGCCGGCGTACAAGGTGCTGTCTGCAAAGGAGCGCGCTGTCACGGGGGTCGCCCGGCGGCCCAGCCTACGCGCCGCACACACTCCGCGCCCCATCCCTCATTGGCTCTGCTCGGCCAGACCCACTGCCCGCCCACTTGAAAAGTGATACAACCAAAGAACGTCAGCCCCTCCTTCCTCGACCCCGGAACCACTCGCCATTGCCCACGCTCCCCGACTCCCGCACCCCTGGGCGCTCAGCGAGCCCCCTGCTCCGCCCTCCTCCGATGGTGGACTCCGTGTTAGCCCTGCCTCCCTCTTTGGGCCTCCGCTTCCTTCCCGCTGTGTGTCCCAGGTACACAGTTTGCCATAGCTCTCTCCCCTCCCCGTGGCCTCACTCCGCAGACCCCAATCCTCCGGGCTCAGCAGGTTGTCGGTGAAGAAACGCGTCGGGTCCGCAATCTCGCTGAGGAGCATCAGCTCCGCCATCTTCCCCCCACCCCCCAACCATGAGACGGTTCCCAAGGCCCGCCTCTCCCCGCCGTCCGCCAATCAACTGGGTCTTAAAGAAAAGGAGGCGTCCCGGAAGCTCAACGGACCAATAAGAGGCCTGCGTGCTGAGCACATGAGTCAATAGAAGCGATGACTGTACAGGCAGAGCCAATGGGAGCAGGGCAACGGGAACAGGCGCTGCGGCGTACCGGGCTGTAGAGTGAGCGCATGCGCCAAACAGCCCCCCCACACACACACACAACGAGCCTGGGAGATGTAGTTCCCGGGATTTCAAAAACCACCACCTTCCCCCCGCCGGTCGTAAATTTAGAAGTTTATTCGTCTTCCAGACGTCTTCGGAAAAGAATAAGCCCCCGCCCCGCCCCCCAAAAGCGGCCCCCGAGATCAGCGCCACCTCCTCCAGGAGGGCAAAGCTGGGGGAGAGGGGCTGAAATCTCCCCTCCGCTCCGCCCACCACCACATCCTACAGCAAACACAACTCAACAGGCTCCTGTCTCTTAACTTTTAATCAGCCAAACATCTTGCGCAGACCCTGAGCCAGCCCTGCCTTCTGTTTCTTCTCCCGATTGACCACCTTCTCCAACTCCTCGTGGGCCGCCCGGTTTTTAGGATCTACGGCCAGCACCTTCTTGAGGTCAGCAGATGCTTTTTCCAGGTTCCCGAGGGCAGCCTGGGCAACCCCCCTTCGGTATAAAGCCTTCAAGTGGCCAGGCTCCCGCTCCAGGGCCCTGTTACAGCTCTGGACCGCCAGCTGGGGCTGCCCTAGCAGCAGCTGACACGCGGCCAGATTGGCGTGAAGAGCAGTTCGTTCTGGGGGGCCCGGAGGGGGGAGAGTCAGCAGCAGCCGAAGGGCCCGTCCGTAGCATCTGGCAGCCCCTTCAGGGTTTCCGGCTCGAAACAGTTCTGTGCCCCTTGCCCGTTCTTCCCTAGCCAAGGCCTCCTTCTCGCTGACCTGCAGCTGCCAGGAGTCCCGGCCCGGAGTGAAGGAGGCCAGCGTGAGTCCAGCAGGAGGCCCAGAGTGCCCAGGGAGCCGAAGCTCTGCTTCCTCGCCTTGACACATGGACTCCAAGCATTTCTCCACAAGCTCCCCCCAGGCTTCCTCCCTCCACGGCCCCATGCCGATAGTGAGCTCCGTCCAGCCCTCCGGAGGCCCTGACCCTAAAGGAAACCCGCAAGCCAGCACCCGGCAGCGGGAGCCCAGCTTGGGTTTGTCCAGGCCGCGGCCGCGGGTTATGATCTTCTTGACAAAGCTCCCATCGGGACAGCGCCAGAGGTCGGGAGCGCGCAGGGGCTCTGGCGCCTCGCTGGGTGATCCCGGAGACGCATCAGAGCCTCCTTCAGGCCCGGCGAGCTGTGTTGGGGTCCCGCGAGGATGCTCCACACGCCGGCTGGCTGGATCTGGACTCAGTCCCAGCTGAAGGCTTTGAGTAGGAGGCTCTGGGGGCTGCAGCCTAATCTGAGTAGCCGAAGCAAGGTTCCCCCGGGAGTCCTGTTCCCACGGTCGCTGCGGTGGAGAAGCATCCTTCTCTCCCACTGGACTGACCGGCGGCGTCTCCATTTGGCTGCCTGGGCCCTCCGACCCGGGCTGACCTGCTGGAGTCGAACGGGATGCTCCAGGCTCAAGTCAGCACCTGAAAAGAAAACCAAAACAGTACTGACTGCGCGACCCGTACCCGTGATGCTTTTCCGGCTCCTCCCATCCTGCGACCGAGACCCTGGTCCTGAAAGTTCTCGATCGTTTCTGTTTGTTTTTGCTCCAAAATTCGGTCCTACTCGAGACCCCGTTTTCCCCAGACCTGGCTTAGAACTATAAATTCCACAATTCCTTGCGGCTCGGGGAGCCGCCCCCACTACGGACACCCGACTAGGTCAAAAAGCGCGTAGGCGGTTAGCGCGTGTAGCAAGGCGGCAAGAACGGGGCCATTTGAATCACCTCTCCTTCCGAAGCGCCCCTTCTTCCGAAGCTAAGTGCTGTGCTCCGAGTCTTGCCCAGGCGGACACGACTGCGGGGCAGAGGTGGGCACGGAGGCAGGTGGAGAGAGACTAACAAACCCTGCAGCCTGCGAGACCACGAAGGAGTCAAACTCCTGACAGCCAGTCGGGAGGAGGGAGGAGCTGCCTAGCACGCCTATTGGTCGTGACGTCATTTCCTCCGCAACCGCGAAGCACCAGACCTTAGCAACCGAGCTAGGCCGAAGCAACAGAACTCGACAGAATCAAACCGAGTGAACCAGGCGAAGCCCCGGAATGCGAAATCGGGGTGGACAAGGATGAAGTGGAAAGCACGGGGTGGTGGTGGATGGCAGTGGCTGCGGACATTTTGGCGCTCTCGGGCGCTCCTGTGGTATCACTCCTCTGTTCTGAGATCCCGGCGAGCTTTGCCCATTCAATCCGGGCTGCTCCGGGACGAGTCCGCAGGCTTCTTCCTCTCCAGCCTGCTCGGTTCGCTCGCGGCGACCCCCGAGGCTTCTCCCTACGCTTCCGCTCAGATCCATCACTGCCGATCCAGCCCCTCCATCGTCTAGCAGTCTCAGCGCTATCGAAACTTGAAAGTGCACGCGCATCCGCCGAGGAACCTGCTAAACTGTAGGTTCTGATTTAGGAAGTCTGAGCGGAGTCCGTGATTCTGCATTTCAACAAGCAGCCGGAAGACGCCGAAGGTGCTGGGTCCGGGAACCAGGCTTTGAATAGAAGATGCTAGAAACTGCTCATCCTGGTCTCCTTGCTTTGTGCCCCAGCAGTTCGTCCTAATTTTCGCGAGCATAACTGGCATAACCCGTTCCACTGAGTGTAGCCGTGAAACACTGGGCCTCCTTGTCCTCCTAATAGAAGGTGCAGGTCCTTTTGTGAATCAGACTTGCTTGCCCAGCTACCTGCAAAGGCAGGGCCACCTGCTCTTCAGGGAAGCCAAATCGTATTCTTAGCTCCTCACTTTCATTTCCTCCTCAGCTTGTTTAACACCGGCCACAGCGCAGCGGAGTACAAGGACTGTGCTGGGACAGCCAGGAGGGGGAGCAG
Organism: Lepus europaeus; assembly: GCF_033115175.1. NCBI lineage: Eukaryota > Metazoa > Chordata > Mammalia > Lagomorpha > Leporidae > Lepus > Lepus europaeus. The sequence goes on from NC_084829.1 coordinate 32,327,761, forward strand.
GTTCATCATCAGCCTGAGACTTGTGTCAAACAGTTCTCTCAGACAGGGCGTTGGTGCAGGCGTCAAGACACTGGGAGGACCGCATCCCGTGGCAGACTGAACTATAATGGAAAGGCAGGACCCAGCCTCTGTCTCCCTTAGCCTGGGTGTCCTTGCCTGTCCTTTAGCAAAAGGATTCGAACTGAGAGAGTTGTATAGCTGGCCTTACAAGTTTCTAATCACTGGAGTCATTTGTTTCTCCAATAGATAAACCTTGATGGCCAGTATTGTCTGGAGGGGTTTGTTTAGGGGAATTCTGGGTCCAGGCAGGGAAATCCCAGGTTTGGAGCAGAAAATGACTACTCCCCACCCCCACCCCCACCCCCAGACCAAAGGAAATCCACCTGGCCATCACACGTTCCCTAAAGGACACGGCATTGCTGACAAAACAAACGAAGGTCACAAGCATCATTGACCAACCAGGAATTTGCACATGAGCTGATCACTCAACTCTCAGCCCCAAGTCCAATCTGTAAGAACCTTGACCCCTAACTCCTAGGGGAGACTGGGAATTAAGCAATAGCTGCCAGCTCCTTGCTCTGCATTTTGCAATAAATACCTATTTCTCCACCCTGAGGTCAGCAGTCGAGTTGGGGGTGTTGCACGGCAACAAGAGTTCTTGTGTTCAAGTCTGGGTTCTGCTTTGATTCCAGCTTCCTGCTAATGAGCACCCTGGAGGCAGCCAGTGATGGCTCCAGTACCTGGGTCCCTGTTAACCCACGTGGGAGACAGGACTGAGTCCAGGCTTCTAGTTTTGCTCTGGTCCAGCCCTGATGTTGCATTGGTAGTTCTCTGTCTCTCTGCTGTTCAAATTACAATAAAATATAAATAGAAATTCAAACAAACAAGGAAGCAACCAGTTCTCTCCCTGATTTGTGCTTGAACCTCAGATCAGCAGCCTGGACTTTTTCCTCACGTTTTATTTCTGGATCCTGTGCCACAGTAACCTTGGTCGACTGCCACAGCTTCCTGCAGTGACTAACTCACTCTCGGGGTCACCAGGATCCTACTGAGAATGGAACTCTTCCACAAACCTCTTCCCTTTCCCATTCCAGGAACTTCAAGGAAGGAATTTCAGTCTAGAATGAGTCACAAATGGCTTGATCACACTCTCATCCATGGGGAAAGATTGCTATACATACAAGTGTGTGTGTGTATGTGTGTGTGAATTGTTAGAAGAGTGGGGGTGGGGGGCTTCCATCCCCTTGGGCCATCTTCTGTTACTTTCCCAGACACATTAGCAGGGAGCTGGATCAGAAGTGGAGCTGCCAGGTCTAGAACCAGTGCCCATATGGGATGGGGATGCCAGCATCACAGGGGGAAGCTTAACTTGCTAAGCCCAAGATTGTTAATATGTATTATGTACACCTTAACTGAGAGGATCACTCAGCTTCTCTCAATGAAAGGAAATTGTACAATGCTACAAATGTATCACTTTGTAATGTTCTGTTATTGCTTTGTATGTGTATGTTTCAGTTCCAGTATTCCAGACAGCAGGGATCTTATCTCTTTTGTGTTTTTGCCATTCACTCAAATATTTCTTGAGCACTTACAATGTACCAGGCAGCCTGCTAAGAATTAGGGGTACATAGACAAATAATATATGTCCTCCTTGAACTTAGTCATCAGGAATAAAAATGTGGTTTTATTAAAGATATATTTATTTATTTGAAAGGCAGAGTTATAGAGAGGCAGAGAGAGAGAGAGAGAGAGAGAGAGAGAGAGAGAGAGAGGTCTTCCAGCAGGTAGTTCACTCCCCAATGGCCACAATGGCCAGAGCTGGGTCAGACAGAAGCCAGGAGCCAGGAGCTTCTTCCAGGTCTCTTACACAGGTGCAGGGGCCCAAGCAATTGGGTCATTTTCTACTGCATTCCTAGGTCATAGCAGAGAGCTGGATCAGAAGTGGAGCAGCCCGGGACACAAACCAGTGCTCCTACAGGGTGCTGGCTCTGCAGGCAGCGGCTTTACCCACTGCACCACAGCGCCGGCCCCCAAGATGTGTTTTTTTAAAAAATGACCCATCCATATGAACACACAAGATTTTAAACTTTTACAGGAGGACTCAGAGGGCCCCAGAGAAGACTACCAGGGGCCTGAGGATTCCCCCAGGTGTCAACTCAAGGAACATAGAAGTAAGAAGTGGTCAGGGTGTGAATGAAGACTCAGAAAGGAGAATAGTGCTTGAATGTTGACTGATACGCCCTTTGCTCCCTGTCCAATTCCCTGTCCCTTGAGTCTTATTACACCAGAGCTCAGCTCTCTATGGATAGGAGAGAAACAGCTGTGAGGTTCACAGCCCCGGGGCCTAGTGGGAGAGCACAGCATCTGAGGAAGACACAAAAAGAGGATGGCAAGTGAAACATTGCTTACCTTTTAGGCTAAAAGACTGGACTTGGAAGTGAGGAAGAAGAAATGTCTCTCCTCTTGGCCCTAAATATCTGAGAAGGAAATGGTTTTGCAGCCTTGGGGGGGAAGATTTGAAAAGGAATCTTCTTCTCCAAGTGATCAGATCCACCCCCTTCCTTTCACTGCCCATGTCCTCTGCTCTCTCCCTCCCTGTGATCTTGTAGGGACTGATGGCACGACACCCCTAGGTCCGGTGTGATGCAGCTGGGACATGACTTACCTTGTGCTGGAGACCTCTGCCCAGCCTCAGGTGAGAGGAGCTCACAGGACCCTTGGGAGAGTGGGGTTCTTGGCAAAGGTCAAAGAGACGTCTGGGAGCCTGGAAGGACAGGAAAGGGGTGGTCTGATTCTGTCTGTTACTGTGGAAGGGGAGCTCCGTTCTGGCATAATCCTCCCTCCCTCCAGGCCCTGAGAAGGGGTGCTCTCTGCCTTTCTGAAGATCAGTCTGAGGGGAAACCCCTGTGTGGTAAGTTTCTGGGGATTTACCTACACAGAAGCACATTTACATCTCACCTGAGGCCTTCCAAGCTAGCTCAGAGGAACTGACCACCTCCTGCCACTCCCCGTGCTCTTTAAAATCCAACCTGGGAGGCAGAGCCTTAGGAGAGATTCAGCAGCTGGTGCAAGCCGGGTTTGCAAGCAGGTGGGTGTTCCTTCCTTCTTGTACACACAGAGCATATGATTCTTACACTCTGAATAATAACTATTATTTCTAAAAATTCTGTTTGTTTTTAAATTTTTTGTTTGAAAGGCAGAGAGGGGCTGGCACTGGGGCACAGCGAGTTAGCGCCCTGGCCTGAAGTGCTGGAATCCCATATGGGCGCGGGTTCGAGACCCAGTTGCTCCACTTCCGATCCAGCTCTCCGCTGTGGCCTGGGAAAGAAGTGGAAGATGGCCCAGTCCTTGAGCCCCTGCACCTGTGTGGGAGACCCAGAGGAAGCTCCTGGCTTCAAATCAGCGCAGCTCTGGCCATTGCAGCCAATTGGGGAGTGAACCATTGGATAGAAGACCTCTCTCTCTCTGCCTCTCCTCTCCCTGTGTAACTCTGACTTTCAAATAAAAATAAATAAATCTTTTAAAAAAAAGAAAGAAAGAAAGAAAGAAAGACAGAGAGACAGAAAGAAAACTGGAAGATAGAGATCTTCCATCCACTGGTTCACTTCCCAAATGCCTGCAACAGCCAAGGCTGGGGCAGGCCAAAGCCAGGACCCAAGTCCCTTCTGGGTCTCCCACGAAGATGGTAGGGACTCAAGTACTTGAGCTATCAACTGCTGCTTTGCTAGGGTCTGAATTAGCAGTTGCCTGATTATAAGCGAAACTGGGACTCAAATCAGGCATCCCAAGCAACATCTTAATGACTTGCCTTCTATTTTCTAATATTTAAGAGCAATTTTTTTTTGACAGGCAGAGTGGACAGTGAGAGAGAGAGACAGAAAGAAAGGTCTTCCTTTTTTCCGTTGGTTCACTCCCCAGTGGCTGCTGTGGCCGGTGCACTGCGCTGATCCGAAGCCAAGAGCCAGGTGCTTCTTCTGGTCTCCCAGGCAAGTGTAGGGCCCAAGCATTTGGGCCATCCTCCATTGCACTCCCTGGCCACAGCAGAGAGCTGGACTGGAAGAGGAGCAACCTGGACAGAATCTGGCGCCCTGACCGGGATTAGAACCTGGTGTGCCGGCGCCGCAGGTGGAGGATTAGCCTATTGAGCCGCAGCACCGACAATGGAGCAAAGGTGAAGAAAGAGAGGAAGTGGCTCATATCTGCCGGTTCACTCCTCAGATGCTCAGGTCTGGGTCAGACTGAAGCCTGGAGCTGGGAACTCTATTCAGATTTCCCATGAGGGTGGCAGGAACCCAATTACTTGAGCCATAACTGTTGCCTCCCAGGGTTTGCATTGAGAGGAAGCTAGAGTTAAAAGCCAGAGCCAGGACTCAAACCCAGGCACCCCGCCATAGGACATGGTCATTTTTTTTCCCACAAGATTTATTTATTTGAAAGGCAGAGTGACAGGGTTGGGGTGGGAGGAGTAGAGCTGGGAGACAGAGAAAGGGATCTTCCATCCACTGTCTGGGCCAGGTTGAAACCAGGAACCCAGGTGCACATGGTTGGCAGGGGCCCAAGGACCTGGGCCATATTTTGCTGCCTTCCTAGGCACATTAGCAGAGAGCTGGATCAGAAGAGGAGCAGCCAGGATTTGAACTGGTGCTCTGATTTGGGATGCTGGCATTCAACCTGCTGCACCACAAAGCTGGCCCCTACGTGGGCAACTTGACTGGGCTTACCTCATAGACTAAATGCCTGCCCTTCATTCTTTTCCTATTTGTTCAATGATCCTTACTGATGTCAAAAGCCTGAAAATGGAAAAATCCTGATTTAGACTCTGGTTTAGACTAGTTGGGATGAGCACTGACCTCAGACCCTAGGGTTTAGAAATGTGAAAGTCCTCGGTGACCCTGACATGTGGTTTAGGTACACTGGTAGGGGTGAAAGCATGATTGAGGGCAATTCAAGACACAACAGTAAGTGAGAAAGTGGGAGCAGTGAGAAGTCTTGCTGTAAAGTAAAGAGAGAAGTGGAGCAGCAGCAGAGAGAGCTGGGTCAAAGGAGTTTTTAAATTTAAAAATACCTGTGAATACACTTGTGCCTGTGTTTGCAGGTCAGGGTGTGGTGTATTTACCCATATCAGCTATTTGAGATCACAAGAAGGTAATTTTGACCTACAGATAACTCCTTACCGAGTACTTAGAATCCATCGGTGAGATACGGAGACGAATGCTAAGGGCCCCAGCGGTGGTCCGATAAGGGAAAGAGCAGCCACATTAGCAAACGCTGCAGATACAAGGGCAAAATGCTGCGTGGCAGGGAAGTTCCCGCTGGTGAGTGACCTGCTGCTGGCTCAGAGGGATGCAGAGCTGAGCGTTGGAAAACGCCCGTAACTTCACATGCAGAGGTTGCAGGGCTTTACAGCAGGTTGTTCTGGAAAAACCTGGTGTGCAAGAACTAGTCACCTGGGGTTGGCACTGTGCTGGAGTGGGTAAAGCCGCCGCCTGCAGTGCCGGCATCCCATATGGGCGCCAGTTCTAGTCCCGGCTGTTCCACTTCTGATCCAGATCTCTGCTATGGCCTGGGAAAGCAGTAGAAGATGGCCCAAGTCTTTGGGCCCCTGCACCCATGTGGGAGACCCGGAAGAAGCTCCTGGCTCCTGGCTTCAAATTGGCACAGCTCCACCTGTTGCAGCCAACTGAGGAGTGAACCAGCGGATGGAAGACCCCCCTCCTCTGTGTAATTCTGACTTTCAAATAAATAAATAAATCTTAAAAAAAAAAAAAAAAGAACTAGTTACCAAGTGTGGGAAGGACCAAGAGACCCCTTCTCTGTCAGCTGTGAGAGGTTGAATCCCTGCACCCCCAGCCAGTAGTAAGGGGTTTATGTGTTAAGCTGGATAAAGCTCTCAGCTAACCTAAGGGTACCTGGATTTTCTCAAGAAACATTGTCATTCCAGGCATCAGACAGGGGACACCACAGGAGCCAGTCTGGCAAGGCAGGCTGGGCTTTGTTTATCCCATGAGGTTTGGGATGACCGTCAGGGTTGCCTAAAGGGCAAGGTGGTTACACCCAAGATGGCTCCAGTCATGTCAAGCTGCTCCCTGTACCAGTGGAGGAAGCAGCACAAGGCAGACAAGATGAGACAAGGGAGGCCGCTCTACACCCAGGATTATGCACCCCCAGCTTGTCAATCTCAACTGTCCCAGGCTATTCTGATCTCAGTTCATGCTGTCCTGTCCCCAGGCACTGATCCCGTTGGAAGTTTTTATACTCTCACATCCGCCTGCATTGCATACTTGCCATATGGACCATATGCTGCACTTAGTATCTGCCATTTGTCGTCAGTATGACAGACAACAATTCTAGCTTTCCAAAGGCTAAATAAATTTCTCCTTCTGTTTAGTTTTGGTGGTTTCTGTGGTTTTTAATTCTGTTGTGATTTGTGTCAAAACTGTTCCTCCCTCCTCTCCTCCCAAAACATGTTGCTGGGCTTCTTTATAGGCAGGGCTCTCAGGCAGGAGGGGGACAGTGAAAGGCCAACGCTGCTGCAGTGATCAGCTTTGTGATCAGAGCTACGCTTCACCAAGCAGTGGCCATGCACCTTACCACAGTGCCAGGCACTGGACTAAGTGTCTCATTTGTATTATTTCATTTCAATTATCATTCCATTCAGTCACTCAACAAGTCTATTTTTTTTCCTTTAAAGATTTATTTGTTTGAAAGAACAATAGAGAGCAGGAGAGACAGAGAAAACGATTTTCCATCTTGCTGGCTCACTCCTCAAATGACTGCAACAGCTGGGACTGGTCCAGGCTGAAGCCAGGAGCCTAAAACTCCATCCGGGTCTCCCACGCGGATGTCAGGGGCCCAAGCGCCCCAGCCATATTCTGGGAGCTGGATTGGAAGTGGAGCAGCTGGGACTCACACTGGAGCTCTGATATGGGATGCCAGTGTGCTGGTTTAACCCACTACACCACACCATCGGCTCCTGTCCTAGGTTTCAATGACCCAAAGCATCGCTAGGAATTACCAAATGTTTCTGGGGGTGGGGTTGGAGGATCGTCCACATTTAAAAAAAATGTATTTATTTGAAGCTCAGAGTTACACAAAGAAAGGAGAGGAAAAGAGAGAGGGGTCTTCCATCCACTGGTTCAATCCCCGGGTGGCCGCTCTGGCCAGAGCTGCGCCGATCCCAAACCAGGAGCCAGGAGCTTCTTCCGGGTCTCCCACGGGGGTGTGGAGGCCCAAGGACTTGGGCCATAGCAGAGAGCTGGATCAGAAGTGGAGCAGCTGGAACTTGAACTGGTGCCCATATGAGATGCCAGCACTGCAGGTGGTGGCTTTACCCATTACACCACAGTGCCAGCCCCAAGGATCACCCACTCTTGAAAAACACTGGTCAAGATGTGGTCCTGAGGTGGGCATTTGGTGCAGTTGTAAAGACCCTTTCTGGGACACCTGCATCCTATATTGGACAACTGGGTTTGAGTCGCAGCTCTGCTCCGGGTTCCAGCTTCCCAACACCATGCATCTTGGAAGGCAGTGGGTGATGGCTCGGTGTTTGGGTCCTTGTCACCCATGCGGGAGGGGTAGGCTGAGTTCCTGGCTCCTGGCTTCTACCTGGCTGTTGTGGGCACTTGGGAAATGAAGCAATGGGTGGAAGATCTCTCTGTCTGTCTGCCTCTCTGCTTTTGAGAGAGAGAGAGGAAGAGAGAGAAAGGAAGGCAGGCGGTTACTCAGACTCAGGAGACATTTGGCAAGAAAATGCACAGGTCAGCACCCCCTTTCGACCAGACACAACAATTCTCCAGCACATAATGTCAACAGTCCAAAAACGGACAAATCCTGGCTTAGACTCTAGTTGGGATGAGCACTGACCTCAGACCCTAGGGTTTAGAAATGTGAAAGTCCTCGGTGACCCTGACATGTGGTTTAGGTACACTGGTAGGGATGAAAGCATGATTGAGGGCAATTCAAGACACAACAGTAAGTGAGAAAGTGGGAGCAGTGAGAAGTCTTGCTGTAAAGTAAAGAGAGAAGTGGAGCAGCAGCAGAGAGAGCTGGGTCAAAGGAGTTTTTAAATTTAAAAATACCTGTGAATACACTTGTGCCTGTGTTTGCAGGTCAGGGTGTGGTGTATTTACCCATATCAGCTATTTGAGATCACAAGAAGGTAATTTTGACCTAAAGACAAATAATTCAGATAAAAGGATGGTATTCGTTAGTTTCTCAGTGTCTTAAGTCATTGAGGTATAGTTACTATGTATAACTTAGGTAAAGGTAAATTAAATAATTGTTTCTAAACGTAAACTTAAGTACTCTTAGCATCTTAAATTCCATGAAAAGGAATGCCACATAAAACAGCCTCCTGCAGTGCCGGCATCCCATGTGGGCACCGGTTCTAGTCCCGGCTGTTCCACTTCCCATCCAGCTCTCTGCTATGGCCTAGGAAAGCAGTAGAAGATGGCCCAAGTCCTTGGGTCCCTGGACCCGTGTGGGAGACCTGGAAGAAACTCCTGGCTCCTGGCTTTGGATCAGCATAGCTTTGGCCATTGTAGTCGTCTTGGGAGTGAAACATCAGATGGAAGACTTTATTCTCTCTCTCTCTCTCTCACTCTCTGCCTCTCTGTAACTCTGCCTTTCAAATAAATAAATAAATCTTTAAAAAAATTCTATGAAAAAACCATTTGGGCTTTTTAACATATATGTTTTCTCTCCCTTTTTGATTCTATCAGTTAGTATTAGCAGACACTTGTCTTGTTTGTGTGATCCCTTTGACTCTTAGACCTATCAGAGCCATCAGTTGTGAACTGAAATTGATCACTTGGACTAGTGAGATGGCATTGGTACATGCCACCTTGATGGGATTGATACACAGCAAACTCATAGAATGGCAGACGTCCTAAACAACACTCTGGCCTCAGAATCAGCCCTTAAGGCATTCGGATCTGGCTGAAGAGCCCATGAGAGTATTGTAGGCATGGAAAGCCAAGATACCATGGAAAAGAAAAAAAAAAAAAAGAAGACCTAGATGAAAGATCTCTGTGAGTGAGATCTCAGTGGAAAGAACAGGGCCATCAAAGAAGGAGGTACCTTTCTCTGAAGGGAGGAGAGAACTTCCACTTTGACTATGACCCTATCAGAATAAGATCAAAGTCAGCGAACTCTAAAGGCTTCCATAGCCCTGGCAACTCATGACTAGAGCCTAGGGAGATTACTGACGCCATGAACAGGCGTGTCAAATTGTTAAGTCAGCAACAGGAGTCACTGTGTACTTACATCCCATGTGGGATCTGTCCTTAATGTGTTGTCTAATGTGCAGTGATGCTATAACTAGTACTGAAACAGTATTTTTACACTTTGTGTTTCTGTGTGGGTACAAACTGATGAGATCTTTACTAATTATATACTGAATCGATCTTCTGTATATAAAGATAATTGGAAATGAAAAAAAAAACCTGGTGTTAAATTGGAAATGGCATAGAAAATTAATTTTTAAAAAAAAAATTATGTAGGATCTCTGTCTTTAATGTGCTGTACACTCTTATTTAATGCTATAACTAGTACTCCAACAGTATTTTTTTTCACTTTGTGTTGCTATATGGGGGCAAACTGTTGAAATCATTACCTAATATATACTAAACTGATCTTCTGTATATAAAGAGAATTGAAAATGAATCTTGATGTGATTGTAAGGGGAGAGGGAGCGGGAAAGGGGAGGGTTGTGGGTGGGAGGGAAGTTTTGGGAGGGGGGAAGCCATTGTAACCCATAAGCTGTACTTTGGAAATTTATATTCATTAAATAAAAGTTTAATAATTAAAAAAAAGAAAAAAACGAAATGTTTATAAATTGTAAAAAAAAAATATATGTTTTCATAAATTATCCGTATATGAAAAATAATTCAGGACTGCTTGAAAGTAGCTAAGAACATGAAATTTGACATGTTCTTTTATTTATAAAATGTTGTCCTAATTTGGAGACCTTTAAAGGATTATTTCAGTGTAAGCCAAGAAAATCAGCAGATGGAAAATAGGTCACAAGCATGAAAATATGTTCTTGGTAAGGAAGGGTAAGAAGGAAAGAGGTCTTTTAGAATAAATAAAGGGCAAGATTTGCAAGAATTACTTTGTCCTAATGACTAGTTTACTCTTAACTGGAAAGGAAAAGGCAGAACAAAATACTTAAAGGTTTTAATAAGTTGCAGCAGGTGAGTTATGAAAGAAAGAATTATAAGCTAGCAATCTATTTTTCTTTGATTGACACAGAATTAGAATCTGATCCTCTGTTAAAGCAATAAGATTATTTAAAATACATATATGTTAGTAAATATATGGAAATGGTCTTAAATGTCTCATTTTGAAATCTGTTTAGAAGCTGCAGCACCTCCTTGTAATAGTTTTTGTTTAATTGATGACTCTGTCAGTTTTCTAGCCAGCTCCAGTAAGCTCTCTTCTCTTTCCTACTTCTGACTTTGTTAAAATTGTCCCAAGTTATGGAATGATTCCATTTGCTAACACTTATATTTAAGGTTTTATTTCCGATTTTTCAAATGACCAGAGATACAGATTTTGTGTTCTGTTGAAGAGAGAAAGGTCTTCCTTTTTGCCATTGGTTCACCCTCCAATGGCCGCTGCGGATGGCGCATTGAACTGATCCAAAGCCAGGAGCCAGGTGCTTCTCCTGGTCTCCCATGTGGGTGCAGGGCCCAAGCACTTGGGCCATCCTCCACTGCCTTCCCGGGCCATAGCAGAGAGCTGGCCTGGAAGAGGGGCAACCGGGGCAGAATCCGGCGCCCCAACCGGGACTAGAACCCGGTGGGCCGGCGCCGCAAGGCAGAGGATTAGCCTGTTGAGCCACGGCGCCGGTGACCCTGTAAAGTTCTGATTGTTTATGAACAGTTGCGTTATAGCTTGTTTATGTACTTATGCTAAAGGATTTGAGTGATCACTTTATAACAATGATAAAATTCTGATCTATATTATGTCATGATGCTAGGGGAACCTATTTCAACGAGCTATTTTTTCAGGTAGCTGGATCGGAAGTGGAGCAGCTGGGACTTGAATGGCACCTACATGAACTTGAACTCAGCACCACTGGCTGAGGCTTTAACCAGCTAAGCCACAGCACCGCCCTCCCAACCAGATAAGGTAAGCCTTCTTAGTATCTTTAACAGGCATGCAAAAAATCTGAGTTCTAAATTCTTTGGACTTTGATATTTCCAGTTGGAAATGTCAAAGGATACATCTCTCATCTCATAGAGACAACAACTAATTAGACTATATGGATTATATTAAAGGTTCTGTCAAGATGTGAAGTGCCACTAAACTTGAATTTATGATAATGTAAAGTGCTACCGATACATACGTCCAAAAGTTACAAAAGGAGGGCCGGTTCTGTGGTGCAGTGGGTTAACACCCTGGCCTGAAGCATATGGGCATGGGTTCAAGACCCAGCTGCTCCACTTCCAATCCAGCTCTTTGCTTTGGCCTGGGAAAGCAGTAGGAGATGGCCCACGTGCTTGGGCCCTGCGCCCACATGGGAGACCTGGAAGAAGCTCCTGGCTCCTGGCTTTGGATTGGTGCAGCTCTAGCCATTGTGGCCAGCTGGGGAGTGAACTGTCAGATAGAAGACCTCTCTCTCTGCCTCTCCTCTCTCTGTGTAACCCTCTTTCAAAATAAAGAAATAAATCTTTCAAAAAAAAGTTACAAAAGTCTAATGATCTTTTTTTTTTTTTTTTTTTTTTTGACAGGCAGAGCGGATAGTGAGAGAGAGAGACAGAGAGAAAGGTCTTCCTTTGCCGTTGGTTCACTCTCCAATGGCCGCTGCGGCCGGCGCGCTGCAGCCGGCGCACCGCGCTGATCCGATGGCAGGAGCCAGGTGCTTATCCTGGTCTCCCATGGGGTGCAGGGCCCAAAGACTTGGGCCATCCTCCACTGCACTCCCTGGCCACAGCAGAGAGCTGGCCTGGAAGAGGGGCAACTGGGACAGAATCCGGTGCCCCGACCGGGACTAGAACCTGGTGTGCCGGCGCTGCTAGGCGGAGGATTAGCCTCGGCAGTCTAACGATCTTATTGTGTTATCAGGCATAATAGTTATCTTAATTAAAAAGGCCCAAAGGCCTAAAAGGGATAAATGTTTATAAAATCCTACAGGTGCTTTCTAAAATATTGTGTGGAGGAAGCAAGTGCCTCTTCTTGTTGGTTAATGAGTTTTATGAGTTTTAACCATGGCTATTTAAAGTCTTTCATCATCCACAGCTTTGCAGTCTCTAAAAACACTTTTATAAAAAAGTTTATAAAAAAGACTCTAACAGGCCAGCGCTGCGGCTCACTAGGCTAATCCTCCTCCTGCGATGCCGGTATTCCGGGTTCTAGTACCAGTTGGGGCACTGGTTCTGTCCAGGTTGCTCCTCTTTCAATCCAGCTCTCTGCTGTGGCCCAGGAAGGCAGTGGAGGATGGCCCAAGTGTTTGGGCCCTGCACCTGCCTGGGAGACCAAGAGGAAGCACCTGGCTCCTGGCTTCGGATCGGCGCAGCATGCCAGCCGTAGCAGCCATTTGGGGGTGAACCAACGGAAGGAAGACCTTTATCTCTCCCTCTCTCTCACTGTTTAACTCTGCCTGTCAAAAAAAAAAAAAAAAGACTCTAACAAATATTCTTAAATGCAGGTTTTCTGACAACTTTAAAATCAATGGGCTAGATAAGAGGTTTCAAAACCTTGAAATAAAAAAATGTGAAAACAACAAAACGTGAATTATTTCATACATGCAAAATTATATATGAATATATACGTGTGTGCTTCAAAGGATGATTTTTTTTTTTTTTTTGACAGGCAGAGTGGACAGTGAGAGAGAGAGAGACAGAGAGAAAGGTCTGCCTTTGCCGTTGATTCACCCTCCAATGGCCACCGCGGCCGGCGCATCGTGCTGATCCAAAGCCAGGAGCCAGGTGCTTCTCCTGGTCTCCCATGGAGTGCAGGGCCCAAGCACTTGGGCCATCCTCCTCTGCACTCCCGGGCCATAGCAGAGAGCTGGCCTGGAAGAGGGGCAACTGGGACAGGATCGGTGCCCCAACCGGGACTAGAACTTGGTGTGCCGGCGCCGCTAGGCGGAGGATTAGCCTGTTGAGCCACGGCGCCGGCCTTCAAAGGATGATTTAATGAACACCGTGCAGCTTAAAAAGTGAAAACTGGGGCAGTTGTTTGGCACAGCGTTGCAGACACCCCTTGAAACACCCACATACCATATCAGAGTGCCTAAGTTTGAGTCCCAGCTCTGCTTCTTGTTCAACTTCCTGCTAATGCAAATGATGACACAAAGTATTTGGGTCCCTGGTGCCCACGTTGGATACCCAGTTTAAACTCTGGGTTCCTGGTTTGGCCTGGCCCTGCTTGGATATTGTGGGCATCTGGGGAGTGAATTAGCAGGTAGACAATCTGTATCTACATGTCTGTCTCTGTCTCTGTCTATTTCTCTGCCTTTCAAATAAATAAAAATAAATATATTTTTTAAAAAGTAAAAAGCTTCTCACTATTGTTGAAGCCTCTTTATGTCTCTCTCCAATCAGAATTCCCTTTCTGGGGCCAGCACTGTGGCACAGCGGGTTAACGCCCTGACCTGAAGCGCTGGCATCCCATATGGGCGCCGGTTTGAGACCCAGCTGATCCACTTCTGATCCAGCTCTCTGCTATGGCCTGGGAAAGCAGTTGAAGATGGCCCAAGTTCTTGGGTCCCTGCACCCATGTGGGAGACTCGGAGGAAGCTCCTGGCTTCTGGCTTCAGATCGGCGCAGCTCCGGCTGTTGTGGCCAGCTGGGGAGTGAACCAGCAGATAGAAGACTTTCTCTCTCTGTCTCTCTCTGCCTCTCCATCTCTCTGTGACACTCTGGCTTTCAAATAAACAAATTAATTTAAAAAATTCCCTTTCTGGCAAGGGATAAACACTACTCTGAATGTTGTACTTTTACTACACAGGTAAATAGCAAATGCTTTTTTTCTTTCTTTTTGAAGACAAAATACGTTATTATACTGTATTTGTGTGCTGATGAGAGGTTTCAGTGGGGAGGGAGAAACCAATTGTGGCCGGCGCCGCGGCTCAATAGGCTAATCCTCTGCCTTGCGGCGCTGTCACACCGGGTTCTAGTCCCAGTTGGGGTGCCTGATTCTGTCCCGGTTGCCCCTCTTCCAGGCCAGCTCTCTGCTGTGGCCAGGGAGTGCAGTGGAGGATGGCCCAGGTGCTTGGGCCCTGCACCCCATGGGAGACCAGGATAAGCACCTGGCTCCCGCCTTCAGATCAGCGCGGTGCGCCAGCCGCAGTGGCCATTGGAGGGTGAACCAACTGCAAAAGGAAGACCTTTCTCTCTGTCTCTCTCTCTCTCACTGTCCACTCTGCCTGTCAAAAAATATATATTAAAAAAAAGAAACCAATTGTGTCTCTTCCACATAATCAGAAAGTTTCGGATTCACACCCTTGAGCAGGTGAGAAGGAACCAGAGCCCAGAGTACAAAGGAGGTGGAGGCTGGGGACAGGTCACCCCTTTGCAGGTAGGCTGGTGGATTTGTGCTGAGACTACAGGCAAGTTCTCTTCTGAAAGTTTCTACTCGGTCGCTGAAATGGGAAGAAGGGCTCTCATCTTGTAAAGCTGTGGTCTCATCTGGGGACCATGAACTGGTTAGGGAAATGTGGGCTGACAGGCCACATCAAGGGCCCACAGGAAGCGAGACCTGTCACTATGACTGTGCATTTTCCCCCAGACAAGCCCTGCTATTGGGTGCAAGAATGGATCACGCAGAGTAGGTTTAACCACGGGTAAAACGTGTTGGAAGGAGAGGGCCCAAGACTATGGGGTGAGGACCGAGAAGCAAGTGCAATGTTGAAACATCAGGACCTAAACCTGGTCACAAGGAAAGTGAGAAAAACTGAAGAATCCAACAACAGTGAGAAGTGAGAGAATCAAAAGATGGGAGGTCCAGGTGGGGGTGAAGAACTTTTAAAGTGGGGAGGCTGGTGGGGGGAGTGACATGAAAAGACTGGGGGGGTGGACGCTACAGGGGTGGCAGTCACAGGTGGTAACCAAGTTGAGAGTACGACACAGGAAGAGAGAGTGTGGCTGGGAAGCAGGGAGAAAGAGATGACTGGGGGCCAGGAAAGGCAGGCATTGAGCAGGGTACTGTGTGTTCAGTGTGGATATTGAAGGCATCAAAAATCATGGAATTACAGAAGTGGAAGTGAAAGGCAGTGGCCCAGAATTGAATCATAGGGGAACCAGAGCAGCCAGGTAGATGTTAAAGGCGACCAGAGCATCTCCTGTTGGACGGAGGCCCTACACCAGAGGGGCAAGAGCCATTGTGGGTGCAGGAGCCAATGGCGCCTCTGCAGAGGGAGTTGAGGTGAGGTGAGGGAGGAGTCCGGTGAGGATAAGGAATCATTTCTCCCTCTCCAAATTCCTTCCAATTGAGTTCAGATTTTTATCTGACATGGAGATAAGCCAGATTTGACCCCTGCCTCAAACAGCTCACAGGGTAAGACGTGTGCATGAATCGATCAAGTGGGGGAAGTGCAGATAAAGGGAACAAAGGAGATGCTGTTCTCTTGAAGATGTGTGCCCTGGTTGAAGCCCCTTTCGATCTCCCCGCTTGCCCTGGGAAGTCCTCTAAGTCTATGGTTTCCACCCTTGGTTGCCCTTTGGAATCACCCTGGGATGTGTGAGTCCCACCCCGAGAGATTCCAATTTAATTGGCCTAGGATGTGATCTGGGCTTTGGGACTTTTAAATGTTCCCCCAGACAATTCTAATTCAAAGCCAGGAGTGAGAACATTGCTCCAAGGAGTGCCTGGGTCTCTGTTTTAGAAACTCACTGCTCTGATCCAACCCAGAGGACAGAATGAGCCCTTCCTGCTGGAGCGAGGGCTTTGAAAGCTAGGTAAAATTCAATCAGTCAGAGAGGCAGATGTGAAAGTTGAAGGAGAACATGGTGGGAAAAGCCTGGAGGTGGTTGAAAGCCTAGAAGTGGCCTGAAACTCGTGACAGACTGCAAACCATCTGGTTTCTGCTATGCGGAGACTGGGGAAGCAGGGCTAATATTTGTCACAGCTGAAACCTGGGGATGAGACTAAGGAATAATTCAGTTGGGTTAGAAATAAGGTTGAACAGAGAACACTGGATAATTTCAAGCTATGGAAGAGATTGAAGGCCAGATTGAAATCTTGTAAATAGCAGAGTAAGCAATACGGAGTGTTGAAGGGCTGTGGAGCAGTGGATTTATTTAAGAATGTTTTAGGGAGGGTGATCTGACAGCAGTGTTGTGGGAGACTTGGAGAAGGAAGAGGGTGGAAGCTCTTGGAGAGGCTGCTGCCATAACCCTAGATGAGGTCTTTTTCTGGCAAGGGCTGAGGAAAACTTACAGACTGAAAGACCGTGTGGTTGTAGGAATGAGCTGGCTTGACAGGGCACCGGCAGTCAGACAGGAGCAAGATGGAGGTGGCATCAAACTCTCAGGTTGGAAAGGGTGCCTGGGACAATGGGATTAAGGAGACGGGGACGCAGATCTTCAGGGGCGTTTTATCCATTTGGGTGGAACAGGCTGAGTTTAGAGGAATAGCAGCATGGTCCACGTGGCTGTGTTCCGCAGGTACTGGATGGATGTCTGAATGCAAATCGTAGGCTGGGGAAGCAGTGGGTTAGTGGACGACATTTGCAAGAGAAAGACTCAGAGAAGGGAAATGTCCAGAGTCCAGAGATAGATACTTGGGGGAACAAAGCAAAAGGGGATAGCAGAGGAGGGAGATAAATGGTGTGTTTGTATGGGGGGAGAGGAGAAGATATGTCTGTGAACCTAGCAGGTGAGGATTCCAGGGTTCAGAGAGAGTGTTGTGAAAATGCCACTGGTCTTGGCTCTGGGTAACCTCTGGTCATCGGGTGCATTTGAGAGTGCTTTTCAGGAGAGTGAAATCATATTTTAAAAGTCAAGGGGCCGGTGCTGTGGTGCAGTGGGTTAACGCCTTGGCCTGAAGTGCCAGCATCTCATATGGGCACCGGTTCGAGCCCTGGCTGCTCCACTTCCAATCCAACTCTCTGCTATGGCCTGGGAATGCAGAAGATGGCCCAAGTCCTTTGGCCTCTGCACCCATGTGGGAAACCCAGAGGAAGCTCCTGGCTCCTGGCTTCAGATCGGCACAGTTCTAGCCATTGCAGCTAATTGGAGAGTGAACCAGTGGATGGAAGACTCTCTTTATCTCTCCCCCTCTCCTCTCTCTGTGTAACTATGACTTTCAAATAAATAAATAAAGCTTACAAAAAAAAAAGTTAATCCTCTGCCTGAGGTGCCGGCATCCCATATGGGCACTGGGTTCTAATCCTGGTTGCTCCTCTTCCAGTCCAGCTCTCTGCTGTGGCCCAGGAAGGCAGTGGAGGATGGCCCAAGTGCTTGGGCCCTGCACCCGCATGGGAGACCAGGAGGAAGCACCTGGCTCCTGGCCATTTGGGGAGTAAACCAACGGAAGGAAGACCTGTCTTTCTCTCTCTGTCTACAACTCTACTTGTCAAATGAATAAAATAAAAATCTTAAAAAAAAAAAAAGTCAAGAAACAAGGGGTATGAAAGAAAGACACAGACACATTCCCAACAGCAATACTCCCCTACTTAAGAAAACCATATACGGTGATTTGGGTGAGGAAGTACAAGCTGCAAATGTAGATTGTTTTTTCAAGACATTTGGCACAGTGAAGGTGAAAACGTCCAAGGAGAACTGGTGACACCCCCAGCCCAGCCCTCGTCCTCCCAAGGCTGCTCTCAGAATAGGAAGCCCAGTGGGGTCAGGGGTCACAGCTGCCCCTGGGCAGATGTCTCACCAGCAGCCTGCACAGTGAAACATTGCGGTGTATGAATGCACAGAGTCAGGGTAGGAGTACAACCAAAGACTCCAGGCCCACAGCTCTGCCACGCCTCACCAAGATCCCAGGAGGCTAAGAAGCTTCAGCCCGTCCCGGCTCCCACAGCTCGGCTCCCACAGCTCGGTTCTCGTCCCTGTCCCTCTAGCCCCTACAGGGCGCTATGTGTCCCTAAACCATGTCACCTCCACCCTGCAGCCCACAGTCAGGGGCAGCTGCTGGAGGTTGGCTTCTTCCCCTTTCCTCTCCCACCCTTTCCTAGACAACTTCCCCACAGTGGTCTGCCCCCTTCCCTCACTTCTTGCAGATCTGAGAAATCTCTGTGTCTCCTTATACATGTCCCTTCTCCAAATCCCCGTGCCCACATCCAGCAGGAAGAGGCAAAGGGGCGAGGCCCTGCTGAGAACGGCCCTGGTGGGCTCCCAGGGACCTCCCCTCCCCCGGTGTGTGTGTGGGGTCCGCAGCTCTGTGCGCTCCCACTTCTGTCTGTCTTTGGGAGAGGTGAAGGGCAGGGTCTCTCCGGGGACCGCGGGCTTTGGAATTGCGGTGCTAAATCCACCATGTCTCTTTAATATCGTCGTTCAGAAGTTCACACACAGATGCGCACACAGATCAGAACAAGGCGGGGGGCCGCCGAGCGAGCGGGGCTGGGAGGGCCGCGGCCTGGGTTCCCTTTGCCGGCTGCCTAGGGCTGGCTGTGGGACGGGTGGTGGGGACTATTTACATTTCTTATCCCAGGGTGAAAGGTCTTCCACCGGAAACCTCTCAAATCTCATTCAAAATAAGAGAGATGTCGGGATTAGCAAGAAAAAGGGCAGAGGCCGGCGGATGAGGGACTAAACCGTGCTAGCCAAAACGGGGGTGAGTGTCGGGGCGCGGCTAGCCCGGGGCTCGGTCCCCTGGCCGGGAGAAGGGGTAGAGTCTGTCTGTCAGCGAGCGAGGCCGGCAGCCACAGACCGGGCCACCGGACTGCATCACCCCGCGGAGAAGAAAAGAGGGCGGAGCCTGCCGACCTGGAGGCGGGGTTTTGTCAGGGCTGGAGCGGAGCCTGCAGAGGAGCCCGGGCTTTGAGGACCAGACCCCAGGCTGGGGGGCGCAGACCGAGGGAGCTCCGCCGGGGGCGCTGCACTTTGAGCGGGCGGGGACCTGGGGCGACCGGGGGCCCGGCATTTCGGGGAGCGCCAGGGAAACGGCGTCCCTAGGGGCGTGGGCTCTGGAGGGGTTCCTGAGGAACTGGACTCGGAGCGCGCTCGCAGGGCGAAAGGTCCCGTGGAGGCGGAGCTTAGGATGCATCGGAGTCCGGCGGCCCCCGAGGCAGGTGTGCAGGGCGTCCCCTGGGTCTGCGGCCTGATTGCAGAACGCAGCCGGGAGGTCGCGGGGCGCAGCGCGGAGCCCGGCGGGGTGCGTTTCTAGGGATCCCAGTAGTTCTCGTGGTGCTGCGCGGCGATGATGATGACTACGGTGAGGATGGTACAGAGCACCATGGCCGCAATGCCTACCGCCAGGGAGATGAAGGAGAAATTCCGGGCCTCGCGCGAAGCGATCTCGGCCGACACCATGTCTCCGCGGGCCAGGGCCGTGCGCACCTATGACAACGGGTGTGGGGAGGGGGTGGTCAGAGAGCCTCGTCCTCGCTCACAGGCCTCGGCCCCGCCCCCAAGATAAGCCCCAGGGCGCCCAGCACTCCCTGGGACTAAGAAAAGCCCAGCAAGCCGCTGCCCTCTCCCCACCTGCACTGCCTTGAAAATAGCGATGATGCCCGTGGGCCAGAAGCAGCAGATGGTGGTCAGCACCGCGATGGGCATGTAGTCGTGTGGCGGACGCCTCGGCTCCAGGAGGGCCAGGCCTGGGCCCTGGGGAGGCGGGGGTAGCGTAGAGGTCACTCCAGTTCCCCCCGGGGTCCCGCCTGCATAGGGCTGTGAAGGAAAATTGGGGGGGGGGGGCGATGTCACTGCGACCCTCCCAGAGCCGCCCACGGTGGGTTCATTCTACTACCTTGTCAGGACACCCAGATATTTTGCATAGAACCCCCTCCTTCCTGGTTTTTTTTTTTTTAATCTTTTTTTTTTTTTTGACAGGCAGAGTGGATAGTTTGAGAGAGAGAGAGAGAGAGAGAGAGAGAGAGAAAGAGAGAGAGAGAAAGGTCTTCCTTTTTGCCGCTGGTTCACCCTCCAATGGCCGCGGCAGCCGGCGCATCTCGCTGATCCGAAGCCAGGAGCCAGGTGCTTCTCCTGGTCTCCCATGTGGGTGCAGGGCCCAAGCACTTGGGCCATCCTCCACTGCACTCCCGGGCCATAGCAGAGAGCTGGCCTGGAAGAGGGGCAACCGGGGTAGAATCCGGCGCCCCAACGGGGACTAGAACCCGGTGTGCCGGCGCCGCAAGGTGGAGGATTAGCCTGTTAAGCCACGGTGCCGGGCCCCCCCTCCTTCCTTCACTGCGTCACCAACCCCCTTATTCTTGGGGGTCTTGCCCCCTCCAAGCTATGGTCTCACCAGCACTGTCCTGACCTCGCTTCAGATCTCATTTCTCCCTGCCCACCCAGTCCCGGGTGCTTCTGCCTCATGGACTCAGGATTCCCCACCCTCAGCGCTCCCACCTCGCCCCGGGGTTCTCGGGTCCATTTATTTCTCTCCTGCCAGGCGCTTCAACTTCTTCCAGACTCCTCCGGCCCTCTAAGCTCTGTCCCCTCCAAGGCCCTGACTTGACACCAGTAGACCTGGAAGCCCCTCACCTCCAGGAACAGTCCCTGGTCCCGCCCCTCTCGGATTCCCTTCTCTTTGGGTCTTGTCCCTGGAACACCGCCTGGTCCCCTGCCCTGTTTCTCTATCCCTCCTGCCGCCAGTGCGTCCCCAATTTCAAAGTCTTGTTCCACCTGCCCGGCTCCTCCCAGGCCCCCCACCCCCCGCCCCGGTCTGCCCCAACTCACCGTACCCACCGGGTAGACCGGCACGTAAGCAGTGCAGGGCTGCAGCTGCAGAGGGTAGCCCGGCGCGACGTAGCCCCCCAGCGGCAACGTGCCCACCGCCCCCGCGTGCGTGGGCACCACGAAGCCGGGGGCCTGGGCGGTCTGGGCTGGCGGCGGCGGGGGCGGGGCGGCAGCGGCGGGTGGCGGCGGGGGAAGTGGGCCCTCGAAGCGAGTCTCCTGCAGGTAAGGGTCGGGTGGCATGCGGGGCAAGGTGGCGCTGCCGGGTGGAGGCGCCCCGGCGGCTGGGCCGGGCGGGGCGTGGTGGGGGGGCCGGGGCAGCGTGGCAGAGGACGAGGGACCGCGCTGGGCGGCGGCCGCAGAGGCGGCCAGGCCGCCTGCCCCTAAGCGCGGCAGGGTGGCCGTGCCGGACTGGTGGTAGTGGTGGTGGTGGTGATGGTGCGAGGAGGGGGCTGCCTGTGGGGGCGGGGCGGGGGGCTCGGCTGGGGGTTGGGGGGCATTGTATGGCGGCGGCGAAGTGTGAGGGACTGAGTCCGGAAGGCCTGGGAGCGGTGAGCCGACCAGAGGACCAGGGGAGAGATGAGGAGTAAGGCGAGGTGCAGGCAGGGACGGAGAAAGATGGTGGGAGAGACACACAGAGACGTGAGAAGCCATCGCTCATTCTGGGGTCAGAGAGGGGTTGTATCTAGGCCACTTGCTCCCCCCTTCCTATCTAGTTTTGAGGTCACACCTGTGCTCTGCTCCTCTTTTCATTTAGCGATAAACACACAGCTCCCACCAGACCCCGGCTCCTATCCTTGGGCTGGCCTATGGCAGCTGGTCCTGTGTGTTCACATGTGCAGACACGGAACGCCGTGTTGACATGTGTTCAACAGTTGCATAAACACGTATGGGACGACATGTTCCTCTGGGCTATTCCTGCAATAGAGGGCTGCCCTGGGCTCTCTGGCAGTCTCTGGACATGGTATTAGGGTATTCGACTCCCCTGCCAACCCCAAACTGATCATGTCTCTCCGTGTTTCTCCACCGGATGTCTCCACGTGAACCGGAGACTGTCCATCTGTCAC
Source organism: Lepus europaeus (assembly GCF_033115175.1). Taxonomy (NCBI): domain Eukaryota; kingdom Metazoa; phylum Chordata; class Mammalia; order Lagomorpha; family Leporidae; genus Lepus; species Lepus europaeus. The sequence goes on from NC_084829.1 coordinate 32,349,623, forward strand.
TCCCAAGAATGCTATCCCTGCAGTCCCTGGCTGAGGCTAAGCCACAGCCACACTGTACCTCCGTCACCCTCTCAACCTGCCCCCCACCCATGTTACTGGCAAGGGGCACAGGAGGATACTGGAAAGAGGAAGGGGAGGGAGGGAGGGGAGGGAGATAGAATGGGGAGGGGGATCAAGGGGAGTTGAGAGCTGGAGAGAAGAGAAATGGAACAGAGCACCTGCGGTGGGGGGGGCAGGTAAGGGAGGGGGTCGGAGGCGGGGGATAGGTTCAGGAGATCACAGAGGGAGCAGGAGGGTTTGTTATTGTTTTTTACCTGACTTCTCCGATGACATGCCTGTGGTGTCGCTGGGACAAGGGCCCTGCTGTTGGAGTCAGGAAGCCCAGCCGGGTCCAGAGTCTGGGTCCGGGATGGCGCAGCCGGCAGCAGTGCAGAGATGGAGAGATGAAGACAGCGGCTGGGGGGGGGGGGGTGAAGGTGGGGGGGAGCTTAAAGGGACCGAGGCAAGGGAGGGGGAGGGCTTCAGATGTCTCCCCCCCTTCGTCTCCTCCGTTTCTCTGTACTTGGACCACCTCTCTCCTCCTCTCACCCTGGCATTCTAGCCCCCAGTTTAGGCTCCCTTGGAGTTGTCATGGAAACAGGGAGGCAAGACCAGGCGAGGCGGGTGGGACTAAAGGAAGGAGGGAGAGAGAACTCTCTAGAGTCTTCCCCGCCAAGGCTCGCTATAGTGACTACATTACGGGAGGAAGCAGGCAGGTGCGCAGCGAATTCAGTAGCCCAGTTCCTCACTCCACACCTGGTTCACCCAGCGGGGTCTTCCCTCCCTCAGCTTCCCTCTGAAACTCCCTGCAAGGCAGCAGGGTCTTTTCTCAAATCCTTGGTCCCAGTTTTCTCCTTGTTAGGAGAAATAAATGTGTGGGAGAGCACTGGGCAAAGTGGACAGCTGAGATGGTCTGAAAAGTTTCTAAGGTACAGCGTGCACCTGCAGTGAAGTGAGATTGGGGATAGTCAGGCCTGATGGGATGGGTGTGGGGAGAGGCGAGAGCGAGCTTGGAAGGTTGCAGAGACATCTTCCTCCCGGGTTAAGGAGCTTTGGGAGAGGAAGGGTGGCAGCGAGGTTGGGGAAAGCATGTTTGTGCTTCCCGGTCCACCTTGCCTGTCCAGCTGCCCTGGGCTTCCTTGGGGCGTCTGTGTTCACATCCATTCTCTGAAGTCCCTTGCCCCCACCCACCGCGGCTGCCCACGCAGCTCCACCTCCTGAGCGACCCGAGGCACCCGGTTATTGCAGTCTTTTATTTGCTTTTTGCGTCTTGGAAGCGCGTGGGTGGGGAGGGGGTTGAGGACAGGCGGCCTAGCGAGATTCACACCAGTTGGTCTTTTTGCAAAAAAAAAAAAAAAAAAAACAAAGCCAGAGAAATTATTGTTATCCCCTTTTCTCTGCTCAAGGCTGGTACTTCCCGGTCCCCGCCAGAGGCAGTCGCTGTCGCTGTTCCAGTCCTGGCGGGGACCGCAGACCGGCACCGAGTCCCTACCGGGACCGGGACCAGGACCAGGACCGCAGGGATTCAGATCCCAGCCTTTTACTGGTCATTCCGGTTTTGCAGGCGTTCGCTTGAGCCCCCGGTCCCTTCCCCCAATCCCTCCTCACTGGACACAGTCCGGAGCGCAGATCGGTTTTATTGGGAGAGACGAGTTTAGAAGGAGAGCTTGTGCAAGGAGGGAGGAGCTCAGACCTGCTGAGAAATCCTTTCCTAATGGACGCGTCTTCAGATACTAAGTAAAAGTCCTAACAGATAAAGCTCTGGCCGCGACGCTAGGGTGTCGGGCAGGGGGAGCACAGAGGCAGAGCAGGTGCGGACGCCCGAAGTCCAGACGGGGTGGGAGGGCCTGGAGCTGCCCGGGTGGTAGGGGTCGCCCAGTTTCAAGGATCAGTCGGAACCACGCAGGCGTGAGTCAGCGCAGCCCTGGGGGCCCTCCGCCCCTTGGGGGGTGGGTCGTCTTTGGGGAGGGGAGTCTAGTGGAGTGAGGGCGGGGAAACTGGGCCAGGCTGCACTTAGCTCGAGGGGCCTCGAGGACTCTCCGCGTCTCGGGAGACAAGGGCACTACACGCACTTCACAAGGAAGAGCTGTAAGGCGCTGACCTGGGGCGGGCGCGCGGTCACCCGGAGGACGCCTGGGCTGCCGTCAGCCCTCCTGGCCGCCCCACCAGCTCACTCAGCCGGCGGACGGCAGAAGGCGCAGGCCCCCGGTCCCCAGTCTGCCCCCAGCGTCCCTTGGGAACAGGGAACTTCGCGTTCCGCTGCGGAGCCGGGCCCCTGAATTGGGAAGTGGGGGCAAAGCAAGGCAGAGAAACCGAGCCCTTGAGTCTCTGGGTGCAGCGGGGGCCCGAGAAGCCTTCTTTCGATGTCCAGGATAATCGTTGCTTCTCCTTCTCCCCCCTGGCCTGAATGGAGCGCTCCGCTTATCCCCCCCCCCGCTCCTAGGGCGCAGTGGAACGTTCCACTGCCCCTCCGGTCCCGGGCCGCGTTACGGGGGACGCTGGCACTGTTGCCAGGGAAAGCCCCGGACGTGACGGCTTTGCGCGACCCCGAGCAGCCCTCGCCGCTCCCACCCGTCCTTCCCCGGCGCGCTGTCCTCTCACACCCCCTTGCCTTCCTCGCGGGTTCCAGGCTATCGAGAAGTAAACAGCGGGAGGACCGAGGCCTACGGAAGCGGGCCAGGTGGGCGTGTGCCCTCTCCAGGGGGCCTAGGCTGCTGCGCGGGGGTCGTCCAGAACCCCTGCTCGTGCGAGGCTGGTGTGACGCTTAGGAAGCTTCAGGGCTTGGGGACCCTGCCCACTGCCTCTCTCCACCCCCTCCCCGCCGAGCGCCGACTTGGGGGCGGGACTTGAGGTGCGCACGGGCGCATCTGCGTGGCCGAGGGGTGTGTTCGTGGGGAAAGGACTGGAGTTTGTGGGAAGTAGGTTATTTTGTGGCAGGGACCGGCTGTGGGAGCAGGAAGGGGAGGTTTGATGGCCAGGCGTCTGTTGTGATTGGGGGAGGAGTCGTTGTCTCCCTCACAGGCTCTCATCTCCCCCCTCCTCAGGCGGGAGCATGCTGGGGCTCTGGGGGCAGCGGCTGCCCTGCGCCTGGGTCCTGCTCCTGTTGCCGTTCCTGCCGCTGCTGCTGCCCGCGGCCCCCGCGCCGCACCGCGCTGCCTACAAGCCGGTCATTGTGGTGCACGGGCTCTTTGACAGCTCGTACAGCTTCCGCCACCTGCTGGAATACATCAACGAGGTCTGTCCGGGGCCGCGGGGTGGAGGGCATTGAGGGTGTCCACAGAGGCTGGGGAGGGGGAGGGCGGGGGAGAGCTGAACGCGCTCCTCTGGGCCTGCCCGGTTCCCTGCTGGGGGACGGGAAGGCCTGGTTCCAGCAGGGCACCCTCGGCCTGCGGTTGCTGGCAAGGGGGAGGGGGGACGCTCACAGCCCTTCCGCGGCGGCTGCATTGCCCCCTCCTCACAGACACACCCTGGGACTGTGGTGACAGTGCTAGATCTCTTCGATGGGAGAGAGAGCTTGCGGCCCCTGTGGGAACAGGTGCAAGGGTTCCGAGAGGCTGTGGTCCCCATCATGGCAAAGGCCCCTGAAGGGGTGCATCTCATCTGCTACTCTCAGGGTAGGCAACCCCTCCCCCAACTCCTGAGCCCTGTCTGAGGTTTCATCCTTGCGTGGGAAAAGCTGCCAGGTGTCCCCTCTTCTGTGCCACACTGCCCAGAGAGAGCCCTGTCACCTGGGCCTTTCCTTGGCGTTGGGCTTGTCTCAGGCTCCTGTATGGGAGGGAGGCTCCTTCTTCCTGCTTAACTCTTGGTTCTTGGACTTGAGGGCTATGGGGTGTGTAGAAGCATCCCAGAGTTAGCATCAGGCAGCCTGGAACCTATTCTGGCTGTGCCACGGGGCGTGTGACCTTTGGGGTCAGGGCGTATCTGCCTTCTCCTAGTCTCCTTTATGTGCGTTGTGGAGGGGGGAAGAGTAGGGCTCCAGTCTCTCGGCCTGGCTGCCCTTGAGACCCTGCCCAGCCTTGGTGTTCTTCCTACAGGGGGCCTCGTGTGCCGGGCCCTGCTCTCTGTCATGGACGATCACAATGTGGATTCTTTCATCTCCCTTTCCTCACCACAAATGGGACAGTATGGAGGTGAGTGGGCACTGTGGGCTCCACCGAAGGCTTGAGTTTGGTAGGCACAAGGTTGGTGGCCACTTGGCACTGCCGCTGCTCTTTTGCCAGACACAGACTATCTGAAGTGGCTCTTCCCCACCTCCATGCGGTCCAACCTCTACCGGATCTGCTATAGCCCCTGGGGCCAGGAATTCTCCATCTGCAACTATTGGCACGGTGAGTTGGGGGTGCTGAACGGGGGGGCCCACGGAGAGGGCATCCTGGAGGGTGAGGGCTGTGGCTCTCATCTTTACACCAATAGTGATAACTTGCATTTATGGAGCAAGTCCTATCTGAACAGGCAGCATTGCAAATGCCTTCTGTTTATCACCTCATTGCCTCGGAGTCTCTATCTGATGCAGGGGTTAACACAGCCTGTCTGTAAAGTGCCACATAGGAAATGTTTTGGGCTTTGTAGGCCATAAAATCTCTGCCATAGCTACTCAATTCTGTTGCAGTATGAAAACAGCCATAGACCTTATGTAAATAACATGTGTCTGTATTCCAGTGAAACTTGAGTTACAAAAACGAGTGGCAGGGGTGGGCGTTTTGGCACAGTGGCTTAAGCTGCGCATATCGAATATCGTAGCACCTTGTTCAAGTCCTAGCTACTACGATTCCTATCCTGCTTCCTGCTAATGCACTGGGAAGGCAGTGGATGATAGCCCAAATACTTGGGTCTCTACTACCCATATGGGAGACCTGGATGGAGTTCCTGGCTCTGGCTTGGAATGGAACTTTGCTTCCTTCCTTCCTTCCTTCCTTCCTTCCTTCCTTCCTTCCTTCCTCTCTTGCTTTCTCGCTCTCTCACTCTTTCCTTAATTTATTTGACAGGTAGAGTTATAGACAGTGAGAGAGAGAGAGAGATAAAGGTCTTCCTTCTGTTGGTTCACTCCCCAAATGGCCGCCATGGCCGACGCTGTGCTGATCCGAAGCCAGGAGCCAGGTGCCTCTTCCTGGTCTCCCATGGGGGTGCAGGGGTTCAAGAACTCGGCCATCCTCCACTGCCCTCCCGGGACTGGAAGAGGTGCAACCAGGACTAGAACCCGGTGCCCATATGGGATGCCGGCGCCACAGGTGGAGGATTAATCAAGTGAGCCATGGCGCCGGCCCCTGGAAGATTTCTTTCTTTCCTTGTCTCTGCCTCTGTCACTGTGCCTTTCAAATAAATATATCTTTTATTTTTCTTAAAAAAGATTTTACTTATTTATTGGAGAGACAGAGAAGGAGAGACAGAGAGAAAGGTTTACTCTGGTTTATTCCCCAAATGGCCGTAATGGCTGGAGCTGGGCTGATCCATATGGGGTACTGGCCTTGAAGGCAGAGGCTTAGCCTACTATGCCACAGCACCAACCCAAATACTTGGGTCTCTACTACCCATGTGGGAGAATAAATAAATAAATAAATCTTAAAATCTTAAATCTTAAATAAATAAATCTTAAATCTTTAAAAAAAAAAGTGACAGGTTAGATTTTGCAAATAG